>NC_136263.1:1496820-2096820 GCF_964187855.1 Myxine glutinosa | reverse complement strand
TTCAGCATCAGGCTGCAACATAACAAAATGTGAAAAAAGTGAAGGGGTCTGAATACTTTCTGAATGCACTGTATGTCCCCTCAAACGTATACCAATCAGAGCTGAAAATCTGGTCACATGACAGGGTGATGTGATTATGTCTGATGTCATTACGGCGGTGCGGTGGCACACCGCCATTTTGATTTATATGTCGTTAATGCTGAACATATCGTCAAACCTGTCATATATCACAATTGCCATGCTCTACCTTTACGTTTTTCATTGTGTATGAAACACAAACAAACCGATTGTGAAAATGATCATGAAATATCGAAAGCATCAGCGTTATGTCTCTTCCAACAATATGGTATGGTATGTATAGGCCTTAGGTGTTATGCCTCACCTTCGACCGCTTCGGACAAATTAAGCCCAGGTTTCTTAATACAGTAGTGTATCGTTTCAGTAGTATCGTTTTCGTAATAGTAATAATAATAATATAGTAAATATGACCATAACACTTTAATCCCAATGTCGTGAATACAAAGTCAATGGATTGAAGCGGTGTAAGGTTCATGATCAATGATGAGCGGTGTTTGGCACTAATATTAATAACCGCAGTATTAACGGAGAATAAAAGTAAGGAATTAGCCTCGGTTTTTTAATGGTAACATTATTTTCGAAATAATGATAACGTAACGTTAATATTATAGTAAATCTAATTGTAGCACTAATCCCTTCGTAGTGACTGCAAACTAGGGTGGTCCAAGAATTTGAAGATTGGATTTTCATTTCTCCACAAGACTGCCCCTATTCCTATTGAAGAGATTAGTTTGTGGTGAAAATTTGAGCTTGATTGGACAATATTTAGAGGTTGCTCAAAATGTTGACAAATTTTAATGAATAATAAGATACAGAATTTTTAGCATCATACATCAATTCATAGATAAATATCTATTTTCAAATACTCAAATTATTTATTATTGTTATTTGTTGTTGTTTGTTTGTAAACTAATAAATAATTATGTACAATGTACCATTGTACAATGTACATGTATGTTCAATTGTTCATTGTTCAATGTTCATTCATATAGTCAAATTAAGATTAAAAACAAAACAGTAGATTAAACATTCATGTATTAATTTGACAATAAATCATTTTTCGGAAAAAATAAATCATCCATCAGAAAATATAAAATATCTATCAGAGACGATAAAAACCAATCTATCAGAACAATTAAAACAAAGTAAACATCAGAATACACATAATTTGAATGATTTTACGTAACATTGTTTTCAGAAACTTGTGTTTCAAAACATTGCCTACTTCTTTGACAAGATGGCTTTGGTTGACACTGGAAAGTTTTCACGATGAAGTTTCACAACTCTCAACACAAATTGCTTCTGCTCTTCATTCTTGGTCAGAGTGTCATGGAAGGTTTGGATGAGAGCAACACCTCGCTCAGCACAGTCATTGATAACCTTCATGCTGCGTATCTTCTTCCCTAGCTCTTGGTATGAGTTGTCTGTGTTCCAGAGGTGTGGCTCCTTTTCCAGAAAACTATGGGGGATACTTCTTTGTCAGACTCTGAGATGACAACACCAAATAATTCAAGAGATCGACTTGTGATGTAGGTGTCCACTGAGTCAGAAAGCCTGAAGGCTTTAGCATCTATCCTATGAAGATTGTTTGGCTTTGGAGCCCGCTTGAAGTTCTTCACCATCTTTGCCTTTGTCTCATCATCCACCTGGCTATCAAAAAGAGATAATGCAGCAAGGTGTTCTGACAAATACCAGAGGTGTCTAGTGAATGCTTTGACAGCAGTTTCACGGACAACCATATCTGGGTAAGAATCAAGGGTTGAAAGAAGAAGCAAATCATTGAGAGGTGCCTTTGTGGGTAGCGGCGCCTCATGCCAGAATCTCGCATACACAAGTGCAACAAAAAGAGCAATCTGTGTGATTCCCTTCAATTCACGTGATGTTAGCTTTATTTGGTCTTTGAAGAGAACCATCTTGAGAGCATATATGGCTTTCATCATCCAGCGGGCATTGTGCATAGCTCCTGGGGCACGGAATTTCACCTCTCTGGCCTCACATCCACCCAGAAATGTATGGCATAGTCTCAGAAGTTCTTCATAGTGATCACGTGGGTGTTGTTCTTCGAGTGCAGCTGCATAAAAATGTATCATATTCTGACGTTCAACAAGGTTATCGGAAAATATTTTATCTTCTCCTACTTGGAACCTCTTCTTGTCAATTAAAGGCCACTGTATCTGAAACCTCTTGAACAGTCTGATCTCAGGTCCGCTAGTGGGTCCTATGACTTTAGTTGTAACATCAGAGAGCATTACTTCAAACACATGATGATGACATGCAATCCAGACAAGCTTAGCATCCAAAGCTGCTTCAAAATTAGGGTACATGCTCCGTTTCTCAGCCATGTGTTGGATGCAGTGGTGTCAAACACGATGCCTTTCACCAACTGTTTGACATTCCACTCCTCAAGAAGTTGTATGCATGCATTTGCTTGTGCTACACCAGTGCCTTGGGGATTTTTTGGGACTCCAAGCAACTTCTCGGTATTCATACCAGTTACAAATATCGCTACCCGATCAACAGATTCTTTGTGATTGCCAGTTTAATCAGGGAGCAGTTTTTCCCATCCCAGTGTAGTAGGAGTGGGCTATTACATGAGAAATTTGCCTTTTCTTCAGTGGCCATTATTTCCCTTCCACGAATTCCACTGCATGACAGAGAAATGTCTTCAATGGAATGACTAAGAGATTGTGCAAAAGCACTGGTCACAAACATCGCACGCCGATCTGAGAGATTTACTCTGTCCAGAGTTGCCACTATTGCTGGAGTTATCACCTTGATGGGAGCCTTTTTCGCCTGTTTGGCAGAAGATGGACTTTGGAGTTTGAATTCATTGTCCCCTGAATCGGAGCTTTCAATCTCAGACTCAACATCATCATCAACCACAGCCGATGTTGATGGAACAGATTGCATTGCTGTTCGAGTCTCAGCAGCATGTTTCTTCTTTCTTTTATCTTCATTCTCAAGCCTGATACGCTTTCTGTTCTCCTTCACTGCCAGAGTGTTGTCCACAGATCCCATACGTGAACTTGAGGGATCCTCACGCTGCATGATAATTGATAAGGAATGCTTTGTCTTCTTCATTTGCCATTTTCTCAAGCGCATCATTTGGTGGGATATCGAAGAGGGATTGAAGATCATCTTTGAACATCTGCTCCTTCACTCTATCGCTTTCGAATGTCTTGGTTCTATTTTTCTTTACCAGTTTGTAGGCATCATACAACTTCAAAAGTTGGCACTCACAGGAATCTACTCTCTGCACTGGAATTCGTGCTTTCTCCCAGTATGCACACACAGCTTGTACACTAAGTTTGGCACTTTCACGAAATGTATGGTGTTCTTGTATGTGATGGTACACCATTTTCTGCAATGTGTGTCCTTTGGTTGGTAGTCCCCCACATGTTATTTCATTTTCAGACTTGCCCAACAACCAAACTGTGGAAGAGCTGCGAGTTTCTGCCATCTGAAAAAGCAGGATAAATTAAAAATGTTATTTTTTGAGCAACCTCTAAATAAGTTCCAATTGACCTCATATTTGGTTCATAAGATCTTTATAAACATAGGAACAAGGGCAGCCTTGGGAAGCATGGATTTTTAATAGTATTAAATATTACATATATCTGTGGACCACCCTACTGCAAACTTACTGGAAGTTAAATATATCATTAACAAAGTAGCGGCAGTTTTGTGTCCGTTACGTCATTACGTTTATGATGTCATTACAACGGCTAACAACACCAACCGACATTTTAATTTACAAGTATACCCGCTCACTACGGGAGTGGCAGGAAGGTTAATTCATCTTTGGGGGATTTCGATTACAGTCCATCTGTGATTGGATCTCAAGAACATTGGGTGTGTGTTCATTTACCAAGTTTCTTGTGGAGAGATCATCAAGTGGTTTAAGCATTCGAGCAAGAACTCCATTCAAAATCGTTAAGGAACAACTGGCTTGGCAAGCGCTAGCTAGCTGCTTGGTAAATGAGCACTACCCCAACCCTTGTGGGGTATATAGATTACAGTAGATCTTTGCCCAGTTCTGTCAGTAAAACTTACCTCATGGATGTCAGGATTCCTCCAAATTTCTTTGTTTAATGTTATAAGCAGCATTAGCGACTGTTTAAAAAGCTAATCTTATGTGTTTGTGGTTTATAATATTTTACAAGCCCAGCTACGCCGCTGTTAGACTTTTGGTCTCGTTTCGTTTAGACTACGACACATTTCAATAAACTGAGTTTCTGGGAGGTTGATGAAATGGAAATCAAGTGAAGTTTGTGATGATCAGTGTCGATTGCAAACTTGCTGGACGAATGCCATCTCAGCATGAAATGCAGCATGTCATCAAAAATGAGGATCTTTCAATGACACTCCTAAATTATATTTATGGCTTTTTATTATACTCTTGTTACGGATTCGTAACTTCCGTTGTTGTGGTTTTCACCCACTTGACATATTTCTGATATTATGTACTATTTATTATTCTCAAAAGGGTTATTATTCATGAACAGTTATCTAAAGTTAAAAAGGCTAACTTTAAATGATACCGGAAACCGAACCGGAAAACGACGGCAGAGAAGAGAGGAGAGGGCGGAGCGAGAGAGTCGGAGAAGAAGCTGGTTGCTTTGCGGTCTGCACTGAACGTTGTCGAGCAAGAGTCACGTACTTTGGGTTTCCTGGGAGAAAGGAATTCCTGCGATAAAGTTGTTATTGCTGGGACGGATCATCCTGCATGTCAGGTTTGGCATTAGATTCCGAAGAATCATCGCGGGGTCGTGACGACTCGAGAACCACGAGCCGTCGGCCATTTTGACTCGTGCGCTTCGCGTGTCGAGCAGGCTTTCCTTGCTTCGTCAACCGTTTCCACCGCTTTCAGACGTATCTGTGGTGTGTGTGTGTGCACCGAGGCTTTTGATGATTACTGTGCGGCTCGCTGACCGTGAACAGTGAAAGTTCATACCTGGAGGGTGCCGTTGGATTTCCCAGTCGCCGTGAGTGCGCCTTTGTGCCGCTTTAACCACGTGACCATTTTCTCCGCTTTGGGCCGCGTGCGCCTTTAGGCTGTTTTGGGCGGTGTGTCTGGGCCTGTCCTCTGAATGAGATTCTGGTTTCGATTCGACATCGTTCCGTTGATCTCTGGAGGGGACCAACGCTGAGCTCGAAGACGGGAATATAGAGACACTGGGGAAGGTTATTTTCCACTCACTTGGAGCACAGTGAGTTACCTCATGCATGTTAGTGGATGGTACCATCACAGGAGATATTGATTGTACTCTTGATTCCTATTATTGTTGTACTGTTATTTTTGTGAGATTTTTAATACAATATTTGTTTGTATTATTGGTGTTTGTATTATTTGCAATTGGTGTGGTTTCACCATTGATTTTTGACACAGGATAACATATTTTTCTGCCGTGGCTCCTCTCGGGGTTCGAAGGTATACCGAGACCAGGAAGTCGGGGAGGAACACGTAACGGAAATTGGGGGCTCGTCCGGGATACAATTCCCTAAAAAACATCCATTTGGGATTGACCCAGATTGAAATTGGGGTTTGTACTGTGGAAAATTGGGGACTCGGCTTTGCTGATTAAATTCACTAAATCTCGGACAGTGGATTAAATTCCTTAAATTTCGTCTGGGAAAGAATTCCCTAGCATTCCCAAATTTTCCAATTTTGGAATATTTTCCAACATTCCCAAATTTTTCCAAAAAGCCTGGTGTTGGCTTAGCGGCTAGGGTGCCAGCTTAGGATCCTAGGATCCTGGGTTCGAATCCCGGTCGATCGCTGAATTAACTCCAGGGGGGTTGACTCAGCCTGTCATCCTTCCGAACACGGAACGCTGGAACACGGAACACTGGAACACGAACACGTAACACTCTTCACAAAACATAAACCAACATGGGTTTTGAGGCTTTGTGTTCGTAATCTGGTTGAAAAGGTCTAGCACAGCGATCTGTAAGCTCCATAAACAAAATGACGTAAATGGAGGCCAAAGTTCAGTTTTATGCAAAAACAACCTAGCTCTTTGAAATGAGAGTGCAAATTGGCAACACCAGTGTACAAATGATCAGACATGTTTTCATTGCGATAAATGGCTTTAATAACATGGGCGACCACTAATTTACTCCAATACGAGCTTGTGTGCATCTTTTCAATATTCACAACAGATGATGATCCTGCTCTCAATGTGGGATGGCGCGCCATTTTTCGATCAGAGCCACTTCTGGTTGATGATGAAACTATGGGTGGACTTGCGACCACAAACACTCCTCCCTAGGATATCCTGCCAAGCATGTTCAATCAGATTCAGGTGTGAAGATGGTACAATGTAGAGAGATGTCAGCAACATGCACGGTCTGGATGGGCGTTATTGCCTATGGAAGATGGAGCCTTGCTGTTGGGCCAGAGGAACGACTACAGGTATCTCATCCCTGTATCTAACACCAGTCAAAGCAACCCTCTGAGTGATTTCAAGATCAGTTCTTTGGCAAATTTGAATATCATCAAGCTAATCCCACCAAAACCGATGCTGTTGCTTAATGACACAATTAGAAAGTTGATCCTAACCTCATCTCCATACTCTATCCCACTCATCATTGAAGTCTAGTCATGGTGAAAACAATGTGACAGCAGTGATTCACCCCTCAAGTTGTGATGTGTTGGTCATTGTCTGTACGCTGCCAATGGTGCTGGGCTTGAGAGATCTGGAGCAGTGGTCCTGTTCCACACCATCCATACGCATATAAAGCCTGTTCCATACCACCCATACGCATATAAAGCCTGTTCCATACCATCCATATGCATATAAAGCCTGTTCCATACTGTCCATATGCATATTGCATAT
The DNA here is from genome assembly GCF_964187855.1 of Myxine glutinosa. Classification (NCBI taxonomy): domain Eukaryota; kingdom Metazoa; phylum Chordata; class Myxini; order Myxiniformes; family Myxinidae; genus Myxine; species Myxine glutinosa. The sequence continues at coordinate 2,089,903 of NC_136263.1, read as the reverse complement.
AAAGCCTGTTCCATACCGTCCATATGCATATAAAGCCTGTTCCATACCGTCCATATGCATATTGCATATAAAGCCTGTTCCATACCGTCCATATGCATATTGCATATAAAGCCTGTTCCATACCGTCCATATGCATATGAAGCCTGTTCCATACCGTCCATATGCATATTGCATATAAAGCCTGTTCCATACCGTCCATATGCATATAAAGCCTGTTCCATACCGTCCATATGCACATAAAGCCTGTTCCATACCGTCCATATGCATATTGCATATAAAGCCTGTTCCATACCACCCATATTGCATATAAAGCCTGTTCCATACCGTCCATATGCATATAAAGCCTGTTCCATACCGTCCATATGCATATAAAGCCTGTTCCACACAGTCCATATGCATATTGCATAAAAAGCCTGTTCCACACCGTCCATATGCATATTGCATAAAAAGCCTGTTCCATACCGTCCATATGCATAAAAAGCCTGTTCCACACCGTCCATATGCATAAAAAGCCTGTTCCACACAATTTGAATGAATATGATGGTTTATTGCCTTTTTACAGGTAAGTCTGGAGATATGCTTTTGAAAAGTGGTTTCCTCTGGCAATGTTAACAAGAAAATGATCGATGCGCGAGTGGTTGTGACCCTTGGGCGACCGCAACGGGGTCTCTCCACGAACTATGTCGATGGTACCCCATCAGTTCCCGAGATTGACACTACCTTGACCATTGTATCGGGAAGCAGGAGCTCACCGAGTTCCCCGTTGAACCATCCTGATGGTGTGAGCTAACTCTTTGCATGTTAAATGATGCCGAGCCATTGCTACACTGACTTCGACCACATTGGTGGCCGATTCACAGAGGTTGTTCAATTGGAAATTTGCAGACATGTACACATATTCTGTGAGGGACGTGATTTGTGCGTGACTTTCCAGACTCGTTCAGTCCAGGTAACGATAAATGTAACGTCATGTGCCGCAAGTTATATTTCCTAATGGGGGTTTTCTCATCAATACCCCCCAATTGGAAAACTTGTGATGAAGAGGATCCTTAACTGTGATGCCGTAGTTTATTTTGCAGTTCAATAGAGTACATTGGTTAATCTTTTGTGAAGAATATACACAAAGTGCCACATCCTTCAATTAATTTAGGTAAAGACTGTCTGTCTGAGATTGGATTTTGCACGGAAGCAAATTTAGCTTCAACCAAGTAATATTGTGTTTGACTGCGGCTCACTTTGCACTGACCAACCCCAGCAGTTATCTCTATCGTCTGTGATGTAGTATACATGACGAATGACATGAAGTGTAAACTTATTGCTTGAAACTTCTTTTTTTATATACACACGTTGCAGGTCATGGATGTAAACGACATGAAGGATAAATACATGGGGATACAAGGAGAACCTTATCAGTTCCATTTGTGGAGGCAAAGCAAGTTTGACAGGGATATAGTCCAGGAGCCAGAATCTGCTCAAAATGGTTTCATGCAACACCCACTTCACAGTTGGTGTGTCACATCCAGGTGATTGGGGAACATCTATAGAACAAATCCAGCCCTGATGTGCAGTTGAATTGTGGCAGCAACAATAAATGGCAGCCACTTTTCTATGAGGGGGTGGTGTCCGAGGCGTAAATCTGAGATTTTGACCGATTTCATTTATTTATTTTTTCTCTTAGCCCCTACAGGCAAGATACATCCAATTTTGTTGTTAGGATACTGTCCGTGCTTGTGAGCGGTTCATATGCTTCCTGTACACAACAGCTCAAGCAGCAGGTGACATGGCGGACGAAATCAGATATTGGATGTTCTGCCAGAAAAGGCAGAAGAGTGAATGCCTCCCACCAACATCTGACAGTATGAGGCAACACATTTATCGAGCTAACCTATCAGTCATTCATCTGGAAGACGTCATTGCTCCCCAACCAAGCACTACCAAATCCAGATGGTAATGGATGGAACATCGAAGATGGAACTCTCCAGCCCACCCTCATGACCAAAGACCCTGCTCCAGTTGGACTAGTTGAGCTGACCGCGTGCAAGACAGTGTAAAGTGTCTGCATGTCAACGCAGCCACGTATGTGCCTGCAAGAACAATAACATCCCATGCACAGAAGCCTGCACTTGCATGGGAGGTGAACAATGCAAAAACCCAAACAAAGAACCTACCACAAGCGACTCAGAGGATGATGATGAGGAAGATTAATGATGACATTTTCGTGATTTTATACCACTTCGAGGATGATTCAGTAGCAAAATATGTGTGTTTATTTTAATAATGCAACAAATAACAGTTATATGTTAACATTGTAATGTTCAGTGAATGACTATGGTTATGATACGCAGCCAGATTTGACCTGGTGAGATATTTTTGCTGAGATTACTTGTGGACTTTTGGTCATAACAGGAGTAGGGTTGATGATTTAAGGGGAAATGAAACCTATATTTTTCTGACTTTACTTAAGGATTGTCCAATTTTGTTTCTCGAAAAGATCATAAAGATATATCATATTACAACCACAACCGCATTTGAACAACATAAAGATGATATTGCATAATTACAGTCGAAAAGCAAAAACTACATATTTCAGCGATTTTGTGTGTTTTGGGTATAATACAAGGTATAATAATTATTATTTTGAATATAATAATATATTCAAATATAATTTGAATAATATAATAATAATGATGATTTGAATTTTTTTTTTAATCATACTTGAACAGCATAACGAAAATCCCCTCAGACTTCCCACTATCCTTTTAATTATAATGTTGAAGAATCCCTATTAGTCCTTGAGCCAACCGGCCATATTTTGAAGTGAATGCTCCGGCGGGGGGAGTAATTCTCATTATGATTTTCCATTAGACCAATGTCTCAAGTGTCAGAAAAGGTGTGATGCACATCTGAGAACGGTAGCTTAGTGCCCGGATGGACGCCATCTTTGAAACCACCCAGCTCGAAAATGCCCATTTGGTGGGGTACATTGTTGCACGTGTATCTGGACTTCTATACTAGCTATCGATGTGCGGTTGACGACTAAATATACGTCCGATGTGTACCGTCTAAATAAAAAATAATATGAAGCATTTTGTTTTAGATTAATTATTATAAAAATCAATTATCGAAAAAAAATCATATATTTTTCAATATTTTATTATTAGACTTGTACTTTTTTTAGTGAAACAACACTGGTATGATTTTCCAAATTATGCATTGTGCTACACCGTTTATCTGTCTATAAAAATAACTCAAAAACTAAAACATATCATCCACCACGAGTGTACACAAAAAATATATGAAAAGGCATGCACTTTCCACAAACCGAAACTATGTCAGTTGGAATTTCCCGCCGATAAATCAACCCACAGAACCCAGTGCCGAAAGTGACGTCAGTCTATTCTATATCTATATTCTATATTCTATATCTCAGTCTGAGATTTGTTGCGGTGACCTGATTAATTTCTGAGGGGGGGGGGGGGGGGGGGGTGGGTGGCTTAAGAACTAAAAGTGAACATGTTAGATGGCGCCACATACAACTCTATTATAGAGTTGTATTGTGGCGCCATCTAACATGTTCACTGACTTGGATGAGTATGTCTATGTAAGCTGGCGAGCTTTTCGGATATCGGAGTAATCTAACGTCAGTCTTTTTGTTCTTTCAGCTGAGATGGCCGGTGTCGAGGCGAAACGGGCGAAGATTGAACCTGAGTCCGGAACGTGCATCCTGTGCAGCAAGAAGTCGCCATTCTCTGAACTAAGCAAGGCAGCGGGCAACAGTTCTTGGAAGACATTGTGTGACGCAGCCGCAGTTAGAAACTTTTATCCAATTCTAAAGCTAGTCCAAGAAGGCGCAGTTGAACTTCCTAATATTCCAATATTATACCATAGGGCTTGTAGATCAGACTTCACTCACAAAAACCACCTAGCTACTTTGACCAATGCAGCTAGAAGTTCTTCAGTTGATACTGGCGATGCGGTGCGACGGCGATCATCACGGGAAGAGACAGGATCAACTTCAACGGTCTACGATGATAAATGCATTTTTTGCCAGCGTGCTTCAAAATTCATAAAAGGCAGTCGTACCCGTGAAACAGTTGTCTTGGCTGTTGAACTTCGAGCAGATAAGGCAATAAGAGATGCTGCGACAGCTCGCAATGATGAGAGAGTTTTGGCATTGACTACACGAGATATGGTTGCAGCTGAGGCTCACTACCACTTCTCCTGCTATAGAAACTACACACGGCCCCAAAAACCTCAAGTAGAAACTGACATTGAAGATAATATCGAGAAAAAAGAAATGATACGATGTATATTCAATTTCATTCGCACTGACTTGTTCTTGAACCCGAGGATTGTTCCAATAGTTGATGTTGCAACAGATATCCTGTCTTCAGATACATTTTCAGTTGATGTTCGTGACTCCATCAAGAAGAATCTGCAGCGCACATTACAAAGAGAGTTTGGAGAATCGCTCATCTTCTTCAATGTGAAACACCGTGTATACTTGATGCCCGATAATCTGACAAAGCGAGAGATTGCTGCAGAGTGCGTAAACCTGAAAGCAGAAGTGAAAGCATTTGAACGAACGGACGGTGAAAGTAACATTGTGCGTGCAGCTACTTCACTGCGACACCAGATCAAAGATGCTCATTACAATGAACGTTGGCCGCCTCAGCCAGCAGAACTCACTTCAGATCATATTACGTGAAGATACCAGATTCTCTTCGTGTATTTCTGCATACTTTGATTTGCGGGAGTGGGGGTAGCTCTGCGCGTGCCGACACACTGGTATGGTCGATGGCTCAAGATATCATCAATGCTGTACACCGGGGTACCATCAGAACATCGAAGCATGTCCTACTTCCGTGGGTCATGAAAACGCTCACCGGTAATACAGAGGTCATCAGAATATTGAATCGACTCGGGCACGGATGTTCGTACACAGTTCTGGAAGAAATCGAGACAGCGCTATGCATAGACAAATTAGCAAGTGTGGAGAAAGATACAGTACCACTTCCGTCACATGTGCACCCTTCGGTCCCGACTGTATTAGCATTCGATAACATCGACAGGCTAGAGGAATCGCTGAGTGGTGGCGGAACATCGCATCGCGTCAACGGTATCATCGTCCAACCGAAGTCGCAGTCGTGTTTGCCGCCCCAACCTCCATCGGCAGTATCCAAAGCAGATAAGAAGCGATCTATCCCGTCATCCAGCGATTTAGTTCCAATATACAGCGGTGGGAAACGAGAGGGCCCACCTGCAATCAAGCCTGCAGATCTTTCTGACACTCTTGCAGGCGCAACATCCCTTGCGCAGCGCCGAAATCACGTATGGATTATGACTCGCATGCTGGAACCATGCGACCAGACAATCAGTTCGTGGACTGGTTTCAACATCATGACTAGAGATCGTGTTCAGGTGACGGAAGATGTAGTTGGCTACCTGCCGGACTATAAACGCGCCTGCCACAGATATGGCAACAGTGCAAGAAATCCTCAGAGAAGCTCTGAACATCATGTCATCACTTCAGCTTGAGCGTGAAAGGGTCAATGAAAAAAACGAACAAAGCTGCACTTGCGAAACACATGGAAGGTCTTGTGGAACCAGCCGAGAACGTTGACAAGCGAAGTGCAACAATAATTGATGCGATGGCTCTCATACAAAAGATGCATGGCGAGAACGACACGTTCGAAGAACTATCTGACCGCATCCTTGCTGCAGCGCTTCACGCTGGTCAAGGCAGTGAGCGCATCGATGTTGTCTTTGACACATACACAGAAGAATCCATCAAAGCAGCTGAGCGTGTGAACCGCGGTTCAAATGAAGGCATCAGTTTCAGCGAGATCAGACCCGCACACAAAATCATGAACTGGCGGCATCTCCTTGCTTGCAGCCAGACAAAGGAGAAACTGGTTGTGTTTCTGGCGGAGTCGTGGAAACATGAAACAAATCGCGAAAAGCTAGGCAACAGAACACTGTATGTCACCTGTGGTGAAAAATGTCTGGTACTGACCCGCGATAGGTGGAAGTTGGTGTAAGCACTCGAATGTAGCCACGAGGAAGCAGACACGCGTATGTTTCTCCACGCAAAGCACGCCGCTACCCACTACAAGACGATCATCTTAGTGGCAGATGACACCGACGTTCTGATCATCAGTCTTCATCTCAGCAGAACCATCGATAGTCAGCTCTTCATCAGACGAGGAACAAAGGTTCGAGTCAGAATGATCGACGTTGGAAAGTTGGCTGCGGTATTAGGGTCTGGAGTTTGCAGTGCATTGCCAGGGCTTCATGCATGGAGCGGGTGTGACACTGTGAGTGCTCTGGCTAGCCAAGGAAAGATAAAGGCTTTGAAGCTTGTGCAAGCGAATGAGCTGTATCTTCAAGCATTCACAGATCTGGGATCTTCGTGGAATGTACCAACAGACGTCTTCAATAGCATTCAGGCCTTCACGTGTCAGCTGTACGCCAAGAACACGAAGATCGTCGGTGTTAATTCGCTCCGTTATCACATGTTCTGTGCAAAGAAGGGCCAGATCGAATCTGGACAATTGCCGCCTTGTGAAGACTCCTTGATGCAGCATACGCTTAGGGCCAACTATCAGGCGGCTATCTGGCGACGCAGCCTTGAAAACCTACCAGACGTCCCAACACCATCAGCAGGACATGGTTGGGAACTCGATGATGGCGGTTCGCTCACAATCCGATGGATGGCGGGTCTACCAGCTCCAGATGTCGTCTTGAATCTCATCTCATGCACATGCAGAAGGACGTGTCGACCGTCAGATTGCTCCTGCATACTGAATGGGTTGAAGTGCACTGTTGTGTGTAAGCTGCAGGGATGCTCCAACATGGTGCAGGATGATGCTATCGTGGCTCAGGATGCCAATGACTCTGATGGCGACTCTGATGATTAACTTTGTGTGCACTGTATATTGTATAGCATATGTTGTTCTCTATTATAATGCAGGCCAAATTGCCTGAAAATCTTTATAGACAGATAAACGGTTTAGCAAAATGTATAATTTGGAAGATCATACCGGTGTTATTTGACTAAAACATGACATGTTCAATGATACCTCCACTTGCTTATTAGGAATATACATCGTATGGTGTTAAAATCAGCTCCATACGTCTTTCCAAACTCTAGTAATGAATAATTAATATAATTGGCGGCCATTTTGAAATCCAAGATGGCCACCAAAGTGCAGATTTCCTATGTAACAATTTCCGCCTGCTTATTAGATATCGTATGGTGTTAAAATCCTCTCCGTACGACATTCCTAACTTGCGTTATCGTCAGAATAGATAATGCCAGCGGCGGCCTAAGTCATTTTATGCCTCTTTACATTTATTTGTTGTAAACTCGTGGTGGATGATATGTTTTAGTTTTTGAGTTATTTTTATAAGACAGATAAACGGTGTAGCACAATGCATAATTTGGAAAATCATACCAGTGTTGTTTCACTAAAAAAAGTACAAGTCTAATAATAAAATATTGAAAAATATATGATTTTTTTTCGATAATTGATTTTTATAATAATTAATCTAAAACAAAATGCTTCATATTATTTTTTATTTAGACGGTACACATCGGACGTATATTTAGTCGTCAACCGCACATCGATAGCTAGTATAGAAGTCCAGATACACATGCAACAATGTACCCCACCAAATGGGCATTTTCGAGCTGGGTGGTTTCAAAGATGGCGTCCATCCGGGCACTAAGCTACCGTTCTCAGATGTGCATCACACCTTTTCTGACACTTGAGACATTGGTCTAATGGAAAATCATAATGAGAATTACTCCCCCCGCCGGAGCATTACTTTTGGTCTGGCTCAAGGACTATATTGGAAGAGCTGAAAAAACAAAAATACAAAAAAAAATCGTCAATTTCGAGCTTTACGCGACCCACTTAATAGAAAAGTGGCTGCCATTTATTGTTGCTGCCACAATTTAACTGTACATCAGGGCTGGATTTGTTCTACAGATGTATCCCAAGCACCCTGAAATGACAAACCAACTGTGTAGTGGGTGTTGCACGAAACTCATTTTCTAGGCCTCTCTTGAAAACTGGCTCCTGGACTAATAGCAGTCAAGCTGATTTCCTGTAGTTAGGCGAAGTGACGGGATTGAGTTATCAGTGATGGATCCGATCGCCATGGATTCGCCAATACGTCGCAAGATCGTTTGCCTCGTCTGTAACTATCCATTTGCGAACTATCCGCTAACTGTGCAACTATCCACCTTGATCAGGCCGTTGGTGCTCCGATGGTTGGCAGCGAGTGCCCCGGAAACATTGACGCAAAGAGAAGGCAATTCTATGTGTGGGAAAATTGCAACCTTGGTCAGGGTCGCCCAGATAGCTCAGGTGTCAGAGGTGGCAGAGCACTGGTACGGCTTTCCAGAGGACCTGGGTTCGATTCCTGGTCTGGGCGTGTAATTTTCCGGCATACATCAATGTAATTTTACATGTCAAATTTAAATTATAGACGTGCATATTTGGCAATATATAATTTTCATGTCAAATTTAAATGACAGAAGTGTACATTTATTGGCAATATGTAATTTTACATGTCAAATTTAAATGACAGAAGTATATTTATTGGCAATATGTAATTTTGCATGTCAAATTTAAATTAGAGAAGTGTATATTTATTGGCAATATGTAATTTTACAAGTCAAATTTAAATTATAGAAGTGTATATTTATTGGCAATATATAATTTTACATGTCAAATTTAAATTATAGAAGTGTATATGTATTGGAAATATGTAATTTTACATGTCAAATTTAAATTATAGAAGTGTATATTTATTGGCAATATGTAATTTTACATGTCAAATTTAAATTATAGAAGTGTATAATTATTGGCAATATGTAATTTTACATGTCAAATTTAAATTATAGAAGTGTATATTTATTGGCAATGTGTAATTTTACATGTCAAATTTAAATTATAGAAGTGTATATTTTTTTTTTTTTTTTTTTTTTTTTTTTGTATACAAGATCGAGGCTCGTGAAAGAGCGAACATTAATCACACAGAAAGACAAACCGACACATAAAACATATAACATAGGGAGCGGTAGACAAGATGGGGAGAGAGGGGGAAGGACACAAACACAACATTTGAGAGCAGGGACCGAGAGACATGGAGACATCGAGAGATCTGAGAGAGGGCGAGGGCTTTGGGGGGGGGGGGGGGCGTGGGAAGGGGGCGGTGGGAGAGGTATAAAACATATGGACACTGCCAGGACTTCCAGGAAAGAAGTTGGAATTTCAAACAAGGTGGATCTGGGGTGAATTAGCGGGGGTAGAAAAGATCAAGGTTTTGGATGGGGGAAGATAAGAGATGGTGGTGAACAGCTGTTTTAAAGACCTGGAGGGAGGAGTGGGATTGAAGGGAGTGAGGGAGTTTGTTCCAGAGGCGGGAGAAAAGAGGAATGAAAGAGTGAAGGTGAGCAGAGAGCCGAGATTTCGGCAGTTTAACCATCAGAGGGTTGCTGGCAGATCTTGTGCGACCTGTAGGAATATTTGGGGGACAGAGCACAGAGAGAGCTGGGGGTGCAAGGCCGGAGAGGAGTCGGTAGAAGACAGAAAGACCACCTACCTGCCTGCGGTGAGTGAGTGAAAGGCCCTCAGAGATAGCTTCATCGCGGGAGATTCCAATAATTCTGAAAGCTTTGGTTTCAACAGCGTGAAGCCGAGCTAGGTGTGAGGCAGGAGCACCGGCCCATAGGGGAGAACAGTATTCCATTGAGCTGCGGATGAAAGCCTTGTATGTGGTGAGGAGCTCAGGTGTGCCGAGGAAGGACTTCGCACGACGGAGGATGCCCAGTCGGCGACTGGCTTTGGAGGCCAGCTTGGAAATGTGGTTTTCCCAAGAAAGATCATGGCAGATAGTGAGACCCAAAATCTTGAGCGACAGAACTTCTTGGAGAGGATTGTTGAGAAAGTAGATGGGAGGGTTGTCCAGTCGATCTTTTCGGAGAGACATAGTAAGAGTGTGAGATTTGTCAGGATTGAAAGACATGTTCCACTTGTTTGACCAGTCTGTGATTTTGTCCAGGTCTTCAGAGAGTGAGGAGGCAGCAGACTGCCGATCTGAGGGAAGAGGAATGGAGCGGCAGAGAGTGGAGTCATCAGCAAAGAGATAGAGAGGATTTTCGAGAGAGTCAGAGAGATCATTGATGAAGACCAGAAAAAGCACGGGGCCCAGAACACTGCCTTGGGGAACTCCAGCCTGAACAGGAAGAGGAGATGAGAGAAACCCATTCAGGGCCACACGTTGACGACGACTAGAGAGGAAGTCCGCCAGCCATGCGTGGAGATTTCCATGGATACCAAAGGAGGAGAGTTTGGTGAGCAGAGCGGGGTGCCAGACCGTGTCGAAGGCACGTGATATGTCGAGGGAGACAGCTCTAATTTCCTGTTTGGCATTGAGGACCTCCATCCATTGTTGAGACAGCAGAAGCAGCATGTCCAGAGTAGAGTGACCTGGTCTGAAACCAAATTGATGATCAGAGATCAAGCCATTGGAGAAGAGGAAAGATTTCATATCCGAAGCAATGATGGATTCCATGACTTTGCTGATAATTGGGAGAAGGCTGATTGGTCTGTAGTTGCTAGGATCTGTTTTTGCACCTTTTTTGTGCAAAGCGGTGATGTTGGCTGATTTCCAAGCAGATGGCAGTTGACCTTGAGCAAAAGAGAGGGTGAAGAGAACAGAGAGAGGGTGAGATAGAGCAGCAGAGCAGGATTTTAGGACCCGTGGGCTGATGCCGTCGGGTCCAGTTGCAGAATCAGAGTCGAGGGTTGACAGAAACTTTTCCACCTTGTCAGGAGGAAAGGACACGGAGTCCAGGAGCAGCAGGGTACGACTGGGTATGGTGGGTACAGAGAGGGATGGGTTTGGGACACAAGATTTAGAGGCAAACACAGAGTTGAGGCATTCAGCTTTTTCACGTGCGGAGTCAGCTGTGTAGCCGTTTGAGGTAAGGGAGGGGATGGAGGGGGAACAAACACCAGAAACGGATTTGACCAGACGCCACCAGGATTTGGAAGAGGGAGACAGATAAGAGAGTTCGGTCTTGAGAACGGAGAGATATTGTTTCCTGGCTCTCCTGAGGGTGGACACACACTTGTTTCGGGCTTTGTGAAAGGAAATGAGATTTCCTTCCGTTGGATTTGCTTTCCAGGAGACGAAGGCAAGTTGTTTCTGGGCAACAGCCTCACCACAAGATTCCGTGTACCATGGACGGGAGGAAGGGTATGACAACTGAAGACGAGATGGGATAAATCTGTGCATGAGAGAGAGCAATTTACTTTGGAAGAATTCCCAGGACGAGTTGATGTCAGAGGTGGTAGAGATGGGAGACCAGTCCAGATGATTGATGGCTGCTTGAAGACCGTGCCAGTTGGCCTGAGTGAAATGCCAGACTCGTCGACGCTGAGCAGGCTCCCTGAGGATGGTCAGAGAGATGTCCACTTTAACAAGGACATGATCAGATGATCCGATCGGAGCAGAAGAAGAGCAGCAGACATTTTCAGGGAAGTTAGTCATAACCAAGTCCAGAAGAGAAGATGTTCCGTTGACTGAGATCCGGGTCGGGAAATTGACAGATTGTGTCAGTCCCAGTGAGTCGCAGAAGTCCTTTGCTGAGGAGCCATGGCTGGTGAGAGAGGTACCCACACCCAGCCAACTGGCATGATGACAGTTGAAATCACCACATATGAGGAAGAGAGAGTTGGGATGAGTAGATAGAAGTTGGTCCATATCATCAGACAGCGAGATGTCGATGGAGTCATCACTGTTTGGTGGACGGTACAACACACATATGAACAAGAGGTGGGAGCGAAGGGGAAGCCGTAGCCAGAGGTATTCCTGGGGGTGAGGTGGAGAGAGTGCAGTGCAGGGCGAGTGAGGAAGAGAGTTTTTGATAAAGATAGCAACCCCGCCTCCAGGACGAGGCTCAGGTCTATCATACCGGAGGAGGGAGTAGCCCGGGAGAGATACTATGGAATCAGAGACATCATAAAGGAGGAAAGTTTCTGTTAAGCAGATCACGTCTGGTTTGACAGAAGCAACCTGTATGGAGAGATCAGTTAAGTTTGAACGAAGGCCCCGGATGTTTGAGGTCCATACCGTTAATGAAGAGGAAGGGGGCGCATCAGATACAGAACAGGGGGGAGGAGGGGTAGGGTAAGATGTGGAAGAGGTGGAAGAGGTAGGGAGAGCTGTTGAAGGTGTGTCAGAGATTTCAGAATAGCTCGGAGAAAGGGAAGGATGGGGCGGACAAAAGGTTTGATGGTGATTGGGTGAGCCACAATGAGGTGTTATTTGAGGAGGGGGAAGAGCGAGGCAGAAGGTTGGGGGAGATGGAGGTGAGAGTTTGAAGGGGGAAGAAGCGGGGAGGACGCTTTGAGGAGGGGGAGTGAGAGGGGGGAAATTGAGAAGCAATGAGGGTGGGGAGATTTGAAGGGGAGGGGTGAGGGGGGAGTTTGGGAGGGAAGGGACAAGGGGAGGGATTTGAAAGGGATGGGATATGGGGGAGATTTGGAGGGGAGGGGTGAGGCAGGAGTCTAGGAGGGGAGGGGCGAGGGGGCGTCTTGGCGGGGAGGGGTGAGGGGGTAGTTTAGGAGGGAGGGGGCAAGGGGGGAGATTTGAAAGGGATGGGTGATGGGGAAGATTTGGAGGGGAGGGGTGATGGGGAAGATTTTGAGGGGAGGGGTTATGGGGAAGATTTGGAGGGGAGGGGTGAGATTGGATTTTTGAAAGTGTACGATTTATGGGAAACGAACATTTATTGCAAAATGAGTTTCTTGTGACCTTCGAGTTAAAAATACGTTTAAGGACGCTGGATGGAGGATGGAGTGCAGGAGAGTTTAGGGAATGTAGAAAAAAGGCACTATAGGAGATGGATATTTTTTTTGGGATGAATTGATTTGGTGAGCAAGTCGAAAGCAGCCTTTTAAAGAAGAAGAAGAAAAAGGTGTTATAAAATATGACGGAATACATAACTTGAGGGGAAAGTGCAAACATTGAAGGTTAATGAGTGAAAACTATCTGGGGAAATGGGGGAGAAACACGTGGTCGAAGAACGAACGAACGAATAAGAATGAATAAACGAATGAGAACAGAGAAGGAAATGTTTTTTTTTTTTTGGTTTTTTTTTTTTTTTTGAGTTGAGTTGAGATTTACACAAGGAAGTAGGCTATGGGTGAAAAGACTGGGAATACAGAGAACGAAAGTGATTGGATCACAAACGACGGACCGCTGAGAAAAACAAAGCCTCAAGGTTGTACAGTGCACACTGTACAAGGCCTCAAGACACGACACGAATTAACACGATTTTCAATACAGGTATGAAAGATTTGCACCGAAAAATCTTCGTCGGGACACAATATACGTACAACACCATAAATAAATACAGTTTTAACGAAAATACAAATGGGAACAATCACTTAACTTCGATTTAAAATCGTTCGCGACGCGGCAAAGGCCTTGCTCGCGACACGGCAAACAGACGATCAATTTATGGAAGATAAACACCGAGAAACAACCAAAGTTGCACACAATAACTTCACACACCGAAGGATAAATACAGTTTCGACAAAATACAATTGTGAACAGACTTAACTTAGAAAAACGTGGAGACCGTGTGGAGCTTCGAAAATCCCTGCCGCCGTCTCCAAGATCTCGCGAGATCCTATATAATATTTATTGGAATATTTATTGGAAGATCCTATATAATATTTATTGGAAATATGTAATTTTACATGTCAAATTTAAATTATAGAAGTGTATATTTATTGGCAATATGTAATTTTACATGTCAAATTTAAATGATAGGTGTATATTTATTGTCAATATATAATTTTACATGTTTAATTTAAATTATAGAAGTGTATATTTATTGGCAATATATAATTTTACATGTTTAATTTAAATTATAGAAGTGTATATTTATTGGCAATATGTAATTTTACATGTCAAATTTAAATTATAGAAGTGTACATTTATTGGCAATATGTAATTTTATGTGTCAAATTTAAATGATAGAAGTGTACATTTATTGGCAATATGTAATTTTATGTGTCAAATTTAAATTATAAAAGTGTATATTTATTGGCAATATGTAATTTTACGTGTCAAATTTAAATTATAGAAGTGTATAGTTATTGGAAATATGTAATTTTACATGTCAAATTTAAATTATAGAAGTGTATAGTTATTGGAAATATGTAATTTTACATGTCAAATTTAAATTGTAAAAGTGGATATTTATTGGCAATATGTAATTTAACATGTCAAATTTAAATTATAGAAGTGTATATTTATTGACATTATGTAATTTTACATGTCAAATTTAAATGATAGAAGTGTATATTTATTGGCAATATGTAATTTAACATGTCAAATTTAAATTATAGAAGTGTATATTTATTGGCAATATGTAATTTTACATGTCAAATTTAAATGATAGAAGTGTATATTTATTGGCAATATGTAATTTTGCATGTCAAATTTAAATTATAGAAGTCTATATTTATTGGCAATATGTAATTTTGCATGTCAAATTTAAATTATTGAAGTGTATATTTATTGGCAATATGTAATTTAACATGTCAAATTTAAATTATAGAAGTGTATATTTATTGGCAATATGTAATTTTACATGTCAAATTTACATTATAGTAGTGTATATTTATTGGCAATATGTAATTTTACATGTCAAATTTAAATTATAGAAGTCTATATTTATTGGCAATATGTAATTTTACATGTCAAATTTAAATTGTAGGTGTATATTTATTGGCAATATATAATTTTACATGTCTAATTTAAATTATAGAAGTGTATATTTATTGGCAATATGTAATTTTACATGTCAAATTTAAATTATAGAAGTGTATACTTATTGCCAATATGTAATTTTACATGTCAAATTTAAATTATAGAAGTGTATATTTATTGGCAATATATAATTTTACAAGTCTAATTTTAATATAGAAGTGTATATTTATTGGCCATATATAATTTTGCATGTCAAATTTAAATTATAGAAGTGTATATGTATTGGAAATATGTAATTTTACATATCAAATACATTATAGAAGTGTATATTTATTGGCAATATAAAATTTTACATGTCAAATTTAAATTATAGAAGTGTATATTTATTGGCAATATAAAATTTTACATGTCATATTTACATTATGGAAGTGTATATTTATTGGAAACTAGCGAGGTACACATCCTACACATGGGTGGGGAGCCGAAAGCAAACAAACAATGCGGAAACTGTGAATGCTAATTGCTAAACCATGGAACCAATAAATTCCACATTCCTGTAACACCTGTAGTCGAACATCAAGCATGGACAGCAGGTTCGTGAAGGGGCACAAAAAACGTACCCGTTTGAATGGTTCGACATCCTGTCAATGGTGAATCTGCATATGGCGATCCATGAATCTCACGGTTAGAAAGTAGAAACCTCACGTCATTTCCTCATTCATTTGAACTCAATATCTCTATTTTCATTCCAAACAGCATTACTCCAATCGCATATTAAATAGCATTGATATAAAAAAGATTAATTAACTTATACCAACACTCGTGACAAACAAATATTTAAATCCATGCTGACGTTATATCCGGATATGGAGGAGTTCTGTACGGTTGGAAATTCAAAATCATAATTGTATTCACTCAATTCCAAACAGCATAACTTCAATGACAAATTAAATAGCATTGATATAAAAAAGATTAATTAACTTATACCAACACTCGTGACAAACAAATATTTAAATCCATGCTGACGTTACATCCGGATATCGAGGAGTTCCATATGGTTGGAAATTCAAAATCATAATTGTATTGTTACGTTGATGGGGGTAGATGAAACTCATGGGAAAGGTAGGATTGTATAATATAGCATGGACCGTGGACGCGTAGGAGAAATGTCGATGTACTTAAGCAGGGAAACTGTAGCTTAAGATTGTTTATGTGTCTTCACTCGAGGGGTGAAGCCGTGCTAATTAGTTAGGGATTAAGGTTAGCTTTCCCCAGTATGTAATTTTTCCCTCTGTGATTTTCCCCAACGGTTTACATTTACGAGGCCGACCATGAAATCCCCCATTAAACAACATTTACAACCAGCGACGGCCCTCTGGACAATCACTGGAACTAAGCCACGCCCACATGAACACTTA
This sequence comes from Myxine glutinosa, assembly GCF_964187855.1. Taxonomy (NCBI): domain Eukaryota; kingdom Metazoa; phylum Chordata; class Myxini; order Myxiniformes; family Myxinidae; genus Myxine; species Myxine glutinosa. The sequence goes on along the minus strand of NC_136263.1, from coordinate 2,073,683 downwards.
CGGCAAAAGGCCATGCCACCAGAGTGGTACGATGGGTGTGGAAGAAAGAGCTGGCAGGCCACGCCCCTGAAGGTCGTGTCTGGGTGAGAGGGCCGGGGGTGATGTCAGAAGAGAAGCTTCTGGAGACATTGGTGAAAAAGTCAATCTCTCTATTGGTTTTTGATGAGAAGGCTTGGCCATTCTGTGCGGGCTGGGGAGAGGGTTCCTGCTGCGGCGATTGAAAAGGAGTTTCGAATATTGTTGGCTCGCAAGGAGGCTTGACGAGAAGAGGAAGAAGTTCAAGGAGTGGCAGAAGGCGAAGGGTACAGGAGCAGAAACAGCAGAGCATGAAAGTTATAAGGCAGCCAGGAAGGCTGCAAAGAAAGAGGTAGCAAAGGCGCAGGAGGCATGTAGGAAAATGTTTGGAGAACGCTTGGATTCGGAAGAGGGTCAGAAAGCAGTATTCAGGATTGCAAAGCAGATAGCGAAAGAGAGGTGTGATGTGATGGGGGTGAGTTGCTTGAAGGATGAAGTGGGACAAATCGTTGTCGACCCAGATGGAATTAAAGGAAGATGGAAAAGATATATGGAAATGCTGTTGAATACAGAGAATGAATGGGATGGCAACATAGAGAGTAACCCAGTTTTAGGACCGGCAGAGAAGATAACTGAGAAGGAAGTTGAGGAAGCGATAAAAGCAATGAAGGGTAGAAAAGCAGGAGGGCCGACGGGAGTTGTGGGAGATATGTTGAAGGCAGCAGGAAGTTGGGGTGTGAAGAGAATGACAGAGATCTGTAATCTGGTGGTGAAAGAAGGCCGCATTCCAGTGGTTTGGGAACTGAGTACCCTCGTCCCTCTATACAAGGGGAAAGGTGACCCTCTGGAGTGTGGCTCGTACCGAGCGATAAAGTTATTGGAGCATGGAATGAAGGTATTGGAAAGGGTGTTGGAGAGGAGGATAAGGAAGAAAGTGAAGATCGAAGAAATGCAGTTTGGATTCATGCCAGGAAGAGGAACGACAGACGCGCTTTTCATTGTGAGGCAGTTGCAGGAGAAGTACATGGAGAAGAGGAAGAAGTTGTTTCTTGGGTTTGTTGATCTGGAGAAAGCATTCGATCGGGTTCCACGCAAAGTATTGACATGGGCATTGAGGAAGTTAGGAGTGGAGGAATGGTTGATCAGAGTAGTGATGGCAATGTACAAAAGAGCGCGCACAGCTGTAATGACGAAGGACGGGAACAGTGGTGAGTTTGAGGTGAAGGTGGGAGTGCATCAGGGGTCGGTACTAAGTCCACTACTATTTGTAGCTGTGATGGAGGTGCTGGCTCAGAACGTAAAGGAGGGTTTACCGTGGGAGTTGTTGTATGCAGATGAGCTGGTGTTTATTGCGGAAAGTATGGATGGACTGAAGGAAAAGATGAACACGTGGAAGGAATGTATGGAGACAAAAGGTCTGAAGGTGAATATCGGAAAGACGAAGGTGATGGCAAGTGGTAAAGCATGTGGTGAGGTGGAAAGAACTGGGAAGTGGCCCTGTGCTGTGTGTAGGGAGGGTGTCGGAGTGAACTCCATTCAGTGTACAATGTGCGCTGAGTGGGTTCATCAAAAATGTAGTGGTCTGAGAGGGTCATTAACCAGTGTGGCAGCTACATTCAAATGTAAGGTGTGCACAGAGGGAGCTGCAGATGGAGGAAATGTTGAGTTGGATCTTGGAGACGGCGTGAAGCTGGAAGGTGTGAAAACATTTTGCTACCTCGGAGACATGCTGAATGGAGAAGGTGGATCAGACTCGGCAACGGTTGCTCGAGTGAGATGTGCATGGAAGAAGTTTCGGGAATTGAGTGGCGTGCTGATGATGAGGGGAGTGTCGTTGAAGCTGAAGGGAAAGGTGTATGCTGCATGTGTGAGAAGTGTTATGATTTATGGGAGCGAGACATGGGTAATGAACGTAGAGCAGTAACGAAGGTTGGAAAGGGTGGAAATGCGAATGGTTCGGTGGATGTGCGGAGTATCGTTGAGAGAGAGGAAGACAAATGATGAATTGCGAAAGATGATGGGAATAGAGCCTGTGATTGATGCTGTGAAGAGGAACAGGTTGAGATGGTTTCGTCATGTGTTGAGGAAGGATGAAAGTGACTGGTTGAGAAGAGTGATGGAAATGAATGTAGAAGGAAGTAGAAGACGGGGAAGACCGAGAAAGACTTGGCTAAAGATGGTGGAAGAAGAAATGCGGGCAAGGGGATTAACAAGGAGAGATGCAGAAAATAGGGCAAAATGGAGAAGATTGTCATGTGGACCGCAAGGCTAACCCCCGCTCTAGCAGGGAAAATGGCCTTTAAAATGCATGTTGTTGTTGTTGTTGTTGCAAGGAGGCTGAAGGCCGCGTGTGCTTCCTCAGACAGTGGAGGAGAGAGGAGGCAGTCTCGTCTGCTCGCCTCACCATCCTTGGCGCCTTAGGCGCCATCTTGTGTGCTCCGGCACAATATAACTTAGCCATCGCCCCACTCTCCACGAAGGCCACTTGAGGGCCACTTGAGGCCTAAGCTGAGTGCCGGCCGGCTAAAGGGATTATATTTTATTTTATCATTCCCCTGTTGTGTGTTGTGAATCTGAGTGGAGGATCCTCAAGTTAGGATATTAACTTACCTCAGTTTTTATTTAGATATTTTCATTCTTTGGTTTATTTACATGAAAATAATTATTGTTGAATTTACTGTCCTGTTTACTTGTTTGTGGTTTCGGAATAAACCCATGTGTTCAGATCAGTTAAACGTTTCGCATGCCTTCGTCCCGCGCACGACAAAAATACCACCATTTTTTGGGCTGCAGCCTCGGGAGTAAAACTGTTTCGGCTATTCGTCCAAAGCTGGTCTTAACTCGCTATGGACAGGACAGTATTCACTCAATTCCAAAAAGCATAGCTCCAATCACAAATTAAATAGCATTAATATAAAAAACAAACTTTCACGACCACTCATTTTACGATAAACAAATATTAAAGTCCATGCTGACGTTACATCCGGATTAGTCCTTGAGCCAGACCAAAAGTAATGCTCCGGCGGGGGGAGTAATTCTCATTATGATTTTCCATTAGACCAATGTCTCAAGTGTCAGAAAAGGTGTGATGCACATCTGAGAACGGTAGCTTAGTGCCCGGATGGACGCCATCTTTGAAACCACCCAGCTCGAAAATGCCCATTTGGTGGGGTACATTGTTGCATGTGTATCTGGACTTCTATACTAGCTATCGATGTGCGGTTGACGACTAAATATACGTCCGATGTGTACCGTCTAAATAAAAAATAATATGAAGCATTTTGTTTTAGATTAATTATTATAAAAATCAATTATCGAAAAAAAATCATATATTTTTCAATATTTTATTATTAGACTTGTACTTTTTTTAGTGAAACAACACTGGTATGATTTTTCAAATTATGCATTGTGCTACACCGTTTATCTGTCTTATAAAAATAACTCAAAAACTAAAACATATCATCCACCACGAGTTTACAACAAATAAATGTAAAGAGGCATAAAATGACTTAGGCCGCCGCTGGCATTATCTATTCTGACGATAACGCAAGTTAGGAATGTCGTACGGAGAGGATTTTAACACCATACGATATCTAATAAGCAGGCGGAAATTGTTACATAGGAAATCTGCACTTTGGTGGCCATCTTGGATTTCAAAATGGCCGCCAATTATATTAATTATTCATTACTAGAGTTTGGAAAGACGTATGGAGCTGATTTTAACACCATACGATGTATATTCCTAATAAGCAAGTGGAGGTATCATTGAACATGTCATGTTTTAGTCAAATAACACCGGTATGATCTTCCAAATTATACATTTTGCTAAACCGTTTATCTGTCTATAAAGATTTTCAGGCAATTTGGCCTGCATTATAATAGAGAACAACATATGCTATACAATATACAGTGCACACAAAGTTAATCATCAGAGTCGCCATCAGAGTCATTGGCATCCTGAGCCACGATAGCATCATCCTGCACCATGTTGGAGCATCCCTGCAGCTTACACACAACAGTGCACTTCAACCCATTCAGTATGCAGGAGCAATCTGACGGTCGACACGTCCTTCTGCATGTGCATGAGATGAGATTCAAGACGACATCTGGAGCTGGTAGACCCGCCATCCATCGGATTGTGAGCGAACCGCCATCATCGAGTTCCCAACCATGTCCTGCTGATGGTGTTGGGACGTCTGGTAGGTTTTCAAGGCTGCGTCGCCAGATAGCCGCCTGATAGTTGGCCCTAAGCGTATGCTGCATCAAGGAGTCTTCACAAGGCGGCAATTGTCCAGATTCGATCTGGCCCTTCTTTGCACAGAACATGTGATAACGGAGCGAATTAACACCGACGATCTTCGTGTTCTTGGCGTACAGCTGACACGTGAAGGCCTGAATGCTATTGAAGACGTCTGTTGGTACATTCCACGAAGATCCCAGATCTGTGAATGCTTGAAGATACAGCTCATTCGCTTGCACAAGCTTCAAAGCCTTTATCTTTCCTTGGCTAGCCAGAGCACTCACAGTGTCACACCCGCTCCATGCATGAAGCCCTGGCAATGCACTGCAAACTCCAGACCCTAATACCGCAGCCAACTTTCCAACGTCGATCATTCTGACTCGAACCTTTGTTCCTCGTCTGATGAAGAGCTGACTATCGATGGTTCTGCTGAGATGAAGACTGATGATCAGAACGTCGGTGTCATCTGCCACTAAGATGATCGTCTTGTAGTGGGTAGCGGCGTGCTTTGCGTGGAGAAACATACGCGTGTCTGCTTCCTCGTGGCTACATTCGAGTGCTTACACCAACTTCCACCTATCGCGGGTCAGTACCAGACATTTTTCACCACAGGTGACATACAGTGTTCTGTTGCCTAGCTTTTCGCGATTTGTTTCATGTTTCCACGACTCCGCCAGAAACACAACCAGTTTCTCCTTTGTCTGGCTGCAAGCAAGGAGATGCCGCCAGTTCATGATTTTGTGTGCGGGTCTGATCTCGCTGAAACTGATGCCTTCATTTGAACCGCGGTTCACACGCTCAGCTGCTTTGATGGATTCTTCTGTGTATGTGTCAAAGACAACATCGATGCGCTCACTGCCTTGACCAGCGTGAAGCGCTGCAGCAAGGATGCGGTCAGATAGTTCTTCGAACGTGTCGTTCTCGCCATGCATCTTTTGTATGAGAGCCATCGCATCAATTATTGTTGCACTTCGCTTGTCAACGTTCTCGGCTGGTTCCACAAGACCTTCCATGTGTTTCGCAAGTGCAGCTTTGTTCGTTTTTTTCATTGACCCTTTCACGCTCAAGCTGAAGTGATGACATGATGTTCAGAGCTTCTCTGAGGATTTCTTGCACTGTTGCCATATCTGTGGCAGGCGCGTTTATAGTCCGGCAGGTAGCCAACTACATCTTCCGTCACCTGAACACGATCTCTAGTCATGATGTTGAAACCAGTCCACGAACTGATTGTCTGGTCGCATGGTTCCAGCATGCGAGTCATAATCCATACGTGATTTCGGCGCTGCGCAAGGGATGTTGCGCCTGCAAGAGTGTCAGAAAGATCTGCAGGCTTGATTGCAGGTGGGCCCTCTCGTTTCCCACCGCTGTATATTGGAACTAAATCGCTGGATGACGGGATAGATCGCTTCTTATCTGCTTTGGATACTGCCGATGGAGGTTGGGGCGGCAAACACGACTGCGACTTCGGTTGGACGATGATACCGTTGACGCGATGCGATGTTCCGCCACCACTCAGCGATTCCTCTAGCCTGTCGATGTTATCGAATGCTAATACAGTCGGGACCGAAGGGTGCACATGTGACGGAAGTGGTACTGTATCTTTCTCCACACTTGCTAATTTGTCTATGCATAGCGCTGTCTCGATTTCTTCCAGAACTGTGTACGAACATCCGTGCCCGAGTCGATTCAATATTCTGATGACCTCTGTATTACCGGTGAGCGTTTTCATGACCCACGGAAGTAGGACATGCTTCGATGTTCTGATGGTACCCCGGTGTACAGCATTGATGATATCTTGAGCCATCGACCATACCAGTGTGTCGGCACGCGCAGAGCTACCCCCACTCCCGCAAATCAAAGTATGCAGAAATACACGAAGAGAATCTGGTATCTTCACGTAATCTGAAGTGAGTTCTGCTGGCTGAGGCGGCCAACGTTCATTGTAATGAGCATCTTTGATCTGGTGTCGCAGTGAAGTAGCTGCACGCACAATGTTACTTTCACCGTCCGTTCGTTCAAATGCTTTCACTTCTGCTTTCAGGTTTACGCACTCTGCAGCAATCTCTCGCTTTGTCAGATTATCGGGCATCAAGTATACACGGTGTTTCACATTGAAGAAGATGAGCGATTCTCCAAACTCTCTTTGTAATGTGCGCTGCAGATTCTTCTTGATGGAGTCACGAACATCAACTGAAAATGTATCTGAAGACAGGATATCTGTTGCAACATCAACTATTGGAACAATCCTCGGGTTCAAGAACAAGTCAGTGCGAATGAAATTGAATATACATCGTATCATTTCTTTTTTCTCGATATTATCTTCAATGTCAGTTTCTACTTGAGGTTTTTGGGGCCGTGTGTAGTTTCTATAGCAGGAGAAGTGGTAGTGAGCCTCAGCTGCAACCATATCTCGTGTAGTCAATGCCAAAACTCTCTCATCATTGCGAGCTGTCGCAGCATCTCTTATTGCCTTATCTGCTCGAAGTTCAACAGCCAAGACAACTGTTTCACGGGTACGACTGCCTTTTATGAATTTTGAAGCACGCTGGCAAAAAATGCATTTATCATCGTAGACCGTTGAAGTTGATCCTGTCTCTTCCCGTGATGATCGCCGTCGCACCGCATCGCCAGTATCAACTGAAGAACTTCTAGCTGCATTGGTCAAAGTAGCTAGGTGGTTTTTGTGAGTGAAGTCTGATCTACAAGCCCTATGGTATAATATTGGAATATTAGGAAGTTCAACTGCGCCTTCTTGGACTAGCTTTAGAATTGGATAAAAGTTTCTAACTGCGGCTGCGTCACACAATGTCTTCCAAGAACTGTTGCCCGCTGCCTTGCTTAGTTCAGAGAGTGGCGACTTCTTGCTGCACAGGATGCACGTTCCGGACTCAGGTTCAATCTTCGCCCGTTTCGCCTCGACACCGGCCATCTCAGCTGAAAGAACAAAAAGACTGACGTTAGATTACTCCGATATCCGAAAAGCTCGCCAGCTTACATAGACATACTCATCCAAGTCAGTGAACATGTTAGATGGCGCCACAATACAACTCTATAATAGAGTTGTATGTGGCGCCATCTAACATGTTCACTTTTAGTTCTTAAGCCACCCACCCCCCCCCCCCCCCCCCTCAGAAATTAATCAGGTCACCGCAACAAATCTCAGACTGAGATATAGAATATAGAATATAGATATAGAATAGACTGACGTCACTTTCGGCACTGGGTTCTGTGGGTTGATTTATCGGCGGGAAATTCCAACTGACATAGTTTCGGTTTGTGGAAAGTGCATGCCTTTTCATATATTTTTTGTGTACACTCGTGGTGGATGATATGTTTTAGTTTTTGAGTTATTTTTATAGACAGATAAACGGTGTAGCACAATGCATAATTTGGAAAATCATACCAGTGTTGTTTCACTAAAAAAAGTACAAGTCTAATAATAAAATATTGAAAAATATATGATTTTTTTTCGATAATTGATTTTTATAATAATTAATCTAAAACAAAATGCTTCATATTATTTTTTATTTAGACGGTACACATCGGACGTATATTTAGTCGTCAACCGCACATCGATAGCTAGTATAGAAGTCCAGATACACGTGCAACAATGTACCCCACCAAATGGGCATTTTCGAGCTGGGTGGTTTCAAAGATGGCGTCCATCCGGGCACTAAGCTACCGTTCTCAGATGTGCATCACACCTTTTCTGACACTTGAGACATTGGTCTAATGGAAAATCATAATGAGAATTACTCCCCCCGCCGGAGCATTCACTTCAAAATATGGCCGGTTGGCTCAAGGACTAGATATGGTAAAGTTCCGTACGGTTCAAAATTCAAAAATATAATTGTATTCACTTAATTCCAAGCAGCATCATTCCAATCATAAATTTATACTTTAACAAAATACTGTGTTAAATGACGATTGTATCGAGATATTTATCAAACCAGCTCATTGTCGTCACGTGTTCACTTCCGGATTTGGGGCAGGTTCATATCGAGTTAATTTCAAAATCCTAATTTGATGGAGGAATTTATGAAACCTCCTACCTACCTTGCAACATCCGCTGGGACCCCAAAACGTTCCACAGGAGGTTTGGCGGGGCTAGTCCCAAAACTGAGGGAGTAGTTTTGGGGCGGACAGATGGACAAATGGACACTCCTGTTTTATAATATAGATATATAATTTTACATGTCAAATTTACAGAAGTGTATGTTTATTGTCAATATGAAATTTCACAGGTCAAATTTACATGATCGAAGGGTATATTTATTGCAAAGGTTGGTATTGGATCCAACGTTATATTTTGAAAGCATGTTCTTTGATTTTAATCTTTACGTATGCACAGTTAATGGGTAATGAAGTAGGAAAATAAGTAGAAATCACAATTATTTTCGGTAAAATTGTCTAGGTTTGAATTAACATGTTGAGGTGCGATGTTGAAAGATTTTCTTTTGAAATAAACATTTCTAGATATTTATTGTGCAACTAGCAAAAGTACCCGGCGTTGCCGGGTAACAATGAGTCGCTTCCTGACGGGAATATGAAGACAGGGGGGAGGAGAGGACGGAGGGAGAGGACGGGAGGAGAGGATATATGGAAATATATCGCACAAAAATGTTAGTCAATAAAAAAATGGGTACGTAAAAACAATAAGGGAGCTCTGTGTACTGTGACGCCATGGCTTGCAAAATTAGCCTGAATAGCGTTCACCAAGTGGTGGTTAATCATATTCAAAAAGGGTATTATAATACACCCAACTTCCCCAGCCTTGTAACTAATAAATTAAGTGCACAGGTATTTCTCACTTCATTTGTACAGCCCTTGCCAAGCGGCTTAAGCACTCCAGCAAGCACTCTAACTAAATGGGTGATATTAACGAACGGCTGGCTTGGCAAGCGATAGCAAGCTGATTGCTTTTGGTTGAAATGGCCGAGGAATTTTAAAAACAGATCGCAGGTACAGTGGAGTGACACCCTATCCCATGGAAGTATGAATTGAGTTAAAAATTATTATCAAGTTAAAATAAAAAAAATAACCACAGGAGAATGACAGCCTTGCTTAAATAAATGCATATATACACTTAGTTTATAAAAATCACTAGATATGGTAAATGTTATCAGATTTCACTCCCAGATTTGGACATTTATTTAGTCTACAGCATCCAATCATCATATCCGAATCCAGATTTTGATGACATGCTTCAATTATGTAATGATTAATCGATCGTGTTTCCAATGCAAGGCACGTTTGAATAGGCCGAAACAAAATGGCGGCTATAGAACCCAGCGAGTGGCAGTGGGCTGACCAAGATGGCGGGCCACAAAATTGGTAAGGCTTTATCGGACTTTGTCTTGTGAACCCTCCGTTACTCATCTTTAAAAAGGATGTAATAACACACCCAAACACCCAGATTTCATCATTGCAATCTGTTGGAGGTCGACGTGTACGCATGCAGCGTTTGGGGCCTCTTGGTTTCATGGTTTTGGAGTTGCGCAGGAGACAGACAGACAGAGGGACGGGTGGACGCTGCCTTTTATTATGATAGATTCTTTAAAAAATTGAACTTTGACTCCAAAAATGAACTAAACTTTGAAAGGAAAATTGGCACCATGAGTTTTGGTAAAGGTTTAAGCCCAGGGATTATGAAAATGTATGGTGTCAAAACTTTACAAACAAAAAATACTCAAATACAATTACCTCCCCTTGACCCTTACAATCGACATTTTACTTTATAATTTAAAATAGTCATTTTTGAATGTTGGTTTTTTTAAATAGGTAAATAAAATACCCTCATAGCTCATTATACCAAGAAAGAGAAGGTGCAACTTGTGTTGCTACATGTTTCTGGAAAAAGCCAGAGGGAGGCATGTCAGTGATTCTATGAAAAACGCTCTGAGAAGCGAAAGTCAAGTCATAGATGAATCAGAAAAGTGTCACAACGATTGAAAGCGACCAGAAACGCTGCTGATAAACCTCGCACTGGTTGCCTTCGCTCCTCTACAAACAACAACAACAACAACAACAGGCATTTTAAGGCCATTTTCCCTGCTAGAGTGGGGGTTAGCCTTGCGTGCCCCATGACAATCTTCTCCATTTTGCCCTTGTTAACCCCCTTGCCTGCATTTCTTCTTCCACCATCTTTAGCCAAGTCTTTCCCGGTCTTCCCCGTCCTCTACTTCCTTCTACATTAATTTCCATCACTCTTCTCAACCATCACAACTTCGCTCCTCTACATATGGAACTAATTCTGAAAATGTTCTTGCTGGAAGAAGTTGGAAGAAGCCCAAAATAAATCGTTTTTAAAAATGAGTTATGTGGAAGTTAGCAGTTCTTCCATTGCAGAAATTTTAAAGGCAAACAAATACCACCATATAAGGTTACCTTTGTTCAAGCTCTTCATGGAGATGATGCTGACTGAAGTAAGGAATTTTCGAAGTGGGTAGTGCATCGACTTGATGTGGAACCAACATTGTTTTTGGTGCGAGCTAACTTGCAATGCTACAAGATGTTTTGGCTCCTCATTTGGATGGTATGCCTTGGTGCCATTGAGAAAAGTGTGATTTCAACAGGATGGGACACCGCCACTTCATGCCACTACTGTCCGAAACTCCCTCAAAAAAAACCAAAAAAAAAACCTTTAGAGGCCATTTTTCCCCGCAAGCGGGGGTTGGCCTTTTTCGGGGACCGTGGTTGTTGTTGTTTTTTTGGTCCCCTTTTTGAAGCAATGTTTTACGGCCGGATGCCCTTCCTGCCGCCAACCCTTTTTGTCGCCTTTTTACGACAAACAGGGAATTACCAGTGAACCGGTACTCAATTAGCCGACCTCGGAAGGATGACAGGCTGAGTCAACCCCCCTGGCGTTAATTCAGCGATCGACCGGGATTCGAACCCAGGATCCTAGGATCCTAAGCCGGCACCCTAGCCGCTAGCCCAACACCAGGCAACACCTTAATGAAACAATATACCTTTGAGGTGGATAGGACACTATGGCCTGGTAGAATGGCCTACGCATAGTCCGGATCTAACACCACGATAATTTTCACTCCAGGGACACCTGGGGCAACCCGGGTCATCGCGTGGTGGATCACATGCCTCCTGCGCCTTTGCTACCGTGGAGTATTGCCTCCGTGGAGTATCATCACATGCCTCCGTGGAGTATTGTGGTATCTCATTCCTGGACCTTCCTGACATGTTGTCAAATTTGCATTAAAGCGAAAGCTTTACAATCAGGGCTGCAAAGCAAACCAAGGGCTGCACTAATTAGAATAGATTCGTAAATAGAGGGCAATAGCATGAATAGAGTACTTGCATCATTTTCAGGCTTTCATGAAAATCACCATGACAACATCAGCATGGATGAGAACAGAGCACGTTTGCATTTTAAAATAACTTACCAAAAATCGTATTCTCATCAGAGTACTCGCCGGTGGCATTCAGTCGCAGCAAAGTTCCAAAGTTGAATTCAGCAACTTTGCCATCAAAGAGCAAGCAAAACGCACGCCATTTCTGGTGATGAAATTGAAGGAACATCATATCCGAACATGCGATGAACATTTCCGAACTCGTTACAGCCACTTTATATTGTCAAACATACAACTACATCGGCACTCAGTAGCGAGCATACCTCCCTCCGCCTGGTTAGCCATCTCACTCAATGGTGAAGAATAACTTTAAAAGTTCTACTACCCGGATCCGGATCCGGATCTTCACCAAAATTGAATCGATTCTTCCTTGTCACACACACAACCTGTCCAACAAGTTTCGTCCAAATCCATCCATAACTTTTTGAGATATCCTGCTATGTGTGTATCGTTTTGGCCCCATCACCCAATGGTGAAGAATTACTTAAAGAATTTAATAATTCTCATATCCAAATCCAAATTTCCACCAAAATCGAATCGAATCGTCCTTGTCAGACACCCTTGTGTCTTGTCAGTCCGTTGTCCTTGTCAGTTTTGTCCAATTCGTCCACAACTTCGTGAGATATTCTGCTATGTATCGGTTTGGGCCCTTTCTCCCAATGGTGAAGAATCACTTTAAAATTTCGAGTAGCCAGATCCGAATCCAGATCTTCACCAAAGTCTAATCATTTCGTCCTTGTCACATATGCTACATCTCTGCCAAATTCCGCCCGAATCCGTCCACAACTTTGAGATATTTTGTTCACAAACGGACAGACAGACAGACAGGGGTGCAAACATAACCTCCATCCACCTTTGGTGTACCCTGGTTTAGAATAGGTACACCGTATCCCTGCGTGTCGTAAGAGGCGACTAAAAGGGTTGGCGTCAGGAAGGGCATCCGGCCATAAAAACATTGCCTCAAAAAGAGAACCATGACAATTACAACTACATATGGGCAGGGTACAGCCCGAAGTACCCGGTGGGGGACCCCACTCCCTCTCGTCAAAACTCAAGGTGGGGAACACGATCGAAGCAAGGGTGGAAATCACTCCATTTATGACGATGAAACATCTGATGCCCGACGTGGAGATCGGTTTCTGAGGCTTGGGACGTGGAATGTAGGTACAATGACAGGGAGATCAGGAGAAGTGGTGGAAGTATTGGTCAGAAGAAGAGTGGACATATGTTGTGTGCAGGAGACGAGATGGAAGGGAAGTGGTGTGAGAATGGTGAAGGGTAGGCAGGGACAGAAATACAAGTTTGTGTGGAAAGGGTGCCCGGAGGGCGTGAATGGTGTTGGTGTCCTGTTTTCTGTGGAGTTTGAAGATAGTGTGGTGAATGTGACTAGTCTTCTACCGACTCCTCTCTGGCCTTGCCCCCCCCCAGGCTCTGTCTGGGCTCTGTCCCCCAAATATTCCTACAGGTCGCACAAGATCTTCCTGCAACCCTCTTATGGTTAAACTGCCAAAATCAAAACTCTCTGCTCACCTTCACTCCTTCATTCCTCTTTTCTCCCACCTCTGGAACAAGCTCCCTCACTCTCTTCAATCCCACTCCACCCTCCAGGTCTTTAAAACAGCTGTTCACCACCATCTCTTATCTTCCCCCATCCAAAACCTTGATCTTTTCTACCCCCGCTAATTTCACCCCAAATCCGCTTTTTTTTGAAATACCAACTTCTGACCTGGAAGTCCTTGGTGTCCTTGTGTTTTATACTTCTCCCACCCCCCCCCCCCCCCTTCCCACACCTCCTCCCCCCAAGCCCTCTCCCTCCCACACATCTCCCTGCTCTCAAATGTTATGTTTGTGTGCTTCCCCTTCTCTCCCCATCTTGTCTTCCGCTCCCTCTTTTTATATATTTTGTGTCTGGTTGATTTGTTTGTGAAATAAATGTTAGCTCTTTCACGAGCCTCGATTCAGTATACAAAAAAAAAAGGAAAAAAAAAAAGTGAGTGATAGGTTGATGATGGTGAAAATGATGATTGGAAAGCTCTTGGTGAGCGTCATCTCGGGATATGCTCCGCAGGTCGGTCGGAGCGATGAAGAGAAGGACAAGTTCTGGTGTGCAATGGAGAAGCTGATGGAAAACGTGAAGGATGAGGAAGTTGTTGTGGTAGGAGGATACCTAAATGGACATGTGGGGAGGAGTATGGATGGTTTTGAGGGAGTTCATGGGGGTTACGGACATGGTGTGAGAAATGGAGAAGGTGAAAGGATTTTAGAGTTTGCTGATTTGTTGATTTGTAATACTCAGTTCCAGAAAGAGGATAATAAGCTTGTTACATGCACGTCAGGTGGGTCGACGACAACCGTTGACTACCTGCTGGTGCGTAGGCGAGATAGGGGGCACCTCCAGGACACAAAGGTGATCCCGGGGGAGGAGGCTGTTTCACAGCACCACTTGGTTGTCTGCAACATATGGGTGAAAGGTGCGAGGAGAGCTCGGCGGGTGAAGTACCAACCGAGAATGAAGGTGTGGAGGTTGAAAGAGGTGACAGTGAGGGAGGCATTAAAAGAGAGGCTGAGTAGGGCAGAGGATGATGTGGTTGAGCTTGAAAGTGGTTGGATGTCAATGAAAGATAGTCTGTTGGGAGCCATTGGTGAGGTGGTGGGATGATGAAGTTGGAAAGAGGATTGATGAGAAGAAGAAGAGGTTCAAGGAGTGGCAGAAGGCGAAGGGTACGGGGGCAGAAAAGGCAGAGCATGAAAGTTATAAGGCAGCCTAGAAGGCTGCAAAGAAAGAGGTAGCAAAGGCGCAGGAGGCATGTGATCCACCAAGCGATGACCCGGGTTGCCCCGTGATTTTTGACCATTTTACATAATAAGTTTATTTATTTTAGGGGAAGTGTAACCCGGGTTCACGTGATAGGAAAATCCTTTGTGTACCCATAATTTTTGGCAAGAACATGCACGTTTCCATGCAATACACAGCAGAACTAGGTCTATCCTTCTCACCTCTTATTACAACTTTTAACATACAACGTTTAAAATGTGTGTTATGATCTTTTTCCAGGGCCACTAATTTGCATGCACTTATAAACGTCACAATACGGTATAAAGTGTTAACAGTTGTTACGTCACTGCAGTAGTGCAGTACGGACAGTACGTGTTACCGCCCAGCCAGTGACACGACGTGCACATGCCATGATTATTGATCACTCAGTTCAGTACGACGTCGTGCAGTGTCTATAATTACACTGGGGCCGGTCTACGCTGGTACAGTCGTGTACGCAACCTATTGGATCGCCAGTATTGGCATTATTTTCCCGGTTTATTTTGATTGTTGAATTTGGCATCACATCTAAACAAACTTTATTGAAGAACTGCATGCCCAGTGTGGATGTTCCGTGTCATTTTAGCCTTCACGAGAGAACGGGTTACTGTTAAATGGCCCTGATTTGAGAATTGCCGTATCTCACGAGGTAACCCGGGTTAATCAATATGGCGGCGTCACGGTGTAACCCGGGTCACCGAGTGGTGGATCATGTAGGAAAATGTTCGGAGAACGCTTGGATTCGGAAGAGGGTCAGACAGCGGTATTCAGGATTACAAAGCAGACAGCGAAAGAGAGGTGTGATGTGATGGGGGTGAGTTGCTTGAAGGATGAAGTGGGACAAATCGTTGTGGACCCAGATGGAATTAAAGGAAGATGGAGGAGAAATAAGGGAAATGCTGTTGAATGCAGAGAATGAATGGGATGGCAACATAGAGAGTAACCCAGTTTTAGGACCGGCAGAGAAGATAACTGAGAAGGAAGTAGAGGAAGCGACAAAAGCAATGAAGAGTAGAAAAGCGGGAGGGCCGACGGGAGTTGTGGGAGATATGTTGAAGGAGTTCCTCTCCAAGAAGTTCTGTCACTCAAGCTTTTGGGTCTCACTATCTGCCATGATCTTTCCAGGGAAAACCACATTTCAAATCTGGCCTCCAAAGCCAGTCGACGACTGGGCATCCTCCGGCGTGCGAAGTCCTTCCTTGGCACACCTGAGCTCCTCACCACATATAAAGCTTTCATCCGCAGCTCAATGGAATACTGTTCCCCCCTCTGGGCTGGTGCTCCTGCCTCACACCTAGCTCGTCTTCACGGTGTTGAAACCAAAGCGTTCAGAATCATTGGAATCTCCCGCGGTGAAGCTACCTCCGAGGGCCTTTCACTTACTCACCGCAGGCAGGTTGGTGGTCTTTCTGTCTTCTACCGACTCCTCTCCGGCCTTGCTCTTCCAGCTGTCTCTGGGCTCTGTCCCCCAAATATTCCTACAGGTCGCACAAGATATGCCTGCAACCCTCTTCTGGTTAAACTGCCAAAATCAAGACTCTCTGCTCACCTTCACTCCTTCATTCCTCTTTTATCCCGCCTCTGGAACAAACTCCCCCACTCCCTTCAATCCCACTCCTCCCTCCAGGTCTTTAAAACAGCTGTTCACCACCATTTCTTATCTTCCCCCATCCAAAACCTTGATCTTTTCTACCCCCACTAATTTCACCCCAAATCCACTTTTTTGAAATACCAACTTCTTTCCTGGAAGTCCTCGGTGTCCTTGTATTTACACCTCTCCCACCCCTCCCCCCCCCCTTCCCACGCCACCTCCCCCCAAGCCCTCTCCCTCCCACACATTCCCGATGTCCCTGCTCTCAAATGTTGTGTTTATGTGCTTTCCCTTCTCTCCCCATCTTGTCTACCGCTCCCCTTTTTATATACTTTGTTTGTTTGTCTGTTTGATTTGTTTGTGTGATAAATGTTAGCTCTTTCATGAGCCTCGATTCTGTATACAAAAAAAAAAGAAAAAAAAAAAAAAGGCAGCAGGAAGTTGGGGTGTGAAAAGATGACAGAGATCTGTAATCCGGTGGTGAAAGAATGCCGCATTCCAGTGGATTGGGAACTGAGTACCCTCGTCCTTCTATACAAGGGGAAAGGTGACCCTCTGGACTGTGGATCGTATTGAGCGATACAGTTATTGGAGCATGGAATGAAGGTATTGGAAAGGGTGTTGGAGAGGGGGATAAGGAAGAAAGTGAAGATCGACGAAATGCAGTTTGGATTTATGCCAGGAAAAGGAACGACAGACGCGCTTTTTATTGTAAGGCAGTTGCAGGAGAAGTACATGGAGAAGACGAAGAAGTTGTTTCTTGGGTTTGTTGATCTGGAGAAAGCATTCGATAGGTTTCCAAGCGAAGTAGTGACATGGGCATTGAGGAAGTTAGGAGTGGAGGAATGGTTGATCAGAGTAGTGATGGCAATGTACAAAAGAGCGCGCACAGCTGTAAGGACGAAGGACGGGAACAGGGATAAGTTTGAGGTGACGGTGGGAGTGCATCAGGGGTCAGTACCAAGTCCACGACCATTTGTAGCTGTGATGGAAGTGCTGGCTCGGAACGTAAAGGAGGGTTTGCCGTGGGAGTTGTTGTATGCAGATGATCTGGTGTTGATTGGGGACAGTATGGATGGACTGAAGGAGAAGATGAACAAGTGGAAGGAATGTATGGAGACAAAAGGTCTGAAGGTGAATATCGGAAAAACGAAGGTGATGGCAAGTGGAAAAGCATGTGGTGAGGTGGAAAGAACTGGGAAGTGGCTGTGTGCTGTGTGCAGGAAGGGTGTCAGAGTGAACTTCATTCAATGTACAATGTGCGCTGAGTGAGTTCATCAAAAATGTAGTGGTCTGAGAGGGTCATTAACCAGTGTGGCAGCTACATTCAAGTGTAAGGTGTGCACAGAGGGAACTGCAGATGGAGGAAATGTTGAGTTGGATCTTGGAGACGCCGTGAAGCTGGAATGTGTGAAAACATTTTGCTACCTAGGAGACATGCTGAATGTCGAAGGTGGATCAGACTTGGCAACAGTTGCTGGAGTGAGATGTGCATGGAAGACGTTTCGGGAACTGAGCGGTGTGCTGACGAGGAGGGGAGTGTCGTTGAAGCTGAAAGGAAAGGTGTATGCTGCATGTGTGAGAAGTGTTATGATTTATGGGAGCGAGACATGGGTAATGAATGTAGAGCAGCAACGAAGGCTGGAAAGGGTGGAAATGCGAATGGTGTGGTGAATGTGCGGAGTATTGTTGAGGGAGAAGAAGACAAATGATAAATTGCAAAAGATGATGGGAATAGAGCCTGTGATGGATGCTGTGAAGAGAAACAGGTTGAGATGGTTTGGTCATGTGTTGAGGAAGGATGAAAGCGACTGGTTGAGAAGAGTGATGGAAATGAATGCAGAAGGACATGGAGGACAGGGAAGACCGAGAAAGACTTGGCTGAAGGTGGTGGAAGAAGAAATGCAGGCAAGGGGGTTAACATGCAGAAAATAGGGCAAAATGGAGAAGATTGTCATGTGGACCGGAAGGCTCACCCCCGCTCTAGAAGGGAAAATGGCCTTAAAATGCATGTTGTTGTTGTTGTTGTAGTCACTGCATGCGTTTATATCTCGTCCAAGGAGATAGCTTGGTCAGATGGGTTATTACGGTCTGAAGGGTCTAAGTGGTCGAAAGGGTCTGTAAGGGTCTTAACGGGTCTAAAGATCTAAAGGGTATTTTCTAATCGTAGTTAAGGTCCAAAGCTCACCTTCACCCTTTCATTCCTGTTTTCTCCCGTTTCTGGAACAAACTCCCTCACTCCCTTCAATCCCACTCCTCCCTCCAATTCTTTAAAACAGCTGTTCACCACCATCTCTTATCTTCCCCGATCCAAAACCTTGATCTTTTCTACCCCCGTTAATTCACACCAGATCCAGTTTTCTGAAATACCGACTTCTTTCCTGGAAGTCCTAGCAGTGTCCATGTGTTTTATAGCTCTCTTCCCCCCCCCCCCCCCCCCCAAGCTCTCTCCCTTCCACAGATCTCCCAATGTCCCTGTTCTCTGCTGTTGTACTTGTGTGCTTCCCTCTCTCTCCCCATCTCGTCTCCCGCTACCTTTATCATATGTTTTTATGTGTCAGTTTGTTCTTTTGTGATTAATGTTAGCTCTTACACGAGCCTCGATGTTGTATACAAAAACATCAATAAAAAAGAAAAAAGGTGGCCTAATGGGTCTAAAGGTATAAGGCTCAAGGGAACTAAGCGTTCAAAAGGGTGTAAATGTCTTCAGGAGTCTAAAGTGTCGAAATGGTCTGAAGAGATATTTATCAATCACCAAATATTGATAAGACCAACATGTTTCTTTTCATACACATGTCACACACATTGCTCAACTCTTTGTTTGCCTCCAAAGCTTGCGTCGCAACCCAATCTCTCTCTGTACCCACCTTACCCAGTCATACCCAGCTGCTCTTGGACTCTGTGTCCTTCTCTCCTGACAAGGTGGAGAAGTTTCTGTCAAACTTCGACTCTGAATCTGCAATTGGACCAGACGGCATCAGCCCAAGGCATCAATCCTGCTCTGCCGCTCTATCTCACCCTCTCTCTGTTCTCTTCACCCTCTTTTTTGCTCAAGGTCATCTGCCATCAGCTTGGAAATCAGCCAACATCACCGCTTTACATAAAAAGGTGCAAAAACAGATCCTTGCAACTACAGACCAATCAGCCTGCTCCCAATCATCAGCAAGGTCATGGAATCCATGATTGCAACCAATATTAAAACCTTCCTCTTCTCCAATGGCTTGATCTCTGATCATCAGTTTGGATTCAGACCAGGTCATTCTACTCTGGGCATGCTGATTCTGCTGTCTCAACAATGGATGGAGGTCCTCAATGCCAAACAGGAAACCAGAGCCATCTCCCTTGACACATCTCGTGCCTTCGATACAGTATGGCACCTTGCTCAGCTCACCAAACTTTCCTCTCATGGTATCCATGGAAACCTCCACACATGGCTCGCGGATTTCTTCTCCGGTCGCAGTCAGCGTGTGGGTGTAAATGGAATTCTCTCATCTCCCCTTCCTGTCCGGGCTGGAGTTGCTCAAGACAGTGTTCTGGGCCCTGTGCCTTTTTTGATTCTTCATTAATGAACTCTCCGACTCTGGAAAATCTCCTCCATCTCCTTGCTGATGACTCCACTCTCTGCCGCTCCATATATCAACCCTCAGATCGGCAGTCTGCAGCCTGTTCACTCTCTGCAGACCTGGATAAAAATCACAGACTGGTCAAACAAGTGGAACATGTCTTTCAATCCTGACAAATCTCACACTCTCACTACGTCTCTCCGAAAAGACCATCTGGACAACCCTCCCATCAACTTTCCCAACAATCCTCTAAAAGACTTTCTGTCATTCAAGCTTTTGGGTCTCACTATTTGCCATGATCTTTCCTGGGAAAACCACATCTCCAACCTGGCCTCCAAAGCGAGTCACCGACTGGGCATCCTCCTTCGGACAAAGCCCTTCGTTGGCACACCTGAGCTCCTAACCATTTACAAAACTTTCACCCGCAGCTTGATGGAGTACTGCTCTCCCCTCTGGGCAGGTGCACCTGCCTTACACGTAGTCAGCTTCACGCTGTAGAAACCAAAGCATTCAGAATCCTTGGAATCTCCTGCGATGAACCTGATTCTGAGGATCATTCACTCTCTCGCTGCCGGCAGGTTGGTGGTCTTTCTGTCTTCTACCGACTCCTCTCCGGCCTAGCTCCCCCTGCTCAGTCTGTGCTCTGTCCCCCAAATATTCCTACAGGTTGCACAAGATCTGCCAGCAACCCTCTTCTGGTGAAACTGCCAAAATCAAGACTCTCTGCTCACCTTCACTCTTTCATTCCTCTTTTCTCCCACCTCTGGAACAAACTCCCTCCCTCTCTTCATTCCCACTACTCCCTCCAGGTCTTTAAAGCAGCTGTTCTCCACCATCTCTTATCTACCCCCATCCAAAATCTTGATCTTTTCTACCCCCGTCAATACACCCCAAATATTCCTCCTTCAAGTTCTGTTTTCTTTCCTGAAAGTCTGTGTTGTGCCCATCTTGTTTATCCCGGGTACCAGCCCTCTCTTTTCCCCAGAACTCCTGATGTCCCTGTTCTCACCCCCACACCCACCTTGTCTCCTGCTGCATTTGTTATATGTTATTTGTGTTAGCTCTTATACGAGCCTCGACTTGGTATACAAGAAAGCATTACAGCAAAACAATACAATTTCAGCACAAATCTCAGGGTGTTGAATACTAAAAGGCCTCGTATGGTCTGGTGTTGGCTTAGCGGTTAGGGTGCCGGCTTGGGATCCTAGGATCCTGGGTTCGAATCCCGGTCGATTGCTGAATTAACGCCAGGGGCGTTGACTCAGCCTGTCATCCTTCCGAGGTCGGCAAATTGATTACCAGCTTGCTGGGATGAATGATCACGGTGTGTACCCCGATTTAGAATAGGTACACCGTATCCCTGCGCATCCTAAGAGCGTGACGAAGGGTTGGCGTCAGGAAGGGCATCCGGCCATAAAAACATTGCCTCAAACAGGGAACCATGATTGTCATGGGGCCCGCAAGGCTAACCCCCGCTCTAGTGGGGAAAATGGCCTTAAAACGATCATTCATTCATTATTTTTTTCGTAGATGCACAAAAGCTTGTAATTAGCCTCATGTATGACCAAGAGGTACAATACAGAGTCAAAAGAAACCGTGGTAAACTCACAAACACTACGACGAGTTCCAGCTGGAGAAGAGTACCAAATGTGGTGTAAGATTAGAGCATCCACTCCGAGTCTGGGAAGTTGGCGGTTCAAACCCCGGCTGAGTCATACCAAAGACGTTAAAATGGTACGTACTGCTTCCTTGCTTGACATTCAACATTTAAAAAGGATAAGAGTTTGGACAATCCCCATCGGTTGGCATCCATCGGGAGAAGAAAATGCAGTGGAAAAGCGCTGCCATTGTTGTTACCCAAAGTACCTCGGGAAGTGACGGAACTTTCGCCAAGCTCAGTGGCTGTGTTTGTCTCGTCCAACAGTCTTGTGTTGTGTCGTGTATATGTTTGTCGTGGGTGTGATGTGATGTGATGTGATGTGATGTGATGTGATGTGATGTGATGTGTGTGTGTGTGTGTGTGTGTGTGTGTGTGTGTGTGTGTGTGTGTGTGTGTGTGTGTGTGTGTGTGTGTGTGTGTGTGTCAGCACTTAAATGTTTAGAAAACCACCAAACTGAAAGATGAAATGTTACAATGAGTCCCATGATGAAAAGAATGAGAACAAAGCAGACAGTGAACAAATCATGCAAAGTTGCATTATTGTCAAAAACACACCTCTTTACTCGTCTCGGACTTGAGATCTTCTGGATTTAGGATCGCGATCATCATGGTTGGGAAGGAGCGGCGGAACTCATTGTAAATTCCATCGTCCTGTTCGGTGAGATGCAGGAACTCAGGTTCCGCAGAGCTGATGAGCTATTTGGTACATGGAGGGTAAGATGTCATGGGTCAGCAGATTGAAGGCAGACTGGAAAAAAATTATATGCTTTAAAAAAGGGCATGAACGAGTCAAATGCAGAAGCTTCATATGTGGTTATTTGAATTTTCTATTATACCATTCAACCATCAATATGGCTTCCGCAAAGCACGGTGATATCCTTTCTTACATTACGAATGTCTGGGCCTCTTCTCTGAGAGACTTTGGGGAATCCTTTGTTGTAGGCCTTGATATCTCAAAAGCCTTGGACAGAGTTTGGCAGCGGGATCTGATCTCCAAACTTCCCTCTTTCGGCTTTCCTCCTTCCCTCTGCTCTCTCGTATCGAGCTTTCTCTATGAAACACGCTCTATCGCCGTAATTGTTGATGGTTTAACATCTCCCTCCTTACCTATCAACAGCGGTGTCCCTCAGGGTTCTGTCTCGTCTCCAACACTCTTCCTTCTTTTTATCAACGACCTTCCTTTTTCTATAAATAACCAAATGCACCCATATGCTGATGACTCGACATTACTTTCCTCCATGTTTTTCCATCTGCCCCATCTTCCCTCACGCGATCCACATCTCGTTTGATCACAACCACCTCTTTAAATTCGGATTTCGACAAGATTTCCCAGTGGGACAAATGTAATCGGGTTAAGTTTAATGTTTCTAAAACTCAATTTCTTTCCTCTCCTTTGAAAGCTCCACAATTACACCATGTGATTCAATAAACCTGCTAGGTATTACCGTAACATCAAATTTATTCTGGAATCCACACATTACACATATAGCTAAGTCTGTCTCAAAGAAACGAGGAGTCCTGTTCGGATGTCGAAGATTCTTCTTCTCCCAACAGTTACTTCAACTATATAAACGATTGATTCAGCCTTGTATAGAGTACTGCTCTCACATTTGGGGTGGTGCTAGCTCCACATACTTCCTGGACAGAATTGAATCCAAAGTAATCCAACTTAATCAACTCTCCCAATCTGACTTCAAAACTTGACCCGGTTGAATTACGCCGCAAAGTTGTCTCTCTTTCTCTTTTCTACAATTATTATTTCGGTTTCTGCTCCCAATAACTTGCTGCTTGTGTACCTCCGCCATTATCGAGACCACAGAATACTCGACAAGCCACTACATCGTATGATTATTGTATCTTCCCCTCCACTGCCAAACTCTGGAACTCTTTACCTTCTCATGTTTTTACAAACACTTACAACCTTCTACTTTTCAAAAGGCAGATTTTTACTTCCTCAAAAACTCAGAGTATTCTCTCCTTCTTAACCTTTCTATCAATGCAGCTTTTTTTATTTAAGGCCTGGCCCCAATGAGGACTATATAGTCTGTGACTGGAGTCATGAACATTTAAAAAAAATCCAAAAGTTAAAATAAAAAGTAGAAATTACATTTTTTGTCATGAAAGGAATTTGCAAAAACACGATTTTTCGCGTTTCTGAGGACATGTCACATCCATGCCCAACTTAGCTTGTACATGCAACAACATGGGGTTTGAGCAATTTACATGCCGCATCAAACAACTACACACAGTGTACTTGACAATTAAAATGGGAATTTTGGGAACATCACAACGAGGTCTTTGGAGCATCAAAAGCGATTTTGATACCAAGGCTGGAAAAGTGCACAAAACATGACAATGCGGAAATAGTATTTACAATCAAACTGCCAGACAGCGCTGCTGCTTACATTGTAGTGAATCTCTGCAAATTCGTACGCCTTCACTGCCCATGCAATTTCCAGCTGAGGCTGCAATGGTAAAAGTGTTCATTTGAGATCTGTTTTTTCATTTACAAATGATGGATTAAGTGCAGTTCTGCACTGACAAGGAAATCAAATCCATACCAGGGATGCACTGTGTGGAGCATAATCTTTGAAGGAACCTCAAACACAATGAAGATATATCAATGCAACATTGGGAAGGGAGTAATAATAATGAAATAAAAAACCAAATTAAAATTTCAATAAAGCTGCTTGTGGTATTAAGGAGGCCGCAACATAAGGAAGGGCAGGGGAGAGGGTGGGGGCGAGGGGTGGGTGGAGGAAGAGAAGAGGAAGAGAGTGAGTAGGGGAGGAGGAGAAGAAGAGAAAAGGAGTGAGGAGGTAGGGAGGAAGAAAAGAGGATGTGAGTGGGGTGGAGGTGGGATGAGTGCCTTGAGGGTGGGGGACAGAAGTTGGGTGGGGAGGGAGGAAGGAAGTGATTGGAGAAAGAGCGGTGTGTGCACACAGGATTATGATAACAGCATAGGGTAACAGGTCCTGCAGGTCAGCCAGGGCAGCACTGCTGATTGAGGACCTGAGAGTCCCAAATTAATCAAGATGGTACTAGCTCTGCCAGGCGGGCAGAAGTTCAGAAGCAAGGTTCAGCTAGGTAGTTTGAATGTGGGATCAATGGAGGGGAGAAGAATCGAGGTTGTGGAGATGGTGCAGAGATGGAAGTTGGAAGTGTTGTTGTGTAGGAGACCAAATGGAAGGGAGACAGGGGAGGAGGTTGGAAGGAGTATGGATATAAGCCGTTGCACGTGGGTGGGGATGGAAAAAGTAGTGGCCTAGGAATAATAGTATCGGAAGAGATCAGCAAGCAGGTGATCGGAGTGCAAATATGGGAGGGAGGGATAGTTGCGGCATGGGTGGAGATACAGAAACAAATGATGTGTTATGTCGGTATATGGACTATAAACGGGAAGAACTGGGGCAGAGAAGCAGAAACTCTGGGACACATTGGAGAGGATAAGGGGAATGGTTGACATGGAGGTGATGCCGTACATCGCAGGGGGTTTAAATGCACATGTAGGAATAGCAGAGCAGGGTGAAGACGAATGTGTTGGTAAATTTGGTTGGGGAATGGGGAATAGAGAGGGTCAAGAGCTGGTGGAGCAGGTGGCAAGGAATGGGATCGTCATAGCTGGTTCATCATACTAAAATACATAATTTGGTGTCTGTCTGTCTGTCTGGCGATTTTTGACCGTGATACATTCGGTTGTTACTTATCCAATGTCAACCAAACTTGACAGGACAACTAAGGGTCCCACAATGAAGGTTGTAGCAAATGAATTTGCCCCCCCTCTCCAAAGGGGTTTTCTCTGCCAAAGGGGTTTTCCCCACCAATAGGGTTTACACGTCAATGGGGTTGCATGTTGAGGTGGACATCCTTTTTAAGATAGCTTTAACATGCCATTTTCCCAAGAACGTTTCGAATAAAGCTAATGATAATAGCATAATATTAATGTTATTACAAAACAATATCAATACTAATAATATCCCACATCCCCAAGAGGTGTTTCCTCTTTGTTCAAATGTGTATAAATAGCTGATTGTGCCATTTCCATGGGAGCACCAGCCTTTACCAGAAGTAAAAATATTATAAACCACGAACACGTATGATTACCTTTGGAAACAGTCGCTAATGCTGTTTAACACTAAAATGAAAGAAATTTGGAGAAATCCGGACATGAGTCAATGCTTAACTCAACGACAAACGGACCTGAGCGTAGATCTACTGTAGTCTATATACCACACAAGGGTTAACAACACGACCCTTCTGCCTCTTCCATGGAGTTAATCAAAGGCGTTTTTCATGGAATTAATCGAAAGCCGCTTCTCACCACAAAAGTAGTAACAACACTTATGATAATAGCAAAATATGAATGATATTACAAAACAATATCCCCACTCCCCCAAGGGGTTTTGTGGCAATATCCCCACTCCACATTGTGCCGATATGGAAAGGGAAGTGGTATGTTCAAGATCTGGGGAAGTGCAGGAGCATTACACTCCTTAGTCATGTCACGAAGGTGCTGGAGCGGGTTCTGGATGGGAGGATAAGGAAGAGCATGGAGAAGGAGATCGGAGAAGAGCAGCAGGGGTTTAGAAAGGGTAGGAGGACAGATGGGATGTTCGAGTAGAGGCAGCTGGTGGCGAAGAGGTTGGAGGTGCAAGGTGAAATGGCATTGGGATTTGTGGACAAGGAAAAGGCCTATGACACTGTCCCGAGAGAGATGTTTATGGCGATACCGAGATGGATGGGAGTGGTGAAGAACTGGCAGTGGTGAAGTGGCAGAAGTTAGGTTGGTGGAAGGGATGTACATGGGAACGAAGGGAAGAGTTTTGGTTGGTCATGGGATGCCGGAGGAGTTCATTGTGAACATCGGTTTGAGGCAAGAAGGATCTCTCTGCCCACTCATGTTTATCATGGTGATGGAGCTGGTAAGCAGGAAGGTAAACATGAACGATATTCTGGGGAGGATGTTGTATAAGGACGGTCTTGCTGTTGTGGTGGAGAGTGGGCAGGAGATGCAGGAAGTACTTACTGGGGGAGTGGGAGGAGGCATTTGAGAAACGGGCTGAAAATGAGCAAGGAGAAGACGGAGGTGATGTAGGTTGAGCAGCAGAGAAAGGAAATGAATATCAGGTTAGAGGGAAAGGAGATCAGACATGGAAATAGGTTTGGGTATCTGGGTGGAACAGTGACGGGGGGTGTTAAGTCAGAGGCAAAGGTGTGGAGGAGGATTCAGGTAGGTATCGGAGGAGGATGATTCAGGTAGGTGTGTGGAGGAGAGTGGAGGGAGTAATTGCAGACGGAAAAAATTCAAGGAGATTGAAAGGAAAGGTTCTGATGTCGTGTGTAATGCCGGCCTACCTTTATGTTCTGGAGACAGTGGCACTGACACAGAGAAAACAGCAGAGGCTGCAGGTGTGCGAGAACAACTGTGTCAGGAGAATTGCAGGAGTGAAGAGGGTAGATAAAATGGATGAACCGAGGAAGGATGGATGCAGATGAGCTTGACGGGGAGATTGGTGAAATACCGGCTGAGATGGGCAGGACATTTGGTGAGAATGGGGGAAGAAAGAATGGCAAAGAGAGTGGGTAGGTTGAGGGAACAAAGAACCGCCTTTAGAGGCCATTTTTCCCCGCAGAGCAGAGTTTGCCTTTTTTGGGCACCATGGTCCCATTTTTGAAGCAATGTTTTACGGCCGGATGCCTTTCCTGCCGCCAACCCTGTTAGTCGCCTCTTGCGACACGCAGGGAATTACCAGTTAACTGGTACTCAATTTGCCGACCTCGGAAGGATGACAGGCTGAGTCAACCCCCCTGGCGTTAATTCAACGATCGATCAGGATTCGAGCCCAGGATCCTAGGATCCCAAGCCGGCACCCTAACCGCTAAGCCAACACCAGGCTTGATGTGGATTGTGTGAAGAGGGTAAGGTGGAGATGGTTGGAGGGTGGAGAGAGTGGGCTGAGGACTTAGGGGAGTGTACGAGGATCGTAGTCAAGGCAAGGCAGGGGCTCGGTGCCATCGGACCTCACCCCTTATAAAGGGAAGAGGAGGAGAAGAAGAATTACCAAATATTAATATTGCTAAATTTCCACTTTGCATCATTATTGGAAAACAAGAGCATTACGTTTTTTGCGAAGGATTTTCATGACTTCCCATGTGGGGCATCTTGTGAATGCCCTAATGGGAGGGAATTCCGATCCTACGTCTTGCCATTGGAGAGCCCTGATTGGCTGTGAAATATGTAAATATAGGCAGCACCCATTCAGAGCTCCCTACTTACCTTATCATAGGACCTGACCAACTCCATTGCATCCAGTGGATGTTCAATAAGATGCATGTCTTTCTTAATGGTGCAGCTCGTCATAAGGATGTAAACGACTACATCCTGGATGTAAACGATGTAAACGTCAACGACTGCATCCTGGATAACAAACTGGACTTTCTCTGTCTCACCGAAACCTGGCAACAACCACTGGACTACTACACGCTCAACCTCACCACACCCAATGGATATTCCTACGTCAATAAACCACGCTCGGAGGGCCGAGGTGGTGGAATTGCCGTTATCCACCGTCAAGACATCAGGACCAGCCTCATCCCCATCGCCTCATCCTCATCCTTTGAACACCTGGCTTTTAAACTCTCTGGTCGCACGCAGTCAGTCATGGCTGTCGTCTACCGCCCTCCCAAACCACACCCATTATTCCTGTCTGACTTCTCCTACTTTCTGACCCAGCTATGTTCCCTCTCCCCCTCAATCCTCCTCCTTGGTGATTTCAATATCCACATGGACTCCACTGACTCCACAATAACCACTGACTTCACTGATTTACTCACCTGCTTTAACCTCACTCAACATGTCAACTTTCCTACGCATATCCGTGGTCACATTTTGGACCTTGTCTGCTCCACTGGATTAATTTTGCACCATCTCTCTGGCTCCGACCTCACCCTCTCTGACCACTTAGCCATCACTATGACCATCAACATCCCCACCCCAACACCAAGACATTATCGCACTATCAACTTCCGTAAGCTAAACGCTCTTTCACCTACCTCATTCTCATCCACCCTCTCTGAAAAAAGTCCACTTCTCCCTTCATTGACCTCCACACCCCTTCCGACCTCACTGACTACTACAACCACACTCTCTCCTCCTGCCTTGACCAGCTTGCGCCTGTAAAAACCAAAACAGTTTCTTTCACCCATTCTGCTCCCTGGTTTACCCCTGAACTCCGCCTGATGAAAACTCGTGCTCACCAACTTGAAAGACTCCGCAATAAAACAGGTCTCACAGTTCACTCCCAAGCCTACAAGGACCACCTACAACACTACAAAGATGCCCTCTCCCACGCCCGCTCCGCCTACTACTCTCAAATTATCCACTCTGGCTCCGGAAACCCAAAAGCACTCTTCTCGACAATAAACAAACTCCTCCGCCCCCTGGACACCACCACCCAGTCATTCACAGTAGACAACTGCATCTCCTTCCTTTCATTCTTCCAACGCAAAATTGACAACATCTACAACAGCTTGACCACCGCCGCACCCGCACCCCCTCCAACCACCTGCCCCCCCTTATCCTGCCTTCCCCTGTCTCAATTCTCCCCGGTCTCCCCTACAGACCTCTCTGAACTCCTCATAGGATTGAAAACTGCCACCTGCACTCTTGACCCCATCCCCTCCAGCTTTGTCAAGGCCTCCCTCCCTGCTCTCTCTCCACTTATCATTGCAACAATAAACTCCTCCCTGTCTACAGGCATCGTCCCACCATCCCTCAAAATTGCTGCTGTTACCCCCATTCTAAAAAAACCTGGTCTAAACCCTGACACCCTAAATAACTTCAGACCCATCTCCAACCTACCCTTTCTGTCAAAAGTTTTGGAACGCGCTGTAGCCGCGCAACTCAAACATCACCTCTCTGCCAATAACCTGTATGAAACATTCCAATCCGGATTCCGCTCCAACCACAGTACTGAAACTGCTCTCCTCAAAATCACCAACGACCTTCTCCTCTCCTCTGACGCTGGCAACCTCAACATTCTCGTCCTCCTCGACCTCAGCGCTGCCTTTGACCCCATCGATCACACCATCCTCCTCACCCGACTTGAATCCACCTTTAACGTTACCGGCACTGCCCTCTCTTGGATTAAATCATACCTCTCTGACAGACGCCAGTTCATCTCCATCAATAACTGCAAATCCCCCACTGCTCCCCTCGCCAAGGTGTCCCCCAAGGTTCAGTTCTTGGCCCCCTCCTCTTCATGGTTTACCTGTCCCCCCTCGGTCACTTAATCCGCCGTCATGGTCTCCAATTCCACTGCTTCGCCGATGACATCCAGCTTTTCATCTCTACCAAGTCCGTCTCCACCGACACCCACTCTATCCTGACAAACTGCATCTCTGAAATAAAATCCTGGCTTCAAATCAACTTCCTCAAACTTAACTGTGATAAATCTGAAATAATCATCATTGGCCCAAAAACGCTCACAAAATCCACCCATAACTTTGCCCTCAACATCGACGGTATCCCAGTATCCACCTCCCCTCTCATCCGGAATCTTGGCGTCATCTTTGACCAAACCCTCTCCTTCGACAAATACACTAAACAGATCACAATGACAGCCTTCTTTCACCTGAAAAACATCGCCCGTCTCCGCTCATCCCTCTCCTCCACGGCTGCAGAAACCCTCATCCACGCCTTCATCACCTCCCGTCTGGACTACTGCAATAGCCTCCTCTATGGTTCACCCTCAACAATCACCAATAAACTCCAATACATTCAGAACTCCGCTGCCCGTCTACTCACCTATTCCCGGACCCATGACCACATCACCCCCGTCCTTTACAAGCTTCACTGGCTCCCCATCTCCCAGAGAATCCAGTACAAAATCCTCCTCTTGACCTACAAAGCCCTCCATAACCTGGCCCCATCCTACCTGGCTGACCTCCTCTCCAGACACACTCCCACCCGCAACCTCCGCTCTGCTGGTACCAACCTCCTGACCCCCTCCATCCGGACCAAATTCAGATCCTGGGGGGACAGGGCCTTCTCCATCGCTGCTCCCACCCTCTGGAACTCACTACCTCACACCATCAGAGACTCCTCCTCACTCGCCACATTCAAAACATCACTCAAGACCCACCTGTTCAGCACTGCATTCAACATTCAACCCACAGCATTTAACCCCTGACTATCACTTCTCCTTCTCCCTCCTTTTGCTTTAAATATTTCCCTATTGATTCTTGTCTTTTTGCAATTGTTGTTTTCATGTTTTGTTATGCATTATGTTTTGCACTCTGTCAAAGCGCCTTTGGGCTTCATGAAAAGCGCTATACAAAATAAATGAATTATTATTATTATTATTATTAAAAAGAAAAAAAGAAAAAGAAAAGTGATCCACTCAATGTTATTTGTCACATTTGACTTTAGCTTCCACTGAGACGACAGGGTTTTTAGTGATAAAACAAGACTTTGAGAGGAACCACCCAAACACATCGTGCTACCCACTAGTGACATGTGATGACGGTAGGTGTGTGCACTCACATCATTGCTGTGTGATGACAGGTGTGTGCACTCACATCATTGCTGTGTGACGACAGGTGTGTACACTCACATCATTGCTGTGTGATGACAGTAGGTGTTTGCACTCACATCATTGCTGTGTGATGACAGTGGGTGTGTGCACTCACATCATTGCTGTGTGATGACAGTAGGTGTGTGCACTCACACCATTGCTGTGTGATGACAGTGGGTGTGTGCACTCATCATTGCTGTGTGATGACAGTAGGTGTGTGCACTCACATCATTGCTGTGATGACAGTAGGTGTGTGCACTCACATCATTGCTGTGTGATGACAGTAGGTGTGTGCACTCACATCATTGCTGTGTGATGACAGTAGGTGTGTGCACTCACATCATTGCTGTGTGATGACAGTAGGTGTGTGCACTCACATCATTGCTGTGTGATGACAGTGGGTGTGTGCACTCACATCATTGCTGTGTGATGACAGTAGGTGTGTGCACTCACATCATTGCTGTGTGATGACAGTAGGTGTGTGCACTCACATCATTGCTGTGTGATGACAGTAGGTGTGTGCACTCACATCATTGCTGTGTGATGACAGTAGGTGTGTGCACTCACATCATTGCTGTGTGATGACAGTAGGTGTGTGCACTCACATCATTGCTGTGTGATGACAGTAGGTGTGTGCACTCACACCATTGCTGTCTGATGACAGTAGGTGTGTGCACTCACATCGTTGCTGTGTTGTGACAGTGAGTGTGTGCACTCATCATTGTTGTGTGATGACAGTAGGTGTGCGCACTCACATCATTGCTGTGTTATGACAGTAGGTGTGTGCACTCACATCGTTGCCGTGTGATGACAGTAGGTGTGTGCACTCACATCGTTGCTGTGTTATGACAGTAGGTGTGTGCACTCACATCGTTGCTGTGTGATGACAGTAGGTGTGTGCACTCACATCGTTGCCGTGTGATGACAGTAGGTGTGTGCACTCACATCATTGTTGTGTGATGACAGGTGTGTGCACTCACATCATTGCTGTGTGATGACAGAAAGTGTGTGCACTCACATCATTGCTGTGTGATGACCGTAGGTGTGTGCACTCACATCGTTGCTGTGTGATGACCGTAGGTGTGTGCACTCACATCATTGCTGTGTGATGACAGTAGGTGTGTGCACTCACATCATTGCTGTGTGATGACCGTAGGTGTGTGCACTCACATCATTGGTGTGTGATGACCGTAGGTGTGTGCACTCACATCATTTATGCAGCTCTCAGCTGAACGGGAAAGCGCACTTGCCGCTGCCAATGCATCACCAGCACCCTGGAAATAAACACCAGGGCGTCGGCCATTGTGTGCTGCTACAATCGGAACAATTCTGCTCGAATCGAAGGACAACACGAATGACTGGCATACTCATGCCTTCAGGAAAGAGGAGAGAGAGAGAGAGACATCTCCTCCCAGGACATTTGCACGAAGCACAACACAAAAGGACTGCACCCGATTGATCACAAGGACTTACAAAAACGTCTACAAAGGTACGTAACGTGATGTCTACCTTAAGCGCTGTTTCTACACCTTCTACACTTCAATAATAATTAAAAACCCAGAAAGAGCAATCAGAGATTGCAGAGTGCAGACCCTCGCCAGGACGTATTTTCAGTGGCTTTTAAGGCTTTTGTGTTAAAACAAATATGCCGGGCGAACCACGTGACCAATGACGTCATCGTTATTTTATTGTTCTCCACCAATTTATCCCTAGATGATGCTCAAGAAATTTCATCTTGATCGATAATGTTTTATACTTGTCGAATTATGACGTCGTAATGGCCGCACCTATGACATCATCATTAACATATGGTATTCCACATGGAGAGCGCTTAACAATGAGCCATGTCTCAATTTTTTCTACAAGCAACGGTACCCACCCTATGGGCGGGGCTTCAATTGGGAAGCCCAAATGAAAAGGCAAAATATCAGAAATTGAAGGCTTTTTTATTTTAAAAGATTCATATAAACATCCGTTGAATCATATCACACGCAAATCATCAAAATCTCAACAGTACATGGCGCCCGTTTTGAAAAAAGATCGAATTCTGCAAAACGGAAGCGGCTGCTACACGTCTTTCTCAGTCGCACGTTTATGTGTGAAGAGTGCGCGTAGAATCTGTCACATGGAAGCGGCTGCTACACCTGTTTCTCAGTCGCTTTGCACACGCTGCCGTGTTACTTCGGAGCCGCACGTTTGTATCGGAAGAGTTCGTCAGGAGTCGATCTACTCTCTCCTGGTACGTAGAATAAACAGTATTTGTAGAATTTCAACAAAAGCCACATCATTGTTCATACTCGGTAAATATTATTCCTTCGTGTTTGGAAAAACTGGAAAAATTGGAAAAACAATACAGCCTATTTTACTCCCAGGGGTCCCAGGAATACCCACCCAAAATATCATTGCGATCGGTTGAGCCGTTTTTGCGGTACCTTCGAACGGACGGACAGACATTTGATGAATTATAGTAAGATTCAGCACTTTCGGAGATATGGAGGTGCAAAGTTTTTCGGTTTTTCAAGATGGCGGCCGAACCACGTGGCCAATGACGTCATCATTATTTGTTTTCTAAACTAATTTATTCCTAGATTATGCTCAAGAAATTTCATCTTGATCGGATGAAGTTTTGTACTTGTCGAATTATGACGTCATAATGGAGGCCTTGGGCCGAGAGAGTTAAAGATTGGGCACAGTCTATTCCATGGCAAGACAAATATGTGTGTAAAGTATGGCGATGCTATTTGCAAAGATGTAGACGTAGTACTGCGCACAGACAGACAAACCAACCAACCAACATACTTGCCGGAATTTTTTCCAGCAAGTAACAAACAAACAAACAAATGAAAAATCGGTCAGAGACCGAGGACTTGCCGGAATGTACTTTTTTATTGGCCATTTAGGACAAATATGGCGGCCGAACCACGTGACTGATGACGTCATCATTAACATATTTTATTCCCCATGGAGAGTTCTTTACATTGAGCCACGTCCCAAGTTTTTCTATTCAGGACTTTCGGAGATATGGAGGTGTAACGTTTTCCGGTTTTTCCAAGATGGCGGCCGAACTACGTGACATATGACGTCATCATTAACATATTTTATTCCCCATGGAGAGTTCTTTACAATGAGCCATGTCTCAATTTTTTCTGTTCAGCACTTTTGGAGATATAGTGGTGCAAAGTTTTGCCGTTTTTCCAAGATGGCGGCCGACCACGTGACTGATGACGTCATCATTAACATGTTTTATTCCCCATGGAGAGTTCTTTACAATGAGCCATGTCTCAATTTTTTCTGTTCAGTACTTTCGGAGATATAGTGGTGCAAAGTTTGCCCGTTTTTCCAAGATGGCGGCCGAACCACGTGACTGATGACGTCATCATTAACATATTTTGTTCCCCATGGAGAGTTCTTTACAATGAGCCATGTCTCAATTTTTTCTCTTCAGCACTTTTGGAGATATATTGGTGCAAAGTTTTGCCGTTTTTCCAAGATGGCGGCCGACCACGTGACTGATGACGTCATCATTAACATGTTTTATTCCCCATGGAGAGTTCTTCACAATGAGCCATGTCTCAATTTTTTCTGTTCAGCACTTTGAGATATCGAGGTGCAAAAATTTTCGGTTTTTCCAAGATGGCGGCCGAACCACGTGACTGATGACGTCATCATTTGGGCACAGTACATTAGAGGGCAAGACCAATATGTGTGCCAAGTTTGGCGATTCTACGTGCAACGGTGTAGACGTAGTGCTGCAAACAGACAAACAGACAGACAGACAAACAGATGAATGAAAAATCGGTCAGAGACCGAGGACTTGCCGGAATTTACTTTTTTATCGGCCATTTAGGACAAATATGGCGGCTGAACCACCTGACCGATGACATCATCATTAACATATTTTATTCCCCACGGAGAGTTCTTTACAATGAGCCATGTCTCAATTTTTTCTGTTCAGCACTTTTGGAGATAGAGGTGCAACGTTTTTCGGATTTTCCAAGATGGCGGCCGAACCACGTGACCGATGACGACATCATTAACATATTTTATTCCCCCTGGAGAGTTCTTTCCAATGAGCCATGTCTCAATTTTTTCTGTTCAGCACTTTTGGAGATAGAGGTGCAACGTTTTTCGGATTTTCCAAGATGGCGGCCGAACCACGTGACCGATGACGTCATCATTAACTTATTTTATTCCCCCTGGAGAGTTCTTTCCAATGAGCCATGTCTCAATTTTTTCTATTCAGCACTTTCGGAGATATGGAGGTGAATTTTTTTCCCGTTTTTCCAAGATGGCGGCCGCACCACGTGACCGATGACGTCATCATTAACATATTTTATTCCACATGGAGAGTTCTTGACAATGAGCCATGTCTCAATTTTTTCTATTCAGCACTTTCGGAGATATGGAGGTGCTAGGTTTTTCGGTTTTTCCAAGATGGCGGCCGACCACGCGACTGATGACGTCATCATTAACATATTTTATTCCCCATGGAGAGTTCTTTACAATGAGCCATGTCTCAATTTTTTCTGTTCAGCACTTTTGGAGATATAGTGGTGCAAAGTTTTGCCGTTTTTCCAAGATGGCGGCCGACCACGTGACATATGACGTCATCATTAACATATTTTATTCCCCATGGAGAGTTCTTTACAATGAGCCATGTCTCAATTTTTTCTGTTCAGCACTTTTGGAGATATAGTGGCGCAACGTTTTGCCGTTTTTCCAAGATGGCGACCGAACCACGTGACTGATGACGTCATCATTTACATATTTTATTCCCCATGGAGAGTTCTTTACAATGAGCCATGTCTCAATTTTTTCTGTTCAGTACTTTCGGAGATATAGAGGTGCAAGGTTTTTCAGTTTTTCCAAGATGGCGGCCGAACCACGTCACCGATGACGTCATCAATTGGGCACAGTCTATTCCAGGGCAAGACCAATATGTGTGCAAAGTTTGGCGATTCGCCGTGCAACGGTGTAGACGCAGTGCTGCAAACAGACAGACAGACAGACAGACAGACAGACAGACAGACAAACAGACAGACAAACGAACAGATCAACATACTTGCCGGAAAAAATTTTCCGGCAAGTAACAAGCGGACTCATGCAATACCCTCTCCTCTGGCGAGGGTAACAAGAAGACGTCATGCAGAGCACGATACTTGCAAAATCCCTTCCCCCCCCCCCCCCCCCCCACATTGCCATTGATCCATCAAATTTTCCATTTCATCAACATTAAAATTGACGATCTTGATCAAAGCTCGGGTCAATAGGATGAAAAGTGACGATTTTTCAGATGAAAAATGATTTTAGTAGTTTGACCTTTTGACCTTAAAATAGTTGGTTTCCCAATTTAGTGAAGCACGATGCAAATGCTGTTAAATTTTCAAGTCAATCGGATGAAAATGGCTATCTTACTATAATTCACCAAATGTCCCTCCGTCCGTTCGAAGGTACCGCAAAAACGGCTCAACCGATCGCAAATATATTTTGGGTGGGTATTCCTGGGATGCCTGGGAGTAAAATAGGCTATATTGTTTTTCCAATTTTTCCAAGTTTTCCCAAACAAGATGGAATAATATTTACCGATATGTGGCTTTTGTTGAAATTCTACAAATACTGTATATTCTACGTACCAGAAGAAAGTAGATCGACTTCTGATGAACTCTTCCGAAATAAACGTGCGGCCTGAAGTAACACGGCAGTGTGTGCATAGCGACTGAGAAACAGGTGTAGCGGCCGCTTCCGTGTTACAGATTCGGCACGCACTCTTCACACATAAACGTGCGACTGAGAAAGACGTGCAGCAGCCGCTTCCGTTTTGCAGAATTCAATCTTTTTTCAAAATGGGCGCCATGTACTGTTTAGATTTTGATGATTTGCGTGTGATATGATTCAACGGATGTTTATAGGAATCGTTTAAAATAAAAAAGCCTTCAATTTCTGATATTTTGCCTTTTCATTTGGGCTTACCAATTGAAGCCCCGCCCATTGGGCGGGTACCGTTGCTAGTTTTAGAAATTTGACCTCCAGATGACCTTTGACCTTTAACTTATTGTGACCTGTAGGCCAGTGACAAACAAACAGACAGTCAAACACACAAACAAACAGACAAACACACAAACAAAGAGACAGACAGACAGAATGAAAAATCACTCAAGAGCGACACTTGGCAAAACAGAAAAAAGTAGAATTACACTCAGTGGAGCAACCTTTTAACCTCAAAAATAATTTGTGGTTTTATCTTTCTGTCTTCTACCGACTCCTCTCCGGCCTTGCTCCCCCAGCTCTCTCTGTGCTTTGTCCCCCAAATATTCCTACAGGTCGCACAAGATCTGCCAGCAAACCTCTGATGGTTAAACTGCCGAAATCTCGGCTCTCTGCTCACCTTCACTCTTTCATTCCTCCCGCCTCTGGAACAAACTCCCACACTCCCTTCAATCCCACTCCTCCCTCGAGGTCTTGAAAACAGCTGTTCACCACCATCTCTTATCTTTCCCCATCCAAAACCTTGATCTTTTCTACCCCCACTAATTCACCCCAGATCCACCTTGTTTGAAATTCCAACTTCTTTCCTGGAAGTCCTGGCAGTGTCCATATGTTTTATACCTCTCCCACTTCCCATGCCTCCCCCCCCCCCCCCCCAAAGCTCTCTCCCTCCCACAGATCTCTCGATGTCCCTGCTCTCAGATGTTGTGTTTGTGTTCCTCCCCCTCTCGCCCCATCTTGTCTACCGCTCCCCATGTTATATGTTTTATGTGTCGGTTTGTCTTTCTGTGTGATTAATGTTAGCTCTTTCACGAGCCTCGATCTTGTATACAAAAATAATAATAATAATAATTCAGTGATCTGACATGCAAATCGTCTGCAAAGTTGAAGTTAATCGGATGAAAATTGACAATTTTATAAATTTGCCCTATGTTGACCTTTTGGTCTATGCTGACCTCAAAATTAGTTGGTGGTTGGCTCAGTAACAACAACAACACAACAGGCATTTTAAGGCCATTTTCCCTGCTAGAGCGGGGGTTAGCCTTGCGGTCCCCATGACAATCTTCTCCATTTTGCCCTATTTTCTGCATCTCCCCTTGTTAACCCCCTTGCCCGCATTTCTTCTTCCACCACCTTTAGCCAAGTCTTTCTCGGTCTTCCCCGTCCTCCACTTCATTCTACATTCATTTCCATCA
Source organism: Myxine glutinosa (assembly GCF_964187855.1). Taxonomy (NCBI): domain Eukaryota; kingdom Metazoa; phylum Chordata; class Myxini; order Myxiniformes; family Myxinidae; genus Myxine; species Myxine glutinosa. Next base: position 2,035,676 of record NC_136263.1, on the reverse strand, counting down.
TTCTTCTCAACCAGTCACTTTCATCCTTCCTCAACACATGACCAAACCTTCTCAACCTGTTGCTTTTGACAGCATCCATCACAGGCTCTATTCCCATCATCTTTCGCAATTCATCATTTGTCTTCCTCTCTCTCAACGATACTCCACACATCCACCGAACTATTTGCATTTCCACCCTTCGTTGCTGCTCTACGTTCATTACCCATGTCTCATTGTCTCACTCCCATAAATCATAACACTTCTCACACATGCAGCATACACCTTTCCCTTCAGCTTCAACGACACTCCCCTCCTCGTCAGCACGCCACTCAGTTCACGAAACCCCTTCCATGCACATCTCACTCAAGCAACCGTTGCCGAGTCTGATCCACCTTCTCCATTCAGCATGTCTCCGAGGTAGCAAAATGTTTTCACACCTTCCAGCTTCACGCCATCTCCAAGATCCAACTCAACATTTCCTCCATCTGCAGCTCCCTCTGTGCACACCTTACACTTGAATGTAGCTGCCACACTGGTTAATGACCCTCACAGACCACTACATTTTTTATGAACCCACTCAGCACACATTGTACATTGAAAGGAGTTCACTCCGACACCCTTCCTGCACACAGCACACGGCCACTTCCCAGTTCTTTCCACCTCACCACATGTTTACCACTTGCCATCACCTTCGTTTTTTCGATATTCACCTTCAGACCTTTTGCCTCCATACATTCCTTCCACTTGTTCATCTTCTCCTTCAGTCCATCCATACTCTCCCCAATCAACACCAGATCATCTGCATACAACAACTCCCACGGTAAACCCTCCTTTACATTCCGAGCCAGCACATCCAAGACAGCTACAAATAGTAGTGGACTTAGTACCGACCCCTGATGCACTCCCACCTTCACCTCAAACTCACCACTGTTCCCGTCCTTCGTCCTTACAGTTGTGTGCGCTCTCTCGTACATTGCCATCACTACTCTGATCAACCATTCCTCCACTCCTAACTTCCTCAATGCCCATGTCACTACTTCGCGTGGAACCCTATCGAATGCTTTCTCCAGATCAACAAACCCAAGAAACAACTTCTTCCTCTTCTCCATGTACTTCTCCTGCAACTGCCTTACAATAAAAAGTGCATCTGTCATTCCTCTTCCTGGCATAAATCCAAACTGCATTTCATCAATCTTCACTTTCTTCCTTATCCTCCTCTCCAACACCCTTTCCAATACCTTCATTCCATGCTCCAATAACTTTATCGCTCAATACAAGCCACAGTCCAGAGGGTCACCTTTCCCCTTGTATCGAGGGACGAGGGTACTCGGTTCCCAATCTGAATCCACTGGAATGCGGACTTCTTTCACCACCAGATTACAGATCTCTGTCATTCTCTTCACACCCCAACTTCCCGCTGCCTTCAACATATCTCCCACAACTCCCGTCGGCCCTCCCACTTTTCTACTCTTCATTGCTTTTATCACTTCCTCAACTTCCTTCTCAGTTATCTTTTCTGCGGGTCCTAAAACTGGGTTACTCTCGATGTTGCCGTCCCATTCATTCTCTGCATTCAGCAGTATTTCCATATATCTCTTCCATCTTCCTTTAATTCCATCTGGGTCCACAACGATTTGTCCCACTTCATCCTTCAAGCAACTCACCTCCATCACATCACACTTCTTTCGCTATCTGCTTTGCAATCCTGAATATCTGATAGTACGTAAGCCGATATGAAAATCCTTTTCAAATTTCAAGTTAATCAGATGTAAATTGAGGATTTTAGAAATTTTAAAAAAGTGGTTACGCTTTGGCCTATGTTGACCTTGTGACCTCTGTTGACCTCAAAAATAGTTGTTTGTTGAATTCAGTTAACTGATATGTAAATGCCATTCAATTTTCAAGTCAATCGGATGAAAATTGATTTTAGAAATTTGAAAAAAAGTGATCGACCTTTGGCCTATGTTGACCTTTTTACCCCAAAAATATATAGGATTTTGTCAGACCACGAACTCTACCATTTGGTGATGTTTCGTGAAGATTGGTTTAAAATTGTGACCCGTAGGCAAGTATAAGTGAGCGGACTGACAAACACAAACAAAAACACAACACCAGAGTGATCAACAAACTTATGAAAACAAAACCCTTTTTTTTGCCAAGTAATAACAAACACAACCGACCAATATACAGACTTGGCATTTAATATGGAATATATATTTTTTTCTTGACTTGGGTTTACTTTCTGAACTCAGTATATCAATCTGGTGAGTTTCTTTTACCCATCGGTGATGTCTTTGTTGAAAGAACCATGTCACTGATTGTCTTTCGCAGCAAGAAGTCATTAACAGGATTATATCACAGGTGGCGTGACAAAATGTAAGGACAGGTACATTTGACGATTGGCTTCACAATCGGGTATATAAGGGTGGTTGCGTTCTGTATTAGTGGAAAACAACTGCTGCACGTCCACAAATGTTATTGCCGCTTCCTCTGGAGATGGTCCGTCAACTTGACAATGCTGTTTGTCATGGAGTGGTGGCTTTACGAAATTCTGGCATGAAACAGCGTGCTATTGCTCGGTAGCATGGCATCACTCAAGGTCAGGTGTCAAAGATCCTGAAACGAAATGCTCAGAGGGGTGTCCCCATTCCAATACCGAGGCCAGGACGTCCACACAGAACCACAAGGAGAGATGATCGCCAGCTGCACCGGTTAGTCTGCAATGGCCGTACCAAATCAGCTAATCAGCTTAGGGCTGAGTGGCAGCAACTGACAAATGTGCCTGTATCCAGAAGGCTAGTCAACCAACGACTGGTTCAAGCAGGCTATCGTGCCAGGCGTCCCCTGAGAAAGCCACGCCTGACCAGACAACACAGCCAGCGCCGATTGCAGTGGGCCAGAGAGCACCGTCAATGGCAGCCAGGACACTGGAATCACGTGACCTTCAGTGACGAGTCTAGATTTCTGGTCTATCGTCAAGATGGCCGCGTCCGAGTGCGCAGACTCATGCACCGGATACAGAACGTGCAGGGATATGATGGCTGCCACGGTCATCAGACAAGTGCATGAAGCCCACAACGAAGATTGTATAGTGCGAAGAGTCCAAGCTGGAGGTGGTGGGGTGAGCGTTTGGGCTGCTTTTCATGCAGGGGGCAAAACTGACCTGGTTGTTCTGAATGGAAACCTGAACCAGTTCAAGTACAGGGTCATTCTGGAAGAAACATTGCTTCCATTTGCTCGTGCAGCCTTTCGAGGAAACTTTGTCTTCCAAGATGACAATGCACGGCCTCATCGTGCTCGCATGATCCAACACTTTCTTGCTGACCGTGGTGTAGAGCATATGGAGTGGCCTGCCATGTCCCCGGATATGAATCCGAGAGAACTTGTGGGCAGAATTAACGCGTCAAATCGACAACTTGGACCAGCAGCCTACCTCTGTGCGTGAATTGCAACAGACTATTGTCACTGCATGGCAAGCAATTCCTGTCCAAACCTTGGCAAATCTCGTGAACAGCATGCCTCGACGTGTACGTGCTCTCCTGAATGCTCGTGGGGGTTACACGAAGTACTGAACTGTAATTTTACTGTCCGTAATCCCAGTCATAATTTAGCTTTTGTTTTTGTTGAAATTTTTTTTGGCTAATGTGCAAAATAAAGAGATACTTCTGGAAAACGTACAGAAGTTTAACACAGTACTGTCCATGAATTGAGTTCGATATCAGTTTACATCACTTTCAAGGATCAATTTATTTGTTTCGAAATGTCAAATGTGGTTTTTGTTTCTTTTAAAGGTCACATTAACAAAATCTAGAATAATTTCAACATAATTCCAATGAACTTTTGGTTCTAAGTCATCTTGAAAAGTAAGTTCACCCCCCCCAAAAAAAAATTCCATATTAAATGCCAAGTCTGTACTTGAAAAGTCTTCGATTTTGCAAGTAACTAGAACGGTACTCAGTAGAGAGCATACCTCGACCAGGTGAACAATTTACGTTTGTATCCCAGAGTAGAGCTCTTTCACGAGCCTCGATTCAGTATACAAAAAAAAAAAAAAAAGACCAGAAAATGACAATACAGAATCACATTTAATCAAAATCATTCGTCCACAACTTTTTGAGGTCTCCTGCTTTGTATCGTTTTTGGCCCTATCTGCCAATGGTGAAGAATCACTTTAAAAGTTAAAACTCTACGAGCCGGATCCGGATCTTCACCAAAATTGAATCGATTCTTCCTCATCATACACACAACCTGTCCACAAAGCTTCGTCCGAATTCGTCCATAACTTTTTGAGATATTTTGTTCAGACAGAGAAACAGGGGTGAAAACATAACCTCCATCCATACCTTCGGTGGCGGAGGTAAACATTGTCGACATGAAACAAATGATCAAGTTATAAAAAGGAACCAAGACCAACGGTGTTACGGGGCGCACCTTGTACTACAAGGTGTCGGTCTTTATCTCAGCCTTACCAGGGATTCGAGCCCTCCTATGGACATTTTGCTTCTTCTGCTACGAGTTGTTCAAAAAAAATTAAATATTGTGTCCTTGCACTTTCATCGACCTGTCCTGCCCTCATCCACCTAAAGAGCAATACCAATGTCCACCTGGAACTGGAAGCGACTTCAATTGCCTCGAACAGCACACGCGTTGCAATACAGTGTAACTGTACGCGTGTCTTCCTCCAAACACGCCGCAAACTCTCGCGAGACGTCGCGGGAGAGTACGCTCATCTTCTTCTTCGTTTCTGCGTTCATTGCGCTTTCAGAGCCACGAGACTCTATATACGCCACGCATCAAAACTTGACGTCATAATCAAAAAGATACTGGTTCCCGACTGCAAAGCCGCAATGAGCCGGCGAAGCCAAAGCCTCTTGCCACTATTTTACCCATCACTATGGCATCAGTAGGTTAGGTAGTTGGTAGTAGGTAGGTGTAGTAGGTACCGTACCTGGTAAGACTTGGTAAAAGAGAAGAGCAGACAGTCCTCCCCAATACCTACATACAATAAATGTCACAAGAAGCTTAAGGAAGTAACTATACCATGTGCTAGCTTAAGGCCTATTTTAAGAAATTTTAACTGGGCTTAACATACGTTTTCACAGTATGTGTGTAGTCTTCTAACTTCAGTCGCTGTCAGGGCTGGTTCTCTCCGGGCACTGCGGCTTCCTCCACCAGAAGAAGCGAGCTTGCAGTAAGATCAGTGCCGACAGATCAGACGATAGCGCCGTTTCAACGGCAATGTGTGACTGTCGTTAATCAAACCGAGCTTTCTTTCTTTATGTAAATCGCTTATACCGGTAGGTGCAGGACATCATCATAAATCAGACAAACCTACTGAGCACGGGAGCATGGGATTGATACCGGTAGGTGCAGGACATCATCATAAATCAGACAAACCTACTGAGCACGGGAGCATGGGATTGATACCGGTAGGTGCAGGACATCATCATAAATCAGACAAACCTACTGAGCACGGGAGCATGGGATTGATACCGGTAGGTGCAGGACAACATCATAAATTAGACAAACCTACTGAGCACGGGAGCATGGGATTGATACCGGTAGGTGCAGGACAACATCATAAATCAGACAAACCTACTGAGCACGGGAGCATGGGATTGATACCGGTAGGTGCAGGACAACATCTTAAATCAGACAAACCTACTGAGCACGGGAGCATGGGATTGATACCGGTAAGTGCAGGACAACATCATAAATCAGACAAACCTACTGAGCACGGGAGCATGGGATTGATACCGGTAGGTGCAGGACAACATCTTAAATCAGACAAACCTACTGAGCACGGGAGCATGGGATTGATACCGGTAGGTGCAGGACAACATCATAAATCAGACAAACCTACTGAGCACGGAAGCATGGGATTGATACCGGTAGGTGCAGGACAACATCATAAATCAGACAAACCTACTGAGCATAGGCGCATGGGATTGATACCGGTAGGTGCAGGACAACATCATAAATCAGACAAACCTACTGACCATGGGCGCATGGGATTGATACCGGTAGGTGCAGGACAACATCATAAATCAGACAAACCTACTGAGCATGGGCGCATGGGATTTATACCGGTAGGTGCAGGACAACATCATAAATCAGACAAACCTACTGAGCATGGGCGCATGGGATTGATACCGGTAGGTGCAGGACATCATAAATCAGACAAACCTCCTGAGCATGGGAGCATGGGATTGATACCGGTAGGTGCAGGACATCATAAATCAGACAAACCTCCTGAGCACGGGAGCATGGGATTGATACAGGTAGGTGCAGGACAACATCATAAATCAGAGAAACCTACTGAGCACGGGAGCATGGGATTGATACCGGTAGGTGCAGGACAACATCATAAATCAGACAAACCTACTGAGCACGGGAGCATGGGATTGATACCGGTAGGTGCAGGACAACATCATAAATCAGACAAACCTACTGAGCATGGGCGCATGGGATTGATACCGGTAGGTGCAGGACAACATCATAAATCAGACAAACCTACTGAGCACGGGAGCATGGGATTGATACCGGTAGGTGCAGGACAACATCATAAATCAGACAAACCTACTGAGCACGGGAGCATGGGATTGATACCGGTAGGTGCAGGACAACATCATAAATCAGACAAACCTGAGCACGGGAGCATGGGATTGATACCGGTAGGTGCAGGACAACATCATAAATCAGACAAACCTACTGAGCACGGGAGCATGGGATTGATACTGGTAGGTGCAGGACAACATCATAAATCAGACAAACCTACTGAGCACGGGAGCATGGGATTGATACCGGTAGGTGCAGGACAACATCATAAATCAGACAAACCTACTGAGCACGGGAGCATGGGATTGATACCGGTAGGTGCAGGACAACATCATAAATCAGACAAACCTACTGAGCACGGGAGCATGGGATTGATACTGGTAGGTGCAGGACAACATCATAAATCAGACAAACCTACTGAGCATGGGCGCATGGGATTGATACTGGTAGGTGCAGGACAACATCATAAATCAGACAAACCTACTGAGCACGGGAGCATGGGATTGATACCGGTAGGTGCAGGACAACATCATAAATCAGACAAACCTACTGAGCACGGGAGCATGGGATTGATACCGGTAGGTGCAGGACAACATCATAAATCAGACAAACCTACTGAGCACGGGAGCATGGGATTGAAGCCCAATTCGATTTTTTAGGTCTCCCACTAAAGAAGCGAAAAATTCCCAAAATGCCCCAGAGTGGTTTAGGCTACTTTCCAATTACGTTTCGTGAGACAATCGCGTTTTTATCGCGAAAAGAAGGTGATCGACGCTGATAGTGACCTGTAAGTACTCTTGAACATCCTCAACAACACATGTGCTGGTGCGAGCACTCAAAGGTCTTTATACACGTTAAAGACATTTAGCAGTGTACAGTTAAAGTGTAGACTTAAACTGGTAATATTGAAACAGTGCAGATTGTAACCTGGTGAATGAGCAGGAGTCACATGGCACTTTCTCACGAATTAGCTTGGGTACCCACGACTTGGGTACATTTATGTCGTGGTTAAGCATAAACGTCGTCCTTCATGCCACATCTGATAGGTCGGTGTGGCGATGAAGAATGGAGGCGAAACATTGTTCCTCGTTTTGGCTTTGACCGAGTGACATGGCGTGTTGCAGAATCGAGTCGAAAAACACGTTGTTCGAGTGCTCGTACTTTTTCGCTGGGCAGTAAGCGAGTGACTCGATACGTTTCAGTTCATCATCTCTAGCCCACGTTGTTGCAGTATTAACGAGAATGCCACTCAGTAGAGCGCGCACTCCCGCCGTGGGTGGCCGCTGCTGAGCCCTATCTTCCAATGATAAAAAATCCTTCAAAAAATTCCTGTATCCGGAATAATATCCTGAGCTTCACCAAAAACGAATCAATTCTTCCTTATCCCAAGGACAATCATCCCACCAACTTTCATCCAAATCCGTTCAGAACTTTTCCAGATATCTTGTTCACAAACACATGAACACACACACGGACGGACACCATCGAATGTGTTACTCCCTCGCGGGAGTACCAACTCAGTCGTGAACGTGAAGTATCCAATGGGCGTGCTCGGCCGCCATTTTAGTAAGCAACTGCGCAAGCAACGTCAACTTAGAGGAGGACATGACACAACATTAGACCCTATGGAGTATAGGCCTACCTACAATCATGGACGTCCACAGGGGGGAGGAGGGGTGGGTTGTGGGAGGGGGGATCTGCCCCCCCGGACCTCTCCCCATTTTCCCCTGAGGTGACGCACGTAAAATAAAGATAACAGGTCCTTTGGACCGACTTTTATGTGTTGCACACTCCACCTTAAAAGGCGATTTTAATGTCACATCTCACAAAACAATAATTGTGCAAATTCCTTCGTGTAGCTCTATTCGGCTCCAATTTACCGAATTATGTATGTTTCAGCGAAAAGTTGTGGTTAATTATAGTTTTGTGAACTTAATGTCTGGGAGCTTCAACAGGACAAGTCACACAATTCCCCCCCCCCCCCCTTTGAATTATTTTCCCCCCTTTGAATTTTTTGCCCCCTTTTAATTTTTTGTCCTTTGAATTTTTCCCCCCCTTTGAATACAACCCCCTCTGAAATGTATCTGTCGAATGCCCATGCTTACAATTTAAGTTAAAATCTCAATCTCCATAGCCATGCCATCCAAAAATAATCTATCTCTATATATAAAGGAGGAGTGTCTGTCTGTGTGTGTATGTGTGTGTCTGTCTGGATGTCCGCTTAAAACTCAAGAACTACACATCGGAGAAAAGTTTTGGACACAGATTCGGAATCAGCATAAAATCCCGGTGGTTTTAGGCTATGTTTTATTTTAATATCAATGGTTTAAAAAAACCGCGCCAGCTTCAATTCCATGGTGTAGTTTGTGGCGGCGCTAGACGTTCGGGGTGTATTGCAATGGTTTGTCGGGTTTGGCTGTGGGTCCAGAATAGCTCCAATTTCCTTTTGTTCTTCTACGTTTATTTTGGTACTTCTGTTACAACGCCTTCCTTATCTACCTTATATCCCCCCGACGAGGCCTCTACATAATTTCATGCGGCAGAATTTCGTGCATTTTGAGTGAAAGAAGTGAGACTAAGTTTAAGGAGGAAGAAGAGGCGCGATAACTCTGGAGGCCTTGATCGTGAGTGGAAATGGCGGGAATTGCGTTTGTATCGCAAAGTAAAGGATCTGCATTAATTTCTGAACTTGCATTGGTGGATTGTTATACATCTGCATTATTTTTCATTTAAAAACTTTATGTTGAACTTGAAGGATCCAAGCACGGACTATATATATAGCCCTCATTGAGGTAAAAATAAAAGTAAAAATCCTACTATCGCTTGCCAAGCTAGCCGTTCCCCTCTCCCCCTCCCCTCGCCTCCTCCCCCTCCCTCCTCTTCTCCTCTCCACTCCCCCTCCCCTCCCCTCCACTCCCCCCCTCCCTCCTCTTCTCCTCTCCACTCCCCCTCCCCTCCCCTCCACTCCCCCTCCCCTCCCCTCCACTCCCCCTCCCCTCCCCTCCACTCCCCCTCCCCTCCCCTCCACTCCCCCTCCACTCCCCCCTCCCCTCCACTCCCCCTCCCCTCCCCTCCACTCCCCCTCCCCTCCCCTCCACTCCCCCCTCCCCTCCCCTCCCCCCTCCCCTCCCCTCCCCTCCCCCCTCCCCTCCCCTCCACTCCCCCTCCCCTCCACTCCTCCTCCCCTCCCCCTCCCCTCCCCTCCCCTCCCACTCCCCTCCACTTCCCTCCCCTCCACTCCCCTCCCCCTCCCCTCCCCCTCCACTCCCCTCCCCCTCCCCTCCCCCTCCCCCTCCTCTTCTCCCCCTCTCCCCCCCCCCTCTTCTCCCCTCCCCCCCTCTTCTCCCTCCCCCCCCTCTTCTCCCTCCCCCCTCTTCTCCCCTCCCCTCTCCCCCCTCTCCTCCCCTCCCCTCCCCCTCCCTCCCCTCCCCTCCCCCTCCCCTCCCCTCCCCCCCCTCTCCTCCCCTCCCCCCCGTTCCCTCCCCCCGTTCCGTTCCCCTCCCCCCCGTTCCCCTCCCCTCCCCCCGTTCCCCTCCCCTCCCCCCCCCGTTCCCCTCTCCTCCCCTCCCCCCCATTCCCCTCTCCTCCTCCCCTCCCCCCGTTCCCCTCCCCTTCCTCCTCCCCTCCCTTCCCCGCCCGGCAATGCCGGGTACTTCCATGGCAGCTGTACGTGGGCTGCTCGAGGGTTGGAAAACCAAGCAATCTTTATGTCTGGCACCAAGTAAGAAAACCAGAAATGTTGTACACCAAGAGGTTTTGAGAAATTGAAAATTGACAAAACGTCATGTAGGAAATGTACTGTGATATTGCTCTAAAATATACATGTTCTTTTCATCATATATTTGTATTATTCTTATTCAACCCGGGCGAAGCCGGGTACCTCAGCTAGTATATATATACTGTATATATTGTTGCGAATATGGAATTTGGCCTCCATATCCGCTTGTAAATATTCCCCTATTTTCTCCAATACTCCCCAACTTTCCCCAATCCCCCATTCCCTAGTCCCATTGCATGTAAATAACAATCAGTAGAGCCGACCTTCCCCTTATTCCCCCATTAAATGTCGTGCCCAGGTCCACCGCACCACACGTAGACAACTTTCGGACATCTTCCTAGTTATTCTTATTCTATGTCAGTTAAGGCCTCGTCTCCATTAATTATGACTCTTCGTTGCACCAGAATGTGATTATATGGCATCAGTAGTGAGTTTAGGACCTTTCCCATACCTCCTTCCATCTTCTTCCCCAACAATTACAACAACAACAGAGGAGATGGCGGCGGCGCGGGGGGGGGGGGATGCGTCCTCACACCGGCTCGATTAGCGCCATTGACCACGCGCTCCACGGGGTTACCACGGAGGGGCTGGCTGTCAGCTCCTCCTCAAGGGCGGAGCCTGGTAACCCCCCGCACCCAATCAGAAGGGCGGACCGATTCCATCTGGGGCGGCGCTAGCGAGCCGAGGGCGTGTCACTCCCCGCCGGATATACGTGGCGACTTAGCGGACGTGACGTGAGATGCGCCCCCAGCTGGAGAAAGAAGGACCTGCGAGCGCTGAAACAGATGCGCCTGAGTTTGGAGAGGCCTGAGAAAGACCCGCCTGAGAAAGAACGTCACCTCTGAGCGCTGTGAAACCTCCCGCATCTCTGGACCGGACCGGGTCGATTCTAACCTTTGAGCACAGGTGCACCTGGAGCCATCGACAACCGCTTTCCTGCCATCAACCCCCGTGTGAGTCAGCCTTGTCCCGTTTACCTGTCGTCTGTCCGGGGTTAAGATAAGCTTGTGTCTAAGTGCTTGTCTTTCTATGTTGTACCTCTCGTCCCTGTAATCTGACCTTCCGTAACGAATATAATCTCCTCCGGAGGTCTTGAGAACCGTATCCCTGGTGTCGTCATTTTATAACCCAGCCGGGTGTCTTCTTTTTCTTATTGAGCCAGCGTAACGCGACTTCGTCAACGTCGAGTATAGTCGGGTAATTTGTGCGGACACGACGGCCATTCCGCTCGGCCCACTTTAACATCAAAGTCGTGTCTGTAACAATTGGTTGTCAGGAGTTGGATTCGAACCTGGGACTAAATTTATTTAGCCCAAATTTTGGAACACCAATTGTACTATTAGAGTAACAATTGGTGTCGAGGAGTGAGATTCGGACCCGGGACTAAATTAGTTAGGCCCAAATTTTGGGAGGGAAAATCGATTCGGAGCGCGTACTGCGCTCGACGAAATCGATCCGGAGCGCGGTTACTGCGCTCGCCGAAATTATAACGAAAAAAAAAAAAATTTGGATTTGTGTTACGAAACTCGAATTTTGAAAGTCGCGCTATGGCGGATCAAGACGGCTGGGGTCCGGTAGGGGAGAGTGAAGCAGGGTCGGTCCAGGACCAAATTGAGGGACATGAGGGACAGGAGGAGAGCGAAGCAGCGAGGGTAGCAGACGCACAAAATAGCGTCGTTGTGCCCGACATTGCGGGAGCGCAAAATGGCGCCTCGCTGGTCACCGCGCCCGCGACCGTGGCAGCGCCCCTGGTGGATCCGAACCTTTTTATGTTGCAAATGGGGGCCCTTATGGAGAGGCTAGAAGCAAAAATGGGGGTAATGAATAACCAAATGGGGGTAATGGGAAACGAAATGGGGGTAATGAGGGACGAAGCGAGGGGTACCGGTGAGGGGTTAGACAATAATTTTAAGGGATTAGACAAGAAATTTGGGAAGTTAGACAATAATTTTGAGGAGTTAGACAAGAAATTTGGGAAGTTAGACAATAATTTTGAGGGGTTAGACAACGGGATAAAAGAAGTGAAAAATGGGTTAATGGGGGTAGAAAATAGAATGGCTGCCCAGGAGAATCAGATAGAGGGAGTGAAAACTGGGTTAGAGGGGTTAGAAAACAGTATGGAAGGCAAATTGAGGGACATGAGGGACCAAGCGGAAAGGGAAGTTAAACAAATGGAGCAGCAGATAGAGGGGGTCAGAATGGGGGTAGAAACCAAACTGGATGCTCACAGGGAGGAAATGGAGCAGATGAGGGTGGCATCTGGGCAGGAGATGCAAGTGATGGGAGAGGAGATCAGAAGAGGTGTGAGTGAGGAGGTCGGAGGAGTGCGCGAGGAGGTGAGGCACTGTAAGGAGCACATGGAGAAGGAGGTGAGAAAGGGGACTGTAAAATTGCAAGGGGGCATAGAGGACCTGACGCAGGAGGTGGAGCAGCTGACGGTGGGACAGACGGAGTTAGTGGAGCAGGTTCAAAGGAACACTGCGGTATTAGGAGGTTTAAAAGCGACACAAAACGACATAAAAAACGACCTGATAGCGACAAAGAGGGAATGTCAGATGGTACGTGAGGGACTGACAACGAGGTTGGACGAGGTGATAGAGGTAATGGAGACGAAGGACCGGCAGGTGAGGACGCACCTGGAAACGGTCAAGGTAGCCTTAGAGGATGAGCTTGAGGAGACGTACCGGGGAATAAAAGAGGTGAAGCACAAATTAGAGGAAGTGGAAGAAGGGATGAGCGAAATTAAGAAGCGACGGAGAGGGGATAAGAAGGAGATAAAAGAGGAGATAAAAGAATTGGTCCAAAGTCTGTGTTTGGATCGTGATGATGTGCTCATTAACCGGATGAGGGATTCGCAGGTGATGGAGGAGAAGCGAAGAGGAAGAGGACCCGGTGTAAGTGGTGACCAATATGGTCGTGCGTATGATGCGCCAGGGGATTTAATAAGCTTGGGGGTCGAGATGGACCCGGGTGTTCGTGAGAGGCCGTTGGTGAAGTATGCGACAGGTCTGGTGTGCGAAAGAGGAGGTGTGCGAGAAAGTCCGACTCTGGGGTGTGTGAGGAAAAAGTGCGTGCCAAGGAGTGAGTGTGCTGGCGAGAGTGAGTCGGTCGTAACGCGTGTGCGAGGGGGCACATGGAAGCGCGGTGTGGTGAGTGTTACAGAGGGTGTGACGGGAGAGTGTGCGCGAGAAAGGTGTGTGACGGACAGGTGCATGAGGAAAGAGTGCGCTGTCAGAAGTAAGGAAGAGTGTCCACCTGTGGTGAGTGTTACAGAGGGTGTAACGGGAGAGTGTGCGCGAGAAAGGTGTGTGACGGACAGGTGCATGAGGAAAGAGTGCGCTGTCAAGAGTAAGGGTGAGTGCTCTGTCAGGAATGGAGGTGAAAGTAGTACATATGTATATCATATGCGCTTCACTAACGATCAGGGGCCATGCTAATCTTCTCTGTATCGTTCCAATTTTTGCATATGTACTGCCGAAGCGAGTACATGGAGCGTGAGTTAGTTGTGACAGGTGAGCGAGGATGTACACCTGGGATGGAAGGATGCACACCTGGAATGGTAGAGCGTGAGTGGGAATGCACGCTGGAGTTGGTGGTGAGGCACATGGTTGGGTGTGCGAATGAGGGCACACCTGTGATTGTCACAGAGGAGGTGACCGAGGAGGGGGCGCGAAGCGGTGTATTGGTGAGGTGTGCGAGCAACGAATGTGTGCCAAAGTGTTCGGTGGTCAGGTGTGTGACCAAGGCTGTGAGTGGAATGGGTGTGCCTGGGTGTGTAAGGAACGGTACAAGGAGCATGGAAACGGCTGGAGGTGTGAGCAAGGAACGGGCTGCGGGGTGTAAGCAAGCAGGTGAAGCATCGACGGTGACCGGGTTAAAGGTTAGGTCGACTTTTAGCCGAAGCGGGCCCTCGGTGCGTGCCGGGTTTCGCGTGCCGCGAGAACCAGCGGGGATCCGAGCCACGGCGGGTTCGAAAGGACCGCCGTGCGCGATCCGTGCTGGGCCTCGCTTTGAACGTCCGTGCTCCACTAGGCGGAGCGGGCGGCCCGATAGAAAGAGTCGTCATGGCGACCACTTTTTGTTGAGGAATTCCGGCAGGTCGAGATCGGGACATTGGATGGTTCCGTGCCGAGAAGGTGCGTGGGATCTCGGGCCGGGTAAACCTCCTTCCCTGCACCGAGTGCCGGACGTATCCAACCGCTGGCACAAAACAACCAGCATCCATTGCTTGGCTTTACGAAGCCGGGCTTTGGACAGGGATTGGCGCACCGAGAGGTATTAGTGAGTCGACTGGGTGATGAGGTTAGTGTTTTGGACCCAAAATTGGAGAAAAACAAAATTTGATGATTGGCAAGGGATTGGCAGTAGTGATTGGCAGATGATGGGCAGTGATTGGCAAATTTTTGATTTGTTGAAATTTGATGTGCAAAATTGGTAGTGAGAGACCCCCGATGTGGTGGGATGGCAAGTCCACCATCCTTCCCATGTGGGGGCAAAGGAGCTATAGTTTATGGGGTGTATGGCAGTGAAAACTAGCCCGGGTGGGTTAGGATATTGTGTGTAGGGATCTAGCAGATGACATTAGGTGACGTTAAGGTTAGATAGTGACTGATACCTGTAGTGGGGACGCAGGTAGATTAGTATGGATGATAATGACGTGGGAGCGCAATAGTTTAAAGGGACGACTGGGAAGCGCAAGTGTCCGAAGGGAGTAGTTAGCTGAGATGATGCCGTGTGTGTGAGGATGGAACAGGTGTGATTGCACAGGTGTGCAACTGAACAGGTGTGATTGCACAGGTGTGCAACTGGACAGGTGTGAGGAACAGTGTGTGAGTAATGAGTGTTGTGGATCAGCGCGAATGCGCTTGGGGAGAGAAGGGTGCAGGTGGCACCAGGTGTGAGAGCACAGGTGTGCAAATACAGGTGTGTGGAGAGAGTTGGAGTGAGTGGTACGGAGTGGTGTGCATGGTGCGAAGGTGTGGATGGGGGAAGAGTGGACCCCTTTCACGAGTACCCGGGGCGGGTAGTGTAAGTGTTAGGTAGAGGCTACAGGTAAATTGTGGTTGGATATTGGCATCTGTGGTGCGGTTGCAGAATGGTGTTGTGGATGGGTGCATTAGTGTTGTGGAAATGGCTGGGCGTGTAGCCTGTTAGTGTGTGTAGTTGGTTGGGCACTCCACCACTGTGAGGATGTCGGCCAGGTGAGGCCGCAGGTGGGCTCTGGGAGCCGGTAGAGTTGTGGATGGGGCCCGAGGATCCGGAGGACGGACCCGGGTAGCCCAGTGCCAGAGAGGGCACCGAGTGGGGAGAGTGCCAGAGGGCCTTCCCCAGGTAGTTAGGTTAGGGCAAGGAGCAGGTAAGCTCGGAGGCAACTGCAGTGGTGGAGGTGTGCAGGTGGGTAGACCCACTGGGAGAGGTACACGCCGCAGCCCAGAAATTGTGCGAGGGCACCGGGAGATGAATCGGGGGAGTGAGACCCCAAATTGAAGCGCACCACAGTTTGGCCAATGGGAATTGGTTTTTAGAACCCATAGTGTAAGAGGGCCAATGGTTTGGCCGGAGAAAGACCCCGGGTAGTGTAAAGTTGTTAAAGTCATTTAGGAAATAGTTAGGATTGATGAACCTGTCGCACCATACGCAGCCACTTACCTGTGGTGATGATGATGACTCCACACCTGTGTTTTCTTTGTTTTGTAGCAGGAAATGAGATTGCTGTGGATTTGTGAGACGCATCACGACGTGGATGAGACATTGGGGTGATTCCATCCCTCCCTCCCTAGGAGGGACTGATGATGAATTGGTAATGGCAAATTTTGATGTTGAGTTGAAAATGGCAAATTTTGATGAGAGTTGAAAATGGCAAATTTGATTGGTTAGGAGGGAGAGAAGACGAATTTGGTTTATGGGAGGAACGGGGAAGACAGTAGGGATGTTTGTTGATTTGTAAAGTAGATGTTTATGGGTAGTGTTGTGTTGTGTGGATACAGTAAGGGGTAAGGGAGGGGCCATGTAGGTTACCTGGTGGGGGGGGGGCGTACGATAGGAACGTACCTGTCTCACCTGGTTCCCATGTGCCCCCAGTGTGCATCATCTTGTATTGCGTGCACTTTTGCGCCCTTACCACCTTACTCACTTGTCTGCTTCTTTTGTCTCCCACCTCCGAGGATCTGGCTTTGGGGTAGAGAGAGAGGAGAGAGAGGTGCTGGCTGCGCAGTTGTGGGCCTGCACTTTCGCTGTTTGCTGCCGGGATCGATACACCATATGGACCGCAATGTTTGTGGCCACCCACAATGGACCGCAGTTCGTTTGCGGCCAAGCACCACCCGGGGATGGACCTATGGGTCAACGTGGCACCTATGCCATAAAGGTGAACCACTGTTAATTAACACCACTGAAGGCCACACGAAGAGCAAGAGACACCTGCAGGGTTAGGGGTTGTCGAATTTATTTTTATTCCAATGAACAATGGTGACTGCACCGATTGGTGGTGGGGTGGTGCTTGTGATGCTGGGAAAGGGTGCTCTGCACGTTATTAAAGGCCGTCGGCCACAGAGCACTCGTGGGTTGGTGTATCGATGCTGGCAAGCGCGCTCTCTCTATGCATAACATCTGCATGTGTCCCTCCAAAAACAGGTCCTGGATCGTAGTGTAAATAGCAGCGTAGTCGTGTAAATAATGCTCCCTACCGGCTGTATGTGTAGTTTGAGAATTCTTTCCGGATTCGGTTATCCTGTGGGTGTGTTTCTGTGAGGAGAAGGGTGCAACGTCGCAGGGGGACATATTTACTCATTTGTGAATATCTGTAAATAGTCCTTGAGCCAGACCAAAAGTAATGCTCCGGCGGGGGGAGTAATTCTCATTATGATTTTCCATTAGACCAATGTCTCAAGTGTCAGAAAAGGTGTGATGGACATCTGAGAACGGTAGCTTAGTGCCCGGATGGACGCCATCTTTGAAACCACCCAGCTCGAAAATGCCCATTTGGTGGGGTACATTGTTGCACGTGTATCTGGACTTCTATACTAGCTATCGATGTGCGGTTGACGACTAAATATACGTCCGATGTGTACCGTCTAAATAAAAAATAATATGAAGCATTTTGTTTTAGATTAATTATTATAAAAATCAATTATCGAAAAAAAATCATATATTTTTCAATATTTTATTATTATACTTGTACTTTTTTTAGTGAAACAACACTGGTATGATTTTCCAAATTATGCATTGTGCTACACCGTTTATCTGTCTATAAAAATAACTCAAAAACTAAAACATATCATCCACCACGAGTTTACAACAAATAAATGTAAAGAGGCATAAAATGACTTAGGCCGCCGCTGGCATTATCTATTCTGACGATAACGCAAGTTAGGAATGTCGTACGGAGAGGATTTTAACACCATACGATATCTAATAAGCAGGCGGAAATTGTTACATAGGAAATCTGCACTTTGGTGGCCATCTTGGATTTCAAAATGGCCGCCAATTATATTAATTATTCATTACTAGAGTTTGGAAAGACGTATGGAGCTGATTTTAACACCATACGATGTATATTCCTAATAAGCAAGCGGAGGTATCATTGAACATGTCATGTTTTAGTCAAATAACACCGGTATGATCTTCCAAATTATACATTTTGCTAAACCGTTTATCTGTCTATAAAGATTTTCAGGCAATTTGGCCTGCATTATAATAGAGAACAACATATGCTATACAATATACAGTGCACACAAAGTTAATCATCAGAGTCGCCATCAGAGTCATTGGCATCCTGAGCCACGATAGCATCATCCTGCACCATGTTGGAGCATCCCTGCAGCTTACACACAACAGTGCACTTCAACCCATTCAGTATGCAGGAGCAATCTGACGGTCGACACGTCCTTCTGCATGTGCATGAGATGAGATTCAAGACGACATCTGGAGCTGGTAGACCCGCCATCCATCGGATTGTGAGCGAACCGCCATCATCGAGTTCCCAACCATGTCCTGCTGATGGTGTTGGGACGTCTGGTAGGTTTTCAAGGCTGCGTCGCCAGATAGCCGCCTGATAGTTGGCCCTAAGCGTATGCTGCATCAAGGAGTCTTCACAAGGCGGCAATTGTCCAGATTCGATCTGGCCCTTCTTTGCACAGAACATGTGATAACGGAGCGAATTAACACCGACGATCTTCGTGTTCTTGGCGTACAGCTGACACGTGAAGGCCTGAATGCTATTGAAGACGTCTGTTGGTACATTCCACGAAGATCCCAGATCTGTGAATGCTTGAAGATACAGCTCATTCGCTTGCACAAGCTTCAAAGCCTTTATCTTTCCTTGGCTAGCCAGAGCACTCACAGTGTCACACCCGCTCCATGAATGAAGCCCTGGCAATGCACTGCAAACTCCAGACCCCAATACCGCAGCCAACTTTCCAACGTCGATCATTCTGACTCGAACCTTTGTTCCTCGTCTGATGAAGAGCTGACTATCGATGGTTCTGCTGAGATGAAGACTGATGATCAGAACGTCGGTGTCATCTGCCACTAAGATGATCGTCTTGTAGTGGGTAGCGGCGTGCTTTGCGTGGAGAAACATACGCGTGTCTGCTTCCTCGTGGCTACATTCGAGTGCTTGCACCAACTTCCACCTATCGCGGGTCAGTACCAGACATTTTTCACCACATGTGGTGACATACAGTGTTCTGTTGCCTAGCTTTTCGCGATTTGTTTCATGTTTCCACGACTCCGCCAGAAACACAACCAGTTTCTCCTTTGTCTGGCTGCAAGCAAGGAGACGCCGCCAGTTCATGATTTTGTGTGCGGGTCTGATCTCGCTGAAACTGATGCCTTCATTTGAACCGCGGTTCACACGCTCAGCTGCTTTGATGGATTCTTCTGTGTATGTGTCAAAGACAACATCGATGCGCTCACTGCCTTGACCAGCGTGAAGCGCTGCAGCAAGGATGCGGTCAGATAGTTCTTCGAACGTGTCGTTCTCGCCATGCATCTTTTGTATGAGAGCCATCGCATCAATTATTGTTGCACTTCGCTTGTCAACGTTCTCGGCTGGTTCCACAAGACCTTCCATGTGTTTCGCAAGTGCAGCTTTGTTCGTTTTTTTCATTGACCCATCAACGTTTGCCAAAGACCATGGTAACGGCCCTAGTGGGTGACAAAGGACAAGTTGCATGTCGAGGTTCCTTGTCTTGGCGATGAGTATCATGGTGGCAAACAGTTGTCTGTCAGCTCTCAGGACGATCTCCTTGTTTGTGCCCTTCACAACTTTCTGCTTGATCTTACTAAAGGTCTTCAAGTTTAGCTTGTTCAATGTGTCATGAAAGCCTGTTCCCTCTTCAAGACGTTTCTGGAAGCTTTGATACGCCGCTTCCCCCTTTTGCAGGGTGTTGAGTAGGTCATTAGAAACGTCCTCCCTCGCAGCCGCTCCGGTAGATATACTGAGAAGACATGACGGATCATCGGCGAATGGATTGGTCCAGTCATTTTCCAGTAGATCACAGATAGCTGTGACGCCAGACTCATCACGTTTGATGCGAGAAGTAGACAAGTCAGGGTGCTTGGCGTGAGATGTGTCGCTGCCATTCACAAGGATAGTTTCTCGTAGTTGCCTCAGTGCAGTAGCCCGATTTTCTGCAGTTAGATAGTATCGTGACACAGCCCCTTGTCGAAGACTAAAACCTCGTGTTCCTCCAGCTGTTTGCGTATCTTTGTTTACTGTTTCTTCTGTTGTCTGATCAACAGCGATTCTGGCAAATGGATTCCCTGGTCTAAGCTGTACGGAGAAGTAGCCTTGATTGAAATGCCTGTACAACTCGGGGCATGTTTCGTGGAGTTGCGTCATCTGTGCATAGTACACTGGTAGATATCTAGCATAGTTCACCTTGTTCATTGCGAAACACCAAGGGATCACTCTTCTGACACAAGCCAAGTGAAGCATCCAGTCGCCTTCTCTATCCGCACGAATCAACCCCAGCAGGGTCTCTACCATATCAATATACATCATCCAGAAGCGAGCCAGGTCTCCATGTTTGGTTCGCAGAAAATGTAGGTATTTCGCGAACATGTCAAAGCTCTGTACACATGAATCATCATCGAGAGCAGCAGCGAGAGTCTCGTGGCAAACATCCTCCTTGATGCTGCGAATTTTGAGGTCAGTGCTTCGAATCTGGGGTTCCTTGTCAGGATGATTGCTTTCTATCCACACCTGGAAGCCCTTCCAAATGATGCGCATTAGTGCCTCGTACATCAACTTGTGGAGTCGCACAGCACGGTTGTATTGCTTGCCTTCCAGAACCCTGTTGATGGAACCTTCAGCGATTACTCCTGACTCAACAGCTACATCCCGAAGGCCTGCAGCTCCAAACATTTTCCCAATGCTCGACATGAAGTTACAGATGGTATGGAAGTTCCCCATCATGAGCACGATTCTTCCATATCGATCGACATCTTTCCATGCTATTTCGGTCGCCTTAGCAAATAGTGCCTGGTCTAGCACCACCGGTATACGCTCAAGCTGAAGTGATGACTTGATGTTCAGAGCTTCTCTGAGGATTTCTTGCACTGTTGCCATATCTGTGGCAGGCGCGTTTATAGTCGGCAGGTAGCCAACTACATCTTCCGTCACCTGAACACGATCTCTAGTCATGATGTTGAAACCAGTCCACAAACTGATTGTCTGGTCGCATGGTTCCAGCATGCGAGTCATAATCCATACGTGATTTCTTCGCCCGTTTCGCCTCGACACCGGCCATCTCAGCTGAAAGAACAAAAAGACTGACGTTAGATTACTCCGATATCCGAAAAGCTCGCCAGCTTACATAGACATACTCATCCAAGTCAGTGAACATGTTAGATGGCGCCACAATACAACTCTATAATAGAGTTGTATGTGGCGCCATCTAACATGTTCACTTTTAGTTCTTAAGCCACCCCCCCCCCCCCCTCAGAAATTAATCAGGTCACCGCAACAAATCTCAGACTGAGATATAGAATATAGAATATAGATATAGAATAGACTGACGTCACTTTCGGCACTGGGTTCTGTGGGTTGATTATCGGCGGGAAATTCCAACTGACATAGTTTCGGTTTGTGGAAAGTGCATGCCTTTTCATATATTTTTTGTGTACACTCGTGGTGGATGATATGTTTTAGTTTTTGAGTTATTTTTATAGACAGATAAACGGTGTAGCACAATGCATAATTTGGAAAATCATACCAGTGTTGTTTCACTTAAAAAAGTACAAGTCTAATAATAAAATATTGAAAAATATATGATTTTTTTTCGATAATTGATTTTTATAATAATTAATCTAAAACAAAATGCTTCATATTATTTTTTATTTAGACGGTACACATCGGACGTATATTTAGTCGTCAACCGCACATCGATAGCTAGTATAGAAGTCCAGATACACGTGCAACAATGTACCCCACCAAATGGGCATTTTCGAGCTGGGTGGTTTCAAAGATGGCGTCCATCCGGGCACTAAGCTACCGTTCTCAGATGTCCATCACACCTTTTCTGACACTTGAGACATTGGTCTAATGGAAAATCATAATGAGAATTACTCCCCCCGCCGGAGCATTCACTTCAAAATATGGCCGGTTGGCTCAAGGACTATGAGTGCCTGGGAGTGTTTTGGGGCAAAAAAAAATTATGAAAAAAAGGATCGTTTTTTTGGAGTCCCTCGATAGTGCCTCAGCATTTTAAAATTAATGACAGTTATATACAAGTAAACATTCGCATAAATAAATACAAAACATTCACCAGACACTTGAATACAAATAAATCATAAATTCCGGAAGTGTACGAAGTTGGTAGTACGGCCTCTTCTTCTTCCTGATTGGCATCACACTTAACTCAGAAACGTGATGAATGCCACATTCACCCACCAGAATATATATGAACCCCCTTCCTCTCCTGCCTCCCCTCCCCTCCCCCCCTCTTCCCCTCCCCCTTCCCCCCCCTCCCCCTCCCTCCCCCCCTGCCCTCCCCCCTCTCCCTACTTCCATCCCCCCTCCCCCCTCCCCGGGAAACGCCGTGTACTTCTGCTAGTAAGCTATATATAATGGAGCAAGTGTATGTATGTATGTATGTTTGTATATAAGTATGTATATATGTATGTCCACTCTTCACCTATTGGTTGGACAGCTGACTTGATGCCATCCACAATTGTATCCTGAAATACTTAACCTAAAGTACCCAGAGGACCCAAAAGAACCCCCCCTCCCCCCCACCCCCCAATCTCCCCGAGGACCCAAAAGACCGAAAAGATCCCAAGAACCCAAAATACTCCAAAAGACCCCGAAGACCAAAAAGGCACCAAAGACCTAAAATACCCCAAAAAACCCCCAAAAGACCCCGAAGACCCAGAAGACACCAAAGATTGAAAAGACGCAAAAGACCCTGAAGACTCAAAAGGCCACGAAGACCAAAAAGACTTCAAAGACTAAAAATCACCCAAAGACTGAAAAGAGTTGTAATGTACCATAATAGTAATGGACCATAATAGTAATGGGCCATAATAGTAATTGGCCATCTTACTATAATTCACCAAATGTCCGTCTGTCCGTCCGTCTGTCCGTCTGTTCGCAGGTACCACAAAAACGGCTGAACTGATCGCAACGATATTTTGGGTGGGTAATCATGGGACCCCCTGGAGTAAAATAGGCTATATTGTTTTTTTTATTTTTCCAATTTTCAATTTTTCCAGTTTTTCCAAACATTATGGAATAATATTTACCGATATGAACAGTGATGTGGCTTTCATTGGAATTCTACAAATACTGTTTAGATTTTGATGAGAATTACGAACCTGCAGCGAATCCGGAAGTGGACAGATGACGGCAAAACGCGGGTTTGATAATATCCCAATACAACTGTCATTCAATCGTAATGTTAAATCGTTAAACGTTAATCATGTTAATAGTTTTGTTAAAGTATCAATTGATGATTGGAATTGAGTGAATACAATTACGATTTTGAATTCGTAATTGTGTTCACCCACCCGTACGGGTCTTCACATCAGGATTTAAATATTTGTTTATGTCACGAATGTTGTTAAAAGTTTATTTTTTATATTAATGTTATTTAATTTCTGATTGGAGTTATGCTGTTTGGATTTTAAAAAAGAGATATCGAGTTCAAGTGAATGACGAAATGCCGTAATGGTTTCTACTTTCTAAACGTGAATTCGCGGATCGCCATATGCAGATTCGCCATTGACTGGATATCGAACAAATGTACCCGTTTGTTTGCCAATGGGTACGTTTTTCATGAAAGTCCTTCACGAACTTGCTGTCCATGTCTGACGTGCGACTGAAGGTGCAACAGGAATGTGGAATTTATTGGTTTCATGCTCTAGCATTTGCCGTATCTGCATTGTCTGTCTGCTTCTGGCCCCACACCTGTGCGTTGCACGAGTACCTCACTCGTAATTTTAATGGACCATAATAGTGACGTGTTCAGTTAACGATGGTATTTTAATTCAGAATGAACACAAAGGGTGAGACTATCCGCTCTACCAAGTGCTGTTCTCGTTTCTTGATTCAATCAACGAATAAAACTCAATCAGCGATAATGAACCAGGTAACCTTCATCAAAATAGGTAAATTATCTCACAAATTGTTTGCAATTGTTAGACGTCACAAACTGAACCTGCCGACCTTTCCTTCCGTCGTGTCGTTCTTCGTCCTTCCCTCCCAACAAGAAGAACTTTCCCAGAGATAAGCACAACCAAGAGGAATTTCCTCGACGAATCGTTTGTTCTTCATCGACCCATTCGTTTCTTCGCAACTTCCAGCCAGGTTTCCCCAGCAGAGGACGCCCTCCACCACACAACCCAATATAACGTGAAGTGTTATAGAGGATGTCCTCCACCACACAACCCAATATAAAGTGGAGAAGTGTTATAGAGGACGCCCTCAACCACACAACCCAATATAACGTGGTGAAGTGTTATAGAGGATGTCCTCAACCACACAACCCAATATAACGTGAAGTGTTATAGAGGATGTCCTCAACCACACAACCCAATATAACGTGAAGTGTTATAGAGGATGTCCTCAACCACACAACCCAATAAAACGTGAAGTGTTATAGAGGATGTCCTCAACCACACAACCCAATATAACGTGAAGTGTTGTAGAGGATGTCCTCAACCACACAACCCAATATAACGTGGTGAAGTGTTATAGAGGATGTCCTCAACCACACACCCCAATATAACGCGGTGAAGTGTTATAGAGGACGCCCTCAACCACACAACCCAATATAACGTGGTGAAGTGTTATAGAGGACGCCCTCAACCACACAACCCAATATAACGTGAAGTGTTATTGAGGATGTCCTCAACCACACAACCCAATATAACCTGAAGTGTTATAGAGGATGCCCTCAACCACACAACACAATATAACGTGAAGTGTCATAGAGGACGCCCCCAACCACACAACCCAATATGACGTGGTGAAGTGTTATAGAGGACGCCCTCAACCACACAACCCAATATAACGTGGTGAAGTGTTATAGAGGATGTCCTCAACCACACAACCCAATATAACGTGAAGTGTTATAGAGGATGTCCTCAACCACACAACCCAATATAACGTGGTGAAGTGTTATAGAGGATGTCCTCAACCACACAACCCAATATAACGTGGTGAAGTGTTATAGAGGACGCCCTCAACCACACAACCCAATATAACGTGGTGAAGTGTTATAGAGGACGCCCTCAACCACACAACCCAATATAACGTGAAGTGTCATAGAGGACGCCCTCAACCACACAACCCAATATAACGTGAAGTGTTATAGAGGACGCCCTCAACCACACAACCCAATATAACGTGAAGTGTTATGAAATGTTATTAATTTTTTTATGAGACGAAGTCGGCGGAGGCATTATGTTTTCAGGTTGTCCGTCCGGCTGTCCGTGATAGGTTTTCGTTCCCGCGATAACTTGAGAACGGTTGAACGAATCTTTGTCAAACTTGGTGCAGTTATGTATAACGAGGTAAGGATGAACTGAATTGATTTTGGGGTCACAAGGTCAAAGGTCAGAGGTCATTTTAGGTAAAAATCCTGTTACCAAAGTTAGTACAAGCAGTGGCGTAGTGATGAGGGGGTGGTGGGGGCGACCGCACCAGGCGGGATGTGAATGGGGCGCCAAATGGCACCCTCAAAAAATCGTTTTCATGCTCAATTTGGTTGTATTGTGTATAAATGATAATACAACGAACTCGTGAAATCACGAAAAGCAACTTTCGGAACCACATTTACAGATTAAACTCGGTGCGTCCACTTCTGCATTCGCGGCAGGTTCATAATTCTCATCAAAATCTAAACAGTATTTGTGGAATTTCAATAAAAGCCACATCACTGTTCATATCAGTAAATATTATTCCATCGTGTTTGGAAAAACTGGCAAATTTGAAAAATTGGAAAAACAATATAGCCTATTTTACTCCAAGGGGTCCTAGGAATACCCACCCAAAATATCGTTGCAATCGGTTCAGCCGTTTTTGTGGTACCTTCAAACGGATGGACGGACAGACAGACGGACATTTGGTGAATTATAGTAAGATTCAGCGCTTTCGGAGATATAGAGGTGTAAAATTTTTCGGTTTTTCCAAGATGGCGGCTGAATCACGTGACCTATGACGTCATAATTATCATTATGAAATTGTACAGGTGGAGTTGCACCAATGGTGAAAATTTCCAGTCAATCTGACCAACGGTTGCAGAGAAAATCATATTTATTCTGTGCGGACAAACAAACAGACCGATGAACTCATATGGCTATTTTAGTCGACCATCTGTGCAATGTGATCGGCGTCTATGGATGTGCAGACATCTGAGAGTTC
This sequence comes from Myxine glutinosa, assembly GCF_964187855.1. Taxonomy (NCBI): domain Eukaryota; kingdom Metazoa; phylum Chordata; class Myxini; order Myxiniformes; family Myxinidae; genus Myxine; species Myxine glutinosa. The sequence continues at coordinate 2,009,493 of NC_136263.1, read as the reverse complement.
GGCTCGGTTGCCTCTCGGAAATTGTCATTATGTAATTCAGACCGGAGTTGTCTTATAGAATCAACTGACTGGAGACCACATCACTGCTGACTGTCATGAGCTTTTGCTTCTTGTCTTTCTGGCATATGAGGCATAACTGTGTCTCCCGTGACATTGGTCTTTTCGAGTGCGGTCTGTGCCTTCAGCCATGTTTTCAGTCACCGGTAGATCAATTCAGACCTGCAATAAAAAAGAGAGTTGACAAGTCAGGAGACGACGATGGTTCACGAGCGAGCGGTATTCAATGACAAAGGACGGACTATAACCGAAACAGGCCCGGACTGGAGGGTCTGGGGCCCACGTAGCAGGTGTCGGCCCCCGACATGCGGTGTACATGCCTATTTACAAAGGGCCCCAATGCGCTGCGTGCACAGGCCTTTAAGAGCCAGCTGTATGTAATTGTGTGTGGTGCTGGCCTGGAAATGTCAAAACGAAGGTTACTGACGTTGAAATGAGATAGAAAATAATGTATAATCAGTTATGAGGTTAGTTAGCTACACAATACCGAAAATTCGGTTCGATTCCGACAACTTTGAAAATTTGACCTTTGTGACCTTCAATGGTCAAAGGTCGAAGATTCGGAAATTTGTTGGAAAACTTGTATTTCATGATGTATGTGATAAGTGATAACATAAGATCATGTACGACATTTCACCCTATCAGGAAGCGAACAATGTAATAAAACCATCAAAAATCGACTTTTCTAAATTTCGTGACCTTGACCTTTGGGCGAAAATGAAAAATCGAGCTCCATGGGGCGAGACACATGACATTGGCCTAATCAAATACCGAAACCCCTGTCAGATTCCACCAACCCCCCCGGAGAAGATGCAGCTTGAACTCGATTACCCCCTAAAAAGACATCTTTTTCGGGCATGGCTCCGCCCACAATGGGCGCAATACGCCCACTCTAGGCAGGACACAACTAGATCATGATATCACCCTCCCACCAAAGTTTCATTAAGATCGGATGATATCATCGGGTAGTTATGCAGCGGACAGACAGACAGACAGAGAGACGCACACCCATGATGAATATAGTGGTCACCTGATAACTCGTGAACCAATTATACCATCGTTAGTAATTACAATGACATACAAAGATGTTCACATCAAATATTCCATTACAGCATATTGGACATATCTGAAAAAAAAACTGGCTATTTTAGAAATGTGACCTCCAGATGACCTTTGACCTTTCACTTATTGTGACCTGTAGGCCAGTGACAAACAAACAGACAGACAAACAGACAAACACACAAACAAACAGACAGACAAACAGATGAAAAATCGGTCAGAGACCGAGGACTTGCCGGACTGTACTTTTTTACGGCCATTTTTTGACAATATGGCGGCCGAACCACGTGACCAATGACGTCATCATTATTTGTTTTCTAAACTAATTTATTCCTTGATGATACTCAAGAAATTTCATCTTGATCGGATGAAGTTTTGTACTTGTCGAATTATGACATCATAATGGAGGCACCTATGATATCATCATTAACATATTTTATTCCCCATGGAGAGTTCTTTACAATGAGCCATGTCTCAATTTTTTCTATTCAGCACTTTCGAAGAAAAAGAGGGGCAATTTTTTTTGTTTTTTCCAAGATGGCGGCCGAACCACGTGACCGATGATGTAATTATTATTAATTTTTACTCCACCAGTTTATGCCGACATGGCGCTCAAGAAATTGCATCTTGATTGGATGAAGTTTTGTACTTGTCGAATTATCAAATTATGACGTCATAATGGAGGCCTTGGGCCGACAGAAATAAAAATTGGGCACAGTCTATTCCAGGGCAAGACAAATATATGTGTAAAATTTGGCGATTCTACGTGCAACGGTGTAGACGTAGTGCTGTGCACAGACAAACAGACAAACAGACAAACAGACAGATGAAAAATCAGTCAGAGACAGAGGACTTGCTGGAATTTACTTTTTTATCAGATATTTAGGACACCCTGTTTTTGTTGTTGTATTTAGGACAAATATGGCGGCGAAACCACGTGACCGATGATGTCATCATTAACATATTGTTATGGATACGGGGGACGGCTCTCCCGTTAGCAAGGGGTGATTAGCCCCTTGTCCTGTTAGGCTGGCCATCTCCCCGGTCCTGGTACTTGTAACGCCCTCCCGCGGGATGGAACGGATCAGGGTTATGGGTCCAGGGTTTATCCCGAATACCTTTATCCGTCCCTCCGCAGAACAGGGAGACAAGTACCGCTCGAACCCCGGTTTTAGATGGACTAGTTGCCGAGCGGTTTTCGCAACCCGAAGTTCGAGCCATTACCAGTACTAAACCCGATCCTAAACGTTGGCCGAATCGTGCCACAGGTATTCAATGAAGGAAATCACTAAAGCGACCGAATGTGAAGAAGAGAAGAAGATTCTCAGCAAGATTCTCAGCAACTCTCAGCAAGTGAGATTGGAGACGGCGGCAGGGATTTTCGAAGCTCCACACGGTCTCCACGTTTTTCGAAGTTAAGTCTGTTCACAATTGTATTTTGTCGAAACTGTATTTATCTTTCGGTGTGTGAAGTTATTGTGTGCAACTTTGGTTGTTTCTCGGTGTTTATCTTTCATAAATTGATCGTCTGTTTGCCGTGTCGCGAGCAAGGCCTTGTACAGTGTGCACTGTACAACCTTGAGGCTTTGTTTTTCTCTCAGTGGTCCGTCGTTTGTGATCCAATAACTTTCGTTCTCTGTATTCCCAGTCTTTTCACCCATAGCCTACTTCCTTGTGTAAATCTCAACTCAAAAAAAAAAACAAAAAAAAAACAAAAAAAACATTTCCTTCTCTGTTCTCATTCGTTTATTCATTCTTATTCGTTCGTTCGTTCTTCGACCACGTGTTTCTCCCCCATTTCCCCAGATAGTTTTCACTCATTAACCTTCAATGTTTACACTTTCCCCTCAAGTTATGTATTCCGTCATATTTTATAACACCTTTTTCTTCTTCTTCTTTAAAAGGCTGCTTTCGACTTGCTCACCAAATCAATTCATCCCAAAAAAAATATCCATCTCCTATAGTGCCTTTGTTCTACATTCCCTAAACTCTCCTGCACTCCATCCTCCATCCAGCGTCCTTAAACGTATTTTTAACTCGAAGGTCACAAGAAACTCATTTTGCAATAAATGTTCGTTTCCCATAAATCGTACACTTTCAGAAATCCAATCTCACCCCTCCCCTCCAAATCTTCCCCATAACCCCTCCCCTCCAAATCTTCCCCATCACCCCTCCCCTCCAAATCTTCCCCATCACCCATCCCTTTCAAATCTCCCCCCTTGCCCCCTCCCTCCTAAACTACTCCCTCACCCCTCCCCGCCAAGACGCCCCCTCGCCCCTCCCCTCCTAGACTCCTGCCTCACCCCTCCCCTCCAAATCTCCCCCATATCCCATCCCTTTCAAATCCCTCCCCTTATCCCTTCCCTCCCAAACTCCCCCCTCACCCCTCCCCTTCAAATCTCCCCACCCTCATTGCTTCTCAATTTCCCCCCGCTCACTCCCCCTCCTCAAAGCGTCCTCCCCGCTTCTTCCCCCTTCAAACTCTCACCTCCATCTCCCCCAACCTTCTGCCTCGCTCTTCCCCCTCCTCAAATAACACCTCATTGTGGCTCACCCAATCACCATCAAACCTTTTGTCCGCCCCATCCTTCCCTTTCTCCGAGCTATTCTGAAATCTCTGACACAACTTCAACAGCTCTCCCTACCTCTTCCACCTCTTCCACATCTTACCCTACCCCTCCTCCCCCCTGTTCTGTATCTGATGCTCCCCCTTCCTCTTCATTAACGGTATGGACCTCAAACATCCGGGGCCTTCGTTCAAACTTAACTGATCTCTCCATACAGGTTGCTTCTGTCAAACCAGACGTGATCTGCTTAACAGAAACTTTCCTCCTTTATGATGTCTCTGATTCCATAGTATCTCTCCCGGGCTACTCCCTCCTCCGGTATGATAGACCTGAGCCTCGTCCTGGAGGCGGGGTTGCTATCTTTATCAAAAACTCTCTTCCTCACTCGCCCTGCACTGCACTCTCTCCACCTCACCCCCAGGAATACCTCTGGCTACGGCTTCCCCTTCGCTCCCACCTCTTGTTCATATGTGTGTTGTACCGTCCACCAAACAGTGATGACTCCATCTACATCTCGCTGTCTGATGATATGGACCAACTTCTATCTACTCATCCCAACTCTCTCTTCCTCATATGTGGTGATTTCAACTGTCATCATGCCAGTTGGCTGGGTGTGGGTACCTCTCTCACCAGCCATGGCTCCTCAGCAAAGGACTTCTGCGACTCACTGGGACTGACACAATCTGTCAATTTCCCGACCCGGATCTCAGTCAACGGAACATCTTCTCTTCTGGACTTGGTTATGACTAACTTCCCTGAAAATGTCTGCTGCTCTTCTTCTGCTCCGATCGGATCATCTGATCATGTCCTTGTTAAAGTGGACATCTCTCTGACCATCCTCAGGGAGCCTGCTCAGCGTCGACGAGTCTGGCATTTCACTCAGGCCAACTGGCACGGTCTTCAAGCAGCCATCAATCATCTGGACTGGTCTCCCATCTCTACCACCTCTGACATCAACTCATCCTGGGAATTCTTCCAAAGTAAATTGCTCTCTCTCATGCACAGATTTATCCCATCTCGTCTTCAGTTGTCATACCCTTCCTCCCGTCCATGGTACACGGAATCTTGTGGTGAGGCTGTTGCCCAGAAACAACTTGCCTTCGTCTCCTGGAAAGCAAATCCAACGGAAGGAAATCTCATTTCCTTTCACAAAGCCCGAAACAAGTGTGTGTCCACCCTCAGGAGAGCCAGGAAACAATATCTCTCCGTTCTCAAGACCGAACTCTCTTATCTGTCTCCCTCTTCCAAATCCTGGTGGCGTCTGGTCAAATCCGTTTCTGGTGTTTGTTCCCCCTCCATCCCCTCCCTTACCTCAAACGGCTACACAGCTGACTCCGCACGTGAAAAAGCTGAATGCCTCAACTCTGTGTTTGCCTCTAAATCTTGTGTCCCAAACCCATCCCTCTCTGTACCCACCATACCCAGTCGTACCCTGCTGCTCCTGGACTCCGTGTCCTTTCCTCCTGACAAGGTGGAAAAGTTTCTGTCAACCCTCGACTCTGATTCTGCAACTGGACCCGACGGCATCAGCCCACGGGTCCTAAAATCCTGCTCTGCTGCTCTATCTCACCCTCTCTCTGTTCTCTTCACCCTCTCTTTTGCTCAAGGTCAACTGCCATCTGCTTGGAAATCAGCCAACATCACCGCTTTGCACAAAAAAGGTGCAAAAACAGATCCTAGCAACTACAGACCAATCAGCCTTCTCCCAATTATCAGCAAAGTCATGGAATCCATCATTGCTTCTGATATGAAATCTTTCCTCTTCTCCAATGGCTTGATCTCTGATCATCAATTTGGTTTCAGACCAGGTCACTCTACTCTGGACATGCTGCTTCTGCTGTCTCAACAATGGATGGAGGTCCTCAATGCCAAACAGGAAATTAGAGCTGTCTCCCTCGACATATCACGTGCCTTCGACACGGTCTGGCACCCCGCTCTGCTCACCAAACTCTCCTCCTTTGGTATCCATGGAAATCTCCACGCATGGCTGGCGGACTTCCTCTCTAGTCGTCGTCAACGTGTGGCCCTGAATGGGTTTCTCTCATCTCCTCTTCCTGTTCAGGCTGGAGTTCCCCAAGGCAGTGTTCTGGGCCCCGTGCTTTTTCTGGTCTTCATCAATGATCTCTCTGACTCTCTCGAAAATCCTCTCTATCTCTTTGCTGATGACTCCACTCTCTGCCGCTCCATTCCTCTTCCCTCAGATCGGCAGTCTGCTGCCTCCTCACTCTCTGAAGACCTGGACAAAATCACAGACTGGTCAAACAAGTGGAACATGTCTTTCAATCCTGACAAATCTCACACTCTTACTATGTCTCTCCGAAAAGATCGACTGGACAACCCTCCCATCTACTTTCTCAACAATCCTCTCCAAGAAGTTCTGTCGCTCAAGATTTTGGGTCTCACTATCTGCCATGATCTTTCTTGGGAAAACCACATTTCCAAGCTGGCCTCCAAAGCCAGTCGCCGACTGGGCATCCTCCGTCGTGCGAAGTCCTTCCTCGGCACACCTGAGCTCCTCACCACATACAAGGCTTTCATCCGCAGCTCAATGGAATACTGTTCTCCCCTATGGGCCGGTGCTCCTGCCTCACACCTAGCTCGGCTTCACGCTGTTGAAACCAAAGCTTTCAGAATTATTGGAATCTCCCGCGATGAAGCTATCTCTGAGGGCCTTTCACTCACTCACCGCAGGCAGGTAGGTGGTCTTTCTGTCTTCTACCGACTCCTCTCCGGCCTTGCACCCCCAGCTCTCTCTGTGCTCTGTCCCCCAAATATTCCTACAGGTCGCACAAGATCTGCCAGCAACCCTCTGATGGTTAAACTGCCGAAATCTCGGCTCTCCGCTCACCTTCACTCTTTCATTCCTCTTTTCTCCCGCCTCTGGAACAAACTCCCTCACTCCCTTCAATCCCACTCCTCCCTCCAGGTCTTTAAAACAGCTGTTCACCACCATCTCTTATCTTCCCCCATCCAAAACCTTGATCTTTTCTACCCCCGCTAATTCACCCCAGATCCACCTTGTTTGAAATTCCAACTTCTTTCCTGGAAGTCCTGGCAGTGTCCATATGTTTTATACCTCTCCCACTGCCCCCTTCCCACGCCCCCCCCCCCCCCAAAGCCCTCGCCCTCTCTCAGATCTCTCGATGTCTCCATGTCTCTCGGTCCCTGCTCTCAAATGTTGTGTTTGTGTCCTTCCCCCTCTCTCCCCATCTTGTCTACCGCTCCCTATGTTATATGTTTTATGTGTCGGTTTGTCTTTCTGTGTGATTAATGTTCGCTCTTTCACGAGCCTCGATATTGTATACAAAAAAAAAAAAAAAAAAAAAGTAGGAAGAACAAATATGATTTATTGCGAACTATTAACAAGACCAAAAATAACCAAGGAGAATGGGAAGGATAAGAAAATAACTGAACAGAAAGGAGCAAGGAGACACAGTGCAATATTATTAGCTTATCTATGAACAGTCTTACTTATAACCCCAAGACAACATGAAAGACGGACAAACGGGCACACTTACACGGGGGAAATGGCCGATTGGATTGAATGCCAGCAGGACGGGGCACGGTCCAGGGAGGTCGCTTCGAGAAGGTGTCAGGGCCGGTGGCGTGATGCTGATTTTTCTCGCGTCGATTCCGCAGTCAGCAGGGCCCAAGACGACACGAGGCGGCGCAAGCTCCAGCGCAAGGGGGCAGCATGTTGAGGCAGTCCGCGCACGTAACCATTCATTCCGCTTCTGTCCTATAAAACCCCGCGCTTGCCCTTTTATGACGTGCTTTTGGGATCAACCCGCGTGCGTTGGATCCGCCCCTCGGTGAGCTCGCCTCGGCCTTGATTGGTGCAAGGGCTCACCGATCCCGCCCCTCTTGATGAGGCGTTGGCAAAGCCATGCCTTGTTCCTCACGCTTGGCTGACTCCTCCCCCCCCCCCCCCCCCCGATGACGAGGTGGAGACACGCCTTTCTTCTCCGAGGTTACCTCGTGCATAATGGAGTCAAATGCAGCAAAGTGGACGGGAGATGAAAATGCAGCAAAGTGGCTAAAGGAGTCAATTGCAGCAAACCTGGCAAACCTGGCACTTGGAAGATGCCATGGGGCGTCGGAGGGACCTGTCTTATTTAATTGATGCAACGCAATGAACTAGTGGACCACAGAGCCTTATACTAACATGTATTAAGGACATAACTACGAGGGGAACTTAAGATTTGCTACGTGTATGCGATGAATTAACTAAGGGCGACCTCTGATCTTTATACTAGAGTTACAGCATTCAAAAGGGGAAAATTTACACCAAATTACACACACAATTCCCATATCCCCAACAATATTTTATTCCCCATGGAGAGTTCTTTACAATGAGCCATGTCTCAATTTTTTCTGTTCAGCACTTTCGGAGATATAGAGGTGCAAAGTTATTCGGTTTTTCCAAGATGGCGGCCGAACCACGTGACCGATGACGTCATCAATTGGACATATTCTATTCCAGCACAAGACAAATACGTGTGCAAAGTTTGGCGATTCTACGTGCAACGGTGTAGACGTAGTGCTGCAAACAGACAGACAGATGAAAAATCGGTCAGAGACCGAGGACTTGCTGGAATTTACTTTTTTATCGGCCATTTAGGACAAATATGGCGGCTGAACCACGTGACCGATGACGTCATCATTAACATATTTTATTCCCCATGGAGAGTTCTTTACAATGAGCCATGTCTCAATTTTTTCTATTCAGCACTTTTGGAGATATAGAGGTGCTAATTTTTTCGGTTTTTCCAAGATGGCGGCCGAACCACGTGACCGATGATGTCAACATTAACATATTTTATTCCCCATGGAGAGTTCTTTACAATGAGCCATGTCTCAATTTTTTTTATTCAGCACTTTCGGAGATATGGAGGTGTAAATTTTTCTGTTTTTCCAAGATGGCGGCCGAACCACGTGACTGATGACGTCATCATTAACATATTTTTTCCCCTATGGAGAGGTCTTTACAATGAGCCATGTCTCAATTTTTTCTGTTCAGCATTTTCGGAGATAGAGAGGTGCAAAGTTTTTCCAAGATGGCGGCCGAACCACGTGACCGATGACGTTATAATTTGGGCACAGTATATTAGAGGGCAAGGCAAATACGTACGCAAAGTTTGGCGATTCTACGTGCAACGGTGTAGACGTAGTGCTGCAAACAGACAAACTGATGACGTCATCTGACTCCGTGTCAGAACCACGTGACATATGACGTCATCATTAATATATTTTATTCCCCAGCTGCTCCTGGACTCCGTGTCCTTTCCTCCTGACAAGGTGGAAAATTTTCTGTCAACCCTCGACTCTGATTCTGCAACTGGACCTGACGGCATCAGCCCACGGGTCCTAAAAGCCTGTTCTTCCGCTCTTTCACTCCCTCTCTCTGTTCTCTTCACCCTCTCTTTTGCTCAAGGTCAACTGCCATCTGCTTGGAAATCAGCCAACATCACCGCTTTGCACAAAAAAGGTGCAAAAACAGATCCTAGCAACTACAGACCAATCAGCCTTCTTTCAGCCAACTACCAACTACAGACCAATCAGCCAACTACAGACCTTCTACAGACCAATTATCAGCAAAGTCATGGAATCCATCATTGCTTCGGATATGAAATCTTTCCTCTTCTCCAATGGCTTGATCTCTGATCATCAATTTGGTTTCAGACTAGGTCACTCTACTCTGGACATGCTGCTTCTGCTGTCTCAACAATGGATGGAGGTCCTCAATGCCAAACAGGAAATTAGAGCTGTCTCCCTCGACATATCACGTGCCTTCGATACGGTCTGGCACCCTGCTCTGCTCACCAAACTCTCCTCCTTTGGTATCCATGGAAATCTCCACGCATGGCTGGCGGACTTCCTCTCTAGTCGTAGTCAACGTGTGGCCCTGAATGGGTTTCTCTCATCTCCTCTTCCTGTTCAGGCTGGAGTTCCCCAAGGCAGTGTTCTGGGCCCTGTGCTTTTTCTGGTCTTCATCAATGATCTCTCTGACTCTCTTGAAAATCCTCTCTCTCTCTCTTTGCTGATGACTCCACTCTCTGCCGCTCCATTCCTCATCCCTCAGATCGGCAGTCTGCAGCTTCCTCACTCTCTGCAGACCTGGACAAAATCACAGACTGGGCAAACAAGTGGAACATGTCTTTCAATCCTGACAAATCTCACACTCTTGCTATGTCTCTCAGAAAAGACTGACTGGACAACCCTCCTATCCACTTTCTGAATAATCCTCTCCAAGAAGTTCTGTCACTCAAGCTTTTGGGTCTCGCTATCTGCCATGATCTTTCCTGGGAAAACCACATTTCAAATCTGGCCTCCAAAGCCAGTCGCCGACTGGGCATCCTCCGTCGTGCGAAGTCCTTCCTTGGCACACCTGAGCTCCTCACCACATACAAGGCTTTCATCCGCAGCTCAATGGAGTACTGCTCTCCCATCTGGGCTGGTGCTCATGCCTCACACCTAGCTCGTCTTCATGCTGTTGAAACCAAAGCATTCAGAATCATTGGAATCTCCCGCGATGAAGCTATCTCCGAGGGCCTTTCACTTAATCACCGCAGGCAGGTTGGTGGTCTTTCCGTCTTCTACGGACTCCTCTCCAGCCTTGCTCCTCCAGCTCTCTCTGGGCTCTGTCCCCCAAATATTGCTGCAGGTCGCACAAGATCTGCCTGCAACCCTTTTATGGTTAAACTGCCAAAATCAAGACTTTCTGCTCACCTTTACTCCTTCATTCCTCTTTTCTCCCGCTTCTGGAACAAACTCCCTCACTCTCTTCAATCCTACTCCTCCCTCCAGGTCTTTAAAACGGCTGTTGACCACCATCTCTTATCTTCCCCAATCCAAAACCTTGATCTTTTCTACCCCCACTAATTTCACCCCAAATCCAATTTTTTGAGGTGACTTTTGACTTATTTCCTGGAAGTCCTTGGTGTCCTTGCGTTTTCTACCTATCCTGCCTCCCCCCAGGCCCTCTCCCTCCAAAAACATCTCCCGATGTCCCTGTTCTCAAATGTTGTGCTTGTGTGCTTCCTCCCCTTCTCTCCCCATCTTGTCGACCTCTCCTCTTTTTATATACTTTGTTTGCTTGTTTGTTTGATTTGTTTGTTTGATAAATGTTAGCTCTTTCACGAGCCTCGACTCTGTATACAAAAAAAACCAAAAAAAAAACCACAAACAAACGAACAGATCAATATACTTGCCGGAATCTTTTCCAGCAAGTAACAAAAACACAAACAAACAGACAGACAAACACACAAACAAAGAGGCAGCCAGACAGAATGAAAAATCACTCATAGAGTGACACTTGGCAAAACAGAACAAAGTAGAATGGCACAGAATGCATCCATTTTTGTACGGAAGCTGAACGGAACGTGGACTCGTAGAACTGCATGCAGTAGATGCACTGAACCCAGAGAAAATGCGTCGTCTCTTCATCTGTGCTGACTCTTTCTCCTTCCCTGCTGCCGTGCAATAAATCAAATGTGAATTGTTTTAGAAGTTTGTTCACATGAAATATCACCAGTATTTAAACAATAATGTTCAGGTCAGTAAATAATTATTCCCTGCCTAGTAAAACAGGTCGCACTTCCGAGTTGACTTCATGGTGACCTTGACAGACATGTTGTACAAATCACGTTTACACTCGAAGTGGTATCTCAGTCTTCCGACATTCCATGCCTCCTTCATGCGCTCCAAAATTGTAGCATTTCCAACCGCTTCTGCATACGCCAACCGAGTAGGGTAGCCGTTAGGAGTCGCCTGTGCGAGCTTCTGAGCTGGCGTCTCCGGGCCTTCACAGACGAAGCAATTGAGCGGAGGTGCAGGAATAATGTCTACGTCCATACTGCTAGCCTGTACTGCCCTACGAAGGAAAAAGCTAGGGTTAAAAAATTAGGGTAACAAAAGAAAAATACCTGTAACGGTTATTACAATTTATGTTACAATAAGGGAAAACTCGGAAAACTCGGAAAACTCGGCTAGCTCGGCTTCACGCTGTTGAAACCAAAGCTTTCAGAATTATTGGAATCTCCCGCGATGAAGCTATATCTGAGGGCCTTTCACTCACTCACCGCAGGCAGGTAGGTGGTCTTTCTGTCTTCTACCGACTCCTCTCCGGCCTTGCACCCCCAGCTCTCTCTGTGCTCTGTCCCCCAAATATTCCTACAGGTCGCACAAGATCTGCCAGCAACCCTCTGATGGTTAAACTGCCGAAATCTCGGCTCTCGGCTCACCTTCACTCTTTCATTCCTCTTTTCTCCCGCCTCTGGAACAAACTCCCTCACTCCCTTCAATCTCACTCCTCCCTCCAGGTCTTTAAAACAGCTGTTCACCACCATCTCTTATCTTCCCCCATCCAAAACCTTGATCTTTTCTACCCCCGCTAATTCACCCCAGATCCACCTTGTTTGAAATTCCAACTTCTTTCCTGGAAGTCCTGGCAGTGTCCATATGTTTTATACCTCTCCCACCGCCCCCTTCCCATGCCCCCCCCCCAAAGCCCTCGCCCTCTCTCAGATCTCTCGATGTCTCCATGTCTCTCGGTCCCTGCTCTCAAATGTTGTTTGTGTCCTTCCCCCTCTCTCCCCATCTTGTCTACCGCTCCCGATGTTATATGTTTTATGTGTTGGTTTGTCTTTCTGTGTGATTAATGTTCGCTCTTTCACGAGCCTCGATCTTGTATACAAAAAAAAAAAAAAAAAAAAAAAAAACAAACAAAAAAAAACAATAAAGGTCAGTGACCTTTCATAGTTTCAATTTTATAAATACCAGAATGTTTTACTTATAATACATTAAGGCTGCATATCTTGGGCAGTTTGCTGGAAACTTTCAGAAAAATGAAACGGAGGGGTATCTACCTAGAAGACGAATTGTAGACCAGAAAAGTAAATTTTTACCCAAAAAATGACAAAAAATTAATTTTTTTTGCTCAAAATTGTGTAAACTTTTTAACATATTGATTTGTTTTAGGTATCACCATGTCAGATATGTTCTTAGCTTTAAAATGAGCCTACTTTGAATAATTTTGATGCTTCCTGTCGGATACTGTGACCCAGAATGTAAATGTAACTGTGACCCAGAAAAAATTGATCTTAAAAAAGGTAATTGACCCCTGTTGACCCCTGTCACGGGTTCCCCTAGGGGACTTGAATTTAAACTTTTTGAAATGTGTTAGTGGACACCCTTACAAACACATTGGTGAAGAAATTTCTTGGTGAGGAATTTGTTTCCAGATTTTTGCAATATTCCCTGACTATCAGTGGAGCATCCTTTTAACCTCAAAAATAGTTGTTGGTTGAATTCAGTGACCTGATATGCAAATCGTCTTCAAAGTTTAAGTCAATCGGATGAAAATTGAGGATTTTAGAAATTTGAAAAAGTGGTTGAACTTTGACCTTTTGCATATGTTGACCTTTTGACCTCAAAAATATATAGGATTTTGTCGGACCACGAACTCTACTATTTGGTGAAGTTTCGTGAAGATCGGTTTCAAATTGTGACCTGTAGGCAAGTATAAGTGAGCAGACACACAAACACAGAAAGACACACAAACAAACAGACAAACCGGAGTGATCAACATACCTGCAAAAAAAAAAAAAAAACAATTCTTGCCAAGTAACAAACAAACAGAGGTGAAAACATCATTTCCATCCACATTCGGTGGCGGAAGTAATAACGAAGAATGTGACAAATACATGTGATTTCAGCTACAAGGAATGAATTCTGTACATTTTATGTTCACCTGCTTTATTTACATACATGTCAGATGTAAAGCTTCATGTAGCAGCTGATCATATAATATTCTGTAAAAAAATGTAAAAAAATCCTACAGGAGATGATCCTCCGGGTTGTGCATCCAGAAAGTATTCAAGGATATAGAAAGGGGAATAACATAACATACAGGATTTTACAGCAGACCCCCTACGGTCATCAAGCCTCTGGGTCCCCTGGGGCATGAGTTGGGATAGCGATGACATTTCACAAGATGTCGGACAAGCACGTTGCAATAAACGCTTACTCTGTGACTCTGTCCCTGCAGCAAATGGTTTCGTGCACTCGAATCCTGAACCGCTATGAGCAGGATCCGACCTCCTGTGATTTAAACCCTGCGGGTCACAGTGGTCTTTGTAAGAGAGACATTCTTTGTAACACTCTTTGTGTTCTTTGTAACACACAGTAGACACTTTGTAAGAGGAACGTGTCTTTGTAAGAGAGACAAATTGTATATACACGTGTATGTACATATCTATATACTGTATGTACGAGTATCTTTGTAAGAGAGACAAATTGTATATACACGTGTATGTACATATCTATATACTGTATGTACGAGTATCTTTGTAAGAGAGACAAATTGTATATACACGTGTATGTACATATCTATATATTGTATGTACGAGTATCTTTGTAAGAGAGACAAATTGTATATACACGTGTATGTACATATCAATATACTGTATGTACGAGTATCTTTGTAAGAGAGACAAATTGTATATACACGTGTATGTACATATCTATATACTGTATGTACGAGTATCTTTGTAAGAGAGACAAATTGTATATACACGTGTATGTACATATCTATATACTGTATGTACGAGTATCTTTGTAAGAGAGACAAATTGTATATACACGTGTATGTACATATCTATATACTGTATGTACGAGTATCTTTGTAAGAGAGACAAATTGTGTACATATATACACGTGTATTATGTACATATCTGTATATTTATGTATGTGCGAGTACATTTGTCGAGTCCACTAGTCCAATCTCAATTCATGACATTGTGGCGGACACAAAAGCCCACTGGCGTGGTGACATCATTCCGCGCACCAAGTGGGCGGTGGCCACGCACCAGGGGTAGGCGTGGCCTCATGATATACACCGGGCGCCCAGCCCGGGACAGTACAGTGTTACAGTGTAGTCTTACAATAAAGACATTTATATGTTACCGCTTGTCCGCTTCCTCCTTGCTCACAAGCAGCGCGCGTAACGCCGCGCTTTACTGGTGACCCTCGACGTTGGATCTGCTGGAGCGATCCTTCCACACGCGACGCCATCGCCATGGCCGACTTCGTCAAACTTCCGGAATTTTGGGACGCTCAGGCCGAAGTCTGGTTCGTCCAGGCCGAAGCCCAATTTCAGCTTCGGCGCCTCACCGGCGATGACACGCGCTATTGCCACGTCGTCGCCTCCCTCGGGCCCGGCACGGCCGCTCGAGTTGTGTCCGTCCTTCGCCACCCACCGAACGGCCACAAGTACGAGGCACTCAAGCGGCTACTCCTAGCCACGTTCGGCCTTACGGACGACGCACGGGCCGACCGCCTCCTGGATCTCCCCGAGCTCGGTGAGACGCGCCCGTCGGTCCGAATGGACCATATGCTGTCACTGTTGGGCGACGAAGCCCCCGGTTCGCTATTCCGGGCGCTTTTCCGGCGCCAACTTCCAGCGCAGGTCCGCCTCGCGTTGGCCGGGACCGAGCTAACGGAACCCCGAGCATTGGCGGCCGAGGCGGACAGGTACTTCGCCGCTTCGGACATGCGGGCGAGCGTCGGCGTGGCCGTCACGGCCCTCGACGCTGATGTTCAGCAGCATGTTCCACAGCATCAGCTTCTACAGCACGCTGATGTTCAGCAGCATGCTGATACGCACCTCGTGAACGCCGCCACGCCCCGCCCACCGCCGCGGCGAAAACCGCCACCGCGGGGAAACCCGCCAACTCCACCGGCCTGGCGGAGCCAGCCGCGCTCCTCCAGCTCCACCACCTGGTGCTGGTTCCACGCCAAGTTCGGCCACGAAGCTCGGCGGTGTCATCCGCCGTGCTCCTTCAACGGGTCGGGAAACGCCCGGGCCGGCGCTCAATAGTGGCGATGAGCGCCGGCCATTCGAACAGCCTGCTGTTCATAACGGACACCTTCTCCAGGCGCCGTTACCTGTGCGACACGGGAGCGCAGGTGAGTGTCATTCCCGCCGGCACGTCAGACAAGCACGCCGCGGGTGGGGGCCCCGCGCTGCTTGCCGCGAACGGGACGCCCATCCGTACGTACGGAAAACGCTGCCTCTCTCTGCGGTTTGGAGGGCAGGTTTTCCGATGGACGTTCGTCACCGCCGACGTGCCCATGGCACTGCTTGGCGCGGACTTCCTGTGCGCTAATGGGCTCCTGGTCGACGTCAAGCGCAGACGGCTTGTCCAGGCCGAGACGTTCAGCTCGCTCGCTTGTGCGTTGCCCAGCTCAACGAGCGGCTTGCCAAGCGGCTTGCCGAACGATTCGGTTCCGGCCACGTTGGTCTGTACGCTTCCGGCAGCGGACGCATTCACCCGCCTCCTCGCCGGCTTCCCGGCCCTCACGCGGCCCACCTTCTCGGCGGGGGCCGTCAAGCACGGGGTGGCCCATCACATCCCCACCGTCGGGCCACCGGTCTACGCCCGGGCACGCCGCCTAGAGCCGACGAAGCTGGCGGTGGCAAAAGCGGAGTTCGCTACCCTGGAGCGACTCGGCATCGTTCGGCGCTCAGAGAGCGCTTGGGCGTCGCCGCTGCACATCGTGCCGAAGCCCGGCGGGGGATGGCGACCGTGCGGGGACTATCGCCGTCTCAATGACGCCACGACTCCCGACCGCTACCCCGTCCCCCACATTCAGGACTTTTCCGCCCGTTTGGCGGGCAGGTCCTTCTTCTCGAAGGTGGACCTCATACGCGGCTACCATCAGGTCCCCGTCAGGCCGGAGGACGTCCCGAAGACGGCGGTCATCACGCCATTCGGACTCTTCGAGTTCTTGCGCATGCCCTTCGGTCTGAAGAATGCGGCTCAGGCGTTCCAGCGACTGATGGACAGCGTCCTGCGCGACTTGGATTTTGTCTACGTTTACCTGGACGATATCCTCGTCGCCAGCGCGTCCCGCGAAGAGCACCTACGCCACCTCCGCACGCTCTTCGAACGCCTGGGCCAGCATGGCCTGATTGTGAACCCCGCAAAGTGCCGGTTCGGCGCCGCCACAATCGATTTTCTGGGGCACCGTGTCACCAGGCACGGAGCCGTCCCCCTACCGGCCAAGGTGGAGGCGGTGAAGGGGTTTCCACGCCCCCGCCCGATCAGAGGGCTGCAGGAGTTCCTGGGCATGGTGAACTTTTACCATCGGTTCCTGCCCCGTATCGCCCAGCTCCTGCGCCCCCTGCACGAAGCTCTCCGAGGTAAGCCGGGCAAAGGCGACGTTACCTGGACTGAGCAGATGGACACGGCGTTCACGGGCGCGAAGCTCGCCTTGGCTAACGCCACCATGCTCGCGCACCCGGCGCCCGATGCACCGATCGCCCTCACCACCGATGCCTCGGACTACGCGGTGGGCGCAGTGCATGAGCAATGGGTGCGTGGAGCTTGGCAACCGCTGGCGTTCTTTAGCCGGCAGCTTCGCCCGCCCGAACGCCGTTACAGTACCTTCGACCGCGAGTTGCTCGGACTTCACTTGGCGGTCAGGCACTTCCGCCATCTGCTCGAGGGCCGGGCGTTCACTGCCTTCGTCGACCACAAGCCGCTGATCTTTGCGATGGGCAAAGTCACCGAGCCGTGGTCGGCCCGGCAGCAGCGTCACCTCTCGGCCGTGTCCGAGTACACGACGGACATCCAGCACGTCGCGGGGAAGGACAACCCGGTGGCGGATTGCCTTTCCCGGGCCGTCGCCCACGCAGTCCACCTCGGCATCGACTATGCCCGGATGGCAGCGGACCAGGCCGCTGACCCCGACGTCCAGGCCTTGCGGACCGCCGTCATGGGCCTCCGCGTCACCGAGGTGCCGTTTGACGGCGCGGGCGCGGCCCTCTTGTGCGACGTCTCCCTCGGGCGTCCTCGCCCCATCGTGCCCGCGGGCTGGCAGCGCCAGGTGTTTGACGCCATCCACGGCCTGTCCCACCCGGGCGCGAGGGCCTCCCAAAGGCTGATCGCCGACAAGTTCGTCTGGCATGGCCTCCGGAAGGCCGTCCGCGGCTGGGCCAGGACGTGCCTCGCGTGCCAGCGCGCCAAGGTGCACCGGCACACCCAGGCCCCGTTGGCCCCGTTCACGGTGCCGGAACGCCGGTTTGACCACGTCCACGTGGACCTGGTGGGACCTCTGCCCCCCTCGCGGGGTTTCACCTACGTCCTCACCATGGTGGACCGCACCACCCGGTGGCCGGAGGCCGTGCCCTTGGCGTCGACAACGGCGGCCGATGTCGCGCAGGCTTTCATCGCCACCTGGGTCGCCCGGTTCGGCGCCCCCTCAGACATCTCATCCGACCGCGGCCCCCAGTTCACCTCGGAGCTCTGGGGGGCGGTTGCGCAGGGGCTCGGGGTCCGGCTGCACCGAACCACGGCCTACCACCCCCAGGCTAACGGCCTGTGTGAGCGATTTCACCGCTCATTGAAGGCCGCGCTCCGGGCCACCCTCCGCGACGGCGGCTGGGTCGACAGGCTCCCCTGGGTCCTGCTGGGCCTCCGGACGGCGCCCAAGGAGGACCTGCGCGCATCCGCGGCGGAATTGGTCTTCGGGCAACCGCTGCGGGTGCCGGGCGAGTTCCTCCCCGACTCCACGGCACCATGGTCCGCGGCACAGCAGCGCTCCGCTCTGCAAGAGACCGCCCAGAGGTTCGCCCCGGTGCCAACGGCATGCCACGGGCACCCACCGACGCACGTCGCCCCGGAGCTTCGCACGGCGGAGTACGTCTTCGTCCGCCACGATGCCCATCGGACACCACTGCGGCCCCCGTACGACGGGCCTTTCCGCGTGCTGGAGACCGGGGCGAAGCACTTCACCCTGGACATCGGCGGTACTCCTGACCGCGTTTCGGTAGACCGCCTCAAGCCGGCCCACCTCGATGTGGACCATCCACCGCCAGTGGCCCGACCCCCACGTCGGGGCCGCCCTCCTGCGGGCGGACCCCCGGCACCGCCCAGCCCCGCCGCCACGCCGCCCCCCGGTCCTGCACCCATCCCAGGGGCAGCCAGGGGCATCCCACCTGGCATCCCTGCACCCCGGACGCCGCCGATCGCCAGGGGGCGCTTCGGCCGGGTCATTCGTCTGCCCCGCAAACTGGCCCTCCAGGTGCGCGGGAATTCTGGGGGGGCGCGTGTGGCGGACACAAAAGCCCACTGGCGTGGTGACATCATTCCGCGCACCAAGTGGGCGGTGGCCACGCACCAGGGGTAGGCGTGGCCTCATGATATACACCGGGCGCCCAGCCCGGGACAGTACAGTGTTACAGTGTAGTCTTACAATAAAGACATTTATATGTTACCGCTTGTCCGCTTCCTCCTTGCTCACAAGCAGCGCGCGTAACGCCGCGCTTTAACATATTTAGTGTAATGGTGTCTCCAAATCAATCAATCAATCAATCAATCAATTAATCGGTTTAATACAAAAAGACTTTCGCACCCAGAGGCTGAATAAAAGTCAATTTACAAATATTTCAGGGATAAGAACAAAAAACAAAATTGGCTCAAACATAAAATGGCAAAATAAATAAAATAAAATTACCGTCAAACGAAGAAAGAAACACAAATATCAAACATAACACAATAGGCGTCAAACTCATTAACACAAGGACCACATCCAAGTCTTATTAACAAGGGGGGAATAAAAAGGGGGAATAAAAAGGGGGAATAAAAAGGGGGATTAAAAAGGGGGATTAAAAAGGGATTAAAAAGGGGGATTAAAAAGGGGATTAAAAAGGGGGATTAAAAAGGGGATGAAAAAGGGGGATTAAAAAGGGGATTAAAGAGGGGGATTAAAAAGGGGATTAAAAAGGGAGATTAAAAGGGGGATTAACTGGGGGATTTAAAGGGGGGTTAAAAAGGGGATAAAAAGAGGGATTAAAAAGAGGGATTAAAAAAGGGGATTAAAAAGGGGATTAAAAGGGGGATTAAAAAGGGGGATTAAAAAGGGGTATTAAAAAGAGGGATTAAAAAGGGGGATTAAAAAGAGGGATTAAAAGGGGGATTAAAAAGGGGATTAAAAAGGAGGATTTAAAGGGGGGTTAAAAAGGGGTATTAAAAAGAGGGATTAAAAAGGGGGATTAAAAAGAGGGATTAAAAGGGGGATTAAAAAGGGGATTAAAAAGGAGGATTTAAAGGGGGGTTAAAAAGGGGATCTCTGTGTGAACCAATCTCTGTGTATGTTTGATTTTAAGAGTTATTGCTCCTTGGTGGAGGAGCCAATGTCTGTGTATGTTTGATTTTAAGAGTTATTGCTCCTTGGTGGAGGAGCCATTCTCTGTGTATGTTTGATTTTAAGAGTTATTGTTCCTTGGTGGAGGGAGCCAATCTCTGTGAATGTTTGATTTTAAGAGTTATTGTTCCTTGGTGGAGTGAGCCAATCTTTGTGTATGTTTGATTTTAAGAGTTATTGCTCCTAGGTGGAGGGAGCCAATCTCTGTGTATGTTTAATTTTAAGAGTTATTGCTCCTAGGTGGAGCAGCCAATGTCTGTGTATGTTTGATTTTAAGAGTTATTGCTCCTAGGTGGAGGAGCCAATGTCTGTGTATGTTTGATTTTAAGAGTTATTGCTCCTTGGTGGAGGGAGCCAATCTCTGTGTATGTTTAATTTTAAGAGTTATTGCTCCTAGGTGGAGGAGCCATTGTCTGTGTATGTTTGATTTTAAGAGTTATTGCTCCTTGGTGGAGTGAGCCAATGTCTGTGTATGTTTGATTTTAAGAGTCATTGCTCCTTGGTGGAGGGAGCCAATCTTTGTGTATGTTTGATTTTAAGAATCATTGCTCCTTGGTGGAGGGAGCCAATCTCTGTGTATGTTTGATTTTAAAATTTATTGCTCCTAGGTGGAGGAGCCAATGTCTGTGTATGTTTGATTTTAAGAGTTATTGCTCCTTGGTGGAGTGAGCCAATCTCTGCATATGTTTGATTTTTAAGAGTTATTGCTCCTTGGTGGAGTGAGCCAAACTTTGTGTATGTTTGATTTTAAGAGTTATTGCTCCTTGGTGGAGGGAGCCAAACTTTGTGTATGTTTGGTTTTAAGAGTTATTGCTCCTTGGTGGAGGGAGCCAATGTCTGTGTATGTTTAATTTTAAGGGTTATTGCGCCTAGGTGGAGGAGCCAATGTCTGTGTATGTTTGATTTTAAGAGTTATTGCTCCTTGGTGGAGGAGCCAATCTTTGTGTATGTTTGATTTTAAGAGTTATTGCTCCTAGGTCGAGGGAGCCAATCTCTGTGTATGTTTGATTTTAAGAGTTATTGCTCCTAGGTGGAGGAGCCAATGTCTGCGTATGTTTGATTTTAAGAGTTATTGCTCGTTGGTGGAGTGAGCCAATCTTTGTGTATGTTTGATTTTAAGAGTTATTGCTCGTTGGTGGAGTGAGCCAATCTTTGTGTATGTTTGATTTTAAGAGTTAATGCTCCTAGGTGGAGGAGCCAATGTCTGTGTATGTTTGATTTTAAGAGTTATTGCGCCTAGGTGGAGGAGCCTATCTTTGTGTATGTTTGATTTTAAGAGTTATTGCTCCTTGGTGGAGGAGCCAATCTCTGTGTATGTTTGATTTTAAGAGTTATTGCTCCTTGGTGGAGTGAGCCAATCTTTGTGTATGTTTGATTTTAAGAGTTATTGCTCCTGGGTGGAGTGAGCCAATCTTTATGTATGTTTGATTTTAAGAGTTATTGCTCCTTGGTGGAGTGAGCCAATGTCTGTGTATGTTTGATTTTAAGAGTTATTGCTCCTTGGTGGAGGGAGCCAATCTCTGTGTATGTTTGATTTTAAGAGTTGTTGCTCCTAGGTTTTGGGAGCCAATCTCTGTGTATGTTTGATTTTAAGAGTTATTGCTCCTTGGTGGAGGGAGCCAAACTTTGTGTATGTTTGGTTTTAAGAGTTATTGCTCCTTGGTGGAGGGAGCCAATGTCTGTGTATGTTTAATTTTAAGGGTTATTGCGCCTAGGTGGAGGAGCCAATGTCTGTGTATGTTTGATTTTCTTCCTACCTTTGTCTTTGTCTTCATGCTCGTCCGATCGTCTTTGTGATTTCCCCCATTGAGTACCTGTGGCACGATTTGGCCAATGCTTTATGAATCGGGTTTAGTCTTTGTTAATGGCTCGAACTTCGGACTGCTAACCCGCTCGGCAGATAACATCTCGAACTGTGGTTCGAGCAGAAGTTATTCCCTCGTTCCCGGCTGGCGGTAGTAATTAGGTACATAGCGAACCCCTAGGCCTAACAAACCCTACCTACCGTCGGTCCGGGAAGGACGTTGTAGCTTCAGGATCGGAGACGGCCAGTGCAAATAGAAGGGGGATTAACCCCCCCCCCTTGCTAAGGGGGAGCGCCGTCCCCGTTTCCGTAACAATATACTGTTATGAAATCAGAAATAGGGAGATTAAAACGTTTCATTTGTCGCAAAAAGTCGAGTTTTCTGTTGAAGGTTTTACACAAGGCCTAACCTTGAGTGTCCCATTTCAGGTTTTCTTCCACATGGATGTGGATGCCGAACAGTTTAACACAATCTGTTTGATTAATATCTGAGTCTCCGATATGAAAACCTCGGCACCTCGGCTGGGAGTCTTTGAAAACATGTGATCATGAGTTGGCATTTACTAGTATTGAGATTCATATTGTTTTTAAATGACCATTCTGGAGACAGCCAAGTTGTTTCTGCATGCGACTCGTATGTTCAGTGGCATTATAAGTTTGACAAAAGATCATGTCATAAACATACTTATTGTGTGAAACTTGACGATACCCAGAAACAGTCATTTATCAAGGCTAGGAAAGCAAGCGGACCAGTTTTTGTGCCTTGAGGAACCCCAGCATTGGTTATTTCCCATGTGGAAACTTCGCCGTTGCACCGTACAGCCTTCCATTAGATAAAACATAGGGGCAATACACCTGGCGCTCACCTGGTGGAATAAACAGTATACTGCACCTACTAAAGGTAATTTAAACCAATATCAATGGTTGCTAGAAGACAGGGCAGCATGTAGAATCATACTAACATAATCATCAGACTTTAAATGAACAAATAAAAAAATACCTATTTTTGGGGGCAGCCCCCCCCCCCCCCACCTTGACCCTGATTAGACCACCTTAGACCCTGTTTTATTAAATGCCAGGAAAAATCCCATCGGCGGTTTCAGAGAAGAGGTTTCAAGTGTTTACGGATGGACTGACTGACTGACTGACGGACTGACTGACTGATTGACAGACTGACTGACGGACTGACGGACTGACGGACTGACGGACTGACTGACTGACTGACTGACGGACTGACTGACTGACTGACTGACTGACTGACGGACTGACTGACTGATTGACAGACTGACTGACGGACTGACGGACTGACGGACTGACGGACTGACTGACTGACGGACTGACTGACTGACTGACTGACTGACTGACGGACTGACTGACTGATTGACAGACTGACTGACGGACTGACGGACTGACAGACTGAAGGACTGACTGACGGACTGAATGACAGACTGACAGACTGAAGGACTGACTGACAGACTGACGAACTGACTGACAGACTGACGGACTGACTGACTGATTGACAGACTGACAGACGGACGGACTGACGGACTGACGGAATGACGGACTGACGGACTGACTGGCAGACTGACTGATGGACTGACGGAATGACGGACTGACTGAATGACGGACTGACGAACTGACGGACTGATGGCCTGAAGGACTGACTGACTGACGGAGTGGCGGTCTGACTGACTGACTGACAGAATGACGGAATGACGGACTGAAGGAATGACTGACTGGCAGACTGACGGAATGATGGACTGACAGACTGACTGACTGACAGACAGACTGACGGATGGACAGACTGATTGACAGACTGATGGACTGACTGACTGACTTACTGACTGACGGACGGACTGACGGACAATGCGCCATCATATAAGCTCCCCTGAACTTCGTTCCAGGTGAGCTAAAAACTACAAATCCATGGGATCATCGATGGTCTAACACCAATATTCATGTATTTATCAACAACAATGTGGTGCCTTTCACGATCAAATGCTTTAGAGAAGTCAGTAGCTACCAGGACTTAAGAATGGTGGAGTTTATCAGTTCCCTTAAAATATCATCCAGTATTTTAATTAAACAATGAATTGCAGACAAATCCTTAATAAAGCAAAACTGGTCAATGTCAATGGAATTCCTAATGTCCTCAAATATTCCACTTTTTTTTTGTATACAAGATCGAGGCTCGTGTAAGAGCTAACATTAATGACAAAAAAAAAAAAAAAAAAAAAAAAACGGACACATAAGACGAAATAAAGGGAGCGGGAGACAAGATGTGGAGAGAGGGGGAAGCACACGTACAACATTTGAGAGCAGGGACATCGAGAGATCTGTGGGAGGGAGCGGTTTGGGGGCAGTTTACAACAAACTCCTCAGAAACTTTGGAAAATAAGCATGTGAGTGAAATTGGATGCAGATTATCAAGATTTGGTGGTTGAGACTTTGGAACCGGTATAACATAATCCGATTTCCAAATGTCAGGTAATACACCTTCAGGGAGTGAGCAGGTGAATATTTCAGTAAGTGGGAAACACAATTCATATTCTTAATAATCCGAGGTGGAATACAGTCCGGTCCGCCACTCTTATTAATATTCAATTTCTTAAGTTTCTTAAAAACGTCCTGTGGAGACACTGAAGGGGATGGAGCAGCAGAAGGTAGGTAGGTAGGTAGGTAGGCAACTGGTTAGGATCGAGTTGCGGAATGTCCTGAGTCACGAAGATGAAACGTTGATTCACTCCTTTGGGAGCATCCTTCAGTGACATTCCCGACAAGGAATAACTTGTTTTGTTGTTGTGTCCAGGAAGTAATTTTATTCGAAGATCCCACTTTGTGAGGGTTAAACCTTTTCAATTTGCCAACGCTGGAGTCATAGAAAAGTCGCTTAGTGCGCTTTACTAATCTAATCTATTTTATTGGTAGCAACAAACAACAACAACAACAACAACAACAGTCGCCAAATAAATTAATTATTTACAACGAGAGAAAGGTTTTTGTCTTTTTGGAATGAGCGATTTAAATTGTAGTGTAAACCATGGTTAATCCTCTGAGTGAATGAGCGATTTAAATTGTGGTGTAAACCATGGTTTATCCTCTGAGTGAATGAGCGATTTAAATTGTGGTGTAAACCACGGTTTATCCTCTGAGTGAATGAGCGATTTAAATTGTGGTGTAAACCATGGTTAATCCTCTGAGTGAATGAGCGATTTAAATTTTGGTGTAAACCACGGTTTATCCTCTGACTTAATGAGCGATTTAAATTGTGGTGTAAACCACGGTTTATCCTCTGAGTGAATGAGCGATTTAAATTGTAGTGTAAACCATGGTTAATCCTCTGAGTGAATGAGTGATTTAAATTGTAGTGTAAACCACGGTTTATCCTCTGACTTAATGAGCGATTTAAATTGTGGTGTAAACCATGGTTAATCCTCTGAGTGAATGAGCGATTTAAATTGTGGTGTAAACCAAGGTTAATCCCCTGAGTGAATGAGCGATTAAATTGTGGTGTAAACCACGGTTTATCCTCTGAGTGAATGAGCGATTTAAATTGTGGTGTAAACCAAGGTTAATCCCCTGAGTGAATGAGCGATTAAATTGTGGTGTAAACCACGGTTTATCCTCTGAGTGAATGAGCGATTTAAATTGTGGTGTAAACCAAGGTTAATCCTCTGAGTGAATGAGCGATTTAAATTGTGGTGTAAACCATGGTTTATCCTCTGAGTGAATGAGCGATTTAAATTGTGGTGTAAACCAAGGTTAATCCTCTGAGTGAATGAGCGATTTAAATTGTGGTGTAAACCACGGTTAATCCTGAGCGATTTAAATTGTGGTGTAAACCAAGGTTAATCCTCTGAGTGAATGAGCGATTTAAATTGTGGTGTAAACCACGGTTAATCCTGAGCGATTTAAATTGTGGTGTAAACCACGGTTAATCCTGAGCGATTTAAATTGTGGTGTAAACCAAGGTTAATCCTCTGAGTGAATGAGCGATTTAAATTGTGGTGTAAACCATGGTTTATCCTCTGAGTGAATGAGCGATTTAAATTGTGGTGTAAACCAAGGTTAATCCTCTGAGTGAATGAGCGATTTAAATTGTGGTGTAAACCATGGTTAATCCTGAGCGATTTAAATTGTGGTGTAAACCATGGTTAATCCTCTGAGTGAATGAGCGATTTAAATTGTGGTGTAAACCATGGTTAATCCTCTGAGTGAATGAGCGATTTAAATTGTGGTGTAAACCAAGGTTTATCCTCTGAGTGAATGAGCGATTTAAATTGTGGTGTAAACCAAGGTTAATCCTCTGAGTGAATGAGCGATTTAAATTGTGGTGTAAACCAAGGTTAATCCTCTGAGTGAATGAGCGATTTAAATTGTGGTGTAAACCATGGTTTATCCTCTGAGTGAATGAGCGATTTAAATTGTGGTGTAAACCACGGTTAATCCTCTGAGTGAATGAGCGATTTAAATTGTGGTGTAAACCAAGGTTTATCCTCTGAGTGAATGAGCGATTTAAATTGTGGTGTAAACCAAGGTTAATCCTCTGAGTGAATGAGCGATTTAAATTGTGGTGTAAACCATGGTTTATCCTCTGAGTGAATGAGGGATTTAAATTGTGGTGTAAACCAAGGTTTATCCTCTGAGTGAATGAGGGATTTAAATTGTGGTGTAAACCACGGTTAATCCCCTGAGTGAATGAGCGATTTAAATTGTGGTGTAAACCACGGTTTATCCTCTGAGTGAATGAGCGATTTAAATTGTGGTGTAAACCACGGTTTATCCTCTGAGTGAATGAGCGATTTAAATTGTGGTGTAAACCACGGTTTATCCTCTGAGTAAAAACAAAACAAAAAACAAACAAACAAAAAAAAAAACGGTTTATCCTCTGACTGAATGAGCGATTTAAATTGTGGTGTAAACCACGGTTTATCCTCTGAGTGAATGAGCGATTTAAATTGTGGTGTAAACCACGGTTAATCCTCTGAGTGAATGAGCGATTTAAATTGTGGTGTAAACCACGGTTTATCCTCTGAGTGAATGAGCGATTTAAATTGTGGTGTAAACCACGGTTTATCCTCTGAGTGAATGAGCGATTTAAATTGTGGTGTAAACCACGGTTTATCCTATGACTTAATGAGCGATTTAAATTGTGGTGTAAACCATGGTTAATCCTCTGAGTGAATGAGCGATTTAAATTGTGGTGTAAACCACGGTTTATCCTCTGAGTGAATGAGCGATTTAAATTGTAGTGTAAACCACGGTTTATCCTCTGAGTGAATGAGCGATTTAAATTGTGGTGTAAACCACGGTTAATCCTCTGAGTGAATGAGCGATTTAAATTGTGGTGTAAACCACGGTTTATCCTCTGAGTGAATGAGCGATTTAAATTGTGGTGTAAACCACGGTTTATCCTCTGAGTGAATGAGCGATTTAAATTGTAGTGTAAACCACGGTTTATCCTCTGAGTGAATGAGCGATTTAAATTGTAGTGTAAACCAAGGTTAATCCTCTGACTGAATGAGCGATTTAAATTGTGGTGTAAACCAAGGTTAATCCTCTGAGTGAATGAGCGATTTAAATTGTGGTGTAAACCACGGTTTATCCTCTGAGTGAATGAGCGATTTAAATTGTAGTGTAAACCAAGGTTAATCCTCTGACTGAATGAG
Organism: Myxine glutinosa; assembly: GCF_964187855.1. NCBI lineage: Eukaryota > Metazoa > Chordata > Myxini > Myxiniformes > Myxinidae > Myxine > Myxine glutinosa. Next base: position 1,982,128 of record NC_136263.1, on the reverse strand, counting down.
CGATTTAAATTGTGGTGTAAACCACGGTTAATCCTCTGAGTGAATGAGCGATTTAAATTGTGGTGTAAACCACGGTTTATCCTCTGAGTGAATGAGCGATTTAAATTGTGGTGTAAACCACGGTTTATCCTCTGAGTGAATGAGCGATTTAAATTGTGGTGTAAACCACGGTTTATCCTCTGAGTGAATGAGCGATTTAAATTGTGGTGTAAACCACGGTTTATCTTCTGAGTGAATGAGCGATTTAAATTGTGGTGTAAACCACGGTTTATCCTCTGAGTGAATGAGCGATTTAAATTGTGGTGTAAACCACGGTTTATCCTCTGACTTAATGAGCGATTTAAATTGTAGTGTAAACCAAGGTTAATCCTCTGACTGAATGAGCGATTTAAATTGTGGTGTAAACCACGGTTTATCCTCTGAGTGAATGAGCGATTTAAATTGTGGTGTAAACCACGGTTTATCCTCTGAGTGAATGAGCGATTTAAATTGTGGTGTAAACCATGGTTAATCCTCTGAGCGAATGAGCGATTTAAATTTTGGTGTAAACCAAGGTTTATCCTCTGAGTGAATGAGCGATTAAATTGTGGTGTAAACCATGGTTAATCCCCTGAGTGAATGAGCGATTTAAATTGTGGTGTAAACCATGGTTTATCCTCTGAGCGAATGAGCGATTTAAATTGTGGTGTAAACCACGGTTAATCCTCTGAGTGAATCAGCGATTTAAATTGTGGTGTAAACCATGGTTTATCCTCTGAGTGAATGAGGGATTTAAATTGTGGTGTAAACCAAGGTTTATCCTCTGAGTGAATGAGGGATTTAAATTGTGGTGTAAACCATGGTTTATCCTCTGAGTGAATGAGCGATTAAATTGTGATGTAAACCACGGTTTATCCTCTGAGTGAATGAGGGATTTAAATTGTGGTGAAAACCATGGTTTATCCTCTGAGTGAATGAGGGATTTAAATTGTGGTGTAAACCAAGGTTTATCCTCTGAGTGAATGAGGGATTTAAATTGTGGTGTAAACCACGGTTAATCCCCTGAGTGAATGAGCGATTTAAATTGTGGTGTAAACCACGGTTTATCCTCTGAGTGAATGAGCGATTTAAATTGTGGTGTAAACCATGGTTTATCCTCTGAGTGAATGAGGGATTTAAATTGTAGTGTAAACCAAGGTTTATCCTCTGAGTGAATGAGGGATTTAAATTGTGGTGTAAACCACGGTTAATCCCCTGAGTGAATGAGCGATTTAAATTGTGGTGTAAACCACGGTTTATCCTCTGAGTGAATGAGCGATTTAAATTGTGGTGTAAACCACGGTTTATCCTCTGAGTGAATGAGCGATTTAAATTGTGGTGTAAACCACGTTTAATCCTCTGAGTGAATGAGCGATTTAAATTGTGGTGTAAACCACGTTTAATCCTCTGACTTAATGAGCGATTTAAATTGTGGTGTAAACCACGGTTTATCCTTTGAGTGAATGAGCGATTTAAATTGTGGTGTAAACCATGGTTAATCTTCTGAGTGAATGAGCGATTTAAATTGTGGTGTAAACCAAGGTTTATCCTCTGAGTGAATGAGCGATTAAATTGTGGTGTAAACCATGGTTAATCCCCTGAGTGAATGAGCGATTTAAATTGTAGTGTAAACCAAGGTTTATCCTCTGAGCGAATGAGCGATTTAAATTGTGGTGTAAACCACGGTTAATCCTCTGAGTGAATCAGCGATTTAAATTGTGGTGTAAACCATGGTTTATCCTCTGAGTGAATGAGGGATTTAAATTGTGGTGTAAACCAAGGTTTATCCTCTGAGTGAATGAGCGATTTAAATTGTGGTGTAAACCAAGGTTTATCCACTGAGTGAATGAGGGATTTAAATTGTGGTGTAAACCAGGGTTTATCCTCTGAGTGAATGAGTGATTTAAATTGTGGTGTAAACCATGGTTTATCCTCTGATTGAATGAGCGATTTAAATTGTGGTGTAAACCATGGTTTATCCTCTGAGTGAATGAGCGATTTAAATTGTGGTGTAAACCATGGTTTATCCTCTGAGTGAATGAGCGATTTAAATTGTGGTGGAAATCACGGTTAATCCTCTGAGTGAATGAGCGATTTAAATTGTGGTGTAAACCACGGTTTATCCTCTGAGTGAATGAGCGATTTAAATTGTGGTGTAAACCACGGTTTATCCTCTGACTTAATGAGCGATTTAAATTGTAGTGTAAACCAAGGTTAATCCTCTGACTTAATGAGCGATTTCAATTGTAGTGTAAACCAAGGTTAATCCTCTGACTGAATGAGCGATTTAAATTGTGGTGTAAACCACGGTTTATCCTCTGAGTGAATGAGCGATTTAAATTGTGGTGTAAACCACGGTTTATCCTCTGAGTGAATGAGCGATTTAAATTGTGGTGTAAACCATGGTTAATCCTCTGAGCGAATGAGCGATTTAAATTTTGGTGTAAACCAAGGTTTATCCTCTGAGTGAATGAGCGATTAAATTGTGGTGTAAACCACGGTTAATCCCCTGAGTGAATGAGCGATTTAAATTGTGGTGTAAACCATGGTTTATCCTCTGAGCGAATGAGCGATTTAAATTGTGGTGTAAACCACGGTTAATCCTCTGAGTGAATGAGCGATTTAAATTGTGGTGTAAACCATGGTTTATCCTCTGAGTGAATGAGGGATTTAAATTGTGGTGTAAACCAAGGTTTATCCTCTGAGTGAATGAGGGATTTAAATTGTGGTATAAACCAAGGTTTATCCTCTGAGTGAATGAGCGATTTAAATTGTGGTGTAAACCAAGGTTTATCCTCTGAGTGAATGAGCGATTTAAATTGTGGTGTAAACCAAGGTTTATCCACTGAGTGAATGAGGGATTTAAATTGTGGTGTAAACCACGGTTTATCCTCTGAGTGAATGAGTGATTTAAATTGTGGTGTAAACCATGGTTTATCCTCTGAGTGAATGAGCGATTAAATTGTGGTGTAAACCAAGGTTAATCCTCTGACTTAATGGGCGATTTAAATTGTAGTGTAAACCAAGGTTAATCCTCTGACTGAATGAGCGATTTAAATTGTGGTGTAAACCACGGTTTATCCTCTGAGTGAATGAGCGATTTAAATTGTGGTGTAAACCACGGTTTATCCTCTGAGTGAATGAGCGATTTAAATTGTGGTGTAAACCATGGTTAATCCTCTGAGCGAATGAGCGATTTAAATTTTGGTGTAAACCAAGGTTTATCCTCTGAGTGAATGAGCGATTAAATTGTGGTGTAAACCACGGTTAATCCCCTGAGTGAATGAGCGATTTAAATTGTGGTGTAAACCATGGTTTATCCTCTGAGCGAATGAGCGATTTAAATTGTGGTGTAAACCACGGTTAATCCTCTGAGTGAATGAGCGATTTAAATTGTGGTGTAAACCATGGTTTATCCTCTGAGTGAATGAGGGATTTAAATTGTGGTGTAAACCAAGGTTTATCCTCTGAGTGAATGAGGGATTTAAATTGTGGTATAAACCAAGGTTTATCCTCTGAGTGAATGAGCGATTTAAATTGTGGTGTAAACCAAGGTTTATCCTCTGAGTGAATGAGCGATTTAAATTGTGGTGTAAACCAAGGTTTATCCACTGAGTGAATGAGGGATTTAAATTGTGGTGTAAACCACGGTTTATCCTCTGAGTGAATGAGTGATTTAAATTGTGGTGTAAACCATGGTTTATCCTCTGAGTGAATGAGCGATTAAATTGTGGTGTAAACCACGGTTAATCCCCTGAGTGAATGAGCGATTTAAATTGTGGTGTAAACCACGGTTTATCCTCTGAGTGAATGAGCGATTTAAATTGTGGTGTAAACCACGGTTTATCCTCTGAGTGAATGAGCGATTTAAATTGTGGTGTAAACCACGTTTAATCCTCTGAGTGAATGAGCGATTTAAATTGTGGTGTAAACCACGTTTAATCCTCTGAGTGAATGAGCGATTTAAATTGTGGTGTCAACCACGGTTTATCCTCTGAGTGAATGAGCGATTTAAATTGTGGTGTCAACCACGGTTTATCCTCTGATTGAATGAGCGATTTAAATTGTGGTGTAAACCATGGTTTATCCTCTGAGTGAATGAGCGATTTAAATTGTGGTGTAAACCATGGTTTATCCTCTGAGTGAATGAGCGATTTAAATTGTGGTGTAAACCACGGTTTATCCTCTGAGTGAATGAGCGATTTAAATTGTAGTGTAAACCACGGTTTATCCTCTGAGTGAATGAGCGATTTAAATTGTGGTGTAAACCACGGTTAATCCTCTGAGTGAATGAGCGATTTGAATTGTGGTGTAAACCACGGTTTATCCTCTGAGTGAATGAGCGATTTAAATTGTGGTGGAAATCACGGTTAATCCTCTGAGTGAATGAGCGATTTAATTTGTGGTGTAAACCACGGTTAATCCTCTGAGTGAATGAGCGATTTAAATTGTGGTGTAAACCACGGTTTATCCTCTGAGTGAATGAGCGATTTAAATTGTGGCGTAAACCACGGTTTATCCTCTGACTGAATGACTGATTTAAATTGTGGTGTAAACCATGGTTTATCCTCTGAGTGAATGAGTGATTTAAATTGTGGTGTAAACCAGGGTTAATCCTCTGAGTGAATGAGCAATTTAAATTGTGGTGTAAACCACGGTTAATCCTGAGCGATTTAAATTGTGGTGTAAACCATGGTTTATCCTCTGAGCGAATGAGCGATTTAAATTGTGGTGTAAACCAAGGATTTATCCTCTGAGTGAATGAGCGATTTAAATTGTGGTGTAAACCACAGTTAATCCTCTGAGTGAATGAGCGATTTAAATTGTGGTGTAAACCAGGGTTTATCCTCTGAATGAATGAGCGATTTAAATTGCGGTGTAAACCACGGTTTATCCTCTGAGTGAATGAGTGATTTAAATTGTGGTGTAAACCACGTTTTATCGTCTGAGTGAATGAGCGATTTAAATTGTGGTGTAAACCACGGTTTATCCTCTGACTGAATGACTGATTTAAATTGTGGTGTAAACCACGGTTTATCCTCTGAGTGAATGAGTGATTTAAATTGTGGTGTGAACCACGGTTAATCGTCTGAGTGAATGAGCGATTTAAATTGTGGTGTAAACCACAGTTAATCCTGAGCGATTTAAATTGTGGTGTAAACCATGGTTTATCCTCTGAGCGAATGAGCGATTTAAATTGTGGTGTAAACCACGGTTAATCGTCTGAGTGAATGAGCGATTTAAATTGTGGTGTAAACCATGGTTTATCCTCTGAGTGAATGAGGGATTTAAATTGTGGTGTAAACCAAGGTTTATCCTCTGAGTGAATGAGGGATTTAAATTGTGGTATAAACCAAGGTTTATCCTCTGAGTGAATGAGCGATTTAAATTGTGGTGTAAACCATGGTTTATCCTCTGAGTGAATGAGCGATTTAAATTGTGGTGTAAACCACGGTTTATCTTCTGAGTGAATGAGCGATTTAAATTGTGGTGTAAACCATGGTTAATCCTCTGAGTGAATGAGCAATTTAAATTGTGGTGTAAACCACGGTTAATCCTGAGCGATTTAAATTGTGGTGTTAACCATGGTTTATCCTCTGAGCGAATGAGCGATTTAAATTGTGGTGTAAACCAAGGATTATCCTCTGAGTGAATGAGCGATTTAAATTGCGGTGTAAACCACGGTTAATCCTCTGAGTGAATGAGGGATTTAAATTGTGGTGTAAACCACGGTTAATCCCCTGAGTGAATGAGCGATTTAAATTGTGGTGTAAACCACGGTTTATCCTCTGAGTGAATGAGCGATTTAAATTGTGGTGTAAACCACGGTTTATCCTCTGAGTGAATGAGCGATTTAAATTGTGGTGTAAACCACGTTTAATCCTCTGAGTGAATGAGCGATTTAAATTGTGGTGTAAACCACGTTTAATCCTCTGACTTAATGAGCGATTTAAATTGTGGTGTAAACCACGGTTTATCCTTTGAGTGAATGAGCGATTTAAATTGTGGTGTAAACCATGGTTAATCTTCTGAGTGAATGAGCGATTTAAATTGTGGTGTAAACCAAGGTTTATCCTCTGAGTGAATGAGCGATTAAATTGTGGTGTAAACCATGGTTAATCCCCTGAGTGAATGAGCGATTTAAATTGTAGTGTAAACCAAGGTTTATCCTCTGAGCGAATGAGCGATTTAAATTGTGGTGTAAACCACGGTTAATCCTCTGAGTGAATCAGCGATTTAAATTGTGGTGTAAACCATGGTTTATCCTCTGAGTGAATGAGGGATTTAAATTGTGGTGTAAACCAAGGTTTATCCTCTGAGTGAATGAGCGATTTAAATTGTGGTGTAAACCAAGGTTTATCCACTGAGTGAATGAGGGATTTAAATTGTGGTGTAAACCAGGGTTTATCCTCTGAGTGAATGAGTGATTTAAATTGTGGTGTAAACCATGGTTTATCCTCTGATTGAATGAGCGATTTAAATTGTGGTGTAAACCATGGTTTATCCTCTGAGTGAATGAGCGATTTAAATTGTGGTGTAAACCATGGTTTATCCTCTGAGTGAATGAGCGATTTAAATTGTGGTGGAAATCACGGTTAATCCTCTGAGTGAATGAGCGATTTAAATTGTGGTGTAAACCACGGTTTATCCTCTGAGTGAATGAGCGATTTAAATTGTGGTGTAAACCACGGTTTATCCTCTGACTTAATGAGCGATTTAAATTGTAGTGTAAACCAAGGTTAATCCTCTGACTTAATGAGCGATTTCAATTGTAGTGTAAACCAAGGTTAATCCTCTGACTGAATGAGCGATTTAAATTGTGGTGTAAACCACGGTTTATCCTCTGAGTGAATGAGGGATTTAAATTGTGGTGTAAACCACGGTTTATCCTCTGAGTGAATGAGCGATTTAAATTGTGGTGTAAACCATGGTTAATCCTCTGAGCGAATGAGCGATTTAAATTTTGGTGTAAACCAAGGTTTATCCTCTGAGTGAATGAGCGATTAAATTGTGGTGTAAACCACGGTTAATCCCCTGAGTGAATGAGCGATTTAAATTGTGGTGTAAACCATGGTTTATCCTCTGAGCGAATGAGCGATTTAAATTGTGGTGTAAACCACGGTTAATCCTCTGAGTGAATGAGCGATTTAAATTGTGGTGTAAACCATGGTTTATCCTCTGAGTGAATGAGGGATTTAAATTGTGGTGTAAACCAAGGTTTATCCTCTGAGTGAATGAGGGATTTAAATTGTGGTATAAACCAAGGTTTATCCTCTGAGTGAATGAGCGATTTAAATTGTGGTGTAAACCAAGGTTTATCCTCTGAGTGAATGAGCGATTTAAATTGTGGTGTAAACCAAGGTTTATCCACTGAGTGAATGAGGGATTTAAATTGTGGTGTAAACCACGGTTTATCCTCTGAGTGAATGAGTGATTTAAATTGTGGTGTAAACCATGGTTTATCCTCTGAGTGAATGAGCGATTAAATTGTGGTGTAAACCAAGGTTAATCCTCTGACTTAATGGGCGATTTAAATTGTAGTGTAAACCAAGGTTAATCCTCTGACTGAATGAGCGATTTAAATTGTGGTGTAAACCACGGTTTATCCTCTGAGTGAATGAGCGATTTAAATTGTGGTGTAAACCACGGTTTATCCTCTGAGTGAATGAGCGATTTAAATTGTGGTGTAAACCATGGTTAATCCTCTGAGCGAATGAGCGATTTAAATTTTGGTGTAAACCAAGGTTTATCCTCTGAGTGAATGAGCGATTAAATTGTGGTGTAAACCACGGTTAATCCCCTGAGTGAATGAGCGATTTAAATTGTGGTGTAAACCATGGTTTATCCTCTGAGCGAATGAGCGATTTAAATTGTGGTGTAAACCACGGTTAATCCTCTGAGTGAATGAGCGATTTAAATTGTGGTGTAAACCATGGTTTATCCTCTGAGTGAATGAGGGATTTAAATTGTGGTGTAAACCAAGGTTTATCCTCTGAGTGAATGAGGGATTTAAATTGTGGTATAAACCAAGGTTTATCCTCTGAGTGAATGAGCGATTTAAATTGTGGTGTAAACCAAGGTTTATCCTCTGAGTGAATGAGCGATTTAAATTGTGGTGTAAACCAAGGTTTATCCACTGAGTGAATGAGGGATTTAAATTGTGGTGTAAACCACGGTTTATCCTCTGAGTGAATGAGTGATTTAAATTGTGGTGTAAACCATGGTTTATCCTCTGAGTGAATGAGCGATTAAATTGTGGTGTAAACCACGGTTAATCCCCTGAGTGAATGAGCGATTTAAATTGTGGTGTAAACCACGGTTTATCCTCTGAGTGAATGAGCGATTTAAATTGTGGTGTAAACCACGGTTTATCCTCTGAGTGAATGAGCGATTTAAATTGTGGTGTAAACCACGTTTAATCCTCTGAGTGAATGAGCGATTTAAATTGTGGTGTAAACCACGTTTAATCCTCTGAGTGAATGAGCGATTTAAATTGTGGTGTCAACCACGGTTTATCCTCTGAGTGAATGAGCGATTTAAATTGTGGTGTCAACCACGGTTTATCCTCTGATTGAATGAGCGATTTAAATTGTGGTGTAAACCATGGTTTATCCTCTGAGTGAATGAGCGATTTAAATTGTGGTGTAAACCATGGTTTATCCTCTGAGTGAATGAGCGATTTAAATTGTGGTGTAAACCACGGTTTATCCTCTGAGTGAATGAGCGATTTAAATTGTAGTGTAAACCACGGTTTATCCTCTGAGTGAATGAGCGATTTAAATTGTGGTGTAAACCACGGTTAATCCTCTGAGTGAATGAGCGATTTGAATTGTGGTGTAAACCACGGTTTATCCTCTGAGTGAATGAGCGATTTAAATTGTGGTGGAAATCACGGTTAATCCTCTGAGTGAATGAGCGATTTAATTTGTGGTGTAAACCACGGTTAATCCTCTGAGTGAATGAGCGATTTAAATTGTGGTGTAAACCACGGTTTATCCTCTGAGTGAATGAGCGATTTAAATTGTGGCGTAAACCACGGTTTATCCTCTGACTGAATGACTGATTTAAATTGTGGTGTAAACCATGGTTTATCCTCTGAGTGAATGAGTGATTTAAATTGTGGTGTAAACCAGGGTTAATCCTCTGAGTGAATGAGCAATTTAAATTGTGGTGTAAACCACGGTTAATCCTGAGCGATTTAAATTGTGGTGTAAACCATGGTTTATCCTCTGAGCGAATGAGCGATTTAAATTGTGGTGTAAACCAAGGATTTATCCTCTGAGTGAATGAGCGATTTAAATTGTGGTGTAAACCATGGTTTATCCTCTGAGCGAATGAGCGATTTAAATTGTGGTGTAAACCATGGTTTATCCTCTGAGTGAATGAGGGATTTAAATTGTGGTGTAAACCAAGGTTTATCCTCTGAGTGAATGAGCGATTTAAATTGTGGTGTAAACCAAGGTTTATCCACTGAGTGAATGAGGGATTTAAATTGTGGTGTAAACCAGGGTTTATCCTCTGAGTGAATGAGTGATTTAAATTGTGGTGTAAACCATGGTTTATCCTCTGATTGAATGAGCGATTTAAATTGTGGTGTAAACCATGGTTTATCCTCTGAGTGAATGAGCGATTTAAATTGTGGTGTAAACCATGGTTTATCCTCTGAGTGAATGAGCGATTTAAATTGTGGTGGAAATCACGGTTAATCCTCTGAGTGAATGAGCGATTTAAATTGTGGTGTAAACCACGGTTTATCCTCTGAGTGAATGAGCGATTTAAATTGTGGTGTAAACCACGGTTTATCCTCTGACTTAATGAGCGATTTAAATTGTAGTGTAAACCAAGGTTAATCCTCTGACTTAATGAGCGATTTCAATTGTAGTGTAAACCAAGGTTAATCCTCTGACTGAATGAGCGATTTAAATTGTGGTGTAAACCACGGTTTATCCTCTGAGTGAATGAGGGATTTAAATTGTGGTGTAAACCACGGTTTATCCTCTGAGTGAATGAGCGATTTAAATTGTGGTGTAAACCATGGTTAATCCTCTGAGCGAATGAGCGATTTAAATTTTGGTGTAAACCAAGGTTTATCCTCTGAGTGAATGAGCGATTAAATTGTGGTGTAAACCACGGTTAATCCCCTGAGTGAATGAGCGATTTAAATTGTGGTGTAAACCATGGTTTATCCTCTGAGCGAATGAGCGATTTAAATTGTGGTGTAAACCACGGTTAATCCTCTGAGTGAATGAGCGATTTAAATTGTGGTGTAAACCATGGTTTATCCTCTGAGTGAATGAGGGATTTAAATTGTGGTGTAAACCAAGGTTTATCCTCTGAGTGAATGAGGGATTTAAATTGTGGTATAAACCAAGGTTTATCCTCTGAGTGAATGAGCGATTTAAATTGTGGTGTAAACCAAGGTTTATCCTCTGAGTGAATGAGCGATTTAAATTGTGGTGTAAACCAAGGTTTATCCACTGAGTGAATGAGGGATTTAAATTGTGGTGTAAACCACGGTTTATCCTCTGAGTGAATGAGTGATTTAAATTGTGGTGTAAACCATGGTTTATCCTCTGAGTGAATGAGCGATTAAATTGTGGTGTAAACCAAGGTTAATCCTCTGACTTAATGGGCGATTTAAATTGTAGTGTAAACCAAGGTTAATCCTCTGACTGAATGAGCGATTTAAATTGTGGTGTAAACCACGGTTTATCCTCTGAGTGAATGAGCGATTTAAATTGTGGTGTAAACCACGGTTTATCCTCTGAGTGAATGAGCGATTTAAATTGTGGTGTAAACCATGGTTAATCCTCTGAGCGAATGAGCGATTTAAATTTTGGTGTAAACCAAGGTTTATCCTCTGAGTGAATGAGCGATTAAATTGTGGTGTAAACCACGGTTAATCCCCTGAGTGAATGAGCGATTTAAATTGTGGTGTAAACCATGGTTTATCCTCTGAGCGAATGAGCGATTTAAATTGTGGTGTAAACCACGGTTAATCCTCTGAGTGAATGAGCGATTTAAATTGTGGTGTAAACCATGGTTTATCCTCTGAGTGAATGAGGGATTTAAATTGTGGTGTAAACCAAGGTTTATCCTCTGAGTGAATGAGGGATTTAAATTGTGGTATAAACCAAGGTTTATCCTCTGAGTGAATGAGCGATTTAAATTGTGGTGTAAACCAAGGTTTATCCTCTGAGTGAATGAGCGATTTAAATTGTGGTGTAAACCAAGGTTTATCCACTGAGTGAATGAGGGATTTAAATTGTGGTGTAAACCACGGTTTATCCTCTGAGTGAATGAGTGATTTAAATTGTGGTGTAAACCATGGTTTATCCTCTGAGTGAATGAGCGATTAAATTGTGGTGTAAACCACGGTTAATCCCCTGAGTGAATGAGCGATTTAAATTGTGGTGTAAACCACGGTTTATCCTCTGAGTGAATGAGCGATTTAAATTGTGGTGTAAACCACGGTTTATCCTCTGAGTGAATGAGCGATTTAAATTGTGGTGTAAACCACGTTTAATCCTCTGAGTGAATGAGCGATTTAAATTGTGGTGTAAACCACGTTTAATCCTCTGAGTGAATGAGCGATTTAAATTGTGGTGTCAACCACGGTTTATCCTCTGAGTGAATGAGCGATTTAAATTGTGGTGTCAACCACGGTTTATCCTCTGATTGAATGAGCGATTTAAATTGTGGTGTAAACCATGGTTTATCCTCTGAGTGAATGAGCGATTTAAATTGTGGTGTAAACCATGGTTTATCCTCTGAGTGAATGAGCGATTTAAATTGTGGTGTAAACCACGGTTTATCCTCTGAGTGAATGAGCGATTTAAATTGTAGTGTAAACCACGGTTTATCCTCTGAGTGAATGAGCGATTTAAATTGTGGTGTAAACCACGGTTAATCCTCTGAGTGAATGAGCGATTTGAATTGTGGTGTAAACCACGGTTTATCCTCTGAGTGAATGAGCGATTTAAATTGTGGTGGAAATCACGGTTAATCCTCTGAGTGAATGAGCGATTTAATTTGTGGTGTAAACCACGGTTAATCCTCTGAGTGAATGAGCGATTTAAATTGTGGTGTAAACCACGGTTTATCCTCTGAGTGAATGAGCGATTTAAATTGTGGCGTAAACCACGGTTTATCCTCTGACTGAATGACTGATTTAAATTGTGGTGTAAACCATGGTTTATCCTCTGAGTGAATGAGTGATTTAAATTGTGGTGTAAACCAGGGTTAATCCTCTGAGTGAATGAGCAATTTAAATTGTGGTGTAAACCACGGTTAATCCTGAGCGATTTAAATTGTGGTGTAAACCATGGTTTATCCTCTGAGCGAATGAGCGATTTAAATTGTGGTGTAAACCAAGGATTTATCCTCTGAGTGAATGAGCGATTTAAATTGTGGTGTAAACCACAGTTAATCCTCTGAGTGAATGAGCGATTTAAATTGTGGTGTAAACCAGGGTTTATCCTCTGAATGAATGAGCGATTTAAATTGCGGTGTAAACCACGGTTTATCCTCTGAGTGAATGAGTGATTTAAATTGTGGTGTAAACCACGTTTTATCGTCTGAGTGAATGAGCGATTTAAATTGTGGTGTAAACCACGGTTTATCCTCTGACTGAATGACTGATTTAAATTGTGGTGTAAACCACGGTTTATCCTCTGAGTGAATGAGTGATTTAAATTGTGGTGTGAACCACGGTTAATCGTCTGAGTGAATGAGCGATTTAAATTGTGGTGTAAACCACAGTTAATCCTGAGCGATTTAAATTGTGGTGTAAACCATGGTTTATCCTCTGAGCGAATGAGCGATTTAAATTGTGGTGTAAACCACGGTTAATCGTCTGAGTGAATGAGCGATTTAAATTGTGGTGTAAACCATGGTTTATCCTCTGAGTGAATGAGGGATTTAAATTGTGGTGTAAACCAAGGTTTATCCTCTGAGTGAATGAGGGATTTAAATTGTGGTATAAACCAAGGTTTATCCTCTGAGTGAATGAGCGATTTAAATTGTGGTGTAAACCATGGTTTATCCTCTGAGTGAATGAGCGATTTAAATTGTGGTGTAAACCACGGTTTATCTTCTGAGTGAATGAGCGATTTAAATTGTGGTGTAAACCATGGTTAATCCTGAGCGATTTAAATTGTGGTGTTAACCATGGTTTATCCTCTGAGCGAATGAGCGATTTAAATTGTGGTGTAAACCAAGGATTATCCTCTGAGTGAATGAGCGATTTAAATTGCGGTGTAAACCACGGTTAATCCTCTGAGTGAATGAGGGATTTAAATTGTGGTGTAAACCACGGTTTATTCTCTGACTGAATGAGTGATTTAAATTGTGGTGTAAACCACGGTTAATCCTCTGAGTGAATGAGCGATTTAAATTGTGGTGTAAACCACGGTTCATCCTCTGAGTGAATGAGCGATTTAAATTGTGGTGTAAACCAAGGTTTATCCTCTGAGTGAATGAGTGATTTAAATTGTGGTGCAAACCACGGTTAATCCTCTGAGTGAATGAGCGATTTAAATTGTGGTGTAAACCAAGGTTTATCCTCTGAGTGAATGAGTGATTTAAATTGTGGTGCAAACCACGGTTTATCCTCTGAGTGAATGAGTGATTTAAATTGTGGTGCAAACCACGGTTTATCCTCTGAGTGAATGAGTGATTTAAATTGTGGTGCAAACCACGGTTTATCCTCTGAGTGAATGAGTGATTTAAATTGTGGTGTAAACCACGGTTTATCCTCTGAGTGAATGAGTGATTTAAATTGTGGTGCAAACCACGGTTTATCCTCTGAGTGAATGAGCGATTTAAATTGTGGTGTAAACCAAGGTTTATCCTCTGAGTGAATGGATGACTTTAGTTGTAAATAAATGATCGATGGCCTTGTGAAACACCTGGCTCCATTTGTGGTTCGTTATCCACTGACCAGAGGCTCGTTGATCTGAGTCTGTGATGGGACGCACAATACCTGTATGGAGAATGTTATGCTTCTTTTCAGGTTGCAAAGGTAGCCAAAGAACTGCATTATTGTCACCCAGGCCAATAGGGGTACGTACCTTGGGCTAATGGTAATGGTGTTTTAAAGTCGTTAACATCTTGTCCAAGGTATCTTGACCCCTGGTGTCAGGGTTTCAACAACTTGAACTAAACCAATTTATTGACAAATTAATTCAGTGTCCACCTCATTGAAATCACAAAGAATCACATCTCCTGCACGAGGTACCGAGTCTGCAACGTATCTAAAGTCGATGATGTATGTTCAATGAGTATCCATCGTCTGGTGAAGTAGGAAGTGGTAACCAGCACATACAATCAAAGCACTAACTCTCCGAGGACAATAAAAGCACTAACTCCCCGAGGGCAAGCAAAGCACTAACTGCCCGAGGACAATCAAAGCACTAACTCTCCGAGGACAATCAAAGCACCAACTCTCCGAGGACAATCAAAGCACTAACGCTCAGAGGACAATCAAAGCACTAACTCTCTGAGGACAATCAAAGCACCAACTCTCCGAGGACAATCAAAGCACTAACTCTTCCAGGAAAATCAAAGCACTAACTCTCCGAGGACAATAAAAGCACTAACTCTCCGAGGGCAATCAAAGCACTAACTCTCCTAGGTAACTGCTGAGAACGAGCCGACACTCAAATTACTTCAAGTACATCTGGCACAGAGATTTCATTCAAAGTTCTTACCTCAATGCTTCCTCTAATATATAGGGCTGCACCTGTAATCTCTTTCTTTGTACAAGAGAAGCTGCTCCATGAATCTTAAATCATTGTGATGACTTTTGTGATCGAACCAGCAGTTTCACCACTTCGGAGGGCACATTCCTCTTTCCTGGATCCATGTGACCACTTTGTACTTCTTCAGTGGGGTCCACCCTTTCAGAACAATTTCCTCCCTATCTGCACCTCCGGTGCCAGGTGTTCCTGTTGTGTTATTAACGATGACAAACGCATGAAGCGTCGGAGCCAAATGGCGATCGAGTGGATTTCGTCTCCATGGAGAAACATGAGACATCGAAAGTGGAAAACAGAGAATGAACGTTGTTTGTGATTCAAATTGCATTTCCAGCACCAACTCACTCCTTCATTTCCCTTATTGTCTGCTCGTTGAGAAATACAGATGCTCCATGATAAATATGCGAACTCTTGTGAAATATAAATATTCACATAGATAGAACAACAGGCATTTTAAGGCCATTTTCCCCACTAGAGCGGGGGTTAGCCTTGCGGTCCCCATGACAATCTTCTCCATTTTGCCCTATTTTCTGCATCTCCCCTTGTTAACCCCCTTGCCTGCATTTCTTCTTCCACCATCTTTAGCCAAGTCTTTCTCGGTCTTCCCTGTCCTCTACTTCCTTCTACATTCATTTCCATCACTCTTCTCAACCAGTCACTTGCATCCTTCCTCAACACATGACCAAACCATCTCAAACTGTTTCTCTTCACAGCATCAATCACAGGCTGTATTCCCATCATCTTTCACAATTCAACATTTGTCTCCTCTCTCTTAACGATACTCCACACATCCACCGAACCATTCGCATTTCCACCCTTTCCAGCCTTGGTTGCTGCTCTACATTCATTACCCATGTCTCGCTCCCATAAGTCAAAACACTTCGCACACATGCAGCATACACCTTTCCCTTCAGCTTCAACGACACTCCCCTCCTCATCAGCACGCCACTCAGTTCCCGAAACTTCTTCCATGCACATCTCACTCCAGCAACCGTTGCCGAGTCTGATCCACCTTCTCCATTCAGCATGTCTCCGAGGTAGCAAAATATTTTCACACCTTCCAGCTTCACACCGTCTCCAAGATCCAACTCAACCTTTCCTCCATCTGCAGCTCCCTCGGTGCACACCTTACATTTGAATGTAGCTGCCACACTGGTTAATGGCCCTCTCAAACCACTACATTTTTGATGAACCCACTCAGCGCACATTGTACATTGAATGGAGTTCACTCCGACACCCTTCCTGCACACAGCACAGGGCCATTTCCCAGTTCTTTCCACCTCACCACATGCTTTACCACTTGCCATCACCTTCGTTTATCCGATATTCACCTTCAGACCTTTTGTCTCCATACATTCCTTCCACTTGTTCATCTTCTCCTTCAGTCCATCCATACTCTCCCCAATCACCACCAGATCATCTGCATACAACAACTCCCACGGTAAACCCTCCTTTACGTTCCGAGCCAGCACCTCCATCACAGCTACAAATAGTAGTGGACTTAGTGCCGACCCCTGATGCACTCCCACCTTCACCTCAAACTCACCACTGTTCCTGTCCTTCGTCCTTACAGATGTGCGCGCTCTTTTGTACATTGCCATCACTACTCTGATCAACCATTCCTCCACTCCTAACTTCCTCAATGCCCATGTCACTACTTCACGTGGAACCCTATCGAATGCTTTCTCCGGATCAACAAACCCAAGAAACAACTTCTTCCTCTTCTCCATGTACTTCTCCTGCAACTGCCTCACAATAACAAGCACGTCTATCGTTCCTCTTCCTGGCATAAATCCAAACTGCATTTCGTCGATCTTCACTTTCTTCCTTATCCTCCTCTCCAACACCCTTTCCTATACCTGCATTCCATGCTCCAATAAATTTATCGCTCAATACGAGCCACAGTCCAGCGGGTCACCTTTCCCCTTGTATAGAGGGACGAGGGTACTCAGTTCCCAATCCAATGGAATGCGGCCTTCTTTCACCACCAGATTACAGGTCTCTGTCATTCTCTTCACACCCCAACTTCCTGCTGCCTTCAACATATCTCCCACAACTCCCGTCGGCCTTCCCGCTTTTCTACTCTTCATTGTTTTATCACTTCCGGTGTGTCGTCCCGGTGTGTATTCCAGTTTAGAATAGGTACACCGTATCCCTGCGCATCGTAAGAGGCGACTAAGGGTTGGCGCCAGGAAGGGCATCCGGCCATAAAAACGTTGCCTCAAACAGGGAACCATGATTGTCATGGGGACCGCAAGGCTAACCCCTGCTCTAGCGGGGAAAATAGCCTACAAAACGATCATTCATTCATTCATTCATTGCTTTTATCGCTTCCTCAATTTCCTTCTCAGTTATCTTCTCTGCCGGTCCTAAAACTGGGTTACTCTCTATGTTGCCATCCCATTCATTGTCTGTATTCAACAGCATTTCCATATATCTCTTCCATCTTTCTTTAATTCCATCTGGGTCCACAACGATTTGTCCCACTTCATCCTTCAAGCAACTCACCCCTATCACATCGCACCTCTCTTTCGCTATCTGCTTTGCAATCCTGAATACCGCTCTCTGACCCTCTTCCGAATCCAAGCGTTCTCCGAACATTTTCCTACATGCCTCCTGCGCCTTTGCTACCTCTTTCTTTGCAGCCTTATAACTTTCATGCTCTGACTTTTCTGCTCCCGTACCCTTCGCCTTCTGCCACTCCTTGAACTTCTTCCTCTTCTCGTCAATCCTCTGTCCAACTTCATCATCCCACCACCAAGTTTCCGAGTGCCTCGGTGGTCCTTTTGTCCATCCACATACCTCACCAACGGCTCCCAACAGACTATCTTTCATTGACATCCAACCACTTTCAAGCTTAACCACATCATCCTCCACCATACTCAGCCTCTCTTTTAATGCCTCCCTCACTGTCACCTCTTTCAACCTCCACACCTTCATTTTCGGTTGGTACTTCACCCGCCGAGCTCTCCTTGCACCTTTCGCCCTTATGTCGCAGACAACCAAGTGGTGCTGTGAAACGGCCTCCTCCCCCGGGATCACCTTTGTGTCACGGAGGTGCCCCCTATCTCACCTACGCACCATCAGGTAGTCAACGTTTGTTGTCGACCCACCTGACGTGTATGTAACAAGCTTATTATCCTCTTTCTGGAACTGAGTATTACAAATCAACAAATCAGCTCCATCAGCAAACTCCAAAATCCTTTCTCCTTCTCCATTTCTCACACCATAGCCGTAACCCCCATGAACTCCCTCAAAACCGTCCATACTCCTTCCCACATGTCCATTTAGGTCTCCTCCCACCACAACAACTTCCTCATCTTTCACGTTTTCCATCAGCTTCTCTATTGCACACCAGAACTTGTCCTTCTCTTCATCGCTTCGACCAACCTGCGGAGCATATCCCGAGATGACGTTCACCAAGAGCTTTCCAATCATCATTTTCACCATCATCAACCTATCACTCACTCTAGTTACACTCACCACACTGTCTACAAACTCCTCAGAAAACAGGACACCAACACCATTCACGCCCTCCGGGCGGTGTTTCCCCCTCTCTTTACTGTTCCTTTTGACTTGTGGCCTCCTCATCCGTTCAGTGCCCTAGTACTAACTCTTGCATGAGCCTCGACTATGTACGCAAAAAATGGTCTGTGACTTGAAGACCGTTACTACCAGCCTGGTGTTGGCTTAACAGTTAAGGTGGCTGGCTTGAGATGTTATGGCCCGGAGTTTGAGCCCCTGTTGTGCTGTTGAAATAACACCAGGTGGGTTGACTCAGCCTATCATTCTTTCAAGGTCAGAAAACGAGTACCAGCTTACTGGTAAGAGGGGGAACGACATGAGCAGCACAGCCAAACTTCCAGCAATGATACAACCAGCAGACACAGGCTACATATGACCTACCATCTTAAGATACAACCAGCAGACACAGGTTACGTACGATCCACCATCTTAAGATAGATCTAGCAGACACAGGCTACATACGATCCACCATCTTAAGATCCAAGATTCCTTCCCCTCAGGCCATGGCCCCTGATCCTATCATTGTCTATTCTGCTGAAGAACTCTTCTTTATCTAATTTGTATCTATACTCTTCATGATCTTAAACATCTCCATCATATCCTCAAGGCTGAGTCTAGCTAGGCCAGGAATGCATCTCACAGCCCAACGATGAACCCTCTTCATGGTAGTTATGTCCTTCCTACGAAGTGGTGACCAAAACCACACAGAATATTCCCATGGGACCCTCACAATATTCCCATGGGACCTTCACAATATTCCCGTGGGACCTTCACAAAATTCCTGTGGGACCTTCACAATATTCCCATGGGACCTTCACAATATTCCCGTGCGATCCTCACAATATTCCCATGGGACACTCACAATATTCCCATGGGACCTTCACAATATTCTCATGGGACCTTCACAATATTCCCATGGGACCCTCACAATATTCCCATGGGACCATCACAATATTCCCGTGCGATCCTCACAATATTCCCATGGGACCCTCACAATATTCCCATGGGATCCTCACAATATTCCCATGGGACCTTCACAATATTCCCGTGGGACCTGCACAAAATTCCCGTGGGACCTTCACAAAATTCCCATGGGACCTTCACAATATTCCCGTGCGATCCTCGCAATATTCCCATGGGACCCTCACAATATTCCCATGGGACCTTCACAATATTCTCATGGGACCTTCACAATATTCCCATGGGACCCTCACAATATTCCCATGGGACCTTCACAATATTCCCATGGGACCTTCACAATATTATCATGGGACCCTCACAATATTCCCATGGGACCCTCACAATATTCCAGTGGGATCCTCACAATATTCCCATGCGATCCTCACAATATTCCCATGGGACCCTCACAATATTCCCATGGGACCCTCACAATATTCCCTTGGGACCTTCACAATATTCCCATGGGACCTTCACAATATTCCCATGGGACCCTCACAATATTCCCATGGGACCCACACAATATTCCCATGGGACATTCACAATGGGACCTTCGGTGCGATCCTCACAATATTCCCGTGGGATTTTTTTTTTTTTTGTATACGTAATCGAGGCTCATGAAAGAGCTAACATTTATCAAACAAACAAATCAAACAGACAAACAAACAAAGTGTATAAAAAGGGGAGCGGTAGACAAGATGGGGAGAGAAGGGGAAGCACATAAACACAACATTTGTGAGGGACATCGGGAATGTGTGAGAGGGAGAGGGCTTGGGGAGAGGCGGCGTGGGAAGGGGGGGGGGGGGGTGGGAGAAGTATAAACACAAGGACACCAAGGACTTCCAGGAAAGAAGTTGGTATTTCAAAAAAGAGGACTTGGGGTGAAATTAGCGGGGGTAGAAAAGATCAAGGTTTTGGATGGGGGAAGATAAGAAATGGTGGTGAACAGCTGTTTTGAAGACCTGGAGGGAGGAGTGGGATTGAAGGGAGTGGGGGAGTTTGTTCCAGAGGCGGGAGAAAAGAGGAATGAAAGAGTGAAGGTGAGCAGAGAGCCGAGATTTTGGCAGTTTAACCATAAGAGGGTTGCAGGCAGATCTTGTTCGACCTCTAGGAATATTTGGGGGACAGAGCCCAGAGAGAGCTGGAGGAGCAAGGCCGGAGAGGAGTCGGTAGAAGACAGAAAGACCACCAACCTGCCTGCGGTGAGTAAGTGAAAGGCCCTCGGAGGTAGCTTCATCACGGGAGATTCCAATGATTCTGAACGCTTTGGTTTCAACAGCGTGAAGACGAGCTAGGTGTGAGGCAGGAGCACCAGCCCAGAGGGGAGAGCAGTATTCCATTGAGCTGCGGATGAAAGCCTTGTATGTGGTGAGGAGTTCAGGTGTGCCAAGGAAGGACTTCGCACGACGGAGGATGCCCAGTCGGCGACTGGCTTTGGAGGCCAGATTTGAAATGTGGTTTTCCCAGGAAAGATCATGGCAGATAGTGAGACCCAAAAGCTTGAGTGACAGAACTTCTTGGAGAGGATTATTCAGAAAGTGGATGGGAGGGTTGTCCAGTCGGTCTTTTCGGAGAGACATCGTAAGAGAGTGAGATTTGTCAGGATTGAAAGACAGGTTCCACTTGTTTGCCCAGTCAGTGATTTTGTCCAGGTCTGCAGAGAGTGAGTAGGCTGCAGACTGCCGATCTGAGGGATGAGGAATGGAGCGGCAGAGAGGGAGTCATCAGCAAAGAGATAGAGAGGATTTTCAAGAGAGTCGGAGAGATCATTGATGAAGACCAGAAAAAGCACAGGGCCCAGAACACTGCCTTGGGGAACTCCAGCCTGAGGGATTATCCTCTGAGTGAATGAGCGATTTAAATTGAGGTGTAAACCAAGGTTTATCCTCTGAGTGAATGGATGACTTTAGTTGTAAATAAATGATCGATGGCCTTGTGAAACACCTGGTTCCATTTGTGGTTCGTTATCCACTGACCAGAGGCTCATTGATCTGAGTCTGTGATGGGACGCACAATACCTGCATGGAGAATGTTATGCTTCTTTTCAGGTTGCAAAGGTAGCCACAGACCTGCATTATTGTCACTCAGGCCAATAGGGGGTACATACCTTGGGCTAATGGTAATGGTGTTTTAAATTCGTTAACATCTTGTCCAAGGTATCTTGACCCCTGGTGTCAGGGTTTCAACAACTTGAACTCAACCAATTTATTGACAAATTAATTCAGTGTCCACCTCATTGAAATCACCAAGAATCACATCTCCTGCACGAGGTACCGAGTCTGCAACGTATCTAAAGTCGATGATGTATGTTCAATGAGTATCCATCGTCTGGTGAAGTAGGAAGTGGTAACCAGCACATACAATCAAAGCACTAACTCTCCGAGGAAAATAAAAGCACGAAGTCTCCGAGGACAATCAAAGCACTAACTCTCCGAGGACAATCAATAATTTCCATTGATACCAAAGGAGGAGAGTTTGGTGAGCAGAGCGGGGTGCCAGACCGTATCGAATGCACGTGATATGTCAAGGGAGACAGCTCTAATTTCCTGTTTGGCATTGAGGACGTCCATCCATTGTTGAGACAGCAGAAGCAGCATGTCCAGAGTACAGTGACCTGGTCTGAAACTAAATTGATGATCAGAGATCAAGCCATTGGAGAAGGGGAAAGATTTCATATCCGAAGCAATGATGGATTCCATGACTTTGCTGATAATTGGGAGAAGGCTGATTGGTCTGTAATTACTAGGATCTGTTTTTGCACCTTTGTTGTGTAAAGCGGTGATGTTGGCTGATGTCCAAGCAGATGGCAGTTGAGCTTGAGCAAAAGAGAGGGTGAAGAGAACAGAGAGAGGGAGTGAAAGAGCGGAAGAACAGGATTTTAGGACCCGTGGGCTGATGCCGTCAGGTCCAGTTGCAGAATCAGAGTCGAGGGTTGACAGAAACTTTTCCACCTTGTCAGGAGGAAAGGACACAGAGTCCAGGAGCAGCTGGGTATGACTGGATACGGTGGGTACAGAGAGGGATGGGTTTGGGACACAAGATTTAGAGGCAAACACAGAGTTGAGGCATTCAGCTTTTTCACGTGCGGAGTCAGCTGTGTAGCCATTTGAGGTAAGGGAGGAGATGGAGGGGGAACAAACACCAGAAACAGATTTGACCAGACGCCACCAGGATTTGGAAGAGGGAGACAGATAAGAGAGTTCGGTCTTGAGAACAGAGAGATATTGTTTCCTGGCTCTCCTGAGGGTGGACACACACTTGTTTCGGGCTTTGTGAAAGGAAATGAGATTTCCTTCCATTGGATTTGCTTTCCAGGAGACGAAAGCAAGTTGTTTCTGGGCAACAGCCTCACCACAAGTTTCCGTGTACCATGGACGGGAGGAGGGGTATGACAACTGAAGACGAGATGGGATAAATCTGTGCATGAGAGAGAGCAATTTACTTTGGAAGAATTCCCAGGATGAGTTGATGTCAGAGGTGGTAGAGATGGGAGACCAGTCCAGGTGATTGATGGCTGCTTGAAGACTGAGCCAGTTGGCCTGAGTGAAATGCCAGACTCGTCGACGCTGAGGAGGCTCCCTGAGAATGGTCAGAGAGATGTCCACTTTAACAAGCACATGATCAGATGAGCCGATTGGAGCATAAGAAGAGCAGCGGACATTTTCAGGGAAGTTAGTGATAACCAAGTCCAGAAGAGAAGGTGCTCCGTTGAATGAGATCCGGGTCGGGAAATTGACAGATTGTGTCAGTCCCAGTGAGTCGCAGAAGTCCTTTGCTGAGGAGCCATGGCTGGTGAGAGAGGTACCCACACCCAGCCAACTGGCATGGTGACAATTGAAATCACCACATATGAGGAAGAGAGAGTTGGGATGAGTAGATAGAAGTTGGTCCATATTATCAGACAGCGAGATGTAGATGGAGTCATCACTGTTTGGTGGACGGTACAACACACATATGAACAAGAGGTTGGAGCGAAGGGGAAGCTGTAGCCAGAGGTATTCCTGGGGGTGAGGTGGAGAGAGGGCAGTGCAGGGCGAGTGAGAAAGAGAGTTTTTGATAAAGATAGCAACCCCACCTCCAGGACGAGGCTCAGGTCTGTCATATCGGAGGAGGGAGTAACCCGGGAGAGATACTAAGGAATCAGAGACATCATGAAGGAGGAAAGTTTCTGTTTAGCAGATCACGTCTGGTTTGTCAGAAGCAACCTGTATGGAGAGATCAGTTAAGTTTGAACGAAGGCCCTGGATGTTTGAGGTCCATACCGTTAATGAAGAGGAAGGGGGGGGCTTCGGATACAGAATAGGGGGGGGGGGGAGGTGTAGGGTGAGATGTGGAAGAGGAGGAAGAGGTAGGGAGAGCTGTTGGAGGTGTGTCAGAGATTTTAGAATAGCTCAGAGAAAGGGAAGGATGGGGCGGACAAAAGGTTTGATGGTGATTGGGTGAGGCACATTGAGGTGCTATTTGAGGAGGGGGAAGAGCGAGGCAGAAGGTTGGGGGAGATGGAGGTGAGAGTTGGAAGGGGGAAGAAGCAGGGAGGACGCTTTGAGGAGGAGGGGTGAGAGGGGGGAAATGGAGAAGAAATGAGGGTGGGGAGATTTGAAGGGGAGGGGCGAGGGGGGAGTTTATGAGGGGAGGGGTTAGGTGGGAGTTTAGGAGGGAAGGGACAAGTGGAGGGATTTGAAAGGGATGGGAGATGGGGAGGATTTGGAGGGGAGGGGAAAGGGGGAAGATTTGAAAGGGATGGGTGATGGGGAAGAATTGGAGGGGAGCGGTGATGGGGAAGATTTGGAGGGGAGGGGTGATGGGGAGGATTTGGAGGGGAGGGGTGAGGGGGGAGTCTTTGAAGGGAGGGGCGAGGGGGAGTCTTGGAGGGGAAGGGTGTGGGGGGAGTTTAGGAGGGAAGGGGAAAGGGGGGAGATTTGAAAGGGATGGGTGATGGGGAGGATTTGGAGGGGAGGGGAAAGGGGGAAGATTTGAAAGGGATGGGTGATGGGGAAGAATTGGAGGGGAGCGGTGATGGGGAAGATTTGGAGGGGAGGGGTGATGGGGAGGATTTGGAGGGGAGGGGTGAGGTTGGATTTTGGAAAGTGTACGATTAATGGGAAACGAACATTTATTGCAAAATGAGTTTCTTGTGACCTTCGAGTCAAAAATACGTTGGAGGACGCTGGAGGGGTGGGTGGAGAGCAGGAGAGTTTAGGGAATGTATGAAAGAGGCACTGTAAGAGATGAAATATTTTTTTGGAATGAATAGATTTGGTGAGCAAGTGAAAGCAACCTTTTAAAGAAGAAGAAGAAAAAGGTGTTATAATACACGACAGAATACAGAACTTCAGGGGAAAGTTTAAACACTTTAAAGTTTAATAGTGAAAACTATCTGGGGAAATGTGGGTGAAACATGAAGAACGAAGAACGAACGAACGAACGAATAAGAACAACGAAAAGAACAGAGAAGGAAATATTTTTTTTTGCTTTTTTTTGTTTTTGAGTTGAGATTTTAAACAAGGACGTATGGGGTGAAAAGACTGGGGAAAAACAGAGAATGAAAGTAGTTGGAGCACAATAGATGGACCACTGAGAGAAAAACAAAGCCTCAAGGTCGGACAAGGTACAAGGCCTCAAAAGACACGACACGAATTAACCGACGATATTTCATACAGCTATGAAAGATTAACACTGAGAATCTTCCGAGGGACACACTATACGTACACACACCATAAAATAAATAGTTTTGACGAAAATACAAATGGAAACAATTACTTAACTTCGATAGAGTGGAGAGCCTGGACAGCTTCGAAAAAACGGAAACCTCGCCGGCAAGACCGGAAGCAGAAGTCCTCAAAATATTCCCATGGGACCCTCACAATATTCCCATGGGACCCTCACAATATTCCCGTGCGATCCTCACAATATTCCCATGGGATCCTCACAATATTCCCATGGGACCTTCACAATATTTCCGTGGGACCCTCACAATATTCCGATAGGACCCTCACAATATTCCCATGCGATCCTCACAATATTCCCATGGGATCCTCACAATAATCCAATGGGACCTTCACAATATTCCCGTGGGACCTTCACAATATTCCCATGGGATCCTCACAATATTCCCATGGGACCTTCACAATATTCTCGTGGAACCTTCACAATATTCCCATGGGACCCTCACAATATTCCCATAGGACCCTCACAATATTCCCATGCGATCCTCACAATATTCCCATGGGATCCTCACAATAATCCAATGGGACCTTCACAATATTCCCATGGGACCCTCACAATATTCCCGTGGGACTCTCACAATATTCCGGGGGGACCCTCACAATATTCCCGTGGGACCCTCACAATATTCCCGTGGAGCCTCACAATATTCCCGTGGGATCCTCACAATATTCCCGTGGGACCCTCAATATTCCAGCGGGATCCTCACAATATTCCCATGGCACATTCACAATATTCCCATGTGAACCTCAGAATTCCTGTGGGACCCTCACAATATTCCCATGGGAACCTCACAGAATTCCCGTGGGACCCTCACAATATTCCCATGGGATCCTCACAATATTCCCGTGGGACCCTCACAATAGTCCCGTGGGACCCTCACAATAGTCCCGTGGGATCCTCAAAATTCCCATGGGACCTTCACAATATTCCTGTGCGACCCTCACAATATTCCCGTGGGATCCTCACAATATTCCAGGGGGACCTTCACAATATTCCTGTGGGACCTTCACAATATTCCCGTGGGACCCTCACAATATTCCCATGGGACCCTCACAATATTCCCATGGAAACCTTACAGTATTCCGGGGGGACCCTCACAATATTCCTGTGGGACCCTTTCAAAATTTCCATGGGACCCTCACAAAATTTCCGTGGGATCTTCACAATATTCCCGTGGGACCCTCAATATTCCAGCGGGATCCTCACAATATTCCCGTGAGACCCTCACAATATTCTCGTGGGACCCTCACAATATTCCCGTGGGATCCTCACAATATTCCCGTGGGACCCTCACAATATTCCAATGGCACCTTCACAATATTCCCGTGGGACCCTCACAATATTCCCATGGGATCCTCACAATATTCCCATGGGAGCCTCACAATATTCGGGGGGATCCTCACAATATTCCCATGGCACCTTCACAATATTCCCGTGTGAACCTCACAATATTCCCGTGGGATCCTCACAATATTCCCATGGCACCTTCACAATATTCCCGTGTGAACCTCACAATATTCCCTTGGGACCCTCACAATATTCCCGTGTGAACCTCACAATATTCCGGGGGGATCCTCATAATATTCCCGTGGGAACCTCACAATATTCCCGTGGGACCCTCACAATATTCCCATGGCACCTTCACAATATTCCAGTGTGAACCTCACAATATTCCCGTGTGAACCTCACAATATTCCCGTGGGACCCTGACAATATTCCCGTGGGACCCTCACAATATTCCCATGGGACCTTCACAATATTCCCATGGGACCTTCACAATATTCCCGTGGGATCCTCACAATATTCCCATGGCACCTTCACAATATTCCCGTGTGAACCTCACAATATTCCCTTGGGACCCTCACAATATTCCCGTGTGAACCTCACAATATTCCGGGGGGATCCTCATAATATTCCCGTGGGATCCTCACAATATTCCCGTGGGACTCTCACAATATTCCCATGGCACCTTCACAATATTCCCGTGTGAACCTCACAATATTCCCGTGTGAACCTCACAATATTCCCGTGTGAACCTCACAATATTTCCGTGGGACCCTGACAATATTCCCGTGGGACCCTCACAATATTCCCATGGGACCTTCACAATATTCCCGTGGGACCTTCACAATATTCCCATTGTACCGTCAAAATATTCCCATGGGACCTTCACAATATTCCCATGGGACCTTCACAATATTCCCGTGGGACCTTCACAATATGCCCATGGGACCTTCACAATATTGCCGTGGGACCTTCACAATATTCCCATGGGACCCTGACAATATTCCCGTGGGACGTTCACAATATTCCCATGGGACCCTGACAATATTCCCATGGGATCCTCACAAAATTCCCGTGGGACCCTGACAATATTCCCGTGGGACCCTCACAATATTCCCGTGGGATCCTCACAATATTCCCGTGGGACTCTCACAATATTCCCGTGGGACTCTCCACGTGGGATTCCCGTGGGACTCACAATATTCCCATGGCACCTTCACAATATTCCGATGTGAACCTCACAATATTCTCGCGTGAACCTCAATATTCCCGTGGGACCCTCACAATATTCCCGTGGGACCCTCACAATATTCCCGTGTGAACCTCACAATATTCCCATGGGATCTTCACAATATTCCCGTGGGACCCTCACAATATTCCCATGGGACCCTCACAATATTCCCGTGGGACCCTCACAATATTCCCGTGTGAACCTCACAATATTCCCGTGGGACCCTCACAATATTCCCGTGGGACCCTCACAATATTCCCGCGGGACCCTCACAATATTCCCGTGTGAACCTCACAATATTCCCGTGGGACCTTCACAATATTCCCGTGTGAACCTCACAATATTCCCGTGGAACCCTCACAATATTCCCATGGGACCTTCACAATATTCCTGTGCGACCCTCACAATATTCCCGTGGGACCCTCACATTATTCCCGTGGGACCCTCACAATATTCCCATGGGACCTTCACAATATTCCTGTGGGACCCTTACAATATTCCCATGGGACCCTCACAATATTCCCGTGGGACCCTCACAATATTCCCATGGGACCTTCACAATATTCCTGTGGGACCCACACAATATTCCCGTGGGACCCTCACAATATTCCTGTGGGACCCTCAAAATTCCCGTGGGACCCTCACGATATTCCCGTGGGATCCTCGCAGAATTTCTTCGCGGTGTTAAAACCACCTCTTGATTTATAATCTATCCTCAGGCTATGAATACAACCTAAAACCCTTCTTTTTTTTTTCTTTTTTTTCTATACTGAATCGAGGCTCGTGAAAGAGCTGACAACCGCGAGGGAAAGACAAAGACAGTACATGGGGACCGCGAGGGAAAGACAGTACATGGGGACCGCGAGGGAAAGACAAAAACAGCACATGGGGACCGCGAGGGAAAGACAAAAACAGCACATGGGGACCGCGAGGGAAAGACAAAGACAGCACATAGGGACCGCGAGGGAAAGACAAAGACAGTACATGGGGACCGCGAGGGAAAGACAAAAACAGCACATGGGGACCGCGAGGGAAAGACAGTACATGGGGACCGCGAGGGAAAGACAAAAACAGCACATGGGGACCGCGAGGGAAAGACAAAGACAGTACATGGGGACCGCGAGGGAAAGACAGTACATGGGGACCGCGAGGGAAAGACAAAAACAGCACATGGGGACCGCGAGGGAAAGACAAAGACAGTACATGGGGACCGCGAGGGAAAGACAGTACATGGGGACCGCGAGGGAAAGACAAAAACAGCACATGGGGACCGCGAGGGAAAGACAAAGACAGTACATGGGGACCGCGAGGGAAAGACAGCACATGGGGACCGCGAGGGAAAGACAAAAACAGCACATGGGGACCGCGAGGGAAAGACAAAGACAGTACATGGGGACCGCGAGGGAAAGACAGTACATGGGGACCGCGAGGGAAAGACAAAGACAGTACATGGGGACCGCGAGGGAAAGACAAAGACAGCACATGGGGACCGCGAGGGAAAGACAAAGACAGCACATAGGGACCGCGAGGGAAAGACAAAGACAGTACATGGGGACCGCGAGGGAAAGACAGTACATGGGGACCGCGAGGGAAAGACAAAAACAGCACATGGGGACCGCGAGGGAAAGACAAAGACAGTACATGGGGACCGCGAGGGAAAGACAGTACATGGGGACCGCGAGGGAAAGACAAAGACAGCACATGGGGACCGCGAGGGAAAGACAAAGACAGCACATAGGGACCGCGAGGGAAAGACAAAGACAGTACATGGGGACCGCGAGGGAAAGACAAAAACAGCACATGGGGACCGCGAGGGAAAGACAAAGACAGCACATGAGGACCGCGAGGGAAAGACAGTACATGGGGACCGCGAGGGAAAGACAAAAACAGCACATGGGGACCGCGAGGGAAAGACAAAGACAGCACATAGGGACCGCGAGGGAAAGACAAAGACAGTACATGGGGACCGCGAGGGAAAGACAAAAACAGCACATGGGGACCGCGAGGGAAAGACAGTACATGGGGACCGCGAGGGAAAGACAAAAACAGCACATGGGGACCGCGAGGGAAAGACAAAGACAGTACATGGGGACCGCGAGGGAAAGACAGTACATGGGGACCGCGAGGGAAAGACAAAAACAGCACATGGGGACCGCGAGGGAAAGACAAAGACAGTACATGGGGACCGCGAGGGAAAGACAGTACATGGGGACCGCGAGGGAAAGACAAAAACAGCACATGGGGACCGCGAGGGAAAGACAAAGACAGTACATGGGGACCGCGAGGGAAAGACAGTACATGGGGACCGCGAGGGAAAGACAAAAACAGCACATGGGGACCGCGAGGGAAAGACAAAGACAGTACATGGGGACCGCGAGGGAAAGACAGTACATGGGGACCGCGAGGGAAAGACAAAGACAGTACATGGGGACCACGAGGGAAAGACAAAGACAGTACATGGGGACCGCGAGGGAAAGACAGTACATGGGGACCGCGAGGGAAAGACAAGGACAGTACATGGGGACCGCGAGGGAAAGACAGTACATGGGGACCGCGAGGGAAAGACAAAAACAGCACATGGGGACCGCGAGGGAAAGACAAAGACAGTACATGGGGACCGCGAGGGAAAGACAGTACATGGGGACCGCGAGGGAAAGACAAAAACAGCACATGGGGACCGCGAGGGAAAGACAAAGACAGTACATGGGGACCGCGAGGGAAAGACAGTACATGGGGACCGCGAGGGAAAGACAAAAACAGCACATGGGGACCGCGAGGGAAAGACAAAGACAGTACATGGGGACCGCGAGGGAAAGACAAAAACAGCACATGGGGACCGCGAGGGAAAGACAAAGACAGTACATGGGGACCGCGAGGGAAAGACAGTACATGGGGACCGCGAGGGAAAGACAAAAACAGCACATGGGGACCGCAAGGGAAAGACAAAGACAGTACATGGGGACCGCGAGGGAAAGACAAAGACAGTACATGGGGACCGCGAGGGAAAGACAAAGACAGTACATGGGGACCGCGAGGGAAAGACAGTACATGGGGACCGCGAGGGAAAGACAAAGACAGCACATGGGGACCGCGAGGGAAAGACAAAGACAGTACAGACCCTATTTGCTTTACCAATAGCTACCTGGCATTGTCCTGTCTGCTTACTTCCCCGTATGTATGACCACATCTAGACCATTCTTCTGTGTGACACAAACTCCAACACTGAGCCTCGCATCACGTGATCTCTATTTTCATTGTTATTACCCATGAGCCTCGCATCACGTGATCTCTATTTTCATTGTTATTACCCATGAGCCTCACATCACGTGATCTCTATTTTCATTGTTATTACCCATGAGCCTCGCATCACGTGATCTCTATTTTCATTATTATTACCCATGAGCCTCGCATCACGTGATCTCTATTTTCATTATTATTACCCATGAGCCTCGCATCACGTGATCTCTATTTTCATTATTATTACCCGTGAGCCTCGCATCACGTGATCTCTATTTTCATTATTATTACCCATGAGCCTCGCATCACGTGATCTCTATTTTCATTATTATTACCCATGAGCCTCGCATCACGTGATCTCTATTTTCATTATTATTACCCATGAGCCTCGCATCACGTGATCTATATTTTCATTATTATTACCCGTGAGCCTCGCATCACGTGATCTCTATTTTCATTATTATTACCCATGAGCCTCACATCACTTGATCTCTATTTTCATTATTATTACCCATGAGCCTCGCATCACGTGATCTCTATTTTCATTATTACTAGTACCCGACTGCAAACCCGCAATAAGCCGGCGAAGCCAAAGCCTCTTGCCACTATTTTACCCATCACTATGGCATAAGTAGGTTTGGTAGTTGGGAGTAGGTAGGTGTAGTAGGTACTGTAGGGCAAAGGGGGGCATTAAGCTCCAGGGGGCATTAGGCTCCACTACATTGTAAATCTTGAAGGTAAATATAATGCATTTACAATGTAGTGGAGCCTCATGCCCCCTGGAGCTTAACGCCCCCCTTTGCCCTACCTGGTAAGACTTGGTAAAAGAGAAGAGCAGACAGTCCTCCCCAATACCTACATACAATAAATGTCACAAGAAGCTTAAGGAAGTAACTATACGATGTGCTGGCTTAGGGCCTATTTTAAGAAATTTTAACTGGGCTTAATATACGTTTTCACAGTATGTGTGTAGTCTTCTAACTTCAGTCGCTGTCAGGGCTGGTTCTCTCCGGGCACTGCGGCTTCCTCCGCCAGAAGAAGCGAGCTTGCAGTAAGATCAGTGCCGACAGATCAGACAATGGCGCCGTTTCAACGGCAATGTGTGACTGTCGTTAATCAAACCGAGCTTTCTTTCTTTATGTAAACCGCTTATACCGGTAGGTGCAGGACAACATCATATATCAGACAAACCTACTGAGCATGGGAGCATGGGATTGAAGCCTAATTCGGCTTTTTAGGTCTACCACAAAAGAAGAGAAAAATTTCGAAAGTGCCCCAGAGTCACGACTATTGTCGCAAGGGGTGCACTAACCGGAAGTTACGTAGTTCCGCGGGCGCCTATTGAACTTTTCCGCAATTTTTTATGCATACTTCCGCATCCGCAAGATGGCGGCCTCCATGGAGCGATTTCGTGCGTCAAAGCTTCGAAATTCTCAAAGGATACAGCAAAATCTGGCTTTTCAACATAAGATTGTGAATCAAAAAAAGACGGGTGAAACAAACTCCTATTGAACTTTTTCGCAATTTTTTATGCATACTTCCGCATCCGCAAGATGGCGGCCTCCATGGAGCGATTTGGTGCGTCAAAGCTTCAAAATTCTCAAAGGATCCTGCAAAATCTGGCTTTTAAACATAAGATTGTGAATAAAAAAAAGACGGGTGAAACAAACTCCTATTGAACTTTTTTGCAATTGTTCATGCATACTTCCGCATCCGCAAGATGGCGGCCTCCATGGAGCAATTTGGTTCGTCAAAGCTTCGAAATTCTCAAAGGATCCTGCAAAATCTGGCTTTTCAACATAAGATCAGTGCCGACACTCTTGAGGTCTCGCGAGATCTTGTCGGGGCGGTAACGGTTTTTCGAAGCTGTTCCACGATCTTCACGCACACTCGAAGTTAAGTAATTGTCACATTTGTATTTTTGTCGAAACTGTATTTATCTTACGTGTGTGTACCTTTTGCGTGTCCCTCGGAAGATTATCGGTGTTAATCTTTCATACCTGTATAACATGAGTATTTCGTGCCATGCGGCCTTGTTATTGAAGCTTCCGACCTTGAGGCTTGGTTCTCTCCGGGCATCCAAAGCGGTTATTTTTTCATTCGTGTGTTTGTCAAATTTCAACTCGTTATTTTATCGTCCATGCGTTATTGTTTGTTTATAGTTAGTTTTGGTTTGAATTTCCTGTAACGCGTAATTAATTAATCGTGTTCTGCTCCGCGTGTGGGCCTTGTACCCCCGTCGGTGTTTGTTAACTTAAGTCCCCTACATCGTGTTTTGCTTGGCTCTTCCCTTCTGCCCCGAACATAATACTCTTTGTCTAACGTTTTAAATCCCCACCCCCCCCCCCCCCAAAAAAAAAAAAAAAAAAAATTCCTTTCTCCACGTGTGCTGTTGTCTCATCCTGTACTTTCTGTCCAGGTGTGCTGTTCGCCCCGCCCCCATTATCCCCTTGCCATACACCTTTTGCCCTGTTCACGTGACTCGTGGTGGTCCCTCGGCCCTCCCCCATTGGTATTTTGTGCATATAAGATTGTTCACGGTTCTGTTTAAATATTATTTAAATATGTTTAAACTTTCCCCTTCAGTGTTTTATTCAGTGGTATATTACAACACGCGGTTTTTCTTCCTATTTAAAAGGCTTTTTTCAATTTCCTCTCCAACTCATTCCACGTCAAAAAAAAGAAATTCAATCTCTTATACGTCTCCCTCACTACATGGTCTAAATTCACGTTCATTCCACCCCTCCTCCATCGTTCTGAATTGGATTGCTAACTTGAAAATCACAACAAACCCAATTTGTTATTAATGTTCGTCTTTCGTTCGTCAATCATCCACTTTCTAAACTCCCCTCTTGCCCCTCCCCTCCAAATCCCCCCCTTGCACCTACACTCCTAAACTCCCCCCTTGCCCCTCCACTCCTAAACTCCCCCCTTGCCCCTCCACTCCTGAACTCCCCCCTTGCCCTTCCCCTCCTAAACTCCCCCCTTGCCCCTCCCCTCCAAATCCCCCCCTTGCCCCTACACTCCTAAACTCCTCCCCTGCCCCTCCACTCCTAAACTCCCCCCTTGCCCCTCCCCTCCTAAACTCCCCCCTCACTCCTCCCCTTCAAAACTCCCCCCCAACCCCTCCCATTCAAATCTCCCCGCATACCATTCCTCTCCAATTCTCCCTCCTCTCCCCTCCTCCTCAAAGCTGCCTCCTCCCCACTTCGTCTCCCTTCTATCTCATACCTCCACCCCCCCAACCTTCTACTTTCCTCTGCCCCCCCTCAAACATGCCCTCACTGTGCCTCATCCCTTCACCATCAAACCTTTCATCCTCCTCATCCTTCCCTTTCTTGGAACTCTTCTGTAATCTCTGACACACTATCAACTGCTCTCCTTACCTCCCCCTCTCATCCTTCATCTTACCCTACTCCTCCCCTCCCCTGTCCTGTACCCGATGCTCCCCCTCTCTCTTCATTAACGGTATGGACCTCAAACATCCGGGGCCTTCACTCAAACCTGACTGATCTCTCCATACAGGTTGCTTCTGACAATCCAGACTTGTTCTGCTTAACAGAGACTTTCCTCCTTCAAGATGTCTCTGATTCCTTAATATCTCTTCCTGGTTACTCCCTCCTCCGGTATGATAGACCTGAGCCTCGTCCTGGTGGTGGGGTGGCTATCTTTATCAAAAACTCTCTTCCTCACTCTCCTTGCACTGCCCTCTCTCCTCCTCACCCCCAGGAGTACCTCTGGCTATGGCTTCCTCTCCGCTCCCACCTTTTGTTCATATGTGTTCTGTACCGTCCTCCAAACAGTGATGACTCCATTTACATTTCAATATCTGACAACATGGACTAACTTCTATCCACTCATCCCAACGCTCTCTTCCTCATATGTGGTGACTTCAACTGTCATCATGCCAGCTGGTTGGGTGTGGGTTCCTCTCTCACCAGTCATGGCACCTCAGCAAAGGACTTCTGTGACTCACTGGGATTGACACAATCTGTCAATTTCCCGACCCGGATCTCAGCCAATGGAGTATCTTCTCTTCTAGACTTGGTTATGACAAACTTCCCTGCTAATGTCTGCTGCTCTTCTTCTGCTCCAATCGGTTCTTCTGATCATGTGCTTGTCAAAGTGGACATCTCTCTGGCCATTCTCAGAGAGCCTCCTCAGCGTCGACGAGTCTGGCATTTCACTGAGGCCGACTGGGACAGTCTTCAAGCAGCCATCAATCGTCTGGATTGGTCTCCCATCTCCACTGCCTCTGACATCAATTCTTCCTGGGAATTCTTCCAAAGCAAACTGCTCTCTCTCTCATGCACAGATTTATCCCATCTCGTCTTCAGTTGTCTTACCCTTCCTCCCATCCATGGTACACTGAATCTTGTGGTGAGGCTGTTGCCCTGAAACAACTTGCCTTTGCCTCTTGGAAGGCTAATCCAACTGAAGGCAATCTCAGTTCCTTCCACCAAGCTCGGAACAAGTGTGTGTCTACCTTAAGGAGTGCCAGGAAGCACTATCTCTCCTCACTCAAGAATGAACTCTCAAACCTGTCTCCTTCCTCCAAATCCTGGTGGTGTCTGGTCAAATCTGTTTCGGGTGTTTGTTCCCCCTCCATCCCCTCCCTTACCTCAAATGGCTACACAGTTGACATTGCACGTGACAAAGCCGAATGCCTCAACTCTGTGTTTGCCTCAAAATCTTTAGTCCCAAACCCATCTCTCTCTGTTCCCACCTTTCCCAGTCGAACCCAGCTGCTCCTGGACTCTGTGTCTTTCTCTCCTGACAAGGTGGAGGAGTTTTGTCTAACTTCGACTCTGATTCTGCAACTGGACCAGACGGCATCAGCCCACGGGTCCTAAAATCCTGTTCTGCCGCTCTATCTCACCCTCTCTCTGTTCTTTTCACCCTCTCTTTTGCTCAAGGTCATCTGCCAGCATCCTGGAAATCAGCAAACATTACCGCTTTACACAAAAAAGGTGCAAAAACAGATCCTTGCAACTACAGACCAATCAGCCTGCTCACAATTATCAGCAAAGTCATGGAATCCATCATTGCTTTGGATATGAAATCTTTCCTCTTCTCCAATGGCTTGATCTCTGATCATCAATTTGGTTTCAGACCAGGTCACTCTACTCTGGACATGCTGCTTCTGCTGTCTCAACAATGGATGGAGGTCCTCAATGCCAAACAGGAAATCAGAGCTGTCTCCCTTGACATATCACGTGCCTTCGATACGGTCTGGCACCCAGCTCTGCTCACCAAACTCTCCTCCTATGGTCTCGATTCAGCATACAAAAAAAAAAAAAAAAAAAAAATCCATGGAAATCTCCATGCATGGCTTGCGGACTTCTTCTCTGGTCGAAGTCAATGTGTGGCCCTGAATGGATTTCTCTCATCTCCCCTTCCAGTTCAGGCTGGAGTTCCCCAAGGCAGTGTTCTGGGCCCTGTGCTTTTTCTGGTCTTTATCAATGATCTCTCCGACTCTCTGGAAAATCCTATCTATCTCTTTGCTGATGACTCCACTCTCTGCCGCTCCAATCCTCTTCCCTCAGATCGGCAGTCTGCAGCCTCCTCACTCTCTGAAGACCTGGACAAAATCACAGACTGGTCAAACAAGTGGAACATGTCTTTCAATCCTGACAAATCTCACACTCTTACTATGTCTCTCCGAAAAGATCGACTGGACAACCCTCCCATCTACTTTCTCAACAATCCCCTCCAGGAAGTTCTGTCGCTCAAGCTTTTGGGTCTCACTATCTGCCATGATCTTTCTTGGGAAAACCACATTTCCAAGCTGGCCTCCAAAGCCAGTCGCCGACTGGGCATCATCCGTCGTGCGAAGTCCTTCCTAGGCACACCTGAGCTCCTCACCACATACAAGGCTTTCATCCGCAGCTCAATGGAATACTGTTCTCCCCTATGGGCCGGTGCTCCTGCCTCACACCTAGCTCGGCTTCACGCTGTTGAAACTAAAGCTTTCAGAATCATTGGAATCTCCCGCGATGAAGCTATCTCTGAGGGCCTTTCACTCCCTCACCGCAGGCAGGTAGGTTGTCTTTCTGTCTTCTACCGACTCCTCTCTGGCCTTACTCCCCCAGCTCTCTCTGTGCTCTGTCCCCCAAATATTCCTGCAGGTCGCACAAGATCTGCCAGCAATCCTCTGATGGTTAAACTGCCTAAATCTCGGCTCTCTGCTCATCTTCACTCTTTCAATCCTCTTTTCTCCCACCTCTGGAACAAACTCCCACACTCCCTTCAATCCCACTCCTCCCTCCGGGTCTTTAAAACAGCTGTTCACCACCATCTCTTATCTCCCCCCCATCCAAAACCTTGATCTTTTCTACCCCCGCCAATTCACCCCAGATCCACCTTGTTTGAAATTCCAACTTCTTTCCTGGAAGTCCTGGCAGTGTCCATATGTTTTATACCTCTCCCACCCCCACTTCCCATGCCTCCCCCCCCCCCCCAAAGCCCTCTCCCTCCCACAGATCTCTCGATGTCTCCATGTCTCTCGGTCCCTGCTCTCAAATGTTGTGTTTGTGTCCTTCCCCCTCTCTCCCCATCTTGTCTACCGCTCCCGATGTTATATGTTTTATGTGTTGGTTTGTCTTTCTGTGTGATTAATGTTCGCTCTTTCACGAGCCTCGATCTTGTATGCAAAAAAAAAGAAAAAAAAAAAGAAAAAAAAAGATTGTGTATCAAAAAAAGACGGGTGAAACAAACTCCTATTGAACTTTTTCGCAATTTATTGCTTATGCATACTTCCGCATCCGCAAGATGGCGGCCTCCATTGAGCGATTTGGTGCGTCAAAGCTTCGAAATTCTCAAGGGATCCAGCAAAATCTGGCTTTTCAACATAATACGTACGCGATCATTCTCAACACCGGCTTCGCCAGTTATTATTACCCATGAGCCTTGCATCACGTGATCTCTATTTTCATTATTATTACCCATGAGCCTTGCATCACGTGATCTCTATTTTCATTATTATTACCCATGAGCCTTGCATCACGTGATCTCTATTTTCATTATTATTACCCATGAGCCTTGCATCACGTGATCTCTATTTTCATTATTATTACCCATGAGCCTCACATCACGTGATCTCTATTTTCATTATTATTACCCATGAGCCTTGCATCACGTGATCTCTATTTTCATTATTATTACTCATGAGCCTCGCATCACGTGATCTCTATTTTCATTATTATTACCCATGAGCCTCGCATCACGTGATCTCTATTTTCATTATTATTACTCATGAGCCTCGCATCACGTGATCTCTATTTTCATTATTATTACCCATGAGCCTCGCATCACGTGATCTCTATTTTCATTATTATTACTCATGAGCCTCGCATCACGTGATCTCTATTTTCATTATTATTACCCATGAGCCTTGCATCACGTGATCTCTATTTTCATTATTATTACCCATGAGCCTTGCATCACGGGATCTCTATTTTCATTATTATTACCCATGAGCCTCGCATCACGTGATCTCTATTTTCATTATTATTACTCATGAGCCTCGCATCACGTGATCTCTATTTTCATTATTATTACCCATGAGCCTCGCATCACGTGATCTCTATTTTCATTATTATTACCCATGAGCCTCGCATCACGTGATCTCTATTTTCATTATTATTACCCATGAGCCTCGCATCACGTGATCTCTGTTTTCATTATTATTACCCATGAGCCTTGCATCACGTGATCTCTATTTTCATTATTATTACCCATGAGCCTCGCATCACGTGATCTCTATTTTCATTATTATTACCCATCCCCAGCATCTTACACTTCATCAAGTTAAGTTGCATCTGCCAATCTTTTGCCCAATCTATGCAGGTATCAATACTTTCCTGAAGGTGGTCACCACCCTCCCTGTTATCTACCTTTACCTCCAAGCTTTTTATCATGTGCACATTTGCCTCCTCTTCATCCTCTTCTCCACAAATCGTTGATATCAATGATGATTATCATTAATCATGGTGCTGGTACTGACACCTGAGGTACCCCCCACTACTTACATCCTCCCACTCTTTGCTTCCCATTACTAATCTAGTTTAGCTACCTGATCAGACACTCCACAAGCCCCCACCTTGGCGAACAACCTCCTATGTGCTACCTTATGAAAATGTGACGTCACCTGTTAACGTTCGTTCGTAATTACTAATCTCTTCACGGATTCATGTTACACAAAGGGAAATTGTAATAAAACACATTCAAGATGCCACCAGGATGATTGTGAAGATCTCCCAGAAGACCTTGCACACCTGGCTCTCCTGTGAAATCCGATGGAATCGAGCGCAATATCCTGTCCTCGGTCACCTGGCATCCTCGCCCGTGCGACATTTCGATATTGCTCGTGTCTGCCTCGATATTGCTCGTGTCTGCCTCGTTATCTCTCAAAATAGCACAACAATCTGAAGGTTAAATCATCCTCTTTATTTGATTCCTCGGTGGAGCAGGTGGCATTGCTCATCGACGACAGCCTCTGCCCCGTGGCGCAGGTAACCTTCGGATGGCATTTCGTTGCTGTCACTGCGATTCTTTTGATTTGTTTGAGTGTTTCAAATATGATGATTATGTTATTTTGAGTCATTCTTCATTTGTTTGGGTGTTTTGATGTTCGACCCGGGGTCGTTCCATATTTTTCCATTTCCTGATGATGGAGCTCACCTTGCTCTTGGGAACTTTCAATACTCTACCCCAGATCTAGGCCTCCTCACAATTCAATCTCGGAATTCTACAGACAGTTCCTTGAACTTCATGGTACAGTTTCTGTTCTGACACGTCACCTGTGGGACCTTATGTAGAAAGGTGTGTTTCTTTCTAAATCGTGTCCAATCAATTCATTTGGCCACAGGTGGACTCCAATCAATTTGTAGAGACATCTCGGGGATGATGAAAAGAAAGTGGATGCACCTGAGCTCAATTTGGAGTGTCATAGCAAAGGGGTTGAATACTTATTCATTCAAGACATTTCATCTTTTCATTTTTAATTATTTTATGAAAAATATTTAAAAATAAATAAATTCCAATTTGACATTATGGGGTATTTTGTGTGGATCACTGACAAAAAAACTCAATCAAATCCATTTTATATTCAGGGTGTTCTACATCTGGCTACGGCTTCCTCTCCACTCCCACCTTTTGTTCATATGTGTTCTGTACCGTCTTCCAAACAGTGATGACTCCATTTACATTTCGCTGTCGGACAACATGGACCAACTTCTATCAACTCATCCAAACTCTCTCTTCCTCATATGTGGCGACTTCAACTGTCATCATGCCAGCTGGCTGGGTGTGGGTTCCTCTCTCACCAGCCATGGCACCTCAGCAAAGGACTTCTGTGACTCATTGGGACTGACACAATCTGTCAATTTCCCGACCCGGATCTCAGTCAATGGAGTATCTTCTCTTCTAGACTTGGTTATGACTAACTTCCATGCAAATGTCTGCTGCTCTTCTTCTGCTCCAATCGGTTCTTCTGATCATGTGCTTGTTAAAGTGGACATCTCTCTGGCCATTCTCAGAGAGCCTCCTCAACGTCGACGAGTCTGGCATTTCACTCAGGCCGACTGGCACGGTCTTCAAGCAGCCATCAATCATCTGGACTCTGCTCCCATCTCCACTGCCTCTGACATCAATTCTTCCTGGGAATTCTTCAAAGCAAACTGCTCTCATGCACAGATTCATCCCATCTCGTCTTCATTTGTCGCACCCTTCCTCCCATCCATGGTAGCTACACTGTCTGAACGTGCATCGGTGGCAGCTTCCGGTGCTGCTTTTGCTTTTCTAGTCAGGGTTGGTATCTTGGATTTGCTCAACTAATATCCTGGTGTTTTTACAGACAAGGCGATTCATCAATGTGTGTGCCATCCCTCCGATGGACGGACGTTAAACAGGGTGTCCCATCACCGACATTAATTGGTTGACGTTAAAGATCCCATGGTGTCCTTCACGAAGAATTGACAAGTTATTACGGGCACCATGGCCAAGTTACAAATCCCTGGCCTAGCCTTAGTCAAACGTCACACCTGACCAGCCATTTCATGAAAGACTTGGGCCAAACTTCCTCCTGCAAGCTCCGCAAGAATGGGGGACTTCAAACAAAGCATAACGTGATATTGTGATCTTTCACCGGCCATGATTCTTCAATCATGTACCCATGAGGAAGTGAGGATGAGCCGACGAGGAATTTTGCTGCACAGTACTCTGTTAAAACAATTATAGGAGAACCCCGGGCCTCAACAGATCCCAGAGCAGCGACCCGCCTGGCCCCCTCTGGCTCTGATACCACCCACCATGTCCCAATCAATCAAATGTAATCATGGTCCCACTGACTCCATCCAATCAGTAATGTTGACAATAATAGCTGCTAGGCCTACCTAACTGTATGCCACCGATGAAGCAAGGCTGATTTGCCTTGCTGAATCAATAATGCAAATCAAGCTCATAACAGCTGAATATGGATCCTAATCATACTAAAATACATCATTTCGTTTCTGTCTGATGAATTTTTGACGCTAATACATTCTGTCATTACTTATCCAATCTCAACCAAACTTGACACGATGACCAAGGGTTACATAATGAAGGTTGTAGGTAAAGTGTAAATATGCGGCCAAGACGATAGATCTTCTCGGGTACACGGTGACCGGGGGCGAGGTAAAGCCGGATGCCGAGTGACTTCGGCCTTTGCTCGACATGGCGGCTCCGTGTAATCATGCGTCTTTACGCCCCACCTTGGGCATATTTGCTCATTATTTTCGGTGGGGACAAGGCTACTCAGAAAAGATTCAGCCTCTTGTGGATTGTAAGTCTTGTTCTCTAATGATTTGTGCCAAGGCCGCCTTTCAACAGTTGAAGGAAGACATAGCAGGCACCTGCGTGACCTCCATTGATGAGACAATACCATTCCTGGTTGAGATAGACACCTCAGATTGCGCAATAGCGGCGACGCTCACCCGGAGGGGGTGGGGGGGAGGAGGGGAGCCGGTGGCCTTCTTCTCGGGCACCTTGACCGAGAGTGAACGAAGACACTCCGCTATCGAGAAAGAGACATACGCTATCGTTGAAGCGGTCAGGAGATGGCGACATTTTCTCTTAGGCAAACGGTTTCAATTAATGACTAGTCAACAGTCTGTGGCCTTTATGTACGACTATCAGCATGCTCAAGACATTAAAAATGAGAAGATATCGAGATGGCGGATTGAATTGGCAGATTATTGTTTTAAGATAATCTATTGCCCGGGTCACGATAATTTGGCAGCCGATGCGCTGTCCAGACCTGTCTGCGTGGGCATGACATCTGACTATTTGTGAGTCATTCACGAATCTCGATGCCATCCGGGGGTGACGTATCTCGCTCATTTTGTTCGTTGTTGTAACTTGCCTTTCTCGGTGGAGGATGTCCGACGCTTGTGTCGCTCATGTTTTGTGTGTGCAGAAGTAAAACCACGTTTTTATAAACCACCTATGGGGACTTTGATTCAAGCGGTGTGACCTTGGGAGAGGTTGGGTATTGATTTTAAGGGGCCTCTGCCTGCCTCAGGCCCGCATCGCTATATCCTCATGGTTGTAGATGAGTATTTGCGATTTCCCTTTGCATTTTCATGCACCGACATGTTGTCTGCAATGGTCATCCAATGTCTGCATCAGCTGCTTCTACTGTTCGGATACCCGGCTTTCGTACATTCTGACAGGGGTGCTGCCTTCATGTCGCTGGAGGTTAAGACCTTTCTCCTAGAACGGAGCATCGCTGCCAGTCAGACTACTCCGTATAACCCCCAGGGGAACGGGAAGGTCGAGCGATTTAATGGCCTAGTTTGGAAGGCTGTGGAAATGGGATTGAAGACTCGGAGGTTGGCCCCTCATCAGTGGGGTTTAGTATTACCCAAAGCATTACACGCCATCCATAAACTTCTCTTCACCGCTACCAATGAAACTCCACACGACCAAATGTTTCGTTATCAACAATGCAGCGCGAATGGGCAATCTTTGCCAGGT
The DNA here is from genome assembly GCF_964187855.1 of Myxine glutinosa. Lineage (NCBI taxonomy): Eukaryota > Metazoa > Chordata > Myxini > Myxiniformes > Myxinidae > Myxine > Myxine glutinosa. The sequence continues at coordinate 1,939,375 of NC_136263.1, read as the reverse complement.
TGGCTATCCGAACCAGGGCCCGCTTTCTTGAGACATATGGTATAGCACCTGGGCTTGAAGCTGATACCCCTAGTTCGGTAATGCCCACCATTGCTGATTCTGAAACCGGTTCGGACAGTTATCGCACCCGAGCCGGCCGAGAGAGTCGAAAGCCGGTTGTTTTGGGATGGTAGGTTGCTTTGTCCTCAGCTAGTGAACGTTTGACTATTGGTGCTTTTTATACTCTGTAGTTTTGTATTATCCCAATGCGAGCTTGCTGGAAATTTAATTGGAGGGAGAATGTGATGAAATAAAAGCAAAGATCTGTTGTAATTCCCTCTGTAGTGGTCGGACGTGCCTATAAGAAGGTTGGCTTGAGAGCGAGGGGATTGCCTTTTGCTTGTGACTGGATTTGAGCTGGTAAGTTAACATGATGCATCTGGCTTGCTTTACAAAGGGCATATTCTATGGACGCATTCTAAATATGTGATTATTCTTTTGTAGAAGATGTAGAGAATCGATTACAACAAAGATCATTATCTTGGGAGAGTTCGTAATTGAAATCCATCACAGTTACTGGCAATTTATCAGATCCACAAATGATGTAATCTACACAAGATATTGACTTCTGATAACATGTGAATGCATGTGCGTGCACATGGGAAATACAGTTTGAAATCACATCACACACACACACACACACACACACATGGGGGAATGGGACACACACACACACACACACACACACACACACGCACACACGGGGGAGTGGGACATACACACACACACAGGGGATAATGTGTCATCACATCTCATGTAAAATGTGACTTCAAGAGCTCAAATCCTCTCCCTCCCCACCCCCATCCCTGCCACATCATGCCCACTGCACTGGGGAGTGGGTCACACACACACACACACACACACACACACACACACACACGAGAGTGGGTCACACACACACACACACACGAGTGGGTCACACACACACACACACACACACACACACACACACACACACACACACACACACACATGGGGGAGTGGGTCACACACACACACACACGAGGGAGTGGGTCTCACACACACACACACTGCGGAGTGGGTCTCACACACACACACACACACACACACACACACACACACACACACACACACACAGGGGGAGTGGGTCTCACACACACACACACACACACACACACACACATAGGGAGTGTGACACGCACATACACACACACACACACACACACGGGGGAGTGGGACACACACACACACACACAGGGGAGTGGGACACACACACACACACACACACACACACACATGGGGGAATGGGACACACACACACACACGCACACACGGGGGAGTGGGACATACACACACACACACAGGGGAGTGTCACACGCACACACACACACACACATGGGAGTGGGTCACACACACACACACACACACGCACACACACCACACACACACAGGTGAATTTGGGTCACACACACATACACACCCATGAAACGCATCTTGTTTGGGCGGTGTATAATCACTCCAAACGAAACAGGCATTGCCTGGTTTCCTTTGCTTGAGTTGTAATCAAAATGTACCTTTGTTTCTTCAAAAAGTAATTTATGATCGAAGACGTGTTGATTCAGTATTAAAATGCACATCACAGGCTGATCGTAGGCCAATGGAGCCATGATTCTTCTTCATTTTGAAACTTGAATGTATGGAAAACTTTTCGCTTTACAAAGTAAAAATAGATTAAAATAGATTAAAATAATAAGATTAAAATGAAAGGTTTTTTTTGTTTCTTTTTTGTATACAAGATCGAGGCTCGTGAAAGAGCTAACATTAATCACACACACACAAAACAAAAATGGATTCGTAAAACATATAATAAGGGGAGCGGTAGACAAGATGGGGAGAGAGGGTGAAGCACACAAGCACAACATTTGAGAGCAGGGACATCGGGAGATCTGTGGGAGGAGGCGTGGGAAGGGGGGGGGGGGGATTGGGAGGAGGCGTTAATTAATAAATATTGTATTCCAGTTAGTTTACATTATTATGTACATTTTTGAAGTACTGTATTGTTTCATTCCATGGTTGAAAAAGAGTCGACTCGCTTTAAACAAACACCGTGTGTACATCCCCAGGAACATGGAAAAATATAATTGGACTTTGGTTCGATCCCGAAATTCAGTATTCAGTCGCTATACTTTTACGAAGTAATAATATAAATAACGAAGTCCAGGGAACATTCTCTCCTCTCCTCTCTCCTTTCCCTCTCTCATTCCCCTCCTTCATTCTCCTCTCTCCTTCCCCGTGCCCACAAAACAGTAAACACATTCAAAACGGCTGTTGGAATACATTTTGCCGATTTTCACAACTTTAGCTGAAACTGAGACTTGAATCACCCAGTGACTGTGATGGTGAATTAGAGTCGAGATAAAGCAGTGAGGGAGACTCAATGAACTTTATGTTACAGGCCTTTGAAAATTCATTTCGTTGTATAAACGGTAACTTTCATCGAATTTTCTTCCCGTTTTTTTCAACCAAGTCTAAAACCATGTTAGTCACTGTGAAAAATGAAATGAGATATCGAATTAGAGTTGAAATAAAACTGTGAGAGAGAGCAAGACAGCATGGGCCTAACAAAAGAGACCTCAAAGCTATGCGAGTAAACAAAATGGTGGATATTTGTTTTTGAAGCCTCTTCCAGAATGGGTGGAGCTACTCCCTCAACAGAGGAGGCCACATCCCGGGACAGACTCACTGAATCACCTACTAAGATTATAATATAGACTAGGGCATGCCCGTACTATATATATATCTAAAATTATATCCCCCCCCCTCTATTTACATGAAATGGTTTGGTTCATTCGCAAAGCCAAAGCGAACGGCTTGCGAGTACGGTGACAATCCCCCTCCCCCCCCCCTCTATTTACATGAAATGGTTTGGTCCAAAGCGAACGGCTTGCGAGTACGGTGACAATCCCCCCCTCCCCCCTCTATTTACATGAAATGGTTTGGTCCAAAGCGAACGGCTTGCGAGTACGGTGACAATCCCCCCCCTCTATTTACATGAAATGGTTTGGTCCAAAGCGAACGGCTTGCGGAGTTTGGTAAAGAAATCGCCATAGCGTGCACAAACGCGCAGGAAAGCGAAAGAATCGCAAATTAGTTTTAATTAGTTTTAAAACATAGTTTAATGCCAACATAGCGGCAACATAGTTTGCCAACGTGAAATAAATGAATACGCTCTCAAATGTGCCGTCCGAGGCAGAGTCTGTTCGCCACGTTCGGCACACGTGATAACTCGCTGCTCTCTGATTGGTTGAATCGTTTTTTGGACATAGCTCGCTAACTACTTGTCCGATTAATATGAAACCTTGAAAAGGCACATCCTCGGGTCCCCAGCAATATACCTGGCAAGTTTCAAGTATATCGGACCCGTGGTTGTCGAGAAACAGCGGTCACAGACAGACACACAGAGATTACTGGCATTATAGATAGATATTCTATTTTCCTAACGTGTAATATTCAACCTGAATATATTTACAATTCGTAATCTATATTCCTGACGTTACCAAGCAGCTTGCTATAACTAGGCAAGCCAGCCATTCCTTATGAACTGTTTTGAATGGAGTGCTGGCTTGAATGGTTCATTAATAAATTAGCCCCCTGGCGAGTGCTCCACAAGAAACTTGATAATTGAACACACCTGAACGCACCTGAGCGATGCTTAATGTGCAAAGGACTAAACTGATGCTTTTCAAACAGCACCGTGGGTGAAGCACGGAACCGTCTAGCATTCCAGGGATGTGTTTATTTACCAAGTTTCTTGTGGAGTGTTTGCCAAGTGGTTTCAGCATTCCAGGGATGTGTTTATTTACCAAGTTTATTGTAGAGTGTTCGCCAAGTGGTTTCAGCATTCCAGAGATGTGTTTATTTACCAAGTTTCTTGTAGAGCGTTCGCCAAGTGGTTTCAGCATTCCAGGGATGTGTTTATATACCAAGTTCCTTGAAGAGCATTCGCCAAGTGGTTTCAGCATTCCAGGGATGTGTTTATTTATCAAGTTTCTTGTAGAGCGTTTGCCAAGTGTTTTCAGCATTCCAGGGATGTGTTTATTTACCAAGTTTCTTGTAGAGCGTTCGCCAAGTGGTTTCAGCATTCCAGTGATGTGTTTATTTACCAAGTTTCTTGTAGAGCGTTTGCCAAGTGGTTTCAGCATTCCAGGGATGTGTTTATTTACCAAGTTTCTTGTAGAGCGTTCGCCAAGCGGTTTCAGCATTCCAGGGATGTGTTTATTTACCAAGGTTCTTGTAGAGCATTCGCCAAGTGGTTTCAGCATTCCAGTGATGTGGTTATTTACCAAGTTTCTTGTAGAGCGTTTTCCAAGGGGTTTCAGCATTCCAGGGATGTGTTTATTTACGAAGTTTCTTATAGAGTGTTCGCCAAGTGGTTTCAGCATTCCAGGGATGTGTTTATTTACCAAGTTTCTTGTAGAGCGTTTGCCAAGTGGTTTCAGCATTCCAGGGACGTGTTTATTTACCAAGTTTCTTGTAGGGCGTTTGCCAGGTGGTTTCAGCATTCCTGGGATGTGTTTATTTACCAAGTTTCTTGTAGGGCGTTTGCCAAGTGGTTTCAGCATTCCAGGGATGTGTTTATTTACCAAGTTTCTTGTAGAGCGTTTGCCAAGTGGTTTCAGCATTCCAGGGACGTGTTTATTTACCAAGTTTCTTGTAGGGCGTTTGCCAGGTGGTTTCAGCATTCCAGGGACGTGTTTATTTACCAAGTTTCTTGTAGAGCGTTTGCCAGGTGGTTTCAGCATTCCTGGGATGTGTTTATTTACCAAGTTTCTTGTAGAGCGTTTGCCAAGTGGTTTCAGCATTCCAGGGATGTGTTTATTTACCAAGTTTCTTGTAGAGCGTTCGCCAAGTGGTTTCAGCATTCCAGTGATGTGTTTATTTACCAAGTTTCTTGTAGAGTGTTTGCCAAGTGGTTTCAGCATTCCAGGGATGTGTTTATTTACCAAGTTTCTTGTAGAGCGTTCGCCAAGTGGTTTCAGCATTCCAGTGATGTGGTTATTTACCAAGTTTCTTGTAGAGCGTTTTCCAAGGGGTTTCAGCATTCCAGGGATGTGTTTATTTACCAAGTTTCTTATAGAGTGTTCGCCAAGTGGTTTCAGCATTCCAGGGACGTGTTTATTTACCAAGTTTCTTGTAGGGCGTTTGCCAGGTGGTTTCAGCATTCCAGGGACGTGTTTATTTACCAAGTTTCTTGTAGAGCGTTTGCCAGGTGGTTTCAGCATTCCTGGGATGTGTTTATTTACCAAGTTTCTTGTAGAGCGTTTGCCAAGTGGTTTCAGCATTCCAGGGATGTGTTTATTTACCAAGTTTCTTGTAGAGCGTTCGCCAAGTGGTTTCAGCATTCCAGTGATGTGTTTATTTACCAAGTTTCTTGTAGAGTGTTTGCCAAGTGGTTTCAGCATTCCAGGGATGTTTTTATTTACCAAGTTTCTTGTAGAGCGTTCGCCAAGCGGTTTCAGCATTCCAGGGATGCGTTTATTTACCAAGTTTCTTGTAGAGCGTTTGCCAAGTGGTTTCAGCATTCCAGGGATGTGTTTATTTACCAAGTTTCTTGTAGAGCGTTCGCCAAGTGGTTTCAGCATTCCAGGGATGTGTTTATTTACCAAGTTTATTGTAGAGCGTTTGCCAAGTGGTTTCAGCATTCCAGGGATGTGTTTATTTACCAAGTTTCTTGTAGAGCGTTTGCCAACTGGTTTCAGCATTCCTGGGATGTGTTTATTTACCAAGTTTCTTGTAGAGCGTTCGCCAAGCGGTTTCAGCATTCCAGGGATGCGTTTATTTACCAAGTTTCTTGTAGAGCGTTTGCCAAGTGGTTTCAGCATTCCAGGGACGTGTTTATTTACCAAGTTTCTTGTAGAGCGTTTGCCAGGTGGTTTCAGCATTCCTGGGATGTGTTTATTTACCAAGTTTCTTGTAGAGCGTTTGCCAAGTGGTTTCAGCATTCCAGGGATGTGTTTATTTACCAAGTTTCTTGTAGAGCGTTCGCCAATTGGTTTCAGCATTCCAGTGATGTGTTTATTTACCAAGTTTCTTGTAGAGTGTTTGCCAAGTGGTTTCAGCATTCCAGGGATGTTTTTATTTACCAAGTTTCTTGTAGAGCGTTCGCCAAGCGGTTTCAGCATTCCAGGGATGCGTTTATTTACCAAGTTTCTTGTAGAGCGTTTGCCAAGTGGTTTCAGCATTCCAGGGATGTGTTTATTTACCAAGTTTCTTGTAGAGCGTTCGCCAAGTGGTTTCAGCATTCCAGGGATGTGTTTATTTACCAAGTTTCTTGTAGAGCGTTTGCCAAGTGGTTTCAGCATTCCAGGGATGTGTTTATTTACCAAGTTTCTTGTAGAGCGTTCGCCAAGTGGTTTCAGAAAACCAGTGATATGTTTATTTACCAAGTTTCTTGTAGAGCGTTTGCCAAGTGGTTCCAGCATTCCGGGGATGTGTTTATTTACCAAGTTTCTTGTAGAGCGTTCGCCAAGCGGTTTCAGCATTCCAGGGATGTGTTTATTTACCAAGTTTCTTGTAGAGCGTTCGCCAAGTGGTTTCAGCATTCCAGTGATGTGTTTATTTACCAAGTTTCTTGTAGAGCGTTTTCGAAGGGGTTTCAGCATTCCAGGGATGTGTTTATTTACCAAGTTTCTTGTAGAGCGTTCGTCAAGCGGTTTCAGCATTCCAGGGATGTGTTTATTTACCAAGTTTCTTGTAGAGCGTTCGCCAAGTGGTTTCAGCATTCCAGTGATGTGCTTATTTACCAAGTTTCTTGTAGAGCGTTTTCGAAGGGGTTTCAGCATTCCAGGGATGTCTTTATTTACCAAGTTTCTTGTAGAGCGTTCGCCAAGTGGTTTCAGCATTCCAGGGATGTGTTTATTTACCAAGTTTCTTGTAGAGCGTTTGCCAACTGGTTTCAGCATTCCAGGGATGTGTTTATTTGCCAAATTTCTTGTAGAGCGTTTGCCAAGTGGTTTCAGCATTCCAGGGATGTGTTTATTTACCAAGTTACTTGTAGAGCGTTTGCCAAGTGGTTTCAGCATTCCAGGGGAGTGTTCATTTACCAAGTTTCTTGTAGAGCTTTCACCAAGTGGTTTCAGCATTCCAGCAAGCAAACCATTCAAAACCGTTGATAAGGAACAGCTGGCTTGGCAAGCACTAGCTAGCTGCTTGGTAAATGAATACACCCCGGGTTTCCTCCCTTTCAGTTTTGTGTTAAAGAGAAGTAGCGACTGTTTCAAAAGGTAATCAAACGTGTTTGTGGTTTATAATATTTTTACTCATGGTAGGGGGTGCTCCCACCAAAACGGCACGATAAGCTGTTTATACACGTTAACATAGCGTTTGTTCAAGGGGAAAACCCTTGGGAGGGGTGTATTATTAGTTTTAATATTGTTTTGTAATAATATTAATATTGTGTTATTATCATCTCTTTTGTTATTAAAAGCGGCTTTGGAAAAACGCCACGATAACGCTAGCTTAACACTGATATACACCTCAACACGCAACCCCAATTGGAGGGGGAAACCCCCTTGGGGTGCGGGAGAAGTTAAATCACTACAACCTTCATTGTGTGACCCGTAGTCACCCCTGTCAAGTTTGGTTGAGATTGGATGAGTAACGATCGAATGTATGGCGGTCAAAAATCGTCAGACAGTCAGACGACTCAGACAGACACCAAATAGTGTATTTTAGCATGATCCGAATATCATACTGACGTCACAGCGTCACACTTGTGCTCACCTGCGCGCACGTGGAGTGGAAGGGGAGTGGTTTAAAAGTAACCCAAAGTTCTAAAAGCGGCGGAGTTTAAACTTAGTACTTGAAGTGCAAACGCTCGATTAATGACACGTTGACACCTTATGGGTACCTACACGTGTTAGATAGAATAATACATGCACACCTTTATATGGATATCGCCGATTCGCCACACATTTCCTCCTCAATCCCGCAACCAAAATGCCACAGGTGGAATGCAAGTTTTTATTGTTATTATTGAGACACGATATTGACAATGCAGTCACGTGTTCTCTCGATGACGTCAAGCAGATATTCACATCAAAAGCGGCGACATGAACGCATTGGCAAAACACAGAGTTCACTTTTCCACAAAAATTAAACAGGTTCGATTTAAAAGGAGATGAAGCCGAAAGCTGAAACGTCGAATTAAAATCCATTGCAAACAACAACAACAAGTTACCACTGAAAATCCAACACAAATGGAGTGTTAGGGCACCTGTCGATGCTAATCAATTAAGCTCGCTAACATTCCGTACAGGTAAACAAACAGGTTTGTGGATTCCAGTTTGTACAAAGCGTTTATATTGGCAGTCACGTGACTGTACATGAGGGCACGAATATAAAGCAACGCGGCAAAGTGTTCTGTTGGATTAAAGGGAAACAATCATGACATTTTTTTGAAGAGATATGTTTTAGAGGACGAATGATATCCCTGACTCATTTGCTCAAAAAATCTAATTTGGGGGGAGAATAATAAGCCAAATAAATGGTGTTTTAAAATCGGGCTATTTTCACTTCCGTTATGCAAATGATCTACTTCCGTTACTGAATTTCATCATAAGTTATTCTAGTGTTCAAGATACCGATGTGCCAAGCTTTTAACTGTTTGAATCGTCGAGGAGTTTGCCCACAGAACTCAGAAGTCGTTGTTTTGCATCCCTGACCCATGAAAAGGTAATTAACGACCGTGAGTTTTGTGGTTGAAAAACCTAGGGATAACCAGATTCAACATCAAAACGTGTGTTCATTCAAAATATCTTGTTGTTTGTGAAGCCCACTTCGATCCATCAGCGTTCCTATTTGATCAACAGGCTCGCTAACTGGGAAACAAGCCTCGGAAATTGCTGAAACACGACGCTGTACCGACCGACACTTATCGGGCCACACCCAAGCCAGGCCCATGTGATCCAAGCTCAGAGCTAGTCCTCAAGTAGATATGTATGTTACTGGAATACTAGCAGAACCTACCTGTCGCTTCGCCGAAGGAACAATTAGTCATCCTTTTTGCCAAAATTGCTATATTGGTTCATTGTGTCTGCATTGAGTCCGTAGATCATTATAAACTCGACCGTATATTTCATCACTTTTTGAAGTGTCCTCATGTCTATTATTGGTCAGTGGCTCATTGGGGCTTTGTTTGTCATATGCCCCAAGGGCAGTTTGCATTCTCATTAGATAGCCGATCGATCTCGCAGGAATAAGCCAGAGATCCTTCACCACACAGTCCTCCACATAAATGTTATTGTTCTGCACAAACTCGCCTGCAGCACGGCAACAGCTAAACGATCCTGCAGGAGCGGTCCGCGAACGCGTCGCTACGGCTTAGCCTTGAGGTTTGGCTGCCTCACAGCCTCAACTGACTCATATCGTTTCGGTTTACTCACCAAATTTTTACTACTTCACCAATGTGGTAAAAGACGTACTATTCGACATGTTGCTCAATGCAGGTTGTAACACATTTCTCCTTCGATTATCCACCTTATCACGATTATCCAGCTTATTATTCTCCCCCCCCCCCCCCCCAAAAACATTTTTTTGCTAATGGGTCAGGGATATTATCCATTAAAACATCTTTTCGAAAATTTCACGTTTGTGTCCCTTTAAGTGAACATATGCAACAGAAACCCATCGATGGTGGAACAGAAACCCATCGATGATTGAACAGAAACCCATCGATGATCGAACAGAAACCCCTCAATGATCGAACAGAAACCTATCGATGATCGAACAGAAACCCCTCAATGATCGAACAGAAACCCCTCAATGATCGAACAGAAACCCATCGATGGTGGAACAGAAACCCCTCGATGATCGAACAGAAACCCCTCGATGATCGAACAGAAACCTATCGATGATCGAACAGAAACCCCTCAATGATCGAACAGAAACCCCTCAATGATCGAACAGAAACCCATCGATGGTGGAACAGAAACCCCTCGATGATCGAACAGAAACCCATCGATGATCGAACAGAAACCTATCGATGATCGAACAGAAACCCCTCAATGATCGAACAGAAACCCATCGATGATCGAACAGAAACCCCTCAACGATCGAACAGAAACCCATCGATGGTGGAACAGAAACCCCTCGATGATCGAACAGAAACCCCTCGATGATCGAACAGAAACCCCTCGATGATCGAACAGAAACCTATCGATGATCGAACAGAAACCTATCGATGATCGAACAGAAACCCCTCAATGATCGAACAGAAACCCATCGATGATCGAACAGAAACCCATCGATGCTAGAACAAAAACCCATCGATGATCGAACAGAAACTCCTCGATGATCGAACAAAAACCCATCGATGATCGAACAGAAACTCCTCGATGATTGAACAGAAACCCATCGACGATCGAACAGAAACCCCTCAACGATCGAACAGAAACTCAATGATTGTATTATGTTTTTGCCCAACGTTAATTAATTATTTCACTGCACTTTCTTAAATGGAATTTATCGAGTTGCAAAATATGTAATTGTAGCCGATTCACGTCGATTACACACAAAAGCCATATTAAATTCGTGCAAATCGATAGGATGGCTGTTTAGGAGGCTACAAGGACAATCTGTCACGACTGTAGGAAACGGGACAAGGTGGAATAACTTGAGAATGATTTGTACCACGAGCATCCATCATCCTCCCAAATCTGGGAAAGGAAACACCCAAAGTTTCATTACGACTTCATCTGGTTCAATCCGTTGTCCGGTATTGTAGATATCAGCAATTTGAATATTTCAATCGGTAACCGTCACGTGACACGTTAACTCCACCATCACCGGGGAGGTGTTTCAAGAATCGCGTCATATTTATATACGTACATCATTAGTGGATCACACCTGATGGAAAATAAAAAAGTTAATACAGAAATACGATAACTGGATAACATTTGGGTTTTTGTAATGTCTAGGATGTTCATTTTACTCAAGACAGACAAAAACTAAACACTTACAGTAGTTACGATGGAAGGGAAATAAAATGATAAACACAATGCGGCTAAATGATACTTCACGTGAAATTAAGGAAATAACAATTGGGAATTTTCAAACATAAATGTTCCTTATAGAGTGCACTGATGGGGGGAAAGGCATTTGTTTGAAGCTGATACAAAATGTTAACAGATGAGGAATAGGTGAGACGTGGGTATCGGTGAGACGTGGGAATCGGTGAGACGTGGGAATCGGTGAGACGTGGGAATCGGTGAGACGTGGGAATCGGTGAGACGTGGGTATCGGTGAAACGTGGGTATCGGTGAGATGTGGGAATAGGTGAGATGTGGGAATAGGTGAGATGTGGGTATCGGTGAGACGTGGGTATCGGTGAGACGTGGGAATCGGTGAGACGTGGGTATCGGTGAGACGTGGGAATCGGTGAGACGTAGGTATCGGTGAAACGTGGGTATCGGTGAGACGTGGGTATCGGTGAGACGTGGGTATCGGTGAGACGTGGGTATCGGTGAGACGTGGGTATCGGTGAGACGTGGGAATCGGTGAGACGTGGGAATCGGTGAGACGTGGGTATCGGTGAAACGTGGGTATCGGTGAGATGTGGGAATAGGTGAGATGTGGGAATAGGTGAGATGTGGGTATCGGTGAGACGTGGGTATCGGTGAGACGTAGGTATCGGTGAGACGTAGGTATCGGTGAGACGTGGGTATCGGTGAGACGTGGGTATCGGTGAGACGTGGGTATCGGTGAAACGTGGGTATCGGTGAGATGTGGGTATCGGTGAGACGTGGGTATCGGTGAGACGTGGGTATCGGTGAGATGTGGGAATAGGTGAGATGTGGGAATAGGTGAGACGTGGGTATCGGTGAGACGTGGGTATCGGTGAGACGTAGGTATCGGTGAGACGTGGGTATCGGTGAGACGTGGGTATCGGTGAGACGTGGGAATCGGTGAGACGTGGGAATCGGTGAGACGTGGGTATCGGTGAGACGTGGGAATCGGTGAGACGTGGGTATCGGTGAGACGTGGGAATCGGTGAGACGTGGGTATCGGTGAGACGTGGGTATCGGTGAGACGTGGGTATCGGTGAGACGTGGGTATCGGTGAGACGTGGGTATCGGTGAGACGTGGGAATCGGTGAGATGTGGGAATCGGTGAGATGTGGGAATCGGTGAGATGTGGGAATCGGTGAGATGTGGGAATAGGTGAGATGTGGGAATTGGTGAGATGTGGGAATAGGTGAGATGTGGGAATAGGTGAGATGTGGGAATCGGTGAGATGTGGGAATAGGTGAGATGTGGGAATTGGTGAGATGTGGGAATAGGTGAGATGTGGGAATAGGTGAGATGTGGGAATCGGTGAGACGTGGGTATCGGTGAGACGTGGGTATCGGTGAGACGTGGGTATCGGTGAGACGTGGGAATCGGTGAGACGTGGGTATCGGTGAGACGTGGGTATCGGTGAGACGTGGGTATCGGTGAGACGTGGGAATCGGTGAGATGTGGGAATCGGTGAGATGTGGGAATCGGTGAGACGTGGGTATCGGTGAGACGTGGGAATCGGTGAGACGTGGGTATCGGTGAGACGTGGGTATCGGTGAGACGTGGGTATCGGTGAGACGTGGGAATCGGTGAGACGTGGGTATCGGTGAGACGTGGGTATCGGTGAGACGTGGGTATCGGTGAGACGTGGGTATCGGTGAGACGTGGGTATCGGTGAGACGTGGGAATCGGTGAGATGTGGGAATCGGTGAGATGTGGGAATCGGTGAGATGTGGGAATCGGTGAGATGTGGGAATCGGTGAGATGTGGGAATAGGTGAGATGTGGGAATTGGTGAGATGTGGGAATAGGTGAGATGTGGGAATAGGTGAGATGTGGGAATCGGTGAGATGTGGGAATAGGTGAGATGTGGGAATTGGTGAGATGTGGGAATCGGTGAGATGTGGGAATCGGTGAGACGTGGGAATAGGTGAGACGTGGGAATCGGTGAGATGTGGGAATCGGTGAGATGTGGGAATCGGTGAGATGTGGGAATCGGTGAGATGTGGGAATCGGTGAGACGTGGGAATCGGTGAGACGTGGGAATCGGTGAGACGTGCGAATCGGTGAGACGTGGGAATCGGTGAGACGTGGGTATCGGTGAGACGTGGGTATCGGTGAGACGTGGGTATCGGTGAGACGTGGGTATCGGTGAGACGTGGGTATCGGTGAGACGTGGGTATCGGTGAGACGTGGGTATCGGTGAGACGTGGGTATCGGTGAGATGTGGGTATCGGTGAGATGTCGGTATCGGTGAGATGTGGGTATCGGTGAGATGTAGGTATCGGTGAGATGTGGGTATAGGTGAGATGTGGGTATCGGTGAGATGTGGGTATCGGTGAGATGTGGGTATCGGTGAGATGTGGGTATCGGTGAGATGTGGGTATCGGTGAGATGTGGGTATCGGTGAGATGTGGGTATCGGTGAGATGTGGGTATCGGTGAGATGTGGGTATCGGTGAGATGTGGGTATCGGTGAGATGTGGGAATAGGTGAGATGTGGGAATAGGTGAGATGTGGGTATAGGTGAGATGTGGTGCAATGTGAAAGTAATATGCATATGCTATCATGATGAAAATATGAAATATGAAATTGTAAAAAAGTCATGCTATCTCTGACAAGTCACGTGAACAAATCAAACAACAATAGAAATCATTAATAATAATAATAATAATAATAATAATTCTTATTATTTCTGGTATTTGTTTAAATCTTCAGAGGAGTATTGTGAATAATTAAAGCACATGTTGTATTTTCGCCACTTGTTCAATCAAACATTTTTGCATTTTCTAAGTGTTTCCTTCTGCATCATCTCTCAAGTATTTCTGCCTCCTAGCGGCAAAATTGGTCACGTGGTTCGCTCAATCACTCTCATCATCTTCTTCATCTACATCTCTGAAGATGCTGTCCTGCAGACCATGTCCTGCTCCCTCGATGCCCTGTGCCGTGTACATGTAAGTGTGTACAGGGCTGCCTGCACCGAGCAGGATGGCCTGCACACAAAACACAATCACAATTCCCTATAAATGGCATAATTTTCTAATTATCGAATGAAAATCGCATCTATAATTTACACCACATTTTTCAAGGCCAGTGGGCACTTCCACCCGAGGGCAGGAGTACGAATACGAGCTGGAGTTTGTGCACCAAAGTAAGTACCGGTACGTGTTCGTCTGCTGGACATGGGTGGCCACTTTAGGCCAGTACTGTATACTATTGCGGTTGGAACTAGAGGTAGAACTGGGTTCGGAAGCTCTACGTAGGCCCAAAAACTGTTAAATGTCAAGTTTGGAGTTTCAGTAACGTCCAAGTTTGTTCCATTATGTTATAATCAGATTACGCACAAGTGTTTCATTCATTTGATTTGATGTTAAATTATAGTCTGTTTTATGTCATTGTTCGATGTGCTACTGAGGAATGAATACAATTTTTAAAAAAAAGAATGAATAAAAAGAATGAATGAAAAGAAGGATAAAAAGACAAAATGTCAGCCCCCATGGTTTTAGTAATTTTGCTGAATGGACTCAGTCCGCCATCTTTGCTCGGATTACAAAAGAAAATCTTCGGAATATGTATACTCTCATGTACAGGGCGCCATTTGTAAAATTTCCAGTGTGGGGATAAAATTGACACATCATGGGGTTTTTTGTTATTTCTCATTTTTACAACTTACAAACTCTACAAAATGGCGACATGAAGCTGAAAAGTCACATCACAATTAAAATACATAGCGAATAGATTCCTCACACTGAAAAAAAAGGAATGAAAAATAAAAATTGGAACTATTTCAGGTGTGCATGTGCATCAAAAGTTATTACCACGTCAATCAAGGGTTGATAGACATTGCTATGGACAAATACAGATAAAAATAACTTTGAGTTGGTTCTTCTCTGGTTGTTTTATAAAGCTGCAATTGATGTGTTGCTGTCTCTTGTTTTTTCCTGTACGTACTATACACACTATAGAGTAACAGTTTTTTTTGAATCGAAATAAAATAGCAACGTCATGAGGCCATCTTCATTGGTTCATTTGCTGTGCTTCGTCATGTACAGTTTTGTGAGATGATAATAACGGATAACTGGAATCCCATCTTATCCACCTTATACAGCCTAACAGCATGATCCGGATCCAGTAAAACCAAACTCCATTGCATGCTTGAACAAGAAAGGGCAACCAGAGATTTCAGACCCTCGCCAGGACGTGTTTTAGCGGTTTTAAGGCGTTTGTGGTAAAACAAATATGGCGGCCGAACCACGTGACCGATGACGTCATCGTTATTAATTTTTTTCCACAAATTTATCCCTGGATGTCGCTCAATAAATTTCATCTGGATCAGATTAAGTTTTGTACTTGTCGAATTATGACATCATAACGAAGACACCTATTACATCATTATTAACAAATGTTATTCCCCATGGAGGGTTCTTTACAATGCGCCGTGTCTCATTTTTTTCTATGCAGCGCTTTCGGAGATATAGAGGTGCAAAGTTTTTAGGTTTTTCCAAGATGGCGCCCGTAACGTAAACTGTTCAGCCTGGCGGAGGTATGCGCTCTACTGAATGTTAGTCTAGTTCTTATTGAGACTCAACCAGTAGGAGTGATGGGTGGTATGAAGGTAGCCAATCATTCAACCTTTTACGTTGGTACACCTGGTAATGTCTGGGCTGGCAGGAGAGCCTGGAGGTGTACACACACCTCTGAGCTGTCTAGCCTGTGTTTGAATCTCGACCCACCCATTAACTTTGACCTTCGTGTTTGGGGTCAATCGGTGGACATCAAGCTGGAGGAACCCTCTGCCAGCCCTGGGTATTGGCAGAGCTTAAAGATCCCTCGGTCTCCTTCACAAAGAGTCGGTGAGTTATCGGGACCCTGGTCTGAACATCACCTGGACAAACCATCTTCAGTCCAATGTCAGGCTTGGCCAGCTGGTTTGCGAAATAAATGGGCAACAACCTTTCCCATAGGAAGGTGGGAATAATCTGATCCATTAAAAGAAGCAGATCAGGGACTCTGATAATGTCTATGATCGTCTCAAATTGTCAAAACAAACATCACAGGATCAGGTGTGCAAAAATGGAAAAGGTGCAAAAAATGGATCCCCGTAACAACTGACCAATGAGCCTGCTCCCAATAATTAGCAAGTTCATAGAATCCATCATCGCAGTTGATATGAAATCATTCCTTTTCACCAACAACCTCATCTCAGATCATCATTTTGGAATCAGACCCGGACACTCCACCTTGGACCACCAACAATGGATGGAGGCCGCAATGTCAGACATAAGATCAGGCCCTCTCTCTCGACATATCTCGTGCTTTTCACCTTGCTCTCCAAACTGACTGTCATTGGAATCCAAGGCCAATTACACTCTTGGATTGATGACTTCCTCCACTCTCATAGCCAATGTTTGGCTCTCAACGGAACCCTTTCTCCTCCCTTCCCTGTGAAGGCTGGAATACCCTAAGGCAGTGTTCTAGGCCTCATCCTATTGTACACCGCTCCTTTCCTATGCCATCTCCAGGCGATGCATGACGTCATTGCCGGGCACCGAAGGGGGCTCGGCAGTGACGCACGCTGAAAGGGAGTACTCCGTTTTCACTCTGGTTGTTTGTTTTCTTTCTTGTTTGTCCGGGTGATATCTTAGCCATCCTTTGAGATAGGAAGCTGAAATTTGGGCAAAATAGTGAGCAAGTACTTTGTCAAAAAAGGATTTTTTTGTTTTTTGCTTAATCAATTAATTGATGAGTTATTTAATTATTAACGATTAATTAAGTACTTATAAATTTCCTTTCTCTTCTGACCATTAACTCAGGCACCTTTTGAGTTAGGAAGCTTTTAGTTAGGAAGAAGTTAGGAAGAAGAAGTTAGGAAGTTAGGAAGCTGATATTTGGACATGCCAATGACCAAATGATTTGGCTGTAAAGACTATTTTTGATTTATTGATTAATGAATTAATCGATTAATTATTTAATTATTCGATGAATGACGAATTTTTTTTTTCTGTTACAGATTCGGATGAAATGGTGGTTGTTTCGGTATTCTATTAGCCAATTGATTACTTATTAATTTTTTATGATTATTATTTATTTATTTTCATTGTTAATCATTTATTTATTTCCTTTCTCTGCTGGGCAATATATCAGGCACCTTTTGAGCTAGGAAGCTGATATTTGGACCTGACAATGACCAAGTGATTTCGCTGTAAAGGGTATTTTTGATTTATTGATTTATCAATTAAACGATTAATTATTTAATTATTCGTTTTATGACTTAATTAATTTTTTTAAGTTACAGATTCGGATGATATGAAATCCGATACAGATTCGGATGATATGATAAAAAATGATATGATGATATGAAAAAATATGGTGGTTTAAGTATTCTGTTAGGCAATTGATTAATTATTTAATGATTATTGTTTATTTCTTTTCATTTATTAATCATTTATTTATTCTCTTTCTCATCTTGGCAATATCTCAGGCACCTTTTGAGCAAGGAAGCTGATATTTGGACATGACAGTGACCAATTGATGTGGCTATAAAGGATATTTTGGATTTATTGATTAATCACTTAATCGATTATTTATTTATTAATTAATCAATTAATTATTTAATTTTATTGATTAATGACTTAGTTAATTAATTTTCGAAAAGTTACAGCTTTGGATGAAGCACTGGTGGTTTCGGTATGCTATTAGCCAATTGATTAAGAAAATATTTTATGAGAATATTTTATTGATTTTAAATATGTAATTAACCAATCAATTATTGTACAGCTTTCCATCCCAATACAGTCTCTATGCACTGCATGGCGGTATTTCCAGGCGCCGAATGCACCCCGGCAATGCCGCGCTAGTGGATGTTATTTATTTATTTGGCATGGGGGCGGTGTCCTTTGAATGTATCTGTACTTGTTCCTTATCTTCATTAATGATCTCACTCTGACTCTGGAAAATTTTCTTTATCTCTTTGCTGATGACCCCACCCTCTGCCATCACATCTATCATCCTTCTGACAGAGAGACAGCCTCTTCCCTCTCGTCAGACCTTGACAAAATCACAAGCTGGTCAAACACACGGAATACATATTTTACCCCTGAAAAATGTCACACTGAGTATCTCTTTCCGAAAGGACCATACTGCAAACCCTTCCATCCACTTTCTCAAGAACTCTCTCGAAGAAGAAGTTCAGTCACTCATACTCTGAGGTCTCACTCTCAGCCATGATCTCCCTTTAGTTCACTCTCAAAGTTGGCCTCAAAAGCCAGACCGAGCATCGTCTGTCGTGCAAAGTCCCTCCTTGGGACACATGAGCTCCTATCCACCTACAAGGCATTCTTCCGCATCTTGATGGGGTACTGCTCTCTCTCCTCTGGTTTGCCTCCCATCTCGCATCTTCCTCAGCTTGACGTCGTGGAAAACAAGGCCTTCAAGATCATTGGAATCTCTCACAATGAAGCCGAGTCTATGGGCCTATCAAATTCCCACCACCGACTGGTTGGTAGTCTCTCTGCCTTCCTCCGCCCCATTTCTGGTTTTGCACCCTCTGGTCTTTCTGTGCTTTGTATTCCCCCCTACCCCACCCCCAGGTATCTGCAGGATGCACACGGAATACCAGCAACCATCTCCTACCTTGTGATTATGCCGAAATCCAGAACCACTGCTCACTTCCACTCATGTGTTGCTCTTTTTCCCCACAAAATGTGGAACCAACTTTCACATTCTCCTCAATCACATTCTTCCCTCCAGGTCTTCAAGACAGCTGTTCACCACCTTCTTAAATCATCCCCCATTTCAAATACATAATCTTTTTTTTACACACATTAAAGAGTAATGTCCCTTTACCTAAAGAGATTTAAGTCCTGGGAGAAAAAGGGTACGGGGTGGTGGGACAGGAATTTTAAATGGATGCAAAATAAATAATTTGTCAATCTAAGAAGGTTAAGGAGCAGAAGAAGAGGAGTTGGAAGGTGAGTGGAGGTAGCAGCCAAGAAGCAAGATGAAGCCGGGTATGTGACTACCATTTTCTCCTCTCGCCCAGGGGGGTTGCGCAGGAAGAAGCAGAGCGGAGCAAATGCAATGTCCACCAAGCCGACGATGGCCATCAGCCAAGGGAAGCCGATGGCCCGAGCAATGGCTCCTCCAGTGGACGGACCTGTCACATAGCCATGTCCAAGTTAGCGGGACCAGAAGCTGCAACTCAAACATCGAGGACATGGCATTTCACTATGCTCTGGCAAATGTTGAATCCATAAGAATCGCAAAATCGCAAATTTTCAAAATTCTTATTCATATCACATTTGTTGGCATATTAAGAAAAACAAATACCGCATGCGCAATATTTCCAATCATGCCTCTATCTGATTGAATTTTAACACCTGTCAAAGAATGATTGGAGTGGAAGGACAATGATCTCCCACCAATCTAAAGTTTTCCATACGGAATGTGAGAGTAGTGAACTGTGTTGTTTGCCAACGTGAAAGATTTTGAAGCACATTTGGTAAGATCAAACCATGTAGTTTGGGTTACCTGTTCAGTATACTGTTACGGATTCGTCACTTCCGTTGTTGTGGTTTTCATCCACTTGACATATTTCTGATATTATGTACTATTATTATCTTCAAAAGGTTTAGTATTCATGAACAGGTATCAAAAGTTTAAAAGGTTAACTTTAAATGATACAGGAAACCGAACCGGAAGACGACGGGGGAGAAGAAGAGGAAAGCGTGGCGAGCAAAGTCAGGGAAGACGCGTGACGTCGAGCTCCGTAGCGAGCGTTGTCTAATGAAGGTCGCGAGGGAATTTCGAGTTCCTTGAAAGGACATCCTGCGATAGGTATTATTGCTGGGATTGAGACATCTGCGTAGTCAGGTTTAGGCTGAGATTCCGTCGAATCCTTGCCTGGTCGCTTCGACTCAAGTAAGAGCCTTCGGCCATTTTGACCCTCGCGCTTCGCTCACCGAAAAGGTTTTTGCTACGCGTCAGCTTTTCTCTGCATCCCATCGTCTGTCGGGGATGTGTGTGTGCAAATGCTGCATTTGAAGATTACGCTGCGGTTCGCAGATTGAACAGTGAACCCGCACATTGAGATTGCCGTTGGTTTCAGACCACGTGACTGGCTACGCTTTTTCTACGCTACGCCCACGCCTCGTCCGCATCAACGGAGTGCTGGTCTTGATTCGATCTCGCTCTGACACTCGCTGGAGGGGATCACCTTTGAGTTATAGAGACATTGAGGAGTGTCCTTTTTTCACTGGCTTAAAGCGCAGTGAATTATCTGACTTTAGCTGATGGTACCATCCTAAGAGATATAGAGTGCACTCTGGATTGCTATTGGTTGTACCGTTATTTTCGTGTGTGATTCTTAATACAACATTTGTTCGTTTAAAATCATTGGTGTGGTTTCACTATTGTTTTCTAACACAGAATAACATATTTTTTTGCCGTGGCTCCTCTCGGGATTCGGAGGTACACCGTGACCAGGAGGTCGGGGAGGAACACGTGACAGAAATTGGGGGCTCGTCCAATTGACTCATGGGCTCAAAATTGGGTCTTCGTCCGGGATTAAATTCCATAAATTTCGTCCGGGAAAGAATTCCCTAACATTCCCAGAATTCCAAAATTTGGAATTTTCCCAACATTCCCAAAAAAATTTAAAAATTGGAAAATTTTTGGGTGAAGGTTAACAGGTGTTAACGGATAGTCACCATGGTGTTTGATGCAGGAGAGTTTGCGGCGTCCCCTAGTGAGGCACAGTTCCAAGCATTAAAAAAATCGGACCTCTTGATATTGGCCAGACATTTTAGCTTGGAGGTCCGAGCTAATATGAAGAAAGCAGAGATGCAGAGATTGGTGATAGAATCTCTGGTGGGACAAGGAACATGGAAAGAGGGAGCCTTGGATTGGTTACCCGAGGAACAAGAAAATGTGGAGCTCCGGAAACTGGAGATGCAATTGCAGAGCCAGGAAAGGTCAAAAGCAGAGGAAAAGAGAGCTGCAAGAGAACTCGAGGAAAGAAAAGCAGAGGAAAGGAGAGTTGAATGAGAACTCCAGGAAAGGTTAGAAGAGAAAAAAGCAGAGGAAAGGAGAGCTGCAAGAGAATTCGAAGAAAGAAGAGAAAAGGAAAGAGCAGAACAGGAACGAGAACTCGAGGAAAAAAGAATAGTACAGGAAAGAGAACTCGAGGAAAGAAGAGCAGCACAGGAAAGAGAACTCGAAGAAAGAAGAGAAAAGGGAAAAGGAGAGGAGAGAAAAGCCGAAAGGGAGTTAAGGGAACGGGACTTGGCGCTTCAGCAGGAAATTCAACTCAAGGAGCTGGATTTAATGAAAGAACGGGGAGAGGTACCATCCATGCCGACTGGTTCGACACCTAGTCAGAACACCTGGGATGTTGGTAGACATGTGAGGCTGGTTCCACCCTTCAATGAAAAGGAGGTAGCCAATTGTTTTTCACACTGAGAAAGTGGCTCAAATGCTAAAATGGCCGGAGGAGTCCTGGACCATGTTAGTGCAAAGTGTTCTGGTGGGTAAAGCTCAAGATATTTATTCGGCTTTACCGATTGACCAATGTGCAGATTATGAGATAGTGAAGAAAACCATTCTCAAAGCCTACGAATTGGTCCCTGAAGCTTACCGGCAAAAATTCTGGAATGCCAGGAAGAGGGAGAGTGAGACCCATGTGGAGTTTGCCAGAATGAAAGAAACCATGTTTGATCGGTGGTGTGATTCAAAAGGGGTTGGGAAAGACTTCGAACTATTGCGACAATTGATCCTGGTGGAGGAATTCCAACAGTGTGTCCACGAGGACATTAAAGTACATCTGAAGGAAAGGAATGTACCAAAGTTGTATGAGGCAGCAACCATGGCAGATGACTATGCCTTAACACACAGGATGGGGTTCCACAAACCTAACTTTTCGCCTAGACTTAGCCAGGGGAGTTATGGTACATCCGGGGCGGAGAACGAAAATTCATGGGGGTGACCTCGAGATGACTATGAGGACAACTCTGATACCGCGACTTTTTGGGATCAGAAGACAACAGTTCCAAGGCAGACCTATCTTCCGGGGGGCTCGAGGCAGACCGCGAGTTTCTCCTCCGGACCTACTTGTGCCTTTTGCAATAAACGTGGACACGTGAGGTCCCAATGTTATGCCCGGGAAAGGAACAATCAGGAGCGGAGTCAGACTAGTACAACTCCGAATGCCATGGCAAATGTGAGAAATCGCCCTCAAAAGGGTTACCAACCATTTCTTTCAGAGGGGTTTATGTCACTGGATGGAGACTCGACTAACCAGAGACCTGTTAGGGTATTGAGGGACACAGGATCACATCAATCTTTAATGCTCGAAGGCATTTTGCCATTGTCAGAGGAGACGGCAACTGGTGATAGTGTTCGTTTACAGGGGTTTGATGGCTGTGTTAGAGCTCCACTTCATGTCATCCATTTGGAGTCTGATTTGGTGTCAGGACCGGTCACCGTAGGTTTACAAGCCACTCTTCCTGTAGAGGGAGTATCTTTTGTTATCGGTAATGACTTGGCCGGTGGTCAAGTTTCTGGTAACCCGATGGTTGTTAAAAAGCCCAGTAGGGAAAATAACACCACACCAGTCAGGGATGGCGGCAGATTTGGCAAGCTATTTGTAGGTGGACTGAACTTCAAAACAAAGGAAGAAGTTCTGACCTCTTTCTTCAGCAAATATGGACCGCTTTTGGAAGTGCGGCTGGTAAAAGACAGGGAAAACGCAAAAGTCAAGAGGGTTTGGCTTTGTCACGTTTGAAAACACAAAGGACGCCAAAGAGGCAGAGAAGGATTGGAATGGCAAGGATTTGGATGGTCGGACCATAGCCGTAGAGAAGGCAGGCCATAGGCGTCGAGGGGGCTACAGAAGAGGAAAACGTGGCGGTAGTTTTGGTGGTGGCCGCAGTCGATATTACTATGGAGGCTCCCAGAGTTACGGCAGCTCCCGAAGGAATGATTATCAGGGTAGTGGCCGAGACTCCATTTGGGTTATTCACGTGACTACAGTGACAAGCGGTCCAACCGTGATTATTACGAAGGTTAGAAAGAGTTGAAGCACTGAATGCTGCGGAGCAGCTGAGCCAAAATTCCTACACGGAATAACCGTGAACGCCATGTTCCTAAAGGCGTCCATGTAGTGAACTTTCCTACATCGATTAACTGTGAACTCCACGTTCCTAAAGGCGTCCATGTAGTGAATACTTCCAGGCCTCACCACCCAACCACCATGGAACCTGGCTTTCAGCTCGGCCTCCCGGGAAAATTGCTATAGATTTGCTGGCCTTTGGGTTTTGATCACAACCCCTTATCCTTCATTCAAAAGAAACGAAAAGTAAAATCAGAGGGTGGTGAGATGGAGTTTGGCTTTGCAGGAGTCCAACTGGGAAATTGAACATGTAAAGGGCAGGGACACTGTCGTTGCTGATGCTTTGGCCAGAGTGAATTAACTTTGGAAATCTCTGGGGGTTGTGTGAAATGTTGTCACTTTATTTTTGGGAGATTGATAATTGTTGCTCATGGGAATTGAGGATTTGGTTGTGAGTTTACTGTTGTTTGTTTAAAGGGTGTGCCTGCAAAGAAAGTTTTCGCTGTGTTCAAACTTTCTTTCTTGAGGGGGGAAGTGTTATGGATTCGTCACTTCCGTTGTTGTGGTTTTCATCCACTTGACATATTTCTGATATTATGTACGATAATTATCTTCAAAAGGTTTAGTATTCATGAACAGTTATCAAAAGTTCAAAAGGTTAACTTTAAATGATACAGGAAACCGAACTGGAAGACGACGGGAGAGAAGAAGAGGAAGGCGTGGCGAGCAAAGTCGGGGAAGACGCGTGACGTCGAGCTCCATAGCGAGCATTGTCTAACAAAGGTCGCAAGGGAATTTTGAGTTCCTTGAAAGGACATCCTGCGATAGGTATTATCGCTGGGATTGAGAAATATGCGGTCAGGTTTAGGCTGAGATTCTGTCGAATCCTTGCCTGGTCGCTTCGACTCAAGTAAGTGCCGTCGGCCATTTTGACCCTCGCGCTTCGCTCACCGAAAAGTTTTTGCTACGCGTCAGCTTTTCTTTGCATCCAATCGTCTGTCGGGGATGTGTGTGCGCAAACGCTGCATTTGAAGATTATGCTGCGGTTGGCTGATTGAACTGTGAACCCGCACATTGAGTTTGCCATTGGTTTCGGACCACGTGACTGGCTACGCTTTTTCTACGCTACGCCCACGCCTCGTCCGCATCAACGGAGTGCGGGTCTCGATTCGATCTCGCTCTGACACTCGCTGGAGGGGATCACCTTTGAGTTATAGAGACATTGAGGAGTGTCCTTTTTTCACTCGCTTGGAGCGCAGTGAGTTATCTGACTTTAGCTGATGGTACCATCCTAAGAGATATAGAGTGCACTCTGGATTGCTATTGGTTGTACCATTATTTTTGTGTGTGATTCTTAATACAACATTTGTTCGTTTAAAATCATTGGTGTGGTTTCACTGTTGATTTCTAACACAGAATAACATATTTTTCTGCCGTGGCTCCTCTCGGGATTCGGAGGTACACCGTGACCAGGGGGTCGGGGAGGAACACGTAACAATACCCATGTGAGCACACAACTCATGATGCTGTAAATCCGAGGTTGATATCCCACATTACTGTTGATTTGTCTACAGTCTCCAAATGTCCTCTTAATTAAAGCAAAAGTACATTGATGTCTTCCAACTTGGTCACTGGGTACGCCTCGTAGAATGAGGAACTAGTCTTTCTGGTGAAGGCGGGAGTCCTTCTGCGTCACAGGAAAAGGTTCCATGGATGAAATGAACAGGACAACGATTGAGGTATGGAGGGAATAAACCCTCTCTTTTGCTCCAAGGGTTAACGCCCGCAACATTAGCTTCTCATGGCAGTTAGCATACTTTGATCAACGTCCTGTTGATTCCATCCACTGGATTCCTAGGCTAGTGGAGATAGGGAAAGTCAAAAGTTGAGCAGGAAAATGCTCCCAATCTCCCAAAACCTTGAAGAGATAGCAGCAGGAAAGCAAATTACCAAGTGCGTAGCCGAAGCAGAAGGCAATATCCGCTATGGCGTACAAGCTTCCATAGACTGACACGTGTCTTTGATCCACCAGCCAACCCATGAGAGGCATCATGGAGGAATCCACCATTCCTGCACACACGCAATTCAATGCCCGGTCACAATGCCCGGTCACAATGCCCGGTCACAATGCCCGGTCACAATGCCGGATCACAATGCCCGATCACAATGCCCAGTCACAATGCCAGTGCTTATATCGAGCATGCTCACAGAGAAGTGACATTTTTGAGAAGTGACATATTTTTACTCTGTCTGGCAGTCAAACAAAATTGAAAATCATTCCGACAGGGAAACTTACTGTTTTAGCGATGTCATATAGGGCACAAACAACAAGCAGGAACAACTCATGTAATGTGTTAAATGAGGTGGTGTAAAAGACGCTGCATCAATGGTGGTAAATTTCTGGATTTATTTTTTTCAACAACCTTTAAAATCAGATTTATTTTATTTAGTTTTAATTACACACTTGAACACTGTAGAACACAAATCGCCAATTCCTGGCACTTTGAAAAACCTTACGTTTCGCAATAGTTAGACAAAATATTACGCAATTTTACATTATTTTGGCCAATCAAATTTGCTGTTCCCAGAGCCCGTCCATATCATTGTTTGTCAAGACTGTGTGGGGTAACGTGTTCTATGAACTGTCTATTTCTATTTTTCTATTTTCCTCAGCACTCATTATTATTATTATTATTATTATTATTATTATTTTTGTATACAAGATCGAGGCTCTAACATTAATCACACAAAAAAAATCACAGACACATAACACATAATAAGGGGAGCAGTAGACAAGATGGGGAGAGAGGGGGAAGGACACAAACACAACATTTGAGAGCAGGGACATCAGGAGATCTGTGTGAGAGAGAGAGAGGGCTTGGGGGGAGGAGGCGTGGGAAGGGGGGGTGGGAGTGGTGGGAGAAGTATAAAACACAAGGACACTGCACAAGGACTTCCAGGAAGGAAGTTGGTATTTCAAAAAAGTGTATCTGGGGTGAATTAGCGGGGGTAGAAAAGATCAAGGTTTTGGAGGGGGGAAGATAAGAGATGTTGGTGAACATCTGTTTTAAAGACCTGGAGGGAGGAGTGGGATTGAAGAGAGTGTGGGAGTTTGTCCCACAGGTGGGAGAAAAGAGGAATGAAAGAGTGAAGATGAATAGAGAGTCTTGATTTTTAGCATTAAAATTTATCATTAGCATAAAAAATTTAGCATTAGCATTTTAGCTTTAGCATTAAAATAACCGGAAGGCTCTAAATTATTTCCCAACAACACAACAACAACATGCATTTTAAGGCCATTTTCCCTGCTAGAGCGGGGGTTAGCCTTGCGGTCCCCCATGACAATCTTCTCCATTTTGCCCTATTTTCTGCATCTCTCCTTGTTAACCCCCTTGCCCGCATTTCTTCTTCCACCATCTTTAGCCAAGTCTTTCTCGGTCTTCCCCGTCCTCTACTTCCTTCTACATTAACTTCCATCACTCTTCTCAACCAGTCACTTTCATCCTTCCTCAATACATGACCAAACCATCTCAACCTGTTCCTCTTCACAGCATCAATCACAGGCAATATTCCCATCATCTTTCGCAATTCATCATTTGTCTTCCTCTCTCTCAACGATACTCCGCACATCCATCGAACCATTCGCATTTCCACCCTTTCCAACCTTCGTTACTGCTCTACGTTCATTACCCATGTCTCGCTCCCATAAATCATAACACTTCTCACACATGCAGCATACACCTTTCCCTTCAGCTTCAACGACACTCCCCTCATCATCAGCACGCCACTCAATTCCCGAAACTTCTTCCATGCACATCTCACTCGAGCAACCGTTGCCGAGTCTGATCCACCTTCTCCATTCAGCATGTCTCCGAGGTAGCAAAATGTTTTCACACCTTCCAGCTTCACGCCGTCTCCAAGATCCAACTCAACATTTCCTCCATCTGCAGCTCCCTCTGTGCACACCTTACATTTGAATGTAGCTGCCACACTGGTAAATTACCCTCTCAGACCACTACATTTTTGATGAACCCACTCAGCACACATTGTACATTGAATGGAGTTCACTCCGACACCCTTCCTGCACACAGCACACGGCCACTTCCCAGTTCCTTCCACCTCACCACATGCTTTACCACTTGCCATCACCTTTGTCTTTCCGATATTCACCTTCAGACCTTTTGTCTCCATACATTCCTTCCACTTGTTCATCTTTTCCTTCAGTCCATCCATACTTTCCGCAATCAACACCAGATCATCTGCATACAACAACTCCCACGGTAAACCCTCCTTTACGTTCTGAGCCAGCACCTCCATCACAGCTACAAATAGTAGTGGACTCAGTACCGACCCCTGATGCACTTCCACCTTCACCTCAAACTCACCACTGTTCCCGTCCTTCGTCCTTACAGCTGTGCGTGCTCTTTTGTACATTGCCATCACTACTCTGATCAACCATTCCTCCACTCCTAACTTCCTCAATGCCCATGTCAATGCTTTGCATGGAACCCTATCGAATGCTTTCTCCAGATCAACAAACCCAAAAAACAACTTCTTCCTCTTATCCATGTACTTCTCCTGCAACTGCCTCACAATGAAAAGCGCATCTGTCGTTCCTTATCCTCCTTTCCAACACCCTTTCCAATACCTTCATTCCATGCTCCAATAACTTTATCGCTCGGTACGATCCACACTCCAGAGGGTCACCTTTCCCCTTGTATAGAGGGACGAGGGTACTCAGTTCCCAATTCACTGGAATGCGGCCTTCTTTCACCACCAGATTACAGATCTCTGTCATTCTCTTCACACCCCAACTTCCTGCTGCCTTCAACATATCTCCCACAACTCCCGTCGGCCCTCCCGCTTTTCCACTCTTCATTGCTTTTATCGCTTCCTCAACTTCCTTCTCAGTTATCTTCTCTGCCGGTCCTAAAACTGGGTTACTCTCTATGTTGCCATCCCATTCATTCTCTGTATTCAACAGCATTTCCATATATCTTTTCCATCTTCCTTTAATTCCATCTGGGTCGACAACGATTTGTCCCACTTCATCCTTCAAGCAACTCACCCCCATCACATCACACCTCTCTTTCGCTATGTGCTTTGCAATCCTGAATACTGCTTTCTGACCCTCTTCCGAATCCAAGCGTTCCCCGAACATTTTCCTACATGCCTCCTGCGCCTTTGCTACCTCTTTCTTTGCAGCCTTCCTGGCTGCCTTATAACTTTCATGCTCTGCTGTTTCTGCTCCCGTACCCTTCGCCTTCTGCCACTCTTTGAACTTCTTCCTCTTCTCGTCAATCCTATTTCCAACTTCATCATCCCACCACCATGTTTCCGAGTGCCTCGGAGGTCCTTTTGTCCATCCACATACCTCACCAACGGATCCCAACAGACTAGCTTTCATTGACATCCAACCACTTTCAAGCTCAACCACATCATCCTCTACCCTACTCAGCCTCTCTTTTAATGCCTCCCTTACTGTCACCTCTTTCAACCTCCACACCTTCATTCTCGGTTGGTACTTCACCCGCCGAGCTCTCCTCGCACCTTTCACCCTTATGTCGCAGACAACCAAGTGGTGCTGTGAAACAGCTTCCTCCCCCGGGATCACCTTTGTGTCCCGGAGGTGCCCCCTATCTCGCCTACGCACCATCAGGTAGTCAACGGTTGTCGTCGACCCACCTGACGTGTATGTAACAAGCTTATTGTCCTCTTTCTGGAACTGAGTATTACAAATCAACAAATCAGCTCCATCAGCAAACTCCAAAATCCTTTCTCCTTCTCCATTTCTCACACCATAGCCGTAACCCCCATGAATTCCCTCAAAACCGTCCATACTCCTTCCCACATGTCCATTTAGGTCTCCTCCCACCACAACAACTTCCTCATCTTTCACGTTTTCCATCAGCTTCTCTATCGCACACCAGAACTTGTCCTTCTCTTCATCGCTTCGACCAACCTGCGGAGCATATCCCGAGATGACGTTTACCAAGAGCTTTCCAATCATCATTTTCACCATCATCAACCTATCACTCACTCTAGTCACACTCACCACACTGTCTACAAACTCCTCAGAAAACAGGACACCAACACCATTCACGCCCTCCAGGCACCCTTGCCACACAAACTTGTATTTCTATCCCTGCCTACCCTTCACCATTCTCACACCGCTTCCCTTCCATCTCGTCTCTTGCACACAACATATGTCCACTCTTCTTCTGACCAATACTTCCACCACTTCTCCTGATCTCCCTGTCATTGTCCCTACATTCCATGTCCCAAACCTCAGAAACCGATCTCCACTTCGGGCTGCACCCTGCCCATATGTACTTGTGATTGTCATGGTTCACTTTTTGAGGCAATATTTTCATGGCCGGATGCCCTTCCTGACGCCAACCCTCTTAGTCGTCTCTTACGACACGCAGGGATACGGTGTACCTATTCTGACCAGGGTACACACTGGGAAACGTTTAAAACATGTAAATTCTGGGGGGGGGGGGGGGGGGGCGGCGTCAGCATCACGGCTGAGGTTTAAACATATTCCAACAATATCCAAACAGAACCATGAAAACCATGAAAAACAATCTGGGAAAAGTCTCCAAGCGAGAACGTGGATTTGAGAAGGAAGGAGCAGAGGCGGAAGAAAACGAGATACAGGGGGCGGGGCACAAGCCGAGACGAGGAGGAGAGCGAACAAGCACGTGTCCGGGAGGAGAGAAAGAATCAATATATAATTCTTTGTCTAGGGAGGTGAGGTGAGGGGGAGAAAACAAAATAAAAGAAACAAGCAATACAGCGAAGGAAATAACCCAAACCGACAAAACACCGAAGGGGGGAGGGAAGCCCCAAGTTACCAGGCCGCGCACGAGGTACGACTCAGAAAACGATTAACTACACACAAGTTTGTACGAATTACAAACCAACACCAACCAGAAACACACAATAACACGTACACAGCAAAATATCCAGTGGAAATTTGACAAAGACAAGAATGGGAAAACACTCAAACTTCGATGCCGTGGAGAGCTCGAAGCACGCCTCACTCGCCCCTCATTCCAATCTAAATTATTTCCCAGATGCAAGTAACTTGAACTCACCAATGGCAAAGCCAACTCCAAAGTTAGGAACAATCAGTCCGTAAATGTTCTTGGCCAGCGGTATCTGGAGTTCAAAAGCATGATTAGAAGCTGGACTTTTTACCGCTACGCAATGACTACCGAAGGTTACGTGTAAGCACAACTACCATGATTATATTATCAATATATATATATATATAAACAGAGAATTGTAGGAGTTGTTGAAAGAGGGGTGTGTGTGGATTCATCAATGGCCTTACACAAAGGATGGATAGGCCCACTAGTACCATTCCAACCAAAGAGCACAGCCACCTGCAGGGAAGCGCAGTTATTGTGTCATCAAAATTATACTGGAGATTCTTCATTAGATACTTATGGTAATTATGTTAAAACATGAGCAGTTGAAATATGTTGCATAGACAAAATCTCAGGAGGCCCGACATTTCCACAACAGGAGTCCTGTCCCTTCATTATCCCTTGATGAAGGAAGGCCTGCAGTGGACATGTACAGGTAAGGTGACATATTGCTTTGTCATGCTTTACCATACTGATTGATCCCGACTACCACATGTTGTTTTTGTCAACTTCAATGTTGTTCTACTCTTTGCTATCAATGTGAGCAGTTTTACCGGCCCATCTTGTGTGAAAGCGGTCCAAAGAGATTTATGCCAATGAGGTAGGAAATGCTTGCAGGAAGAAATGCCACACCTGTGATGACAAATAAGCACAGTAGAGCAAGGTATAAGCACCCAGTACATGTCCTCTAATGGAGTCTCATGCTTGAACTCTTCAAAATCTGCCCAAGTAACCTTCCAGGGCAATGGAAGTGTAGAAGATAGCAGTCGAACGTGTGAAATACCATACCTTCAATTTCCTCTGGCCCCCATCTTTACCTGAAATACTATACCTTCGATTTCCTTTGTCCACACCTTTACCTGAAATACTATACCTTCAATTTCCTCTGGCCCCCATCTTTACCTGAAATACTATACCTTCGATTTCCTCTGGCCCCCATCTTTACCTGAAACACTATACCTTCGATTTCCTTTGTCCACACCTTTACCTGAAATACTATACCTTCAATTTCCTTTGTCGCCATCTTTACCTGAAATACTGTACCTTCAATTTCCTTTGTCCCCATCTTTACTCCCTCTTCAGCAAGTCCAGATTATGGAGGTGGTTCAAATTTACCTGAGACATTTGTTTACAAACAATAACTTGTCTTTAGGTGATACATTCAGCACTATAATTTCCTACAAACACTAATTATTGTCCAACATTTCCTACAAACACTAATGTCCTACCAATACACATAATCATCATCATCATCATACTGATACAAGTGACCGATACTAGTTTCCTACCAATACAATTTTCCTACCAATACAATTTTCCTACCAATACTAGTATCCTACCAATACCCCTCCATGACCCCCTCCATCCGGACCAAATTCAGATCCTGGGGGGACAGGGCCTTCTCCATCGCTGCTCCCACCCTCTGGAACTCACTACCTCACACCATCAGAGACTCCTCCTCACTCACCACATTCAAAACATCACTAAAGACCCACCTGTTCAACGCTGCATTCAACATTCAACCCACAGCATTTAACCCCTGACTATCTCTTCTCCTTCTCCCTCCTTTTGCTTTAAATATTTCCCTATTGATTCTTGTCTTGTCTTTTTGATTCTTGTCTTATATATATGCCGTATATCGCTGCTGTTTGTTTTCTTGATTCTTGTCTTTTTGCAATTGTTGTTTTCATGTATTGTTATGCATTATGTTTTCCACTCTGTCAAAGCGCCTTTGGGCTTCTGGAAAAGCGCTATACAAAATAAATGAATTATTATTATTATTATTAATACACATCATCATCATCATCATCATACTGATACAAGTGACCGATACTAGTTTCCTACCAATACTATTTTCCTACCAATACTATTTTCCTACCAATACTAGTTTCCTACCAATACAATTTTCCTACCAATACAAGTTTCCTACCAATACTATTTTCCTACCAATACTATTTTCCTACCAATACTAGTTTCCTACCAAACTATTTTCCTACCAATACTATTTTCCTACCAATACTAGTTTCCTACCAATACAAGTTTCCTACCAATACTATTTTCCTACCAATACTAGTTTCCTACCAATACAATTTTCCTACCAATACAAGTTTCCTACCAATACTATTTTCCTACCAATACAAGTTTCCTACCAATACTATTTTCCTACCAATACTATTTTCCTACCAATACTAGTTTCCTACCAAACTATTTTCCTACCAATACTATTTTCCTACCAATACAAGTTTCCTACCAATACTATTTTCCTACCAATACTAGTTTCCTACCAATACTATTTTCCTACCAATACTAGTTTCCTACCAATACAATTTTCCTACCAATACAAGTTTCCTACCAATACTATTTTCCTACCAATACTATTTTCCTACCAATACTAGTTTCCTACCAAACTATTTTCCTACCAATACTATTTTCCTACCAATACTAGTTTCCTACCAAACTATTTTCCTACCAATACCAGTTTTCTACCAATACAAGTTTCCTACCAATACAATTTTCCTACCAATACAAGTTTCCTACCAATACTATTTTCCTACCAATACTATTTTCCTACCAATACTAGTTTCCTACCAATACTAGTTTCCTACCAATACTATTTTCCTACCAATACTAGTTTCCTACCAAACTATTTTCCTACCAATACCAGTTTTCTACCAATACTAGTTTCCTACCAATACTAGTTTCCTACCAATACTAGTTTCCTACCAATACTATTTTCCTACCAATACTAGTTTCCTACCAATACTAGTTTCCTACCAATACTATTTTCCTACCAATACTAGTTTCCTACCAATACTAGTTTCCTACCAATATTATTTTCCTAGCAATACTAGTTTCCTACCAATACTAGTTTCCTATCAATACTATTTTCCTACCAATACTAGTTTCCTACCAATACTAGTTTCCTACCAATACTAGTTTCCTACCAATACTAGTTTCCTACCAATACTATTTTCCTACCAATACTATTTTCCTACAAATACTAGTTTCCTACCAATACTAGTTTCCTACCAATACTAGTTTCCTACCAATACTAGTTTCCTACCAATACTAGTTTCCTACCAATACTAGTTTCCTACCAATACTAGTTTCCTACCAATACTATTTTCCTACCAATACTAGTTTCCTACCAATACTAGTTTCCTACCAATACTAGTTTCCTACCAATACTATTTCCCTACCGATACTAGTTTCCGACCAATACTATTTTCCTACCAATACTATTTTCGTACCAATACTATTTTCCTACCAATACTAGTTTCCTACCAATACTAGAGTCCTACCAACACCAGTGTCCTAAAATACTAGTTTCCTACCAATACCATTTTCCTACCAATACAAGTTTCCCACCAATACTAGTGTCTTACCAACACGAGTGTCCTACCAATACGAGTGTCCTACCAATACAACTTTCCTACCAACATTAATGTCCTACCAACAGGAACGTCCTACAACACTAATGTGCCACAAATTAGAGTGTCTTATAGCTGTGCTTATATCGTATCCATTTATTAGACATCCTACGGCCATAAACGAACAAACGTTTTACTCTTATTTTTAGAGTTGTACCTTATTCTACATTCAAACTTGTACCTTATTCTACATAGACTTGTACCTTATTCCACATACAGACTTGTATCTTATTATACATACAGACTTGTATCTTATTCTACATACAGACTTGTATCTTATTCTACATACAGACTTGTATCTTATTATACATACAGACTGGTATCTTATTCTACATACACACTTGTATCATATTGTTATGAATTTGGGTAGAGGAATATCTAGAGCCAGGTAGATCTGTATAGGTAGGTAACTCGACTGTCGTGATAGGGAATCTATATGTAATAAGTTCTGTTTAGCCGGATGTCGGTATAAGCTGTATTGGTGTCCCTGCCATGATGGGGCGAGGCGTGCTAAGTAGTACAGGGATTATGGGTAAAATTCCTTACTTTGTCGTTCCCTCTGTTACCAAACCTGTGTCGCTTATGGCAACGCATTCTCATATAGACACTTAGATAGGTCCTTAGTGCACAACAGTAATTAAATTCCCTCCCCTTAAATGACTGACCGGAAAGACAAGCAGGCAGCGGCCGCGTACAATGCCACCATGGGCAACGAGCATAGTGGCAGGCTATAACCACGCCCATGGAACGTGTGATTGGTTGGAGTGGAAGGCGCGAACCTTCAGCCAATCAGCGTGGAAGGCGCCAAACCACGACTTAGGAGGAGGTTGTTCATTGGAGGGAAGGCGCGAGAAGGTTCGAGAGACCACGGAGAATCGAGGCTCTGATTGGGAACGCGCCAGATTGACGTCACACGCCAGGTGATAAAAGGACTCGCTGGACGACATTTTCTCTCTCCCCTCGTGCTTGAAGCTCGCTCTCTGCTCTGCGCTGGACTCTTGCCTGGGTTTATTCGCGCTCTTCCCTGCGTTCCTGACTTGTGGTCGTTGGTTCGTCATCTTCGTGGTGCTTGGAGCGGTGCTCGGGTGCTCGGAGTGAGGCTCGGTGCTGTGAGGGAAAGGGACCTCGTGTGCGACCAACGAGGAGCTTGGAGTGGAGCGTGCAGCTGAGCGGGTCACTCGGGGCCTGGCGGAGCGCACGGGCGAGGCGGACTGAAGTTTCTTCGTGCCAGCATCGGGACCGGATGGGGCCGCGTGGGACGACGGACACACTACAGACAGATAAGCTCGCACCACATTTCACAAGTACACGATGATTTCTTTATTTCATTCATTCCTGTGTCTCGTATTTGAAGTCGGTGTGGGGGATCCGATTTAGGAACATTATTTATCTTCTGTCGCGTTCCATTGTATCGGGTTCATAATAAATCATTCCTTTTGTACATTTTACCTCCCGTGTTCGAGTTCATTAATTTGCAGGGTTGATTTGGAAGCTGCCGTCGGAACTACAGGTAAGCGCTGGCCGCTCCTTCCTCTTCATTCTTCCTCCCGTGTTTTTTTGTCGTCGAATCCGTGATTGATCGTCGCCTCAAGTAAAGCCGTTTGGTCATCCGCGGTCCTATGTTGTTAACCAGAGGGATTCGCGTGACAATATTATACATACAGACTTGTACCTTATTATACATACAGACTTGTAACTTATTCTACATACAGACTTGCACCTTATTATACATACAGACTTGTACCTTATTATACATACAGTAATTGTACCTTATTATACATACAGACGTGTACCTTATTATACAAATAGTTGTTGTACCTTATTCTACATATAGACTTGTAACTTATTCTACATACAGTAATTGTACTTCATTATACATACAGTAATTATACCTTATTCTACTCTTTATAAACAAAATTCCAGGTTAAATATGAACCACCAAATTGTAATATCTTTCAGAACCCCTCGCATGTCAGAACAGCCACAAAAATTTTTAAATGTTATTGTTGCTGATGTCATGGTTAACCTCATTTGCCACGTGCTCTGTAAGGTAGGATGGTCGTTGTGCAGACACACCCAGCTGCCATCGAAGAGGACACATTGTTTCCATCATCCAGATGGGGAGTGCAGGTTCGAGCATGGCGATGCCCATATTAGCAAAACAAATCCCACCTGCAGGCAAGGTGGGTGATACACACAATCAGGAAATGCGTTAAAACAAGAAAGGCATATTGTGTCTCATGTTCCTGCACATTCTCCTGAAAAAATCCTATCTTGTCAATGAGAAACACTTCTGTAAATAAACTTGAAGAGGAATGACGTCATAGGTAGCAAAAAACAATAGAGTTAAGCATTCAACTTGGATAGTAATATTGTCTCTTTAAAATAAGATTTGTGCAACATTCTCCCAATAGTAAGGGCATTTTATGAGATATTTCACAAATCTGTTAACTAAATTGTTACCAAAAAATTTCTTCACCAATATGTTTGTAAAGGTGCGTAATAACATGTGTTAAAATGTTGAAGTTCAACTCCCGTGGGAAACCGAGAAAAAAAGCTGTTGAATTCGGGTACCGAAAAATTATTTTCGAGAATTTTTATTTTTTTAAATCGGCCCTTAAGTAACTTATGAGGGGTCAAATAAGGGTTTTTCATGATTCTGAGTTGATTGTTAACATTTATATTTTCACTTTTACATTTACACACAAAGTAGCTTTTATTTCACATACATATATAATACTCAAGAGTTATTTCTCATTCACAATGTCAGAAGTTTCAACAGTGATTGTCTTCTTCTTCAGACTTCTTCAGACTCAACAACATCATGACTGCAGTTTCTGCATGTAATGCCATTACAGACTCCACAGGCCGAGATGCACGTCACCCCATTCTTCTTGCAGCTGCATCGCCGGTTGCTGCAATCTCCATGACAATTACAGCTCGTGAACTGCAATAGCTCCTCAGGAGCCGTGGGGTCCAGTGTTGGAACTGGCTCATACCCATGCACACCTATTGTCCATCCATAGTCACTGGGGTCGATCTGTGTGCTCTGCTTTGCATCATTAGCATGGATTCTCTTCATCCAGCCATTCCAGTTGGAGTGTGGGAACTCAGGATCGTTGGTTTTGATCACCCACCCCGCTGCCCAGAGTGTGTCACCTGGAGTGAGGAGTGGCTGATCATGAGCCAGGGAGGAGGAAAGCTCAGCGAGGGGGAGAAACATGATCGCGTTCGTTCCTATCTGTTTCCTGTTCGTAAATGGAATAATCTTTACTTCAGTTCCTCTCAGGATCTTAGCTTTGTCGAGTGCCTTCAACTTCACCCGGGGGAAAGCTGCTGTTGTCTGTGGATCTGGCAAAGGTGGTGCCGGAGAGGTGACTTCGATCCAACCCATTGAGTGAAAGGGAGTGTTTCCATGAATAGAGACAATGTTTAAATCTATATTGTCTCCAACAAACTGAGTGACTGCATTGTTTGTTTCCCCAACCTCCATAAAGACCACCTGATCATTACTTGAAAATTCACTTTCACTGGCTGGCACTTTGGCTGTCATCACTGATTGATCCTCAAGCGCAGCATCAACCGCAACCTCATCATTGATCTGTTCATCGGTTTCCTCCACAATGGTGTCAAGAGTGCCAGAAGTATCTGGAACATCATCCCCACTCCTACTATTAAGGAAGCAGTATTTGTAGTTTTGTGTCTCCGTGTAAGACTCAGTGTATCCCAGCCGGTGGAACTTGTTGAGCATCCATTTTGACCCAAATCTATGATCAAGTTGTATGGCAAGCCCCATTTGGTGTGGCAATACTCCAGACCGAGGTCGACAGGCCTTAATAAAATTCTGCCCCCAAACGGCAACTCTTTCTTCTGTCTTGACAATCGGTCTCAAGAACATCTGAAGGCTTGCAGGAACAAGTGTCAGCTGACTATCGATGTCAGTCATACTGTGTGTGGTGGGGTATGACTTTGGACCTAAATCAATCAAGGCAATATCATTGGATATGAACTTGAGTGCCGTCTTTATGATCTGAGTCTTCTCATCTCCATGGTCAAGATAAGCATGATGCTCTCGCAGAATATTGTCGGTGCCATCTTTGAGACAGAGTACATCTGCCCTTCTTTCCTGTGTTGTGAAATACAAGGTGTCTTCGTATTTCTCTAGAAGTTTTATCTTTAGCCAATGCTTTGAATAAGAAAGGCTCTTCTCTGGTGACTGATCAAACTCCTGCAGCTTTTCATGGACTTGGTCCATGTTCATTACCCCATGCTCTAATTCTGAGTCTAACCATTCGCAGAATTCAATAAAAACTGCCTCTCGCTCCTCATCAATACTCCTCTGTCCTCTCTTCCTTTTTCCTTCCTCATCAGTCTTGGACAAACTGTCACCTCTCGCAAACATAAGTTTGCATCGCAAATGGTACAGTGTTTCTTCTGCTACCAAGTCGTTGATCCCTTCCAGGCGTCCAGTGACTTCAGTGCCCCAGTCATCCCCGCGACTCCGTGCTGTCTTCAGCGAGCTTGCCTTCAGTGTATCTGCAGTCAAATTATCTGGCACTCTGTATTTCTTTCTAGCTTGTGCTGGATTATTTTTGTAGAGCTGGGCTGGTTGGTTGCAAAGAATGCATACATCCTTATACAGGAGGTCAACTGACTGTGATCTTCTAGAACTGCAGCCAGTTGATGAACTGAACTCACAAGTAGTGCGTCTTCTC
Source organism: Myxine glutinosa (assembly GCF_964187855.1). Taxonomy (NCBI): domain Eukaryota; kingdom Metazoa; phylum Chordata; class Myxini; order Myxiniformes; family Myxinidae; genus Myxine; species Myxine glutinosa. The sequence goes on along the minus strand of NC_136263.1, from coordinate 1,900,917 downwards.
TTCAACTTTGATGACTCTTTCTCTGCCTTTGATGCTTGAGCTGACTTCTTGGTGGTTGCAACAAAGTTGTTGTACAGATCATTTTTACACTTCTGGTGGTACCTCAGTTTTCCTTCCTTTTGAGCCTCCTTCATACGTTCCACAACAGTAACATTTTCGACAGTTTCTGCTTGTTTCAATAAAGTTGAGTATCCCTTTGGAGTTGCCCGTATGAGCCTTTCAGCTGGTGTATCCGAGCGTGCACAGATGAAGCAATTGAGCACAGGTGGAGTAACGTCTTCATCCATATTGCTAGACTCCATGTCCTGCAAAGTAGAAAATGAGATATATTTAGAAATTATTTTTCCACAAAGGAGTGTCTGTGGTGAAATATAAATGTTAACAATCAACTCAGAATCATGAAAAACCCTTATTTGACCCCTCATAAGTTACTTAAGGGCCGATTTAAAAAAATAAAAATTCTCGAAAATAATTTTTCGGTACCCGAATTCAACAGCTTTTTTCTGGGTTTCCCACGGGAGTTGACCTTCAACATTTTAACACATGTTATTACACACCTTTACAAACATATTGGTGAAGAAATTTTTTGGTAACAATTTAGTTAACAGATTTTCATATGTTGCCCTTACTACAAGATCTGGTGAGTTTCATAAAAAAATTATTTGCTTTATTATTGGCAAGATACATTGCCAGTGATGTGTTATTATCTCCACCACTGAAGATGACCAGAGGTTATGTATTCACCTGTATTTGTCTGTCTGTTTGCTACGGTACTTGCAAAACCAAAGATTCACAAGTACATTGGTCAGTCTGGTCTATGATTCTGTTGTTTGTTTGTCTGTCATTCGCCTATAGGTCACAATTTTAAACCAATCGTCACGAAACTTGGCTAAATGTTAGAGTTGCTCATAAACAAGAAGCCTATTGATTTTGAGGTCAAAAAGTCAACATGGGTCAAAGGTCAATATTGGCCAAATTTCATCTGATCGACTTGAAATTTGAAGAAGATTTGCAAATCACATCAGTGAATTCAACACCAATTATTTTTGAGGTCAACATTAGCCAAAAGATCAACATAAGTCAAATTTCTAAAGTTGGCAATTTTCATCCGATTAACTTTAAATTTGAATTGGATTTGCATATTTGGTCATTGAATTCAACCACCAATAGTTTTTCAGGCCAAATTTGTTTTGGGTTTTCTCAAGTATCATGCTCTGCACAACATCTTTCTTGTGTTGATAAAAAATTTAAATTTTGCCTGTTTGTGAGAGCAACAACTTGTAAACGACACAAAAACACAAACACACACACACACACACACACACACACACACACACACACACACACACACACACACACACATTGTCGCGTGGACCCTTCGGTTCAACACCAGGGCTCGCGGATGGACCAGAACGGATTTACTTGAGGTGACGACCAAACACGGATTCGGCTATAAAACGCGGGAGGAAGAAGGAAAGTTGAAAGTAGGAGCTGCGGTAAAAGCGCGTACTTGTGGAAGGCGAACGAACTCAAACAGCACAAGATTTGCAGGGAATGGAAAATAATACAAGGGTTTATTTGCAAAGGTTGGGACAGGGAAAACGCGATACAAAATAAAAGTCCTAAGTTGGGATCCCACACACCTCACTTCAGAAACGAGACACAGGAATGAGTTACGAAAAGAATTGTCTCGTCGTGTAATGCAAAATGTTCTGTGGGTGCGGCCTTATCTCGTCTGTAGTCTTGTCCGTCGTCGTCCCACGCGGCTCCCTCCGTCTGCCTCCGAGCACCAATCCAAAAGCACCATGCGTCCAACACACCAAAAAGCACCACGCGTCCAACGCAGGCTAGCGAGCTCCACACAAGGTCGGTCTCCAACACGAGGCACAAAGGGACAGGCACGGAGAGATTGCAGGGGGAGAGACCAGCGTCGAGGAGAGGAACAGAGCCAACAGGAATCCAAGCCAAGCGCAGCGCGTAGCACGATCCAAGCCACGAGGGAAGAGAAGGATCCAAGTCAAGCACGAACCGGGCGAAGAGAGCTAGCTTTAATGTCGTCTCTGAGAAAAAGCTCCCGAATCGGTGCAGCGCCCCCATATATCACTTCGCCTGGTGACGTCAGACCGAAGCTTCTCGTCGTTCCCCGAACTCTCCAGCATCTTTCCTCCAATGAATCCCCTCCTCCTCAGTTGCATCCTCGGGCCTCCGGCGCTGATTGGCTGAGGTTCGCACCTTCCGCGCCAACCAATCACTCGTTCCCTGTAGCGTGGTGATAGCTCATGTCACTCTATGGTGCTAGGCCTGCCGGAGGTGTAGTTGGCTGCGGCCCATGCGGCGGTGCCCCAAATTGGCCTCCTGTCTGTTCCTTCCGAAGTCATCGTCAGGGAAGGGAATTTAATTAATGTGTGCACGACATGGCCTGTCTAAGTGTCTACAGGTGTGCATTGCCATAAGCGACAAAGGTTTGATTACCAGGTGTGACACACAGCGGCTGTTATATTTATCCCTACACTATCTAACACTCGAACATCCTGGTATGTTCACAAGCAGACATCTTAACCCGACAAACCGGACTACACACACAGAAATTACAGGTGCATTCCCGATCGCGACAGTCGAAGCATGTTACCTATTCAGATCTACCTGACTCTAGATATTGCTTTTCCCTACTGACATCACTATATATATATATATATATATCTGTGCAGTGTTTGTCTTGTGTTGTGTTGTCTTGTCACTGAACTACTCCCTCAACCTTTTGTGAAATCGTTCCAAACTTCTGGTATGCACATATCTCTCCCGTCGGTATGTCCCAAGGGTATTCTTTTTGAAATGTTTTCCAATATATATATTATTTTTTTGGGGGGGCAATTGTTTTGGGGAAAAAAATTTTTTCGACTTAAGTTTTCAACTTCAATTGTTTATAAAATGTGATATCACGTATATTACAAATACATTTGTGCAAAATAATTATTTGAATTATTATTGGTTTAAAGTTTAAACCATGACAAAACGGCAACTCGGGTACAGTCAATCTCTATATATAAAGGAGGAGTGTCTGTCTGTGTGTGTATGTGTGTGTCTGTCTGGATGTCCGCTTAAAACTCAAGAACTACACATCGGAGAAAAGTTTTGGACACAGATTCGGAATCAGCATAAAATCCCGGTGGTTTTAGGCTACGTTTTATTTTAATATCAATGGTTTAAAAAAACCGCCCCAGCTGCAATTCCATGGTGTAGTTTGTGGCAGCATAGACGTTCGGGGTGTATTGCAATGGTTTGTCGGGTTTGGCTGTGGGTCCAGAATAGCTCCAATTTCCTTTTGTTCTTCAACGTTTATTTTGATTCTTCTGTTACAACGCCTTCCTTATCTACCTTATATCCCGCCGACGAGGCCTCTACATAATTTCATGCGGCAGAATTTCGAGCATTTTGACTCTTTGAGTGAAAGAAGTGAGACGAACCTGAAGGAGGAAGAAGAGGCGCGATCCCTCTGGAGGCCTTGATCGTGAGTGGAAATGGCGGGAATTGCGTTTGTATCGCAAAGTAAAGGCTCTGCATTCATTTCTGAACTTGCATTGGTGGATTGTTTTACATCTGCATTATTTTTCATAAAAAAACTTTATGTTGAACTTGAAGGCTCCAAGCACGGACTATATATATAGCCCTCATTGAGGTAAAAATAAAAGCAAAAATCCTGCTATCGCTTGCCAAGCTAGCCGTTCTCCTCTCCCCCTCCCTCCTCTTCTCCCCTCTCCTCCTCCCCCTCCCCCCTCTTCTCCCCTCTCCTCCTCCCCCCTCCCTCCTCCTCTCCCCTCCCCCCTCTTCTCCCCTCCCCCCCTCTTCTCCCCTCCCCCCTCCTCTCCCCTCCCCCCCCACTTCTCCCCTCCCCCCCACTCCTCCCCTCCCCCCCCACTTCTCCCCTCCCCCCCACTCCTCCCCTCCCCCCCCACTTCTCCCCTCCCCCCCACTCCTCCCCTCCCCCCACCCTCTCCTCCCCTCCCCCCACCCTCTCCTCCCCCCACCCTCTCCTCCCCTCCCCCCACCCTCTCCTCCCCTCCCCCCACCCTCTCCTCCCCTCCCCCCACCCTCTCCTCCCCTCCCCCCCACCCTCTCCTCCCCTCCCCCCACCCTCTCCTCCCCTCCCCCCACCCTCTCCTCCCCTCCCCCCCACTCCTCCCCTCCCCCCTCCTCCCCTCCCCCCACTCCTCCCCTCCCCCCCACCCTCTCCTCCCCTCCCCCCCACCCTCTCCTCCCCTCCCCCCCTCTCCTCCCCTCCCCCCCCACTCCTCCCCTCCCCTCCCCCCCACCCTCTCCTCCCCTCCCCCCCACCCTCTCCTCCCCTCCCTCCCACCCTCTCCTCCCTTCCCCCCCACCCTCTCCTCCCCTCCCCCCCACCCTCTCCTCCCCTCCCCCCACCCTCTCCTCCCCTCCCCCCCACCCTCTCCTCCCCTCCCCCCCCACCCTCTCCTCCCCTCCCCCCCACCCTCTCCTCCCCTCCCCCCCCCCACCCTCTCCTCCCCTCCCCCCACCATTTCCTCCCCTCCCCCCCCCATTCCCCTCCCCTCCCGTTTCCCTCCCCTCCCTTCCTCCTCCCCTCCCTTCCCCCCTCCCTCCTCTTCTCCCCTCCCTCCTCTTCTCCCCTCTCCTCCCCCCCTCTTCTCCCCTCCCCCCCTCTTCTCCCCTCCCCCCCTCTCCTCCCCTCCCCACCCTCTCCTCCCCTCCTCCCCTGTTCCCCTTCCCTCCCCATCCTCCTCCCCTCCCCTCCCTTCCCCCGCCCGGCAATGCCGGGTACTTCCCATGGCCAGCTGTACGTGGGCTGCTCGAGGGTTGGAAAACCAAGCAATCTTTATGTCTTGGCACCAAGTAAGAAAACCAGAAATGTTGTACACCAAGAGGTTTTGAGAAATTGAAAATTGACAAAATGTCATGGAGGAAATGTACTGTGATATTGCTCTAAAATATACATGTTCTTTTCATCATATATTTGTATTATTCTTATTCAACCCGGGCGAAGCCCCCCTCCCCCCTCCCCTCCCCTCCCCTCCCCCCTCCCCTCCCCTCCCCTCCCCTCCCCCCTCCCCTCCCCTCCCCCCTCCCCTCCCCCCTCCCCCCTCCCCTCCCCCCTCCCCTCCCCCCTCCCCCCTCCCCCCTCCCCTCCCCTCCCCCCTTCCCTCCCCTCCCCCCTCCCCTCCCCTCCCCCCTCCCCTTCCCTCCCCTCCCCCCTCCCCTCCCCTCCCCTCCCCTCCCCCCTCCCCTCCCCTCCCCTCCCCTCCCCTCCCCTCTCCCCTCCCCTCCCCCATCCCCCCTCCCTCACCCCTCCCCCCTACTCCCTCCCCTCCCCCCTCCCCTCTCCTCCTCCCCCCTCCCCCCTCCTCCTCCCCCTCCCTCCTCTTCTCCCCTCTCCTCCCCCTCCCTCCTCTTCTCCCCTCCCCCCCTCTTCTCCCCTCCCCCCCTCTTCTCCCCTCCCCACCCTCTCCTCCCCTCCCCACCCTCTCCTCCCCTCCTCCCCCATGCCCCTCCCCTCCCCATCCTCCTCCCCTCCCTTCCCCCGCCCGGCAATGCCGGGTACTTCCCATGGCCAGCTGTACGTGGGCTGCTCGAGGGTTGGAAAACCAAGCAATCTTTATGTCTTGGCACCAAGTAAGAAAACTAGAAATGTTGTACACCAAGAGGTTTTGAGAAATTGAAAATTGACAAAACGTCATGTAGGAAATGTACTGTGATATTGCTCTAAAATATACATGTTCTTTTCATCATATATTTGTATTATTCTTACTAGGGCATGCCCGTACTATATATATATCTAAAATTATATCCCCCCCCTCTATTTACATGAAATGGTTTGGTCCAAAGCGAACGGCTTGCGAGTACGGTGACAATCCCCCCCCCCTCTATTTACATGAAATGGTTTGGTCCAAAGCGAACGGCTTGCGAGTACGGTGTTTTTTATCGGACCCGTGGAATTATAGATAGTAGTTTTAATTAGTTTTAAAACATAGTTTAACGGCAACATAGTTTTCCAACGTGAAATAAATGAATACGCTCTCAAATGTGCCGTCCGAGGCAGAGTCTGTTCGCCACGTTCGGCACACGTGATAGCTCGCTGCTCTCTGATTGGTTGAATCGTTTTTTGGACATAGCTCGGTAACTACTTGTCCGATTAATATGAAACCTTGAAAAGGCACATCCTCGGGTCCCCAGCAATATACCTGGCAAGTTTAAAGTATATCGGACCCGTGGTTGTCGAGAAACAGCGGTCACAGACATACAAACATACAAACATACAAACATACACACAGAGATTACTGGAATTATAGATAGATTCAACCCGGGCGAAGCCGGGTACCTCAGCTAGTTATCTATATATCTACAAATCTGGGCAGTGTCTGTGTTGTCACTTAACGACTCCCTCAAACTTTTGTTTCCGTGGTTGTGAAGTGTTTTTAATAACGTGGTGGTGGTTTTGAATCATGTGGTGGTGAGGTATTTTGAATTATGTGGTGAGGTTTTTAAATGACGTGGTGGTGAGGTGTTTTTAAATCATGTGGTGGTGCGGTATTTATAATTACATGGTGGTGAGGTGTTTTTAATTATGTGGTGGTGAGGTGTTTTAATTATGTGGTGGTGAGGTGTTTTGAATTAGTTGGTGGTGAGGTGTTTTGAATTACGTGGTGGTGAGGTGTTTTGAATTACTTGGTGGTGAGGTGTTTTGAATGATGTGGTGGTGAGGTGTTTTTAAATGACATGGTGGTGAGGTGTTTTTAATTTTGTGGCTGTGAGGTGTTTTTTTTACGTATTTTATGTCTGTGAGGTGTTTTTAATTTTGTGGTGGTGAGGTGTTTTTATTACGTGTTTTATGTCTGAGGTGTTTTTAATTTCGTGGTGGTGAGGTGTTTTTGTTGCATGTTTTGTCTGTGAGGTGTTTTTAATTTTGTTGTGGTGAGGTGTTTTTATTATGTGTTTTATGGCTGTGAGGTGTTTTTAATTTCGTGGCTGTGAGGTGTTTTTATTACGTGTTTAATGGCTGTGGGGTGTTTTTAATTTCGTGGCTGTGAGGTGTTTTCAATTTCGTGGTGGTGAGGTGTTTTTAATTTTGTGGTGGTGAGGTGTTTTCAATTTCGTGGTGGTGAGGTGTTTTCAATTTTGTGGTGGTGAGGTGTTTTCAATTTCCTGGTGGTGAGGCGTTTTCAATTTCCTGGTGGTGAGGTGTTTTCAATTTCCTGGTGGTGAGGTGTTTTCAATTTCCTGGTGGTGAGGTGTTTTTAATTTCATGGTGGTGAGGTGTTTTCAATTTCGTGGTGGTGAGGTGTTTTCAATTTCGTGGTGGTGAGGTGTTTTAATTTCGTGGTGGTGAGGTGTTTTTAATTTCGTGGTGGTGAGGTGTTAATGTCGAAACAGTGATGCCAATGAAAGAAATAAGAGCTGCCGTAGCGGGGTGAGGGGCTGGGCGAGTGTACGAGCCATGGAAAGAATGTGACTTATTAGCCATGAAGACAACAATAATGGGACTGATGGATAGCCCAAAGGAATTGGTGGAGAGGTTGCGAAATTACATTAATAGTGTCGTGTTCCCGGGGGGATTAAGTTCCCCCAAGGTGATGGGTGGCCGATCGAGCTTTACACTCCGAGGTGTTCAGTCCAACTATGGCGGTGTTATTTATATGCGCGAGGGTGTAGTGGAGGGCAGTGAGCGCTTACCTGGACAGCCAGATGCAGCACGGGGTTTCTCTGATCCACCAACAATTAAACGGGACAGGGCAAGGAATGAAAGTTCAACAAATAATGGATTTAATAAAAATAATGCCAGGGATCAAAGAATGCACAGTAAAATATTCCTAAGTTGAGGTTCCTCCAACGGACTCAAATACACACAAGGGGAAAATAAATGAAAGTAATTGTTGTGTCTGTGTGGTGCGTTTGCCTGCACTCCGCGGTCTCTTCAAGCGGTACCCAACCCGGCGGCCCTCGAACGGGTCCCCGAGTACTTGCGTGGGAAACCATGCCTTGACGCGCAGCTGCGTTCATCCCAGCCGCCGAACGTAAAGCGAGCAGGCCCTTGTTCCTTCCTCGTCGTCCGCTCAACAAAGCACCGCGGTCTCTCAAACGCCCACAGCATGGCAAACAGCTGTCACAAAGCCACGAACCAAGAGCGTCAGAGTGCACGAGCTGTGACCGCCAATGTCAGGACCAAGCGCAAGGAAAAGAAGAGGGGCACGAACTGCGACCGCCCACTACGCATCCAGTACCAAGAGAAAGAAAATGTGACTATTCGCTTCAGACTCGGAACACAAAGACAGAGCCAAGATGCGACTGCACGCTATGAAGGCCAGCTCGGAGAGAGAAAACTGTGACTGCTCGCTATCAACGCGGGACATAAAGAGAGAGAGAATGGCGATGCTCTGCCTTTTTGTTCCTGGTGCTGGGACCTTCCATCTGACGTCACCGCACACGCCAATCAGTGAGTGCCATCGCAGCAGTCCATCGCCCTGACCAATCATCACCCCTCGGGGCAGGGCCCCATGGCCCTGCCTGCTTGGTGTTGTGCTGACTCGGATGGCGGCCAGCGGCAGCATTAAATGTCTGAATCCTGGTGGCTTTTATTTAGTGTTATTAATTTCGGTGTGGAGTGCATGGCTGGGGTGGTGTGTGTCATAAGGAACAAGGGGAAAACCACAAAGGCAATTTACATACAGGGAATTATTCTTATACCCTAACTAATTAGCATAGCTCCACCCCTCACCATGGAGACAAATATACGACCTTACGCGACATCCGGTCTAAAGGAATCCCTTGTCGTGAAATTGTGTCTAAGTCTGAACCCAGGTGACAATGCGACTTCTGTCCACTGCGCGGCAGTTATAAGAATTCGGACATCCAGCGCAATGATCATTCCTGTGACATTTACTGTATGTTACGTAGGTGCTTAAATAGATGGTATGTACAACCACTTTGTTCGAGGCTTGCTTGTGCTCGTTTGTAAACCCATTACTGATCCAGATGAATGCTGAATATTGATATGATGTTCGCTGGTTTTCTTTACAGGTATTGCTCGGGATCTATTTCGATTAAACTCACGAACTGAGCCAATGTTGTAACTCTGTTTTTTACAACAATTAATCGAAATGCATCTCTTGTCTTGAACGAGATCGTCATGACTCACAAGCTGATACATGTACCGATCTTCAGAGCGGACCCTCAAGCGCCGGACTCGTCTGCACAGCTCAAGCACTGGCTACGTCTAATGACAAGCTACCTGGGAGCCCAGGCGGACCTCCCGGATTAAACCAAGCTAGCTGTTCTTAATTCCCACGTGTCCTATTCTGTCTGCGACATTCTGTCTGCAATTCTGTCTGGTAGTGTCTACGAGTACATTTCTCAGTGCGACACGTTCGCTGCCGCCGAAGCGGACCTACGTCGAATCGACATTAAGACTCGGAGCATGGTCTATACTCTCTACCTGCTCGCTTCACGATGACAAGACCCTTCGGAATCAATCGACCACTTCATCCAGAACCTCCGTCGTATCGTGAAGGACTGTACAGCTGGAGCTCGGACGCACGAACAGGTATGTGATGATTTGATGCGTGATTCTTTTGTTTCGGGGATTCACTCGCCCATAATACGTCAAAGATTGCTGGAAACGACGGATCTAATGCTGGCGAAGGCACATGAGTTGGCACTCGTTTACTACGAGGCACAGACACAATCGGAAGCATACAGTCGCCCGTACATCACTGCGGGGATAACTGGTGAGTGACCGGAGAGTGCTGCGATGGCGGAGCGAACGGATGCTGAACCTCCGCTGGAATCGGGGACAACTGACACTTTCGAGGATTCAGGCACGAGCGTGACAGCCGCTGTTGCTGCCGCTCCATCTGTCGGGAGTAATGCTAAGTACTTTTTCTGCGGAAACCAGAATCATTTGAGGACAGTTTGTCTGACTCGAGAAGCGACGTGTCACTCGTGCTCTCAGAAAGGCCATTTTGCAATGGTATGCCACTCGTCACGAGGCCGGCGAACTCACTCGACATTGTCCGTGATTCTCTCACCGCCCGAGGCACAATCGGCACCCTGTGCAGCCTTGACTTGGATCACCTCCCCGCGCGGGCTTCGCGCGGCTCAAGCAAACTTGACTAGGATCATCTCGCTGACCGAGAGACAATCGGCGCCTCGCGCGGCTCGAGCGACCTTGACTGGGATCCTTTCATCGCCTGGGGCTTGATCGGCTCCACGCTCGACGCTGGCCGGCGTCGGGTCCACGCGCGTGGCTCGATCGCCCCCTCTGTATGACTCGACAACTACCGGGCCGTCTGGACTGTCCAACGCTGTTATTCCAGTTATGATTGAGGGACAGATGGCAAACGCCTTGATCGACACGGGCTCTACTGATAGCTATGTTGACCGAATTTTCATGGCTTCCCAAGCTCTTTGGTTGCGTACTAAAGGAGAATGCCGACTTAAGCTAGTGATTAATGGCCGAATGTTTCCGGATGTGCATTTAATGGTCTTACCAACGTTATGTGCCGAAGTATTGCTAGGACACGATTTTCTCTGTCGTCATGGTCGGTTAGAAATGGAATTTGGTGGTGACAACACTCTTTCTGTGTGTGCTCTGGCCGGGATGGAAATTGAACCCCTGTCGCTGTTTCCAAATGAGCCTCCTGACTGCACCCCGGTTGCCGTTAAATCGAGATGCTACTCACGTGCTGACACGCAATTTATTGCTGAGGAGACTAGTCGACTTTTAAAGGAGGGCATAATTGAACATAGTCGATCGCCTTGGAGAGCTCAAGGTTTGGTAGTCCAGACCAAAAATCATCGCAAACGCTTGGTAACCGACTACTTGGAGATGATTAATCGGTTTATGGAATTGGATGCTTACCCACTCCCGGGATTGGATTCCCTGGTTCGTCAGGTGGCACAGTACTCGGTATACAGCACTTTAGATCTCCGCAGCGCATATCATCAGATTCCAATCGCGAGGCTGATCGCATCTACACCGGGTTTGAATCCGGACAGAGGTTGTACCAGTTCACTCGTTTGCCTTTTGGGGTCACAAATGGGGTTCATGCTTTCAAAGGGCCATAGATGACATCATTGCTAAGGAACACTTAACAGATGTCTTTGTTTACCTGGACAACCTAACGGTTTGTGGGTACGATCAAGCTCATCATGATGCTAATCTGAAGCGCTTCCTCAAAGTTGCGCGCAAGTACCGCCTGACTCTGAACGAGGCTAAATGTCACTATTCCGCTTGAACGATAGATCTCCTGGGGTACACCGTGACCCAAGGCAATTTTGGTTCATATGTGTTCTGTACCTTCCTCCAAACAGTGATGACTCCATTTACATTTCGCTGTCGGACAACATGGACCAACTTCTACAAACCCATCCAAACTCTCTCTTCCTCATATGTGGCGACTTAAACTGTCATCATGCCAGCTGGCTGGGTGTGGGTTCCTCTCTCACCAGCCATGGCACCTCAGCGAAGGACTTCTGAGACTCATTGGGACTGACACAATCTGTCAATTTCCCGACCCGGATCGCAGTCAATGGAGTATCTTCTCTTCTGGACTTGGTTATGACAAACTTCCCTGCCAATGTCTGCTGCTCTTCTTCTGCCCCAATCGGTTCTTCTGATCATATGCTTGTTAAAGTGGACATTTCTCTGGCCATTCTCAGAGAGCTTCCTCAGCGCCGACGGGTCTGGCATTTCACTCAGGCTGTCTGGCACGGTCTGCAAGCAGCCATCAATCATCTGGATTGGTCTCCCATCTCTACTGCCTCTGACATCAATTCTTCCTGGGAATTCTTCCAAAGCAAACTGCTCTCTCTCATGCACAGATTTATCCCATCTCGTCTTCAGTTGTCTTACCCTTCCTCCTGTCCATGGTACACTGAATCTTGTGGTGAGGCAGTTGCCCTGAAACAACTTGCCTTTGCCTCTTGGAAGGCAAATCCAACTGAAGGCAATCTCAGTCCCTTCCACCAAGATCGGAACAAGTGTGTGTCTACCCTCAGGAGTGCCAGGAAGCACTATCTCTCCACACTCAAGATTGAACTCTCAAACCTGTCTCCTTCCTCAAAATCCTGGTGGCATATGGTCAAATCCGTTTCTGGTGTTTGTTCCCCCTCCATCCCCTCCCTTACCTCAAATGGCTACACAGTTGACAACGCACGTGACAAAGCCGAATGCCTCAACTCTGTGTTTGCCTCAAAATCTTGTGTCCCAAACCCATCTCTCTCTGTTCACACCTTTCCCAGTCGAACCCAACTGCTCCTGGACTCTGTGTCCTTCTCTCCTGACAAGGTGGAGAAGTTTCTGTCAAACTTCGACACTGAATCTGCAACTGGACCAGACGGCATCAGCCCATGGGTCCGAAAATCCTGCTCTGCCGCTCGATCTCACCCTCTCTCTGTTCTTTTCGCCCTCTCTTTTGCTCAAGGTCATCTGCCAGCATCTTGGAAATCAGCAAACATTACCGCTTTACACAAAAGAGGTGCAAAAACAGATCCTTGCAACTACAGACCAATCAACCTGCTTCCAATTATCAGCAAAGTCATGGAATCCATCATTGCTTCGGATATCAAATCCTTCCTCTTCTCCAATGGCTTTATCTCTGATCATCAATTTGGATTCAGACCAGGTCATTCTACTCTGGACATGCTGCTTCTGCTGTCTCAACAATGGATGGAGGTCCTCAATTCCAAACAGGAAATCAGAGCTGTCTCACTTGACATATCACGTGCCTTCAATACACTCTGGCACCCAGCTCTGAGACCAAACTCTCCTCCCATGGTAACCATGGAAATCCCCACGCATGGCTTGCAGACTTCCTCTCTGGTCATAGGCAACGTGTGGCCCTGAATGGATTTTTCTCATCTCCCCTTCCTGTTCTGGCTGGAGTTCCCCAAGGTAGTGTTCTGGGCCCTGTGCTATTTCTGGTCTTCATCAATGATCTCTCTGACTCTCTGGAAAATCGTCTCTATCTCTTTGCTGATGACTACACTATATGCCGCTCCATTCCTCATCCCTCAGAACGGCAGTCTGCAGCCTCCTAACTCTCTGCAGTCCTGGACAAAATCACAGACTGGTCAAACAAGTGGAACATGTCTTTCAATCCTGACAAATCTCACACTCTTACGATGTCTCTCCGAAAAGACCGACTGGAAAACCCTCCCATCTACTTTCTCAACAATCCTCTCCAAGAAGTTCTGTCGCTCAAGCTTTTGGGTCTCACTATCTGCCATGATCTTTCTTGGGAAAATCACATTTCCAAGCTGGCCTCCAAAGCCAGTCGCCGACTGGGCATCCTCCGTTGTGCGAAGACCTTCCTTGGCACAACTGAGCTCCTCACCACATACAAGGCTTTCATCCACAGCTCAATGGAATACTGTTCTGCCCTCTAGGCCGGTGCTCCTGCCTCACACCTAGCTCGGCTTCACGCTGTTGAAACCAAAGCTTTCAGAATCATTGGAATTTCCTGCGATGAAGCTAACTCCGAGGGCCTTTCACTCACTCACCGCAGGCAGGTTGGTGATCTTTCTGTCTTTTACTGACTCCTCTATGGCCTTGCTCCCCCAGCTCTCTCTGTGCTCTGTCCCCCCCAATATTCCTTCAGGTCACACAAGATCTGCCTGCAACCCTCTTATGGTTAAACTGCCAAAATCTAGGCTCTCTGCTCACCTTCAGTCTTTCATTCCCCTTTTCTCCTGCCTCTGGAACAAACTCCCCCACTCCCTTCAATCCCACTCCTCCCTCCAAGTCTTTAAAACAGCTGTTCACCACCATCTCATATCTTCCCCCATCCAAAACCTTGATCTTTTCTACCCCCACTAATTCACCCCAAATACACTTTTTTTTTGAAATTCCAACTTCTTTCCTGGAAGTCCTTGCAGTGATCATGTGTTTTATACCTCTTCCACCTCCCCCCAAGCCCTCCTCCTCCCACATTTCTCCCGATGTCCCTGCTCACAAATGTTGTGTTTGTGTCCTTCCCCCTCTCTCCCCAACTTGTCTACCGCTCCCCTTATTTTTGTGTTTTATGTGTCGGTTTGACTTTTTGTGTGATTAAAGTTAACTCTTTCACGATCCTCGATCTTGTGTACAAAAAACAAAAAAAGGCACTATCACTCCAGACAAAGAGCGACTGCGACCTTTGTTCGACATAGCCCCGTCACATGATCATGCTTCCTTGAAGCGTGCTCTCGGGCTATTCGCACATTATTCAAAGTGGGTCCAGAATTTTTCTGAGAAGCTTCGTCCTCTTGTAGATTGCAAAGTGTTCCCCATGTATCATGCCGCCAAGGTCGCTTTCCATGGCCTGAAGTCAGACATAGCTGGCGCCGCTGTGTCGTCTATCGATGAAAGCAAGCCCTTTGTCTAGGAAAGCGATGCATCGGACCACGTGATAGCTGCGACGCTCTCTCAAGGGGGGCAACCTGTGGCCTTCTTTTCAAGGACTCCCTCCTCCGCAGAGAAATGACACTCGTCTGTCGAAAATGAAGCGTACGCCATAGTTGAGTCTATTCGGACTTGGAGGCCATATTTGCTTGGCAAACGTTTTGAGGTCATTACTGATCAGCAAAGTGTCGCTTTCATGTATGACACGCGCCATGACACGCGCATTAAGAACGAGAAGATCACTCGATGGAGGATATAATTAGCAGATTATTGCTACACCATCAGGTATCGCCCAGGACGGGATAATCTCGCAGCGGATGCATTATCACGACCAGCAGTGTGTGCGAGTCTCACTTCCTTTGATGATCTGCGTGTTCTTCATGAAACGTTGTGCGATCCCGGGGTGACGCGTTTAGCTCATTATGTGCACAGTCACAATTTGCCCTACTCTATTGAGGACATTCATCAGCTATGTCACACTTGTTCCATTTGTGCTGAACTCAAACCTCGTTTCTACAACCCCCGGATGGGTACGCTGATCCAGGCTACTCGGCCGTGGGAGAGATTGGCAATGGACTTCAAAGGGCCTCTACCGGCTTCGTGTCTACCTGCTAACCCTAGCCTACCGGCTTCGGGTAGCTCTCGCTATGTTCTCACGATAGTTGACGAGTTCTCCAGGTTCCCTTTTGCTTTCCCGTGCAGCGATCTGCTGCTGTGACTGCTATCAAGTGTCTGCAGATTTTGTTTTCCATGTTCGGGAATCCGGCCGACGTGCACACCGATCGAGGTGCTGTGTTTGTCCCAGGATGCGAGAACCTTTTTGCTCCAGCGCAATATAGCTTCAAGCTATACTCCTCCGTACAGGCCACAGGTGAATGGTCAGGTGGAAAGATTTAATGGCATTATATGGAAGGCCATTACTCTGGGCCTCAAGTCCCACAGACTAGGACTGGACCGATGGACCTGGATGGTACCTGGACCTGGATCGAGCGTTAAGCTCGATCAGGACTTTATTGTGCACTGCTACCAATCAAACCCCTCACGACCGTCTGTTTCGTTATGCGCGCCGTTCAGGAGGTGTCCGACCTTTGCCGGGCTGGCTAGCTCAGCCCGGACCGGCTTTCCTCAAATGCATGGTTCGCCAAAGTAAACATGACCCGCTCGTCGACAAGGTTCATATCCTCCAAGCCAATCCCGAGCACGCTCGAGTGCTGCTGCCAAATGGACGCGAGTCTACAGTTTCGGAGCGTCATCTTGCTCTGTGCGGGGATACCGTTCGGCCGGAACTCAGCCCGGCGAATCCGTTGATGGGGAATTCTCCGTCAATCTCGCCCCCGCACGCGCCCGACCTAATCGGCATTGAGGTGCCGCCGCCATCACCCGAGATAGGCGGTTATCCCAACGTGGGGGAATTCGGACTCGTGGCTGAAGCTCCTGATGCATATCGAACTCGCGCCGGAAGAGAAATTCGCCGTCCCGATCGCTATGGCTGGGATTGACATGAATCGCTGTTTTATGTAACCATCTGCTAACTGAAGTTTCTATACTGCTATATAGCTTGCTAGCTTGATTCTCACCACTAGGGGTAGTGTAGTTTTAACGCCGGGGAGAATGTCATGAAATTGTGTCTAAGTCTGAACCCAGGTGACAATGCGACTTCTGTCCACTGCGCGGCAGTTATAAGAATTCGGACATCCAGCGCAATGATCATTCCTGTGACATTTACTGTATGTTACGTAGGTGCTTAAATAGATAGTATGTACAACCACTTTGTTTGAGGCCTGCTTGTGCTCGTTTGTAAACCCATCACTGATCCAGATGAATGCTGAATATTGATATGATGTTCGCTGGTTTTCTTAACAGGTATTGCATATCGCACAGGTATATCGGAATCTATTTCGATTAAACTCACGAACTGAGCCAATGTTGTAACTCTGGTTTTTACAACATCCCTACTTAGTTACATGAGTGTTTCTTCTTCTTCACGACAGTCAGAGCACACTACCCTATACAATCCTATCTGGTCCCACAAACGTAAAACAGCCCACCCCCCCCCCCCCCTGGAACCGTAGCTCCTGCAAGGTTGACTGCAGGCATCACCGTTCCAGCCTTAACACTTACTGACTCACACTTAATGAACCTATGAAATAAATTAGGAGGGGCTGTGGGAAGTGAGCCATAGCTAACTTACCTGGTCTCCTTAACATGCTACACCCCTTAAGCAACAATTCAAATAAGTACAAATCTTGATTCCTCGCTCCTAATGAGTGGGGCGGAAGAAAAATGTCAGCACAAAACTCTATATTAACCACAAAACCTTAATCGAAAATGCCAAACGTTTATACAAAACCCTGGGTCCCTCTAGAGACCACGTCCCCCATTGGATGCCACAAGGCCCAACATTACATGCGGAGCCATCCCAATGTGCCCAAATTTCCACTGACCCTGTCCGGGTGATACAGGTGAGTGGCATGGCTCAGTGGATTTCCCCCATTCACTCACACAAACCCAATAATCAGATATAGACATTTCAATAATCAATACACATATTCCAACCCCCCTGCAAGACCATGGCTTAGATGTCATAAGATGCATGTGATCCTTAATTAGGCAGCGGGGAGGTACCATACAAGCAAGATTCTGGGGGCGCTTCAGGCTGTGGTGCCCGCAGTCCCAAAAGCAAGTGCCCGACTTGCGACATCTTCACCCCCCTTCAATTCTCGGCCTCGTGACAGCCAAACAGCTCCTTAGCTGTAGTCCCGCTAGGAAGGTCTCACACCAGGCTCCTTTGCCTCAGGCTCACATAGCCTCTGGGTCACCAGGGGTCTCCATGCCGACGGGCTCCCAATTTCCAGACACCACTGGCTTCCAGGGCTTCGAGGACTTCCAGGACAGTGCTGCCAACCCACATCTGGTCTAAAGTGAAACGAACGATGGGCTGGCAGCCAACGGCAGCAGCGCAAGAGGATGGAGATGCTTTTAATTTAATAATGGTAGCCTTGATTACAGCAGTAGTTAGCTTTACAGCCCCTAGATACGGATTGGAGGAAAGTGCAGGGATGCACAAAAAAAGGATGAAGATCCAGAAGTGTTTCTGGAGTGCTTAAGGCGAGTTATAAGGAGGCATGGGGGATTGCAGATGGATCCTCCAGAGGCCCTATTAGTAAACATGTTTGTGGAAGGATTATTGCCCCCCCATCAAAAAACATCTTAAGACGGTAATGCTGGATGGAAACGGGAACCCATTGGGCCAATCGCCGCAGCGGCCAAGCAGTGTTACCGAGCCCATGGCCAGGACAAAGAAATAAAACAAGAAGCTTTGCAAACGATGATGGTCGAGAACATGATGCGGCTGTTGAAGAATGTCAACAGACTAAAATGTCCACACCAATAACAATTTTGAAGATTTTAATTATTTGGAGAAGATTCACTCAGGATATAACAAGGATTACAACAAAATACTTCGTCGGCGTACATGAACAGGACTCAACACAAACGTTCCAGGAATCTCCTGAATTGCCTTTGAGCTTCATTTATATAGTCGATGTGGACAGAGTTGGGCTGTCTGAGATTGGAAGTGTGAAGGGAGGGGGGCAGATTGGAGGATGAGAGTTCTTGATAATACTGAGTCAGACATTATCTCACCAGTTGGTCAACAAGAAATACAATTGAATCACAGAGAGCAGGGCCGCCAGAATATGTCTGTTTTGTTAGACAAAGCATTCACAGAAACTATTCCCCAAGTTGGTATTTACACATCACTGCGAAGAGAGATATATGTAGATGTCTATCCATTACAAAGGCAATTCCTCTACCTCTCTGACACCAAAGTCTGCAAGTTATACTTTCAAATCCCTGAACTTGGTTGAAATATATATGTATTTAATATGTGTGTGTGTATATATATATATATATATATATATATATATATATATATATATATATATATATATATATATATATATATATATATATATATATTGTTGCGGAAATGAGGATTGTGTTTTTTTTATTGTGTTTTTATTGTATAGTAAATTGTTGTAAAATATCGCCTTCCTGCCTCCAGTCTGTTGTATAAAGGTCAAAGGGCGTTCTGGTAGTTAATTCCATAAAGCATACATTGAAGGACACTATAATACCCTTGTTCAGTAGTTTATTTCCTTATTCTGTGTATTAGGTTAAGGATTTGTCTTCCATTAAAATGACACTCCATTGCACCAAGTGAAATAAGATAGCTTCCTTTCATTCCCCATTCCCACTCCCAAAACTTTCATTGCCAAGCCTCGATTGACAATTACATCCCCTCCAAAACCACCATTGAACATGTGCTCGGGTCGGGGAAGAAAGGCGTGCCCGCCCGTCGTCATCAAGCGCGGAGCCAGAGGGTCGCGCGACCAACCATGGCCGAGGTGAGCACACCGATGGGCGTGTCCTGAAGGCCGGCGGCTTAATCGCCGGAGGCGCTATAAAGGCGCGCGCGCAAGAAGTGCGTTGGTTGCGTTGTGGTGGCGTTGGTCGTCAGTGGTTGCGTTGTGGTGGTCAGTGGTTGCGTTGGGTTGTCGATGGTGAGGAGTGGTCGGACCAAGAAAGAGAAAGAGTTGTTGGACCAAGAGAACATAGAGAACATCCAAGGAGAGGACATCCCAGAAAGCACAAAGCCTGTTGTAGTCCTGGCAAAGCATGCGACGTCCACAGCAGCAGCAGCAGCGGCGGCCACAGCAGCAACAACACTCAACAGCCGCTTGGGGCCTGGACGGCGGTTTTGAGCAGGGCCGCGAAGGAACGGCGGCTGCTAAACGCGCCGATCATGCTGCAGGACCCCTCGGACTTTCCTCTCCCTCCAGCCATCCACCTCCCGCCAGTCCTATCATCATTCCCCGTGTGAGTCGTCTTCGTTTGTTCTGTCCTGGGTATTAATTAAGTCTGTTTAGATAAGCTAGCGATTTTCACTGTGTCTCTAAAATCTTCTGTATATTATTTTCTTATCTTTCCTTCTCCTTGGTTATTTTGAGCCTGTAAATAGTAAATAAATTAGATTCGTATTTCCAACCTTTTTGTCTGCTTCTTCTTCACATCCGTGTCGCCTTAGTCTTTTCCCTATTGAATATCTGTGGCGCGATCCGGCCAACGTTCGGGAATCGGGTTTAGTCGGGGAAAACTGTTCGACCGCGGTGCCATCCGCTCGGCAAACAACATCCTTATCCGCGGACCGTAACAATATATATATATATATATATCTATATATATAACACACCTGGTCAAGTTCAAAACACACCTGGTCACAAGTGTGCCGTACTGACCGGGTCCTCAGTCGAGGTCCTCAGCATCATCCCGTTTCGGCCCTTCAACCTCGATACGGTCAGCTAAGGTGGGCCAGCAGGGGCACATCCACATCCACATGCAGCAACTGCACCTGGATGCGTACATACCCCCACCCCCAGCCAGTGCGAACAACAACAACAACACCTCCACATCCAGAATCCACAGCACCAAACAAACATGGTGGAACACTCAAACACCCACCTTTATACCCTTCACCACTCACCAAAAAACACACCAGATCATTCATACACACACAACACCAACCAACCACCTACCCTTACATCATACACCACTCAACACACAAAAACACACTCATGCAAAAATTAATTCATGCAAAAACACACACCCTCACCCACTCACTCATATACACAAAATAAGAAATAATAATGGTAACAAACAAAACAAAAAAAACACAACCAACCCACACCGTTCGACGTGCCTCCGTAAACTTCCTCCATATCCAAAATGAGCCTTTCAAGGCAACCTGGGCCACCTTGTCACACATCCTCCTTCTTTCTGTCCCACACACTCCCAGCCTAGGAATAAATGCAGAAAAGGAATTGCCAATATACCCTCTACACCCCACCTCAAATGGCTGACACGAAACTCGCCAACCCTTCTCCCGGCACTCTGCCTCCAGCTCACTGTACTTTCCTCTCTTGGAACTCCTCCATGTTCTCTTCCCAAGGTACCGACAACTCCCCTAAGATGACCTGTCTTGTTGCACTTGAACAAATGACAGTCAGGCCGCAACCTTGTCACACAGATCTCCTCTGGGAATACCAATTGTTGCGGAACTGTCGCCCGCCTTCTCCCCTTATCAAGGGGGGATTAATCCCCTTGTCTTTACTGACCTGGCGTGACCAGAGACCTATTACCTCCCTTCCGGACAGCGCTAAATAGGGTTTTGGGTCCAAATTCGCTGTTACCTAAGTACTAGCGCTGCCCTGGAAGCAAGGGAATAAGCCTCGCACGAACCACGTGTGATGGTGATACGCCGAGCGGTTTGCGTACACGTGATCCACACTATTTATAATTACGAGACCCGATTGGAGCGATGTTATTCGTACCACGCTTAGTCAATGGAGAAATCACAAAGGCAATCGAATTGGAAAGAAAAGGAAGAACAAATTGGTTTAATTAATTATGCACGTATTTACAGCACAGGAGGAAGAGACAGAGCAATCCTTATGCAGTCTTATACTTAATACCCCAGGACAAACGGGCCTGTCTGACACACACACTCACACGGGGATTGCAGATGGGCAGGATGCTGTTCAGGCCGAACGCGCCGGCTTGGTCGTCCAGGATCGGCCCCGTCCGGCTCTCCACGATCCCCGGCACGTCCCGTGAAGATGGAGGTAGGAGAAGGCAGGACCGCGTATCGTGTCGCTCGAACGGAACGGGTTATCTCGGGGCGAACGGTAGGGGGCGGACTTAGCGCGGCTGGCAGCTATTCAGCCGCGTTCACTCACTTTGGCTGAACTGCTTGGTGAGCAAGTTATCAATGCCCTGGCTGCGCCCATGTATCCCTCGTAACAAAGTTCATACAGCGCGGGTGATCCTTTTCAAGCGCGTCTCCTTAGAATCCTCTCATAAACTCCGAACCAGCTCAGCGCACCTCCCTCGATAACTCTCAAGTCCTTCCCTCCGCGAGTCCCCCCGAGGGCTTTTTGCATCGGGTTATATCTGCCACGCCCTTCGAACCCTCTGGAACTCACCAGACGCTCTTCACCACGCCCTTTCACGTCATTCCGCTCGAGCTCTGATTGGTTGGTTCATTCTTACCGTCCCCACTGCTGCCGCACCGAGCTCAACCCTTCTTCACCTTTCGAGGCCCTGCCTCGTGTTAACTTGACTAGTGGACAGCCAAATGGGACATGGGATGGATTGCGCACATAGAGGTAGAATGGAGGTGTACGCAAAATGAATGGAGGGCCTATTCTCCTGTCTTTACACAACGCAGGTACTAAGAGGGGAAATGGCCTATTCTTACACATACTAAGATATAACTATACTACAAATGGGCCAATATGTTGCTCGTGTGACTAACTATGGGGGGAAAACCTTCAACATTTATTGACTTCAATGTGCCAATCTCAAAACCGCAGCAATATATATATATATATATATTGTTATGAATTTGGTAATGCAACATCTAGAGCTAGGTAGATCTGAATAGGTAGGTATTCGGCTGTCGTGACAGGGACTCTACATGTAATAAGTTATTGATGTTCAGGCGGTTGTCGGGGTAAGATGTATGAGTGTGGATCTACCTGGAGATTCGAGTGTTAAATAGTGAGGGATTAAAGGTAACGCCCCTGTGAGTCTCACCTGGTAGTCAAACCTTTGTCCATTATGGCACTGCAAACCACATAAACATTAGTTAGGTCCTTAGCGCAACATTAAATAATCCCCTTTCCCTGACAAGGACTTCGTATTAAATTGACAGGAAACCAGGTCAAAAACACCGCCATGATTGGCCGCCACCGTGTACACCTCCCAAGGCCTACAAACCTGGCCGGCACGTGTTATGCCAGGACCGCAGGGTCGCGTAACGGGGGAGATGTCAGGAGTCGCGGGAGGCTTTGATTGGCTGAGGAGTGCGCAATGTGACGTCATCGGCCACCAATATAGGCGACGGTCGGACGCCATTTCAAGAGTTGAGTTGAGTTGAGTTCGTGGCAGGCACTGGCAGACGCAGGCAGGCACCAGAGAGTTGAGCGGTGGTGGAGAGTTGGAGAGGACACGCCATTCCAGTCGCAGTTCGAGTGCAGTTCGGGTTGTAGGGAGTCGCAGGAGACACACGAGAGCACACCCAGTTGGCACTGAGCAGTTCGTTGGCACTTGGCTGCCAGCACTCCCGCGTCGAGTCGAGTGGAGTTGAAAGGAGTCCTTCCTGTCCCTGGTCAAGTGGAGCCGCTGGCCTGCGTCGGACGCGTGGTGCTTGGAGCGAGGGGCCTCGTGGTGTGCGATCGGGCCGGAAGGAGCGGTGCTGGACACCAACAATACAAGACGACAAAGACAGATAAGCCCGATCTCCGCGTATATTTTGAACGACGGGACGTGTTATTTTCGTGATTAATCTCCCTCGTTTGTGTTTGCTGTCAGTCGTGTGGGGACGTCCCGATTTAGGTTTATTAGAATTATTAGATTTACCGGCGGGCTTTTTCACTGGCTTTACTTTTCCTAATAAACCCTTATATTACTTTTTGTACATAATATCTGAACGCAGTTTTCCTGGGTGTTTGATTTTAATAGATAAGGTTGCGGAGCCTTCGCTGCGCCCCGCCATTCCGCGCGTTGGTGTTGAACTTGAGTCCGCCATTGAGTGTTCGCCTCGGGAGTTAAAGTCTCGCAAATCGGTCATCCGTAACTGTGGTGTTAATCACGGTTACGCGACAATATATATATATATATATATATATATATATATATATATATATACACAAAGAATTAAGTTAAGCACCCCTACACAACGAATTAAGGTAAGCACCCCCTAATATATATTCTTTGTGTATATGTATACATTGGCATATATTCTAAGGTATGTGAGATCAAATAATGATTGGTATGACATTAGCAATTATCCATTGATGAAATTGAGTGATCAAAGTGAAAAAAAGTGATTGGTTGAGTCAGTGATCCGATCACGTGGGTCCTACACACGTTATTGACGCAAAGATCGCTAGAGGTCTTCTCAGAACAATGACTGTACGTTAGAAAACATAAACGTCATCCACACTGTCCGTGATGGACCTATAGCTCCATACTTAAATTGAGGTGAAAATATGCCTAAAATTCCCAAAAAATTTCACCTTAAATTATTCAGAATAAAATATTGAAAACGGCATGATTGTTATGTTTTTATGTGACCATAATATCACTTCTCCAGAAAATATAGCAATATCATGGGTATATTACACTGTTTTGACGACAACAAACTTGTAATGTGCGAGGTTGTAAAAAAACGGGGGGGGGGGGGGGGGGGGGGGGGGTGCTTAACTTAATTCTTTGTGTATATATATATATATATAGAATGGTATCTGTAATGTGGTTCTCCAACCTAATGAGCGGACAACATGACGTCATCGCCATGCATGTCCGCATTGCCTGCAAAGCTCCAGAGGAACCATCGAGCAGTGCGTCATTACGGATTATACGTCATTACGGAGCTTTGCAGGCAATGCGGACATGCATGGCGATGACGTCATGCTGTCCGCTCATTAGGTTGGAGAACCAGATTACAGATACCATTATTAGTAACTCCCAACCGCAACCAGGTCGACTCCATATGATGAGTGGATACCAGAGATAACGTTACCGTGTGGCAGGCGGTGCTTATCGCTCCCAGCAAGGTGCAGTAGCAGCTGTATGGGACACCTTGCTGGCGGTTCTCCACTGATGATATGAAGGTCGCATAGTGACTGATATATATATAGATATATATATATACCGTATATATATATATATATATACCGTATATATATATATATACCATATATATATATATATACCATATATATATATATACCATATATATATACCATATATATATATATATATACCATATATATATATATATATAACCATATATATATATATATACCATATATATATATATACCATATATATATATATACCATATATATATATATACCATATATATATATACCATATATATATATATACCATATATATATATACCATATATATATATATACCATATATATATATACCATATATATATATATACCATATATATATATACCATATATATATATATACCATATATATATATACCATATATATATATACCATATATATATATATATATATATATATATATACTATATATATACATATACATATATATATATATATATATATATATATATATATATATATATATATATATATATATATATATATATATATTATATATATATATATAATGACCCCGTCTTCTACAATATTTTTATGAACCGCAATACAATATCGTTAAGATTCATCAAAGGATTATTACTGAAACATTTCTACAATCACATATAATATTAGTGTTCCTCTCATGAGCAATACGACTAACAGGGTTGGCGGCAGGAAGGGCATCCAGCCATAAAAACATTGCTTCAAAAAGGGGACCATGGTGTCCGAAAAAGGCCAACCCCTGCTCTGCGGGGAAAAATGGCCTCCAAAGGTGGTTCATGAGGTGGTCCCCTCCCCCCCCCCCTTCCCACGCCTCCTCCCCCCAAGCCCTCTCCCTACCACACATCTCCCTGCTCTTAAATGTTGTGTGCTCTCAAGTGTTTGTGTGCTTCCCATTCTCTTGTCTTCCGCTCCCTCTTTTTATATATTTTGTTTGTCTGGTTGATTTGTTTGTGAAGTAAATGTCAGCTCTTTCACGAGCCTCGATTCAGTATACAAAAAAAAAAAATACATTGGAGATTGGTGCCGACGTGAGGATTTTGATAAGAAGAGAACGGAAAGGTGATTTGTCATTATTATGAATGTTATTTAACTATCTTGACAATTAAAAGGATGAGGGACAAATTTCAATTGAGATGCTGGCAATGGCTGGCCTACTCCTGAAGATAGACATCTCACGAACACTTGGAAGTCCAAATGGACTTCCAAATGGACTTCCAAGAGATCGGTGCGGGCAGGGGAGGTGCAGGGATGGCGGACCCAGCCCTCGGCCCCGCTGGGTGAAGGAGAAGACGAGGAAGAGGAATATACCCCTGAATTTCCACCACCTCCCCCTTGGAACTGTTGAGCTACCCAAGGGTTTGGACAGAGGAAGTATGGACTGACCCAGCCCGTGCAGAAGGGGGACAACCAGGTAACCGGCCTGGTCGGGGCATGTTTCTTGTGCGGGTAGAGAGGGCACTGAAAGCGGGATTGCCCTAGAAGCATATCCCATGGAGGACAGGGAGGCAGGAGACCTCTTCCACAGAAAGGGTCAAATTATTGACGGAAGGACAGCGAGGTTGTCCCCATTCTACCCCTGGTTAGAGCAACACCGTCGGATGAGCCAACGTTGAATCTGACGGTCAATGGGAAGAAACTGTCATTTCTTGTGGATACGGTAGCAACCAGCTCGACTATCAAAAGGGATACACTACCCAGAGCTCCAGTGTCATGAAAAAGCATCAGGATAGTGGGGGTCGCAGGGGTAAGTGAAAAAGTTTTCTTTTCTGAAGATTTGGTTGTTCAATGTGGCCCATTAGAAGCCTGTCATGCATTCTTGTTAGTTGAAAATA
This sequence comes from Myxine glutinosa, assembly GCF_964187855.1. Lineage (NCBI taxonomy): Eukaryota > Metazoa > Chordata > Myxini > Myxiniformes > Myxinidae > Myxine > Myxine glutinosa. The sequence continues at coordinate 1,874,928 of NC_136263.1, read as the reverse complement.
TGCCAGTAAATTAATTAGGTAGAGATATTTTGTGTAGATTGGGTTGTACTGTAAGATGTACACCAGAAGGGGTGTATTTAGATATGCCAGAATAAAACAGGTGAGAGGTCTTAGAACTGCTAATGAGACCTAGTCCAGAGGTGCATTGGTGGCAAATCACTGAGAGTGCTCTAGCAACAATGATAGAGAACTCGCTGGGAAAACTGACGCAAATACCACTGCTAGAACAATGGATATGCAAACGTAATATAAATACAGAGGAATGATTTGACCCGTTGCATTGTACTGCAAAATACGCCCCGGATAGACAGGATATACAGTCACGTGAAAAGGTAAGTACACCCGGTAAAGTTTTGACTTTTTCAACATATTTCAACATACAGCTATTTGATCTTCATTTCAACAACATTGATAGATAAAGGTGATATAATATAACAAATATCATGAAACATTTACATTTTGTAGTCCATTGTATAATTGAAATAAACATAAATGCAAATTTCGCATGTGGAAAAAGTAAGTACACCCTTGGCTCTAATAGGTGGTATTGCCCCCTTTGGCAGAAACAACCTCAAGTCGGCGTTTCTTATAACTGTCTACCAGTCTCTGACATCGACTGGGACAAATTTTTGCCCACTCCTCCATGCAGAATTCTTTCAGCTGTGCGATGACTGAGGGGTTTCTTGCATGCACAGCTCGTTTCAAATCCCCCCACAACATCTCGATGGGATTTAGATCCGGGCTTTGGCTTGGCCATTCCAGAACCCTCCATTTCTTTCTTTTCAGCCATGCCTTGGTGGATTTACTGGTATGTTTAGGGTCATTGTCATGTTGCAAGGTCCACCTACGGTTGAGCTTCAACTTCTCCGACAGATGACCTCACATTATCCTCAAGCACCCTCTGGTACAATGAAGAATTCATAGTGGATCGTATGATGGTGAGCTGCCCAGGCCCTGATGCAGCAAAGCTGCCCCAAACCATAATATTTCCACCACCATGCTTTACAGTTGGTATCAGGTTCTTGTGGTCAAATGCTGTCTTTGGTTTTCACCAAACATGTCTTCTGGTACTGTGGCCAAATAGCTCTACCTTTGACTCATCTGTCCAGAGCACTTTGTTCCAGAAGTGCTGGTGTTTGCCTCGGTGTTCATTGGCAAACTTTAGTCTTGCCCTGGTGTTCTTTCTGGACAGCAAAGGTTTCCTCCTGGCACACCTCCCATGTAGATCAAATTAGTGCAGCCTCTTTCTAATGGTAGACTCGTGCACTTTGACATCAACAGTGGCAAGAGCTACCTGTAGGTCACGTGATGACATTCTTGGGTTCTTAGAGACTTCTTTCAACATCTTGCGGTCTGCTCTCAGGCTGAACTTGCTGGGGCGGCCTGGCTTGAACAAGTTGGCAGCTGTTTGGAATTTTCTCCACTTGTAGATGATCTTCCGGACAGTCGAATGATTGATTTCAAATTGTTTGGAGATCTTTTTAAATCCCTTCCCAGACTCGTAGGCATCTATAACCTTCTTTCTGAAGGCCTCAGAGAGCTCTTTTCATCTAGGCATGGTGACGCCACACACTTCAACAACAAAGAGCAAACCAAACTAAATGTCTGAGGTTTAGATAAGATGGGTTCCTCCAAGATCCTCTCTAACGATGTTCTGATCATTTGCACCTGAGGTGGTGCACCTGATTCTAATTTTAGGTATTTGAAGTAGTGATAAATGTCGGGGTGTACTTACTTTTTCCACATGCAAAATTTGCATTTATGTTTATTTAAATTATACAATGGACTACAAAATGTAAATGTTTCATGATATTTGTTATATTATATCACCTTTATCTATCAATATTGTTGAAATGAAGATCAAATAGCTGTATGTTGAAATATGTTGAAGTCAAAACTTTACATGGGGTGTACTTACTTTTTCACATGACTGTAGGATATGCTGATAGAGTGGAACATGAGTTGGGAAAATCATTTAGTCTACAGCTGACTGATTTGTGGATTGGCCCGGAGGGAGTGGCAATTGAAGTAAAATTAACCGAACGACAGAATTAACTAACCAAATATCCACCAGGAGTGATGCCTCATTTATCGATACTGATGGCTACAGGTTATCAGCCCCAAGAGCTGGGACAAATTATAACTTGGATGAAGATCTGTTCAATAATTCAAGTGGTAAGATATTCCAGAGGGGAATTGAGTACCCTTGGAGATGAGGCGGGATACCTCGGTGGACCGAGGCCATGCCAATAGTGCAAACGGTATTTGAAAAAGTAAATTTCACTCCAGTGGTGCAGGAGGTAGTGGAGGAACTTGGGGAAGAGCAATTAGCCCTGTTAGACAGGGTCCCTCCGAGCTTGTGGACAAAACACTCGAACGATGTGGGAAGGATACAATGTGCTGAACCGGTACACATACCTTTGAAGGAGGTGATGCCAAGATTCGTCAGTACCCTATCCGACCTGAGGTTGAAAAGGGAACAACTCCAGTGAAAGCTACTCTGTTAAAACAGGGAATTATTAAGGAAACGAATAGTCCTTGTAACACACCGATCTTGCCAGTGAAAAAGCCCGGGAAGGCATCTTGCAGGTTTGTGCAAGACCTCAGGGCAATTAACAGGTGTATAAAAGGAATCTATCCGGTGGTTCCTAATCTGGAGACAATTTTGTCATCAGTGCCGTCAGAGGTAAAATCTTTCTCAGTAATTGATCTGTGTTCAGCATTTTATACTGTACCAGTACACGAGGATTCACAGTATTTGTTTGCATTCACATACCGGGGTTTGCAATATACATGGAAAGTTTTGCCTCAGGAGTTTGTTGATAGCCCTACACTCTTTTCTCAGGCACTTCAGAAGGATCTTGAAAATGTTGTATTGCCAGAAGGATCATCGTTGATCCAATAAGTGGATGATCTGTTCTAAAACTAAAGAGGTGTGTGTTGAGGATACTTCAGTGTTGTAGACCACCCTAGCAGAAAAGGGACATAAGGTAAGCAGGGAAAGGTTGCAGTTTTGCAAGGAGCGGGTAACATACTTCGGTCATGTTCTGACTCAAGGTAAGAAGGAGCTCACCAGGAAAGGGTGGAGTCGGGCTTGGATATTCCTCAACCAACAACTAAGAGAATGATGCGGAGGTTTTTGGGCATGGTAGGTTATTGCCGGCAATGGATAGTAGATTATGCTCTTTTGCACCGCCTGCTGTATGATGCAATATTAAATACTGCTCCATCAGGGATTGAGTGGGTTGAAGAAAGACAGCGATGCTTTGATAATCTAAAGGTGGCGCTGGCATCAGCCCCAGCATTGGGACTCCCCGATTCTGAAAAGCCATTGTTCTTGTATGTACATGAGCACGACGGGTTCGCGCAGGCAATGCTAACCCAAAGACATGGCAATAAGATGCGACCGATAGCATATTACAGTACCCGGTTAGATGCTGTAGCACGTGGATTGCGAACGTGCCTTAAGGCAGTGGCAGTAGCAGCATACGCAGTGGAGCGAACAACCAGTCTGGCAATAGGGCAACCATTGGTGGTACGCGTGCCACATAGCGTAAGAGCAATATTATTGCAAGCCCAGACTCAGCATTTGTCGTCAGCAACAACAACAACATGCATTTTAAGGCCATTTTCCCTGCTAGAGCGGGGGTTAGCCTTGCGGTCCCCATAACAATCTTCTCCATTTTGCCCTATTTTCTGCATCTCTCCTTGTTCACCCCCTTGCCCGCATTTCTTCTTCCACCATATTTAGCCGTCTTTCTCGGTCTTCCCCATCCTCTACTTCCTTCTATATTCATTTCCATCACTCTTCTCAACCAGTCACTTTGATCCTTCCTCAACACATGACCAAACCATCTCAAACTGTTTCTCTTCACAGCATCCATCACAGGCTCTATTCCATCATCTTTTGCAATTCATCATTTGTCTTCCTCTCTCTCAATGATACTCCGCACATCCACCGAACCATTCGCAATTCCACCCTTTCCAGCCTTCGTTGCTGCTCTACGTTCATTACCCATGTCTCGCTCCCATAAATCGTAACACTTCTCACACATGCAGCATACACCTTTCCCTTCAGCTTCAACAATGACACTCCCCTCCTCATCAGCATGCCACTCAGTTCCCGAAACTTCTTCCATGCACATCTCACTCCAGCAACCGTTGCCGAGTCTGATCCACCTTCTCCATTCAGCATGTCTCCTAGGTAACAAAATGTTTTCATACCTTCCAGCTTCACACCGTCTCCAAGATCCAACTCAACATTTCCTCCATCTGCAGCTCCCTCTGTGCACACCTTACATTTGAATGTAGCTGCCACACTGGTTAATGACCCTCTCAGACCACTAAATTTTTGTTGAACCCACTCAGCGCACATTGTACATTGAACATTGAATGGAGTTCACTCTGACACCCTTCCTGCACACAGCACATGGCCACTTCCCAGTTCTTTCCACCTCACCACATGCTTTACCACTTGCCATCACCTTCGTTTTTCCGATATTCACCTTCAGACCTTTTGTCTCCATACATTCCTTCCACTTGTTCATCTTTTCCTTCAGTCCTTCCATACTTTCTGCAATCAACACCAGATCATCTGCATACAACAACTCCTACGGTAAACCCTCCTTTACGTTCTGAGCCAGCACCTCCATCACAGCTACAAATAGTAGTGCACTTAGTACTGACTTAGTTCTTAGTTCCGACTAATGGTCGTCAGCACGAACGATAAAGTATGAAATCACGCTAATGCTGGGCTGGCCTCAAATGTAACGATTGAGCGCTGCCCGATACTAAATCCTGCTTCACTATTGCCAACTAAGAAGGATGGTGAACCTCATGATTGTCATAAGGTCATTCAAGCCACAACTGCCACAAGAGCTGATATGAAGGACGTGGCAATACCGAATGCAGATCTGATTCTATACAAAGACGGATCGGCATCATGAGCAGAGGACGGATCTATGTGATCTGGATATGTGATTTGTACAGACAATGAGGTGAATGAGAGTGGGCGATTGCCTAGTAATTATTCTGCCCAGAAAGCGGGATTGTGCACTTTGATAGCAGCATGTACGCTAGGACGAGACAAACAAGTCACGATTTATACAACATGCATTTTAAGGCCATTTTCCCTGCTAGAGTGGGGGTTAGCCTTGCGGTCCCCATGACAATCTTCTCCATTTTGCCCTATTTTCTGCATCTCTCCTTGTTAACCCCCTTGCCCGCATTTCTTCTTCCACCATCTTTAGCCAAGTCTTTCTCTGTCTTCCCCGTCCTCTACTTCCTTCTACATCAATTTCCATCACTCTTCTCAACCAGTCACTTTCATCCTTCCTCAACACATGACCAAACCATCTCAGCCTGTTCCTCTTCACAGCATCAATCACAGGCAATATTCCCATCATCTTTCACAATTCATCATTTGTCTTCCTCTCTCTCAACGATACTCCGCACATCCATCGAACCATTCGCATTTCCACCCTTTCCAGCCTTCGTTGCTGCTCTACGTTCATTACCCTCTTGCTCCCATAAATCATAACACTTCTCACACATGCAGCATACACCTTTCCCTTCAGCTTCAGCGACACTCTCCTCCTCATCAGCACGCCACTCAGTTCCCGAAACTTCTTCCATGCACATCTCACTCGAGCAACCGTTGCCGAGTCTGATCCACCTTCTCCATTCAGCATGTCTCCGAGGCAGCAAAATGTTTTCACACCTTCCAGCTTCACGCCGTCTCCAAGATCCAACTCAACATTTCCTCCATCTGCAGCTCCCTCTGTGCACACCTTACATTTGAATGTAGCTGCCACACTGGTTAATGACCCTCTCAGACCACTACATTTTAATGAACCCACTCAGCGCACATTGTACATTGAATGGAGTTCACTCCGACACCCTTCCTGCACACAGCACACGGCCACTTCCCAGTTCTTTCCACCTCACCACATGCTTTACCACTTGCCATCACCTTCGTCTTTCCGATATTCACCTTCAGACCTTTTGTCTCCATACATTCCTTCCACTTGTTCATCTTTTCCTTCAGACTTTTACTTTATTCAGACTTCATTTTATACAGACTCAGAATATGTCCATGGAGTAACAACGTTCGGCTATTCGTCTGTGGCCGGTGTTCATCGGCCACGGACGTGACAATATATATAATATGGAAAGTAAACACTAAGCTGTAAAAAGAATTAAATTATTTTTTCAAAAGCCTGATGTTTCAGGAGAATACTATCTTCCGTCCTCATTGATAATGGCTGTAATGAAATCACCTGTAATTTAATATGTCCGACGGGAACGGCGACGTTATACACACACATACAGTCACATGAAAAAGTAAGTACACCCCATGTAAAGTTTTGACTTTTTCAACATATTTCAACATACAGCTATTTGATCTTCATTTCAACAATATTGATAGATAAAGGTGATATAATACAACAAATATCATGAAACATTTACATTTTGTAGTCCATTGTATAATTTAAATAAACATAAATGCAAATTTCGCATGTGGAAAAAGTAAGTACACCCCGACATTTATCACTACTTCAAATACCTAAAATTAGAATCAGGTGCACAAGCTCAGGTGCAAATGATTAGAACATCGTTAAAAGAGGATCTTGGAGGAACCTGTCTTATTTAAACCTCAGACATTTAGTTTGGTTTGCTCTTTGTTTTAGAAGTGTGCGGCGTCACCATGCCTAGATCAAAAGAGCTCTCTGAGGCCTTCAGAAAGAAGGTTATCGATGCTTACGAGACTGGGAAGGGATTTAAAAAGATCTCCAAACAATTTGAAATCAATCATTCGACTGTCCGGAAGATCATCTACAAGTGGAGAAGATTTCAAACAACTGCCAACTTGTTCAGGCCAGGCCGCCCCAGCAAGTTCAGCCCAAGAGCAGACCGCAAGACCGCAGACCAAAGGTCTTTAAAACAGCTGTTCACCACCATCTCTTATCTTCCCCCATCCAAAACCTTGATCTTTTCTATCCCCGCTAATTTCACCCCAATTCCACTTTTTTGAAATACCAACTTCTGTCCTGGAAGTCCTTGGTGTCCTTGTGTTTTATACTTCTCCCACCCCCTCCCCCCTTCCCACGCCGCCTCCCCCCAAGCCCTCTCCCTCCCACACATCTCCCTGCTCTTAAATGTTGTGTGCTCTCAAGTGTTTGTGTGCTTCCCCTTCTCTTGTCTTCCGCTCCCTCTTTTTATATATTTTGTTTGTCTGGTTGATTTGTTTGTGAAGTAAATGTCAGCTCTTTCACGAGCCTCGATTCAGTATACAAAAAAAAAGAAGAAAAAAAAGAAGATGCTGAAAGAAGTCTCTAAGAACCCCAGAATGTCATCACGGGACCTACAGGTAGCTCTTGCCACCGTTGATGTCAAAGTGCACGAGTCTCCCATTCGAAAGAGGCTGCACAAATTTGATCTACATGGGAGGTGTGCCAGGAGGAAACCTTTGCTGTCCAGAAAGAACATCAGGGCAATACTAAAGTTTGCCAATGAACACCTAGGCAACGACCAGCACTTCTGGAACAATGTAGTCTGGACAGATGAGTCAAAGGTAGAGCTATTTGGCCACAGTACCAGAAGACATGTTTGGCGAAAACCAAAGACAGCATTTGACCACAAGAACCTGATACCAACTGTAAAGCATGGTGGTGGAAATATTATGGTTTGGGGCAGCTTTGCTGCATCAGGGCCTGGGCAGCTCACCATCATATAATCCACTATGAATTATTCATTGTACCAGAGGGTGCTTGAGGATTATGTGAGGCCATCTGTCAGAAAGTTGAAGCGCAACCGAAGGTGGACCTTGCAACATGACAATGACCCTAAACATACCAGTAAATCCACCAAGGAATGGCTGAAAAGAAAGAAATGGAGAGTTTTGGAATGGCCAAGTCAAAGCCCGGATCTAAATCCCATCGAGATGTTGTGGGGGGATTTGAAACGAGCTGTGCATGCAAGAAACCCCTCAAACATCACACAGCTGAAAGAATTCTGCATGGAGGAGTGGGCAAAAATTTCTCCCAGTCGATGTCAGAGACTGGTAGACAGTTATAAGAAACGCCGACTTGAGGTTGTTTCTGCCAAAGGGGGCAATACCCCCTATTAGAGCCAAGGGTGTACTTAATTTTTCCACATGCGAAATTTGCATTTATGTTTATTTAAATTATACAATGGACTACAAAATGTAAATGTTTCATGATATTTGTTATGTTATATCACCTTTATCTATCAATATTGTTGAAATGAAGATCAAATAGCTGTATGTTGAAATATGTTGAAAAAGTCAAAACTTTATATGGGGTGTACTTACTTTTTCACGTGACTGTACATACACAGACTATACTTTGTTCATACATACACAGACTATACTTTGCCCGGATCTAATAGATACACACACTATACTTTGTTCATACACGCACACTATACTTTGTTCATTGATACACACTATACTTTGTTCAAACATACACAGACTATACTTTGTTCATAGATATACACACTATACTTTGTTCATAGACACACAGACTATACTTTATTGTTAGATACGAAACCTTTCTTGTTTGTTTGTCTGTGAGCAGGATATCTGAAAAAGTTATGGACAGGTTCAGACAAAACCTGGTGGACTGGTTGGGAATGTGATGACGACGAATTGATTAGATTTTGTTGAAGATCCGGATTATATTTTGTCAGTGATTCTTCACTGTTGAGAGATGAGAGCAAACACAATTTATTGCGTGAGGTTTTAAACCGTTGTGGATGATTTATGACAAAACTTGGTGGATGAGGTGGTTAGGTGACAAGAATAAGCCGATTCGATTTTGGTTCAGGTCTGAATCCAGGTCTGGTCCATCAGTGGATGCAAAACGTAAACGAATCAGTCTGGCGGAGTCTCAGGGAATTAATTTTCCGTGTTAGTAAAAACTAGGGGGTTCGTCAAATTAATGACTTTCATGGAGGAAATAATCTGCTTCGTTTGGTTGACACATGATGCCTGTCCACACTTTGTAGTTAACTCTTAATGCCCCCAGAGCACAAAAAACACAAAGTTATCTTTATCGCTGCAATATCGTCCAACTGATACCACATCCTCAATTTACATGATGAAATAAATTTCCAAACACGTACCAGCAGCGATGAGGATGTATGGATCACGTAATAATGTTGTCAATGGAGTTCCAGTCTGGCTCTGTGAAACAGAAGGAAACTTTATGGTTCTGGTCACATCATCACATCAGTGGGCACACGTTCGTTCATCCCCCAATATGTATAATTCTAGGTATGTTATAATAACTAAGATTACAGATCACAATATAGCACCTGCTCGAGTTATAAGTGTTAAATAAACAGGGCGTAAGTGTGATTGAAAATGTGAGTAATTACAACTAATTATCATTAAACATTTGGTAGGATTAGGGCCTGAAGTTGGCGAAATTCCTGTATGGGTTTAGGAAGAGTAACGAGCACTTTTCATCAACAGAACCCTTCCCAGTTTATAATCTCACCAGAGACCATTTGTTGCCTACCTCCATTTTTGAAGTCATTAATTCAGTGAAGAATCGAGAGAACCGACACGATTTTACATCAGGCTTTCATTCAGAAAAGGTATAAGGGATGCAAACCCATATATGCAAACCCCTTAAACTGTCGCATAGGAATTATTGTCAAACAAATCCACCTATCTATTCTCTTGGTCATTCATTGGAAGACGGTTCAGTCTCTTGAACTTCTAGGCCTCAACATCAGTCATGACCTTTCCTGGGCCACCAGATAGCAAGACTGGCCTCCAAAGCCAGCAGCAGACTGAGCATGCTCCATGCATCCAAGTTTTTCCCTGGAAAATCAAAACTACTCATAATCTACAAGATCTTTGTCTGGAGCTCAGTGTAGCACTGCTCTTTACTATGGGTTAGTGCCCCAGCATTACATCTGTCTCTCCGGGATTCTGTGCAATTTAAAACTCTCAAAATTATTGGAATCTCCCATTATGAGGCCGAAGCATTTGCTTTATACATTAGCATTGCACGCATGCATTAGCATTAGCATTACACTTAATGCATTAGCATTAGCATTAGCATTAGCATTAGCATTAGCATTAGCATTAAGTACCCCTTCCCTCCACTCCCTCCCCAAACGGCCCTCTCCCTTCCACAGATACCAACGTCCCTGTTCTCTAATGTTGTTGTGCTTGTATGCTTTCCTCTCTCCCCCTCTTGTCTCCCGCTCCCTTTACTTATGGCTTTGCAAGGCCCCTCCGTTTTAGGGGATGAGGGAAGGGAAGGAGGAAAATTTTTACCGTGCAAAGAGTGCTTTAGCCTCAGTGTTGCACAGGTAAAAAAAAAGGAAATTGTAATGCCCTCTGCCACCATCACCAGCTGGCGCTACACGGTACACATTTACGTAGAATTTACGCCCCTCCCCTCCACACCGCTGAATGAGGCCGCGGCCACATAGCCTATGTTACCCCACAGACAAAGTTGTATTTGTATTTGTACCCCAAGTAAAGTAGAAAAGTGTTTATAGCTGGAGTACCCGACGTTGCTTAATCGAAAAAGAAACATTAACATCAATGAGGGCAATATATAATGGAAAAGCAATTGCATCCAAATCAGAATTAATCACAAATGCCAAATCATCATTTCACCTTTTTGTTGAATAAATGCTGCTGAACGTTGCCGTTTATCACGTTTCTGAGTTAAGTATGATGACGTTCAGGAAGAAGAAGACGCCTTACCACCAACTTCAACCGCTTCTGGAATTGTTTGATTATTTGTGTTCAAATGACTCGTGATTGTTTGGTATTTATTTATGCGAATGTGTACTTGTATATAACTGTCATTACTCAAAAAGGCTTAGGCACTATCGAGCGATTTTTAAACAAGACCGAAAGTCTAAAAGCAGTGTAGCCGGGCTTGCAAAATATTATAAACCACAAACACATATGATTAGCTTTTTAAACAGTCGCTAATGCTGTTTATTATTATTTATTATTATTATTATTATTATTATTTTTTGAATACAAGATCGAGGCTCGTGAAAGAGCTAACATTAATCACACAAAAAGTCAAACCGACACATAAAGCATAATAAGGGGAGCGGTAGACATGATGAGGAGAGAGGGGGAAGCACACAAACACAACATTTGAGAGCAGGGACATCGGGAGATCTGTGGGAGGGAGGGGGCTTTGGGGGAGGAGGCGCGGGAAGGGGGGGGGGGTGGGGAGAGGTATGAAACACATGGACACTGCTGGAACTTCCAGGAAAGAAGTTGGAATTTAGAAAAAGTGGATCTGGGGTAAATTAGCGGGGGTAGAAAAGATCAAGGTTTTGGATGGGGAAGATAAGAGATGGTGGTGAACAGCTGTTTTAAAGACCTGGAGGGAGGAGTGGGATTGAAGAGAGTGAGAGAGTTTGTTCCAGAGGCGGGAGAAAAGAGGAATGAAGGAGTGAAGGTGAGCAGAGAGTCTTGATTTTGGCAGTTTCACCATAAGACGGTTGCTGGCAGATCTTGTGCGACCTATAGGAATATTTGGGGGACAGAGCACAGAGAGAGCTGGGGGAGCAAGGCCGGAGAGGAGTCGGTAGAAGACAGAAAGACCACCAACCTGCCTGCGGTGAGTGAGTGAAAGGCCCTCGGACATAGCTTCATCGCGGGAGATTCCAATGATTCTGAAAACTTTGGTTTCAACAGCGTGAAGCCGAGCTAGGTGTGAGGCAGGAGCACCAGCCCAGAGGGGGGAACAGTATTCCATTGAGCTGCGGATGAAAGCCTTGTATGTGGTGAAGAGCTCAGGTGTGCCAAGGAAGGACTTCGCATGACGGAGGATGCCCAGTCGGCGACTGGCTTTGGAGGCCAGATTTGAAATGTGGTTTTCCCAGGAAAGATCATGGCAGATAGTGAGACCCAAAAGCTTGAGCGGCAGAACTACTTGGAGAGGAATGTTGAGCAAGTAGATGGGAGGGTTGTCCAGTCGATCTTTTCAGAGAGACATAGTAAGAGTGTGAGATTTGTCAGGATTGAAAGACATGTTCCACTTGTTTGACCAGTCTGTGATTTTGTGATATTAAACATGCACAAATGTATAACATAAACAAATCATGCATAACATTAAACCAAAAAAATTGGAGGAATCCTCACATCCGTGAGGTAAATTTTACTTACAGACTGAGGGAAGATCTACTGTAATCTATATACCTCACAAGGGTTGGGTTATTAACATGCAATCTTAACATGCTAAAACATGGTTATTAACATGCTAAAAACTGAGGCGAATTCCTTACTTCCCCGGTTGTTAGTCCATACACCGCTTATCACCGACTCATGAACCACACACCGCTTCAATCCATTAGCCTTGTATTCACGACATTGGGATTAAAGTGTTATGGTCATACAGTCAGGTGAAAAAGTAAGTACACCCCATGTAAAGTTTTGACTTTTTCAACATATTTCAACATACAGCTATTTGATCTTCATTTCAACAATATTGATAGATAAAGGTGATATAATATAACAAATATCATGAAACATTTACATTTTGTAGACCATTGTATAATTTAAATAAACATAAATGCAAATTTCGCATGTGGAAAAAGTAAGTACACCCCGACATTTATCACTACTTCAAATACCTAAAATTAGAATCAGGTGCACCAGCTCAGGTGCAAATGATTAGAACATCATCAGAGAGGATCTTGGAGGAACCTGTCTCATCTAAACCTCAGACATTTAGTTTGGTTTGCTCTTTGTTGTTGAAGTGTGCGGTGTCACCATGCCGAGATCAAAAGAGCTCTCTGAGGCCTTCAGAAAGAAGGTTATAGATGCTTACGAGACTGGGAAGGGATTTAAAAAGTCTCCAAACAATTTGAAATCAATCATTCGACTGTCCAGAAGATCATCTACAATTGGAGAAGATTCCAAACAACTGCCATCTTGTTCAGGCCAGGCCGCCCCAGCAAGTTCAGCCCGAGAGCAGACCGCAAGATGCTGAAAGAAGTCTCTAAGAACCCCCAGAATGTCATCATGGGACCTACAGGTAGCTCTTGCCACTGTTGATGTCAAAGTGCACGGGTCTACCATTAGAAAGAGGCTGTACAAATTTGATCTACATGGGAGGTGTGCCAGGAGGAAACCTTTGCTGTCCAGAAAGAACATCAGGGCAAGACTAAAGTTTGCCAATGAACACCTCGGCAAAGACCAGCACTTCTGGAACAATGTGCTCTGGACAGATGAGTCAAAGGTAGAGCTATTTGCCCACAGTACCAGAAGACATGTTTGGTGAAAACCAAAGACAGCATTTGACCACAAGAACCTGATACCAACTGTAAAGCATGGTGGTGGAAATATTATGGTTTGGGGCAGCTTTGCTGCATCAGGGCCTGGGCAGCTCACCATCATATACAGTAACCCACTATGAATTCTTCATTGTGCCAGAGGGTGCTTGAGGATAATGTGAGGCCATCTGTCAGAGAGTTGAAGCTCAACCGAAGGTGGACCTTGCAACATGACAATGACCCTAAACATACCAGTAAATCCACCAAGGAATGGCTGAAAAGAAAGAAATGGAGGGCTCTGGAATGGCCAAGTCAAAGCCCGGATCTAAATCCCATCGAGATGTTGTGGGGGGATTTGAAACGAGCTGTGCATGCAAGAAACCCCTCAAACATCGCACAGCTGAACGAATTCTGCATGGAGGAGTGGGCAAAAATTTCTCCCAGTCGATGTCAGAGACTGGTAGACAGTTATAAGAAACGCCTACTTGAGGTTGTTTCTGCCAAAGGGGGCAATACCACATATTAGAGCCAAGGGTGTACTTACTTTTTCCACATGCGAAATTTGCATTTATGTTTATTTAAATTATACAATGGCCTACAAAATGTAAATGTTTCATGATATTTGTTATATTATATCACCTTTATCTATCAATATTGTTGAAATGAAGATCAAATAGCTGTATGTTGAAATATGTTGAAAAAGTCAAAACTTTATATGGGGTGTACATAATTTTTCATGTGACTGTATATATATATATGTGTGTGTGTGTGACTGTGTGTATATGTATATCAAGAAAGCTCAGAAATCGGTTTAAATCCAAGCCGTGAGTTACTAATCCCTCTCCCGGTTTTCCATCCTTCTCCCAGATGTAGCAGTTTTTGGTCGGAAGGAATTGCACAGAGTAAATAGCATGAGCTCCTCTCCGTTAAAACACGGTCAATAATTTTTCATCAAATGCTTCTCTTTCTAAGTGATCACAGGTCCATGTTTGAGCTTGCACAAAAATCATGGACAATGACATCAAGGCACCATTACATTAATTATGATTATTAATGTAGACAATTGACCAGTCAACATAGTATATGGGATTTGAACTTGGTATCCCAGCCAGCATGAGCTGGGCTTCCAAAGGAATGTAAAACAGATCAACCCTATTACGAAATATTATTCTACTAAGTCCAGAATTCGTCTCGTAAGTCCTTGTGGTGTCCATCTTGTTTATCCCATGTGCTTTGTCCCAACCCTCTCCCTTCCTCAGATCTCCCGATGTCCCTGTTCTCTACCATTGTTGTACTTCCCTCTCTTCCCCTCGTGTCTCCCGCCCCCTTTATTATATGTTTCGTGTTTGTTTCTGTTTATATTTTTTGCGTTTTATGTGTCAGCTCTTACACGCCTCGACTTTGCATTAAAAAAATATATACAATTCCCAAGTACATTGAATAAAACTCCTTGTGAGGCCTACCTCTGCTTCAGCCTTTCTTGGCTGGAGGACTAGTAGCTGTAGAACTTGCAAAGCAAGGGAAGGGAAAGAAACAAACAACAAACAAGTCAAATCAAGAGTAACATTGATACTGCATTTATTATATATATATATATATTGCTACGGTTTTGAGATTGGCACAATAAAGTCATTAAAAGTTAAAGGGTTGCCCCCCATAGTCACATGAACAACATCAAGGCCCATTTGTAGTATAGTTACGTCTTAGTATGTGTAAGAATAGGTCATTTCCCCTCTTAATGCCTGCGTTGTGTAAAGACAGGAAAATAGGCTTTACTTGCCACCAATTTCCCAGCCACCCTAGCCTCGATCCAGTTTGTTAAGCATTGGCTGCCCACTATTCGAGTAACACGAGGTAGGCCTAAAAAGGGTGGGGCCGGCGTTGAGGTCGGGGAGCGGCAGGGGGAGATGGTAAGAGCCACCAGCCAATCAGGGCTCGAGCGGCATGGCGTGAGAGGGCGTGGTGAGGCGCGTCTGGTGAGTTCAAGAAGGTTCACGGGGCGTGCCTATATAAGTCGCTGCGAAAAGCCCTCGAAAGGACTTGTTGAGAAGGACCTGATGGAGTAGTCAGGTTCACTATGTTTTTTCGTTCAAAATCATGGTAGATTAGCAAACCTATACATTTTTGGAAACGTTATTACATGGTAAATCTAATAATCAATGTTTACATTTGCCAATTCCGACCAATTCGATTCGACCAATTCGACCAATTCGACCAATCGACCAATTCCATTCGACCAATTCGACCATTCGACCAATCGCTTCGATCGACCATTCGACCATTCGACCAATTCGATCGATTCGATTCGATTCGATTCATCGAATTCGATTCGATCGACCATTCGACCAATTCGATTTGCCAATCAATTTGACCGACCTTTGCTTGTGTGGAACGGAATGTGAAAACGATGCGGACTATATTGTCGGATACGAAACACAGGACGGTGATGACGAACTCTAAATGGCATATTCTGTAATCGTGTGTGTTTGATGCCATTGACTGCCTGTGTATATTTTGTCATTGACTGCCTGTGTAGATGTGAAGTTATACTGACTGCATGTGTATATATGATTTTGCTGACTGCCTGTGTATGTTTGGTGATATGAATGATTGTGACACATTTTGATGTTATTAACTGCCTGTACAAAATGATAACATGTATTTGATTATGCAACTTATCGCGAAAATAAAGACAGTATTTTGGAATTCAAAACCTTTGATTCGTGTCTTACCATTCCCCATAGCACTAATTTGATACTTTCATTGGATTCCTTGTCCCTGAAAATATAGGTTTAGTATATTTTTAAAAGTTTTTAGGGTAATTAGAGGCAGAAATAGAACAAAATATGTATTTTACAGTGGCCATTTTGAAAATCCAAAATGGCCGCCATACAGGTATCTCTCCAAATGTAAACATTGATTTTTAGTTTCCTTATGCTATAACCTTTCCAAAAATGTATAGATTTGCTAATCTACCATGATTTTGAACGAAATATAATTTATTGACATAGTGAACCTAACTAGAGGAGGACTTGTTGAGGACTTGTTGGGAGAGGACTTGATGCGAGGACTTGAGGGGGTTTGTCGTTGTGAAAGGACTCGCATGCCAGGACTCGCAGAGGAGAGAGAAAGGATTCGGACTCGCAAGATAAGCGTGTTGTTTGGAGAACTTGCGGAGGATACACGCGTTGTTTAAGGACTTGCGCAGAGAGAGAAGAAGAGGCGTTGAACTGTGCCAAGTACGCGGGCGCAGCCAGACACACCGTTAACGCTTATTGCGCTTTCCAGCCACACGAGTAAGCGCGGCCATAGCCGCAAGTGAATAACCGCCAGCCGCATCAAAGTCCGCTCCCTACCAATTCGCCCCGTGATAACTCGCTCCATTCAGACGACACGCGGAGAGCTCCTGCCTTCACCTACTCCAAAGGACGTGCCGGGGACCGGAGAGAACTGCACGAGAGCCATCCCTGGGCGAGCTGGTGAACATCGTCCTGCCATCTGCAATCCCCGTGTGAGTGTGTGTGTGAGATGGGCCCGTGTCCTTGGGTATTAAGTAAGACTGTTTTTAAGGATTTTCTCTGTGCCTCTGCTCTTGAACCATTGTACATTGTAAATAATAATAATTAAACCTGTTTAATTAAACCTAATTAAACCTTTGCTTCCCAATTCGATCGCCTTTGTGATTTCTCCATTGACTAAGCGTGGTACGAATAAGAACCGCTTGAATCGGGGTCTAGTAAGTGATAACGGCGCGGATCGCGTGTACGCAACCGCTCGGCGTATCAACACACGTGGTTCGTGCGGGGCTTATCTCCTCGCTTCAGGGCAGCGCGAGTATTTAGGTAATAGCCAATTTGGTCCTAATACCCGATTTCGCGCTGTCCGGAAGGGACGTTATCGGTCCTGGGTCACGCTGGTCAGTCAAAGACAAGGGGAATAATCCCCCCTTGGTAAGGGGAGAAGGCCGGCGGCAGATCCGCAACAATTGGTAGTCAGGAGTGGGGATTTGGAACCTGGGACGAAATCTTTTAGACCAAATTTTGGACACCAATTGTAATATTGGCCACAACAATTGGTGTCGGGGAGTGGGATTTGGAACCCAAACCAAATTTTTTTGGACAAATTTGGCCAAAATTATGAGCAACCGAAATTTAGTTTTTTAAGTATTACAATCCAAATTTAATTCGTGCCATGGCTAGCCAAGATGGTCGAATGCCGGTGGGGGGTAAATGAGGAGGTAGAGGAGGTAGAATCAATAACCCAGGACCCCCGGGAAGAATTGGGAGAAATGGAGGAGGACTTTGATGAGGGGCCAGCAGTCGGGGTAGAAAATGGCGGCGCCTCGCACATGGCGGCGAGAGCCGAGCCCGTGGTGCCAGGGGACTGGGGTCTTTTTATGATTCAACTTGCGGCAAGCTTCGAGAAAGTGAATGATAACAGCAATAAAATGGATGGCCAAATTAAAGAAATGGGGAATAAATCCACCCGGGACATTTAAAAAAAAGGGTGATGAATTGGAAAACAAAATGGGTGGCCAATTGAAAGAAATGGGGGACAAATCTACCCGGGAATTGGAAGAGGTAAAAAAACGGACTGGAAAGCAAAATTGACACCCGAAAGAACGAATTGAAAAAAATGAGGGTGGCGTCTAAGAGGGAAAAGAAAGAGATGGGGAAGGACATAAGGCGCATGTTGAGCGAAGAGGTCGCAAAGGGACGCGACGAGGTAACGCAGTGCGAGGAACGTGTGGAAAGCGAGCTTGGGCAGAGCGCAGTTAAGTTGACCGGGGCTATAGAAATCGCGACTCGTGGTGTGGAAAAGCCGACGGCCGCCGAATTAGAAGAGGAAATTTGAAGCACACCGGCGGTCGTCGAGGAAAAAGAAACTGAAATGTGTATAGTTGAAATTGGGGTTGAAGAGACGAGAGGAAAAGTAAATGTATCATGGGAGGAAGAAATGGAATATGTGCAAAGTCCGTTTTCGCATTGTGATGCCGTGCTTGCTAATCCCAATAAAGGTTTGCAGGTGCTGGCAAAGAAGGTCCTTAAGGTGAGTAGGAGCGTGTATGGTGCGAAAATGTTTGGCGCGAAAAGATTTTTGGCACGCTTGGGATCGAGACGTAACCCGGGCGCTCGTGGAAGGTCCGTGGTGCGTTGTGTGAGGGTGAATGGCGCGCGTGTGCAAACGGCACCAAAGCGCGAGTGTATAACAGAGTGTATGTCGGAAGAGTGTGAAACAGAGTGTGAAACCGAGTGTGAAACAGAGTGTGCGATGGCCGCGAGTGAGAGCAAATGCGCACCAGAGCGTGTTGAGGGGAGTGTGCAGGAGTGCACACCAGAGCGCGTGATTGGGTGTGCAACAGGAGATTACACACCCATGGGTAAGTGTGCGCTGATTGGGTGTGTACCCAGAGAGTGCACACCCATGGTTATTACAGAGTGTGTAACGGAGTGTGGGAGTGGTATGAGAGCGCCAGGATGTGCACGAGGGTGTGTGATGATGGAGTGTGCGAACGGCATGAGTGCGCCTGAGTGGTGTGCACCTGAGTGTGTAAGGGAAGAGAATGCATAGGAGAGTGCAGTAATAGAATGCAGGAAGTGTATGGAAGGCGCTGGAGCGGCGCATTGTACGAGTATGGAGCGGGTCGCGAGGTGTGGAAATGCGGCTTGAGCATCGACGCAGACCGGGGCAGCCTTTAGGGCGACGGATAGCCGACGCTAGCCCTCGGTGCGTGGTGCGCTTTGTGTGCTGCGGGGATCGGCAGGGATCGTTGCCGCGGCGGAGTGCACAATTCGCGCCGGGCCCCGCCCTGTATGGTCGGTGCGGCGCCTTGGCGGGAAAGGCGATCGGCATGGTTCGAGGGGGGGGGGTAGGAGAGGTCAGAACTTTGCCCCTTGGTGGGCACGGTGCTCCGACCGTGGGTGGCTGGGCCATCATGCCGGGGACCGAAAGGCTCCGCGCAGAGATGGCGCCTGGAACCTAGGCCCAACAAAACCTCCTCCCCTGAATCGAAAATGCCGGCCGGACCCAACCAACAGGAGACCAACCACCCATATGCATTGCTCGGCTTTTCGAAGCCGAGCTGTGATGACGAAAATGTATTGCCGCACGGAGAGGTTCAAGTATAGTAGAAAAATTGCAGTAGTATTGGGGAATGGTACCCGGCGTGGGGGAATGGAAGTTTTACCATCCCTTACTTGGGGCACATGAGCAATAGATTATGGAGTGGCAGTGAAAACTAGCCGAGGGCGGGCTAGGATATTGTTAGCGATTTAGAAATGACAATAGGGACGAGATTTAAGTAGTGACTTTTGTACAGGTAGAGGGGACGCAGTCAGATTAGATGGATGATAATGACGAGGGAGTGCTTAGTGTAAGGGAAGACGGGAAAGCACGAGTATTAGGGGGAAAAGCAGCTCGTTATATGATGCTGTGTGTGTGTGGATGAGCTTGAACAAATGAGGAATTGAATGGGAATCACTGTGTGTGTGGAACTTGAGATTGAGGCGCAAATGAGGAATTGGTCGGGGATAACCGGAGGTAGTGTATGAGTGGTGTATTGAGGACAAGTGGAATTGTGTTGAGTGAATTGACTTACAGGGGGTGCAATTGGAGAAAAGGTGTGTGAGTACAAGAGGTGTGCAAGAGAGCTTGGTGTGTGGAATAAATGGTGTGGAATGAGTGGTGTGGAATGCTTGGTGCGGGATAGAAGGTGTGGAATGCATGGTGCGAAGGAGTGAATGGGGGAAGATGGACCCCTTCACGAATACCTGGGTAGGGTAGTTTAAAGTTAGGTAGAGGGCTTAGGTAAATTGTTGGATATTGACACCTGTGGTGCAGGAACTAGCAGTGAATTGCTTTGGAGGGTGCGTGAGTCTGTGGAATGGCTGGGTGTGTGGGCTTTGTTGGTGCGTATGGTTATTGGGGCACTCCGCCACTGGTAGTTTGTCGGCCAGGTGAGGCCGCAGGTAGGCTCTGGGAGCCAGTTAGAGTTATGAGTAGTGTTCAGTGGGGCCCGAGGATCCAGGAGAAGGACCCGGGTAGCCCAATGCCGAGGAGGGCATCAGAGGGGTGAGAGAGCCAGGAGGGGCCTTCCCCAGTTTAGGTAGTCGCAAGGAGCAAGGTAAGCTCGGGTGGCGACTTCGGTGGCAAAGGTGCGCAGGTAGTTGGACCTGCTAGTTGAGCCACATGACCCAGCCCCGAAATTGTACAAAGGCACAGTATGAAAAATTGGGGAGTGAGACCCAAATTTGAGGGCACCACAGGGTGGGTCAATGGGAATTGGTTTTTAGAACCACATAGTGTAACGATGGCTAATTGAATTGGCAGGGCAAGACCCCGGGTAGTGTAACTGAGTTAATGTTATAAGAGTATAGTTAGGATGAGGAATCTCTTCGCACCATCCACATCCACTCACCAAGGGAGACGGAACTCCACACCAGGTTTTGTGAACGATTTGAGTTGGTGAGACGCATCTCGACATGATTTGACAATGTGTTTATTCCATTCCTTCCTTCTTGGGAGGGATTGGAAGACGAATTTGGTTTAGAGGGGGATATGGGAGACAAGACGTAGTGACGAATTTGTAAATTGTAAATACAGGGAGGGGCAAGGGTGGTGTAGGCTGACATGGGGGGGTACGAACGGTTAGGGACGAGCTTGCTCTGCTCGCTCTCCCGCGCCCCTCATGTTGCATTAATAATAATAATAATAATTAATAATAAAGGAGTCTTATACTATACGTATAGCCCCATCAAGCAGAGTAAACGACCCTCATGGTGCTTTACATTATCATGCGAATGCACACACACCGCACACACATACACAAACATACACACACACAGACACACCTTCACTCTTGCCCTATTCCTCTCCCTCCCCATTCAAAACTCACAGATGTGTACTCCCCCTCCTCCTCCCCTCCCTCCCCTGCACATGTACACAGACATACTCTCGATCTCTGTCCCACCTCAAACCAAAGGGAAAACAGGACTTAGACTTTAAAAGACTTGTGAAACAGATAGGTTTTGAGGGAGGTATTAAAGGCAGGAAGAGAGTCGACATGTCGAACAGAGGAAGGCAAGTCATTCCAGAGCAGAGGTGCAGCAAAGGAAAAGGATTTCTCGGCAAACGACTTGGTGCTGGTGCGCGGCGGCTCTAAGGTCATGGAGTCGTCGCTTGAATGAAGCCGTCGCCGAGGTTCATAGAGAGTGAGCAAATCGGAGAGATAGTGAGGACCCGTTCCACACAATGTTTTGTAACATAGTATGCAAATTTTGAATTGCACACGAGCAGAGACAGGCAGCCAGTGTAAAGATTCAAGAAGCGGAGTAACATGGTCAGACTTCTTCGCCTTACAGACAAGACGAGCGGCAGAGTTTTGAACCTTTTTTTTTTTTTTTTTTTTTTTTTTTTTTGTATACAATATCGAGGCTCGTGAAAGAGCGAACATTAATCACACAGAAAGACAAACCGACACATAAAACATATAACATAGGGAGCGGTAGACAAGATGGGGAGAGAGGGGGAAGGACACAAACACAACATTTGAGAGCAGGGACCGAGAGACATGGAGACATCGAGAGATCTGAGAGAGGGCGAGGGCTTTGGGGGGGGGGGCGTGGGAAGGGGGCAGTGGGAGAGGTATAAAACATATGGACACTGCCAGGACTTCCAGGAAAGAAGTTGGAATTTCAAACAAGGTGGATCTGGGGTGAATTAGCGGGGGTAGAAAAGATCAAGGTTTTGGATGGGGGAAGATAAGAGATGGTGGTGAACAGCTGTTTTAAAGACCTGGAGGGAGGAGTGGGATTGAAGGGAGTGAGGGAGTTTGTTCCAGAGGCGGGAGAAAAGAGGAATGAAAGAGTGAAGGTGAGCGGAGAGCCGAGATTTCGGCAGTTTAACCATCAGAGGGTTGCTGGCAGATCTTGTGCGACCTGTAGGAATATTTGGGGGACAGAGCACAGAGAGAGCTGGGGGTGCAAGGCCGGAGAGGAGTCGGTAGAAGACAGAAAGACCACCTACCTGCCTGCGGTGAGTGAGTGAAAGGCCCTCAGAGATAGCTTCATCGCGGGAGATTCCAATAATTCTGAAAGCTTTGGTTTCAACAGCGTGAAGCCGAGCTAGGTGTGAGGCAGGAGCACCGGCCCATAGGGGAGAACAGTATTCCATTGAGCTGCGGATGAAAGCCTTGTATGTGGTGAGGAGCTCAGGTGTGCCGAGGAAGGACTTCGCACGACGGAGGATGCCCAGTCGGCGACTGGCTTTGGAGGCCAGCTTGGAAATGTGGTTTTCCCAAGAAAGATCATGGCAGATAGTGAGACCCAAAATCTTGAGCGACAAAACTTCTTGGAGAGGATTGTTGAGAAAGTAGATGGGAGGGTTGTCCAGTCGATCTTTTCGGAGAGACATAGTAAGAGTGTGAGATTTGTCAGGATTGAAAGACATGTTCCACTTGTTTGACCAGTCTGTGATTTTGTCCAGGTCTTCAGAGAGTGAGGAGGCAGCAGACTGCCGATCTGAGGGAAGAGGAATGGAGCGGCAGAGAGTGGAGTCATCAGCAAAGAGATAGAGAGGATTTTCGAGAGAGTCAGAGAGATCATTGATGAAGACCAGAAAAAGCACGGGGCCCAGAACACTGCCTTGGGGAACTCCAGCCTGAACAGGAAGAGGAGATGAGAGAAACCCATTCAGGGCCACACGTTGACGACGACTAGAGAGGAAGTCCGCCAGCCATGCGTGGAGATTTCCATGGATACCAAAAGAGGAGAGTTTGGTGAGCAGAGCGGGGTGCCAGACCGTGTCGAAGGCACGTGATATGTCGAGGGAGACAGCTCTAATTTCCTGTTTGGCATTGAGGACCTCCATCCATTGTTGAGACAGCAGAAGCAGAATGTCCAGAGTAGAGTGACCTGGTCTGAAACCAAATTGATGATCAGAGATCAAGCCATTGGAGAAGAGGAAAGATTTCATATCAGAAGCAATGATGGATTCCATGACTTTGCTGATAATTGGGAGAAGGCTGATTGGTCTGTAGTTGCTAGGATCTGTTTTTGCACCTTTTTTGTGCAAAGCGGTGATGTTGGCTGATTTCCAAGCAGATGGCAGTTGACCTTGAGCAAAAGAGAGGGTGAAGAGAACAGAGAGAGGGTGAGATAGAGCAGCAGAGCAGGATTTTAGGACCCGTGGGCTGATGCCGTCGGGTCCAGTTGCAGAATCAGAGTCGAGGGTTGACAGAAACTTTTCCACCTTGTCAGGAGGAAAGGACACGGAGTCCAGGAGCAGCAGGGTACGACTGGGTATGGTGGGTTCAGAGAGGGATGGGTTTGGGACACAAGATTTTGTAACTTATCCAAGAGAAACTGAAGGCAGCCAGCATACAAAGAATTACAATAGTCTAGCCTTGAGAGGACAAGGGCACAGACCAGAGATAGAGCAGCTTGAGGAATAAGAAAGTGGTGAATGGATGCGATCTTTCGCAGCTGAAAGTATGCTGATTTGCAAGTTTGAAGTATTTGCTTGGAAAATGTCATGTTACAGTCGAAAACCACACCAAGGTTCTTGGCCGACGAAACAAAGTTTACATCGGTTTCACCAACATGAATAGTGGTAGGAAGTGAACATTGTAGAGGACATCTGTGCGATCTTACAATCATAGACTCTGTTTTAGCATCGTTCAGCTGAAGTTTGTTTTGGGTCATCCACGCCTTCACGTCGGCAATACAGCCTTCTAACACTTCAACAGTGGGCACGATTTGTTGAATCGTGCTTCCTTTGTACAGTTGATTGTTGTCCGCAAAGGCGTGGTGATCAACTGAATGTCTGGCAACAAGATCAAATAGAGGCTGAGTGTACAAAAGAAAGAGGATAGGTCCCAGGACTGAGCCCTGGGGAACGCCAAAGGAAAGCGGAGAAGGGGCTGATTTCTGGCCATTGACAACAACTGTTTGCACTCTATCAGTAAGATAGGACATCAGCCAAGAAAGGGGAGTACCAGTTTTACCAAATGTGATTTCAAGACGACGAATTAAGACACAATGGTCAATCGTGTCAAAGGCGGCAGACAAGTCCAAAAGAGCAAGAACGGAAACCTTACCACAGTCAAGAGAGGTCAGAAGATCATTGGTTATTCTTAGGAGAGCGGTCTCGGTGCTATGGCCTGGTCTATATGCTGACTGGCGAGAATTGAAAAGATTATTTGAAACTAGATGGTCATTCATCTGTGATAGCACAATTCTTTCTGTGATCTTTGACAGGAAAGACAGGTTGGAGATAGGACGGTAATTTTTCATGCCGTTAAGGTCAAGGGTGGGCTGTTTAAGAAGTGGTTTAACAAGAGCTTGCTTAAAGAGAAGCGGAAATGAACCCGTAGTCAGAGAATCATTGATAACTGCAGTAATAAATGGGAGGAGGGTGTCCAAACACTCAATAAACAAATCGGTGGGAAGGGGGTCGAGATCACATGTTTTTGTGTTTGACTTGAGGATTGTACATTTGACAATTTCCTCAGTAACAGGAGTAAACAAACTAAGAGGTCGTCCGTGAAAGCAGTGTTCAGCATCATCAAAGGAAAGGAGTGACTGCTTGTCAAGATTGTTTCTTATTGACTGAATTTTATTGTGAAAGAAATGCAGGAAGCGTTGGGGTAGTTCGTTTTGAGGAAACACAGTGGGAAGAACGGATTTATTTTTGGTGGCAAGCAGGCGGTTGGTAATGCTGAACAGTTGCTTGCAGGAGGAGCTCCTAGTAATCCGATCAGAAATATATGACGTTTTTGCTTTCAGAATGATTTTTATGACGAGTCTTTTAGCTATGTTATACAACTGTTTATGGACTGTGAGGCCAGTCTTCAGCCACTGTCTCTCGGCACGTCGTCGTTCCTTTTTGGCAGCCCTGACTTCGTCGCTGACTGCACTGAACCACGGAGTACTCCTGCGTCTGGGAATGGCGCGCCGTGTCGCTGGAGCATGACAGTCCAATGCTGTGCGGAGGCAACAGTCGAGGTCTTCTGCAGTGACATAGGAACGGCCAGAGAGACGGGTGTGAAGGTCTACTTTAAAGGCGGAACGGTCGATGGCACGAATGTTGCGGGCAGTGATGAAGGTGGGCTGAAGACGAGGAACAGCAAATACTCAGGTAGCTGGTGACACAGAAGTGGTCTGAGGTGATAGCACAGGTCACTGACGTGGACTGCACCAACTGATCATCGCATCTGTGCACTAACCAATCCAGGATGTGTCCTTTAACGTGTGTGGGTTGGGAGACAGACTGAGACAGACTAAAAGTAGAAAGGAGGTCAATGATCTTTGAAGTGAGAGGATGTTGTGGTTGGTCGTAGTGGACGTTGAAATCTCCAAGAATCAAGACGAAACCAGGAAGAGTATTGCAGTCGTCGAGCAGATTAGGAAGCTGGGTCACGAACAGAGAGTCAGTAAGCTTGTTTTTCCGGTTAGGTGGAGGTCGGTAGAGGCAGAAGAAATGAAGAGTGTTTTCTTACAGAGTGAAGGTGACATGGGCTAGCTCGTAGGATGAATGGTCGAACGAAAAAGTCGTGGTGAAGGAGACAAAGGGAGAGAAGTTGTCTCTGTAAATAACAGCCAGGCCCCCACCCTTAGAGGAGCGAGGAAATGACTGCAGGGTGTATCCAAGTGGGGTGAGATCAGCACATCTCGCTTCGTCGCCACTGGGTCGGAGCCAAGTTTCTGTCAGAAAAAACATGTCGATATCGTTATCTTGAATAAAAGAGGTAATTTCGGTTCGCTTGTCAGGCCTACTTACAGACTGAGCATTGAATAAGGCGAGATACAGGTCAGAACGGTGTTGTTTTGGTGCTGTGTATGTTCTAAAGGGATAGATGAGGTTATTGAAGTTGACAGGGGACACTTTTTCGCAGGAATTATTAAAATGTGGGCCGGGCCGTCGCTGGTCGTGAAGAGAAATCACAATCGGTATTTTTCTCTGCTTTCTCCTCCCGCCTCGCTTTGTGCGTTTTCTCGGGAGACCAACGCCGATTTCAAGTTCTCTGAGGCCTGACAGGAGTCCAGGAGTCAATCGAGTGGTGTTGTTTAAAGACAAAAGTTTTTGCCGAGTGTAGCGAATAGGCCTCGGGATAGAGGAGTTAGAGCGGATAGTCGAGCTCGGTACATGCAGCGGTGCATGCAGAGGTGGGGCGAGCGATAGGGTGAGCGGTGGGGCAAGCGGTGGGACGAGCGATGGGGCGGGCGATGGGACGTGCGATTGGGTGAGCGATGGGATGAGCGGTGGGATGAGTGGTGGGACGAGCGGTGGGACTAGCGATGGGGCGGGCGATGGGATGAGCGATGGGACGAGCGATGGGACGAGCGGTGGGATGAGCGGTGGGACGAGCGATGGGGCGAGCGTTGGGACGGGCGATGGGACGAGCGATGGGACGAGCGTAGGGGCGAGCGGTGGAACAAGCGGCGGGATGAGCGATGGGGCGAGCGGTGGAACGAGCGATGGGGCGAGCGATGAGACGAGCGATGGGGCGAGCGATGGGGTGAGCGATGGAGTGAGATGGGGAAAAGAACTGTCTTGTTGAGAGGCGCACATCAGGGCTGCGTGAGGCTCAACGAAAAAACATGGCGGGTACTTCCAGTTCGAAATTTTCAACTTGGTGGCGAGTAAAAACCAAAGTACTGCAAATCCCACGGGCAGACACGCCGCCATTAGCCAGGAAACGAAACAGGGATCCATCACAATCATTCACACAAAGCACAACACGACAGCACACGCTAAATCCAACAGAATCAATCAAATACACAGGACGACCGACTCAGCTCAGCCTGCTAGGCGAATGATTAATTATTGCCTCGTATTGATGTGTACCTTAGCGTCCTTTCCTTTGCTAACTGTGCTTTGTCTTCCTCCCCACCCATGGACCCATTTTGGAGGGGAGTGTGCAGGAACACTGAACTGTGCAGCTGCAACTGGCTACACCTGTGAGGCACCCCTGCCGCATTTTGCTGCACCACAATACACATTATGGACCACACGTTCTGTGGCCTTGCCTTTTTGCTGAGCAGTCATTTGCTGCAAACTTACCTTGCACCTTCGGACCACTGGTTTTAAGTGGTGTCGATGTCACGCAGTCGGACCACATGAGATTGGCCCTGCTGGCAATAAAAATGGACGTGGTTTGTGCATTGTATTCTGGTGTGCCAGGAAAGAAGACCTTTAAGTTATTTATTATTGCACACCGAAGATGAAGCAGGAAGCAAGAAGATGCAGCCAAGCAGCAAATATGACATTTGAAATGTGAACCTTTTTTGTGAAATGTTTATTGGTGTATTGTGCATTGGTGCATTGTTTTTTTTCTCCCTTCCAAACTTCTTTCCAAAAAGAACAGGTCCTGGGTTAGAGAGATGTAAATAATTAGGTTGTGCTTGTAAATAAGATGCTACCCACCGGCTTTATGTGGAGTTTGAGAATCAATTCCGCAATTCGGTTAGCTGTGGGTGTGAGTCTGTTAGTTAGTTACACAACGCAGTAGGTGGGACATATCTAGTGTTGTAAAACTGTCACATACAGGCAGTTAGATTAAATGTTAGAGGGCAACCACATCTAAGTTTCACACGTAATTTAAAAACTAGTCCCAAACCTTTCTCAAAACCGGTCGTTCTCACTTGTGTGGGTTCGACTCGGGGATGGGTCTGGCAAGGGAGGGGGGCAGTGCTATGGTTTTGAGATTGGCACATTAAAGTCATTAAATGTTAAAGGGTTGCCCACCATAGTTAGTCACACGAACAACATAAAGGCCCATTTGTAGTATAGTTATGTCTTAGTATGTGTAAGAATAAGCCATTTCCCCTCTTAGTGCCTGCGTTGTGTAAAGACAGGAAAACAGGCTTTACTTGCCAGTGATTTCCCAGCCACTCTAGCCTCGATCCAGTTTGTTAAGCATTGGCTGCCCACTATTCGAGTAACACGAGGTAGGCCTAAAAAGGGTGAGGCCGGCGTTGAGGTCGGGGAGCGGCAGCGGGAGACGGTAAGAGCCACCAGCCAATCAGGGCTCTAGCGGCATGGCGTGAGAGGGCGTGGTGAGGCACGTCTGGTGAGTTCAAGAAGGTTCACGGGGCGTGCCTATATAAGTCGCTGCGAAAAGCCCTCGGAAGGACTTGTTGAGAAGGACCTGATGGAGGAGGACTTGTTGAGAAGGACTTGTTGGGAGAGGACTTGATGCGAGGACTTGAGGGGGTTTGCTCATTGTGAAAGGACTCGCACGCCAGGACTCGCAGAGGAGAGAGAAAGGATTCGGACTCGCAAGATAAGCGAGTTGTTTGGAGAACTTGCGGAGGATACGCGCGTTGTTTAAGGACTTGCGCAGAGAGAGAAGAAGAGGCGTTGAACTGTGCCAAGTACGCGGGCGCAGCCAGACGTGCCGGGAACGCTTATTGCGCTTTCCAGCCACGCGAGTAAGCGCGGCCATAGCCGCAAGGGAATAACCGCCAGCCGCGTCAAAGTCCGCTCCCTACCAATTCGTCCCGTGATAACTCGTTCCATTCAGACGACACGTGGAGAGCTCCTGCCTTCACCTACTCCAAAGGACGTGCCGGGGACCGGAGAGAACTGCACGAGAGCCATCCCTGGGCGAGCTGGTGAACATCATCCTGCCATCTGCAATCCCTGTGTGAGTGTGTGTGTGAGACGGGCCCGTGTCCTTGGGTATTAAGTAAGACTGTTTTTAAGGATTTGCTCTGTGTCTCTGCTCTTGAACCATTGTACATTGTAAATAATAATAATAATTCAACCTGTTATTCCTTTGCTTCCCTATTCGATCGCCTTTGTGATTTCTCTATTGAGTAAGCGTGGTACGAATAAGAACCGCTTGAATCGGGGTCTAGTAAGTGATAACGGCGCAGATCGCGTGTACATAACCGCTCGGCGTATCAACACACGTGGTTCGTGCGGGGCTTATCTCCTCGCTTCAGGGCAGCGCGGGTATTTAGGTAATAGCGAATTTGGTCCTAATACCCTATTTCGCGCTGTCCGGAAGGGACGTCATAGGTCCCGGGTCACGCTGGTCAGTCAAAGACAAGGGGACTAATCCCCCCCTTGGTAAGGGGAGAAGGCCGGCGACGAACCCGCAACAATATATATATATATATATATATATATATATGTATATATAATATATATATATATATATATGTATATATATATATATATATATATATATATATATATATATATATATATATATATATTGTTACGGTTCTTCGCCACCCTTCTTCCCCTTACCAAGGGGGGATTAATCCCCTTGTTCTTTCTGGGCTTGACGGAACCGAGACTTGAAACGTCCCTTCCGGGCAAACGCAAAGTAGGGTTTCGGGACCAACTCTCACTCGTACCTAATTCCCTGCGCCGCCACGGAAGCGAGGAAGCAAGCCTCGCACGAGCCACGTGTGGTTTGGGTATGCCGAGTGGATTGATTACCACGTGGTCCGTGCAGTTTAGTAGTGGAACCCGATTCGAGCGGTCCTATTCGTACCAGGCTTAGCCAATGAGGAAACCACAGAAACGATCGAATGGAAACAAGGAAGAACACAGGTTTAATTATTCCCGCACGTATGTACAATGATCGGGGACGCAGAGACACAGGGCAGCACTTAATCAATCTTATCTTATCTCCCGGACTCGGGCCCGTCACACTCACACAGGGAATTGCAGATGGGTTGATGTTCAGCCAAACGCGTCGACGTGGTCGTCCAGGAACGGCCCCGTCCGGCTCTCCACAGTCCACGCACGTCCCGCGAAGATGGCAGCAGGCGATGGAAGGAACCTCGTAGTGCGTCTCCTGAACAAACGCAGCCGATGAGGTGGAACGGCAAATGCGGGACTCTCTGCGCGGCTGGCGATTACACAGCCGTTCTTACTCGCGCGACTTAATGCACTGTATATCGATCAGCCTCCAACTCAACCGAGCGTCACTTATTAATAGCGCGTATTTCGGTTCATGCGCGTCTGGCTTCGCCTGCGAATCTTTCACAGTTCTCTGACGCTCACAACTCCTCTTCATCGATGCTCTTGGTTGGCCAGTGTGCGCGAGTTCTCCCTGGGCAGCAGTTCTCTCGGGGGCAAGTCCTCTGTTCATCAGCGAGAGTTCTCTCAGGGGCTTTGCGCGATGGGTTATATAGCTACGCCCCCGAACCTTCTGGAACCCCCTCGAACCTTCTTACCACGCCATGTGACGCAGCACCACCGCCACCACCTCTGAGCCCTGATTGGTGGCTCGTGCTTACCGCCAGCGCTTCTGCCGCCCCTCTTTCGGCTCCGCCCCGACCCTCCTAGCCTGCCTCGTGTTAATTCGCCCAAAATGAACCAAAGTTAGCGCAAAGGGGCATGAGGCTAGGGAAGCTGGAAAGTCGGTAGAAGTAGAGCCTATTCTCCTGACTCTACTCAACGCAGAACTAACAATGGAAAAGGACTAAGCTCACAAATACTAAGACATAACTATACTATCGCGAGGCTCCATGTTGCTTGTGTGACTAACTATGAGGGGGAAATTTTAACCTTTATTATACTCACTTTACAAACTCAAAACCGCAACTATATATATATATATATATATATATATATATATATATATATATATATATATATATATATATATATATATATATATACATATATATATATATATGGCTAACCCCCGCTCTTGCAGGGAAAATGGCCTTAAAATACCTGTTGTTGTTTGTTGTATATACATATATATATATATATATATATATATATATATATATATATATATATATATATATATATATATATAAATAAATAAATAAATATATATATATTTCTAATGGTCATCCTCGTGAAAGTACATTCCATTAAAAATAATTGCATGAAGAGGTCAATGAATACCCCCATTGGTCACATGTTGACCACAAGACCAGCCAACCTATCAGTTTCATTGCTTGTTGGGGCAGCATCAGGACCCAGTAGTCTTCGGATACCAGAGGTATTTCCCAATGCTTTAAGCAATCAAAATGGAGCAACACCTCTTCTAATTAAAATATAATACAAGCCCAATGAATGAAAGGTTCCAATCAACCAACTCTCACCATCCATCTACATCCATTCTGCAACTTCACAAATCTAAATACATTTTCATCATTCCTATTACGGTACTCTTACCATCCAATCACATCCATACTGCAACTACACAAATCTAAATACATTTTGATCACTAGTGAGGGACCCGTGCTATGCACGGGTGGGAGGCCAGAAGCAAACAGGCAATGCAGATACGGCGAATGCTAAAGCATGAAACCAATAAATTCTACATTCCTGTAGCACCTCCATTCGCACGTCAGACATGGACAGCAAGTTCGTGAAAGACTTCCATGAAAAACGTACCCGTTCGCAAACAAACGGGTACGTTCACGTATAGAAACATCGATCGTGGGACCGTGGTGAATCTGCATATGGCGATCCGCGAAGTTCACGTTTAGAAAGTAGAAACCATCACGGCATGTCGTCATTCACTTGAACTCGATATTTCTTTTTTCATTCCAAACAACATAACTCCAATCACAAATTAATCACAAAATAAACATTTAACAACATTGTTAATGTTTCTTTCATTGTAAAAACTACCAAGTCAAGAGGTAAAAGGATTTTGAGCCGATAGGTGTTACAGCCTTGGCAAGATCAATGGAGACAGTGATCTGTTGGCTTAGACACCGCCCAAATAGCTATGTGGAATTCTCTCATGTAGAGATTAAACCCACGTCGTTTGAACTTTGGCCGAGGTCATTATTTACTTTTAATGATGTTTATATACGAATCAAAAAGAAGATAATTGGTTTTGGGTCGTCCTTTCCGCATATCTCGTGGGATTGTGAGTTGGAGAGATGATCGTGATGGCGGGGAGGGGGTTGGCATTCTCTCAATCTGGGATTCAACTCATGTCCTTATAAAAGGTCTTTGTCCGAGGTCACCGAGTCCGATCGGTGCAGCCGATCGGTGCAGCGATCAGTGCAGCCGTTTGTGCTGCACCCAGGAAAATAACATTATGCGGGAGTCCAAACCTGAAAATGCTGGAGGCCCAAGCTGAAATTGGAAAAACAATATAGCCTATTTTACTCTAGGAGATCCCAGGAGTACCCACCCAAGATATCGTTGCGATCGGTTCAGCCGTTTTACGGTACCTTCGAACGGACGGACAGACGGACGGACAGACAGACGGACGGACATTTGGTGAATTATAGTAAGATTCCCATTTTCACTATATTATATTTAAGAGACGTTCGAAAATTTCTCAGAACAAGATACACACAACTGTCCAATCCATGCTAACAGTTTTTTATTCTTCTGTATACAAGTATACAGGCAAGAAATGCGGGCAAGGGGGTTAACAAGGGGAGATGTAGAAAATAGGGCAAAATGGAGAGGATTGTCATGGGGACCGCAAGGCTAACCCCCGCTCTAGCAGGGAAAATGGCCTTAAAATGCCTGTTGTTGTGTTTTGTTGTATACAAGTGTAAAATGTAGTTAGTAAAAAAATATCTTCTTATTACCTCGGCCACCGAAGGTCGACGGAGGTCATGTTTTCGCCCCTGTTTGTTACTTGGCAAAAAAAATTTTTCTTGATAAGTTTGTTGATCACTCTGTTTTGTGTGTGTGTGTGTGTGTGTGCGTGTGTGTGTTTGTCTGTCCTTATACTTTCCTACAGGTCACAATTTTAAACCGATCTTAACAAAACTCCACCAAATGGCATTTATTTTTGTGGTCAAAGGTCAAAAGTTCAAAATAGGCCAAAGGTCAACCACGTTTCTTCAAATTTTTTAAATCCTCAATTTTCATCCGATTGACTTGAATTTTGAATAGGATTTACATATCAGCGAACTGAATTCAACCATCCACTATTTTGGAGATCAACATTGGCCAAAAGGTTAACATGGGCCAAAAGGTTAACATGGGCCAAAAGGTCAACACCCTTTTCAAATTTCTAAAATCCTCAGTTTTCATCCTATTGACTTGAATTTTGAATAGGATTTACATATCAGTTAACTGAATCCAACCACCAACTATTTTGGAGATCAACATTGGCAAAAGGTTAACATGGGCCAAAAGGTTAACATGGGCCAAAAGGTCAACATCCTTTTCAAATTTCTAAAATCCTCAGTTTTCATCCTATTGACTTGAATTTTGAATAGGATTTACATATCAGTTAACTGAATCCAACCACCAACTATTTTTGACATCAACATGGGCCAAAAGGTTAACACAGGCCAAAGGTCAACATAGGCCAAAGGTCAACCACTTTTCTTCAAATTTCTAAAATCCTCAATTTTCATCTGATTGACTTGAATTTTGAATAGGATTTACATATCAGTTAACTGAATCCAACTACCAACTATTTTTGACATCAAAATGGGCCATAAGGTTAACACGGGCCAAAGGTCAACATAGGCCATCACTTTATTCAAATTCCTAAAATCCTCAATTTTCATCCGATTAACAAAAAATTTGAAGACTATTTGCATATCAGTTAAATGAATTGAACCACCAACTATTTTTGACATCACCATAGGCCAAAAGGTCAACATAGGCCAAAGGTCAACCACGTTTTTCATTCTTCTAAAATCCTCAATTTTCATCCAATTCACTTAAAATTTGAAGACTATTCGCATGTCAGGTTATTGGATTCAACCAATTATTTTTGAGGTCAAAAGGATGCTCTACTGAGTGCCATTCTACTTAGTTCTGTTTTTCCAAGTGTCGCTCTATGAGTGATTTTTCATCTGTCTGTCTGATTGTCTGTGAACAAGATATCTCAAAGTTGTAGACGGATTGGGACGAAATTTGGCAGAGAGTTAGCTTATGTGAGAAGGACGAAACATTTTGGTGAAGATCCGGATTCGGATCCGGCTAGTAGAATTTTTAAAGTCATTCTTCACCATTGGGGGATACGGTGAAAAACTATACATTGCATGATATCTCAAAAAGTTGGGACGGATTCAGACGAAACTTGGTGGACAGGTTGGATGTGTGACAAGACCGAATTGATTCGATTTTGGTGAAGATCTGAATCTGGATTCGGATACGAGGATTAATTAATTTTTAAGTGATTCTTCACCATTGAGAGATCGGGCGAAAAGCGATACATAGCACCATATCTCAAAAAGTTCTGGATGACTTATGACTAAACTTGGTGCGCGGGTTGGCTCGGTGACAAGAACAAGCCGATTAGATTTTGGTTCAGGTCCGAATCCAGATCCGGCCTATCAGTGGGATACAAAACGTAAACTGTTCACCAGGTCGAGGTATGCGCTCCACCGAGTGCCATTCCAGTTAATATATAGTCACGTGAAAAAGTAAGTATAGTACGGCGGATAAGCTCTCATATTATAACAATTGTGCATTTTATGAGAAAAGCATGAAATTTCTAACATAGTTAGTGCATACCATAAGGTTTATTTTCAGATGAGGAGGGAAGTCAGATTTGACCTCTGAGGACCGTGAGAGGTCAAATCCAAAATGGCCACCAGTCCACCTTGTCTAATGTTCAAACGTGCTTAATTTTGGAACCAAACAGTGTAGAAAAACATTATAGGTGTCATTTCCAACTAAATTGGGGATTCCCATTCATTTGGTGGTACTTTTGAGATCGACAGAACGGAAGGACATGCATTTAGGTCAAGGTCAAGGTCAAATTACGTTAAATATCTATTTTTATGATACTGCAGTTGGAAATTCTATTGGAAAAAGTTCATTTGAACATTTAAAACTTTATTTTTTCAGGTACAGGGATGGGTACAGAACACCCAAACACCAGAAATGATGAAAAAAGTGTTTACACCAAGGAATGATGCAATAACCTCTGAAAAAATAACTGTAGTTAACAAAGTATGTCCACAAAAGCTTACATTAAATCAAGTGCAATGATGATAATTGGTAATGATCTAAATCTAACAGTCTCCAGAACAGAAGCACAGTGCAGTGCACTTGAGTGCAGCTTTGGCACACTTGCAGCGTCCAGTGCACCCTTTCTTGCAGCCACAGTGGATCAATTCATGGCACGATCTTGATGCTTCAGGGAGAGTGGTCCAAAGAGGCTGCCACCCAGTTGTCTCCTTTGTCCAGCCCCAGTCAGATGGGTCTGGCATCTCTGGATCCATGACCAATGCCTGGTTCCAACAGTTGGCCTGGTAGCAAGTGCGCTTGATGTGCTGCTTGAGTGCTGATTGGGTTGGAGGAATGTTCTCTAGAGTTCTACACTTCTGTGTGAAGAGCTGTTTCCTGGCATCATTCACTTCCGTGCTCTCACTGGTTCGGTCGTACATCAGCACCAAAAATCGCTCTAGCAGTAACATTGAGCCTTCACTGACATCAGTTGGCATGCCTAGGCGTTAATTGAAAGCATCATTCACCTCTGGGAAAGACTTCCAATTTTCCCAGGCAGTCTTCTTTCCTCTGCCAGCGAATGCAGATACAGTATCACACCCGGTGAAAGCGTGAAAGACTGGGAGAGTCAGACACTGTGTTGGATTCAATGTGGCAACCATTTCGTGAACAGCTATGTACCGAAAGCTTGACCCGACACCAAAGGCAATCCACAGCTCATCAGGAGCTGTCTTGCTGAATGAAGCCACAGCCAGTACCACCACATCAGTATCAACGGTACGTATGGTCACCTTCTTACACCCCTTTTGCACAGCATCTGTCACATGCAGAAGTAGACGAGTGTCAGCCTCCTCTTGCGAACATGGGGCAAGGTGGGCCAAGTATGACTCAGCAGGAGAGCAGAGGACTTCACTTCCATCTGTTGCATACAGTTCCTTGCGCCCGGCTAGAGGAAGATGTACAGCTTCGCGTGACAGGAAAGCAAACTATTCGGGTTTGTCCTCATCGACCCAAAAGAAGGTTTATATTCAGATCTGGCGATCTCAAAAGTATCACCAAATGAATGGGCATCCCCAATTTAGTTGGAAATGACACCTATAATGTTTTTCTACACTATTTGGTTCCAAAATTAAGCGCGTTTGAACATTAGACCCGGTGGACTGGCGGCCAGTTTGGATTTGACCTCTCACGGTCCTCAGAGGTCAAATCTGACTTCCCTCCACATCTGAAAATAAACCCTATGGTATGCATTAACTATGTTAGAAATTTCATGCTGTTCTCATCAAATGCACAATTGTTGTTGTTATCCGCTGTACTAGTACACCCCATGTAAAGTTTTGACTTTTTCAACATATTTCAACATACAGCTATTTGATCTTCATTTCAACAATATTGATAGATAAAAGTGATATTGTAGCGGTTACCGCTGGATGCACACAATCGCCTTGCACCGGCCAGAACACGGCCAGACGCGCCTCTCCAGGGCATGCCCGGACTCACTGTTCCCGGGCACGCCCGAACCTCCCGGGCACGCCCGGTCTCGTCTTTCCCGGGCATGCCCGCTCTCGCCTTTCCAGGGCTCGCCCAGAGCGTCCGGGCATGCCCGCTATCGCCTTTCCAGGGCTCGCCCAGAGCGTCCGGGCATGCCCGCTATCGCCTTTCCAGGGCTCGCCCAGAGCGTCCGGGCATGCCCGCTATCGCCTTTCCAGGGCTCGCCCAGAGCGTCCGGGCATGCCCGCTCTCGCCTTTCCAGTGCTCGTCCAGAGCGCCCGGGCACGCCCAGCCTCGACTTGCCAGGCCGCAGCCAAACACGCCCGGGCAGGTCCAGACTCGCCTTTCCAAGGCTCGCCCTTGACACCCGGGCATGCCCGGTATAGCTTTTGCCGGGCAAACTTCCCGACATAAATGTGTATATATATTGCTGCCCGATAAACGGGCTTTTGGTCAGAATACCTGAGCTGTTTTGTTTCAATAAAGCAACTCGGACGAATTCCGTCTTTGGTCGCGTCAATTCTTTCGACTCGCGTTGGAGCGCCGCTCCTTCACTGGTGACCTACCGACATGGACACGGCAGTGACTCTTAAACTGCCTACCTTCTGGGAGGCTCACGCGGCTGTTTGGTTCGCCCAGGCGGACTCCCAGTTCGCCCCGCGAGGCATCACCGCGGACGACACCCGCTTCCACCACGTCGTGGCAGCGCTCGGTTCCGCCACCGCGGCCCGCGCCCTGAGCCTCCTCGAGCACCCGCCGGCTGCTGACAAGTATGATGCACTGAAGACGCTCCTCCTCGACGCTTTCGCCCTCTCACCGGCGGCACGCGCACGGCGCCTGCTCGACCTGCCCGAGCTCGGCGACACGCGCCCGTCCGAGCGCATGGACTATATGCTCTCGTTGCTCGGTGAGCGCTCTCTGGATTTTCTGTTCCGCGAGTTGTTCCTTCGCCAGCTGCCTCACCCGGTACGCCTCGCCCTGGTTGGCACGTCGATCACCGATCCCCGCGCCCTCGCCAGGGAAGCCGATAAGATCTCCTCGGCGGGCCAACACATCGGCGCGGCTACCTGGAGCCTGCCGCCGTCCGAGGCGACGCCCACGACGCCCGAGCGCCCTGTGCGGTTGGAGGCCGAACTGCCGGTGAAACTGGCGGCCGCCACGCCGCACCGACCGCTTCCGACACGACGGCCGGGGCCTCCACCTGACCAGGCGTGGTGTTCTTACCACGCCAGGTTCGGACACAAGGCTCGGACGTGCCGACCCCCGTGCACTTTCGGCAAGTCGGGAAACGGCCGGGCCGGCGTTCATTCCCAGCCATGAGCGCCGGCCACTCAGGCAACTTGCTTTTCATTCGGGACAAAGCGTCCGGGCGGCGTTTCCTTTGTGACACCGGCGCCCAACTGAGCGTCATACCCGCCTCCGAGCAGGACAGGCGGGACGCCGTTTGCGGCCCCTCTTTGGTCGCTGCTAATGGCTCGGCCATACACACTTTCGGCCCGCGCAATGTCACCCTCTGCTTCGGCAGCCAGCGCTTTCAGTGGACCTTTGTGACCGCCTGCGTCCCCATGGCTTTGATGGGCGCCGACTTCCCCTGCGCGCACGGGCTGCTGGTCGACGTCAAACGTCGTCGCCTTGTCAACGCCGAGACCTTCAGCTCCCTGGCGTGCACGATGAGCAGCTCCGCGCCGACCGAACTGGCGTGCGCCCTCCCGACGGCGCACGAGTTCGCTCGCCTGCTCGCGGAATTCCCGGCCCTCACACGGCCGACGTTTTCGGCCGTCGCAGTGCGGCATGGGATCGAGCACCACATACCCACTACGGGCCCGCCGGTCTACGCCAGGGCCCGCCACCTCGACCCGGCCAAGCTCGCCGTGGCAAAGGCCGAGTTCGACGCGTTGGAGCACCTCGGCATCGTGCGGCGCTCCAATAGCGCGTGGGCCTCACCACTGCACATCGTGCCAAAGCCGGGGGGCGGATGGCGCCCGTGTGGCGACTACCGCCGCCTCAACGACGCTACCACCCCCGACAGGTACCCGATCCCGCACATCCAGGACTTTTCCGCCCGTTTGGCGGGACGGGTCATATTTTCCAAAATTGACCTGATACGGGGATACCACCAGGTACCTGTCCGGGCGGCCGACGTCCCAAAGACGGCCGTCATCACGCCGTTCGGCCTGTTCGAATTTTTGAGGATGCCGTTTGGCCTCAAGAACGCGGCCCAGGCGTTCCAGCGCTTAATGGACGGCGTGCTGCGCGACCTGCCATTTCTTTTCGTCTATCTGGACGACATCCTCGTCGCCAGCACGTCCCGCGCCGAGCACCTCCTCCACCTCCGAACACTGTTCGGTCGCCTCAGCGAGCACGGCTTAATTGTCAACCCGGCCAAATGCCACTTCGGCACGACGACCGTTGACTTTTTGGGCCACCGCATCACCAAGACCGGGGCCGTGCCGCTGCCGACCAAGGTCGAGGCCATCACCACGTTCCCGCGTCCCCGTTCCATCAAGGCCCTACAAGAGTTCCTCGGCATGGTGAATTTGTATCACCGATTCGTGCCCCGCGCTGCTCAGCTCATGCGGCCCCTTTACGAGGCCCTCCGGGGCAAGCCGGCCAAGCATGACATCGTTTGGTCCGCGGCCATGGACGCGGCCTTCGCGAGCGCAAAACGGGCCCTCGCCGACGCAACGCTGCTGGCTCACCCGGTGCTCAACGCGCCCATCGCCCTCACTACGGACGCCTCCAACTACGCGGTGGGCGCCGTCCATGAACAATGGGTGGACGGGGTTTGGCAGCCACTCGCTTTTTTCAGCCGGCAGCTCCGGCCGAACGAGTTAAAATACAGCACGTTCGACCGCGAGCTGCTCGGTCTATTCCTGGCCGTTCGCCATTTCCGACACCTCCTGGAGGGCTGCCCGTTCACGGCTTTCGTCGACCACAAGCCGTTGGTCTACGCAATGGCCAAAGTCACGGAGCCGTGGTCGGCCCGCCAGCAGCGCCACCTCTCCGCCGTGTCGGAATTCACCACGGACATCCGGCACGTCGCCGGCAAAGACAACGCTGTGGCCGACTGTCTTTCTCGGGCCAGCGCGAACGCGGTCCACCTCGGCATGGACTTCGCGCTCATGGCGGCCGACCAGACCACTGACACCTTGGTGCAGGCCCTCCGGGCGGCGGACACGGCCTCCGCCTGGCCGACATCCCCTTCGCGGGCACCGTCCTGCTCTGCGACGTCTCCCAGGGCCAGCCTCGCCCCATCGTGCCCGTTTCCTGGCAGCACCGCATCTTCGCCTCCATCCACGGCCTTTCTCACCCGGGCCGGAAAGCTTCTCAGAAGCTGGTGTCGGCGCGTTTCGTCTGGCACGGCCTTCGACGGAACGTCCGCGACTGGGCCAACGCCTGCACGGCCTGCCAGTGGGCCAAGGTCCACCGCCACACCCAGGCCCCGCTGGCACCTTTCACCGTGCCTGCACGGCGTTTCGACCACGTCCACGTGGACCTGGTGGGTCCCCTGCCCCCATCGCGGGGGTTCACCCACCTGCTCACCATGGTGGACAGGACCACCAGGTGGCCGGAGGCCGTGCCCCTCAACTCCACCACCACCGCCGACGTGGCGCAGGCGTTCATCGCCACCTGGGTCGCGCGCTTCGGCGCACCGGCAGACATCTCGTCCGACCGCGGCCCACAGTTCACGTCCGAACTTTGGGGCGTGGTCGGCCGCTCGTTGGGGGTCATGCTGCACCGCACCATGGCCTACCACCCCCAAGCCAACGGGTTGTGCGAGCGGTTTCACCGCTCCATGAAGCCCGCACTCATGGCCGGCCTTCAGGACGACGGTTGGACCGACCGGCTGGCGTGGGTCCTTTTGGGCCTCCGCACGGCCCCCAAGGAGGACCTCCGGGCGTTCGCCGCCGAGCTCGTCTACGGCCAGCCGCTCCGCGTCCCGGGCGAGTTCGTGCCCGACGCTACCAGTCCCTGGTCCGCCGCACACCAGCGCTCGGACCTCCAGGAGGCCGCCCGCCGATTTGCCCCTGTGCCAACGTCCCACCACG
Organism: Myxine glutinosa; assembly: GCF_964187855.1. Lineage (NCBI taxonomy): Eukaryota > Metazoa > Chordata > Myxini > Myxiniformes > Myxinidae > Myxine > Myxine glutinosa. The sequence continues at coordinate 1,834,234 of NC_136263.1, read as the reverse complement.
GTGGCCCCCAGTCCTACGTCCCCCCGGCGCTTCGCACAGCGGAGTACGTCTTTGTGCGTCATGACGCGCACCGGGGGCCACTCCGGCCGCCGTACGACGGGCCCTTCCGGGTCCTGCGACGGGGCGACAAGTCCTTTGTCGTCGACGTTGGCGGCCGGTCGGACCGGATCTCTGTGGACCGCCTCAAACCGGCGCACATGGACGTCGACCGACCACCATGGTTGGCCCTTCCTCCGTGGCGAGGCCGCCCCCCGTCCACAGTTCCCCCCGCTCGACCACCCACCACCACGTCGGACCCCTCCCCACGACCCTCCAGGGGTCGCTTTGGCCGGGTCATCCGGACCCCCCTTAAATTGACCCTGCCGGTGCAGGTCGATTCTGGAGGGGCGTGTGTAGCGGTTACCGCTGGATGCACACAATCGCCTTGCACCGGCCAGAACACGGCCAGACACGCCTCTCCCGGGCATGCCCGGACTCACTGTTCCCGGGCACGCCCGAACCTCCCGGGCACGCCCGGTCTCGTCTTTCCCGGGCATGCCCGCTCTCGCCTTTCCAGGGCTCGCCCAGAGCGTCCGGGCATGCCCGCTATCACCTTTCCAGGGCTCGCCCAGAGCGTCCGGGCATGCCCGCTATCGCCTTTCCAGGGCTCGCCCAGAGCGTCCGGGCATGCCCGCTATCGCCTTTCCAGGGCTCGCCCAGAGCGTCCGGGCATGCCCGCTCTCGCCTTTCCAGTGCTCGTCCAGAGCGCCCGGGCACGCCCAGCCTCGACTTACCAGGCCGCAGCCAAACACGCCTGGGCAGGTCCAGACTCGCCTTTCCAAGGCTCGCCCTTGACACCCGGGCATGCCCGGTATAGCTTTTGCCGGGCAAACTTCCCGATATAAATGTGTATATATATTGCTGCCCGATAAACGGGCTTTTGGTCAGAATACCTGAGCTGTTTTGTTTCAATAAAGCAACTCGGACGAATTCCGTCTTTGGTCGCGTCAATTCTTTCGTCTCGCGTTGGAGCGCCGCTCCTTCAATATAATATAACAAATATCATGAAACATTTACATTTTGTAGTCCATTGTATAATTTAAATAAACATAAATGCAACTTTCGCATGTGGAAAAGGTAAGTACACCCTTGGCTCGAATAGGTGGTATTGCCCCCTTTGGCAGAAACAACCTCAAGTAGGCATTTCTTATAACTGTCTACCAGTCTCTGACATCGACTGGGAGAAATTTTTGCCCACTCCTCCATCCAGAATTCTTTCAGCTGTACGATGTTTGGGGGGTTTCTTGCATGCACAGCTCATTTCAAATCCCCCCACAACATATCGATGGGATTTAGATCCGGGCTTTGACTTAGCCATTCCAGAACCCTCCATTTCTTTCTTTTCAGCCATTCCTTGGTGGATTTACTGGTATGTTTAGGGTGATTGTCATGTTGCAAGGTCCACCTTCGGTTGAGCTTCAACTTTCCGACAGATGACCTCACATTATCCTCAAGCACCCTCTGGTACAAGGAATAATTCATAGTGGATTCTATGATGGTGAGCTGTCCAGGCCCTGATGCAGCAAAGCTGCCCCAAACCATAATATTTCCACCACCATGCTTTACAGTTGGTATCAGGTTCTTGTGGTCAAATGCTGTCTTTGGTTTTCGCCAAACATGTCTTCTGGTACTGTGGCCAAATAAGCTCTACCTTTGACTCATCTGTCCAGAGCACATTGTTCCAGAAGTGCTGGTCTTTGCCTAGGTGTTCATTGGCAAACTTTAGTCTTGCCCTGATGTTCTTTCTGGACAGCAAAGGTTTCCTCCTGGCACAGCTCCCATGTAGATCAAATTTGTGCAGCCTCTTTCTAATGGTAGACTCGTGCACTTTGACATCAACAGTGGCAAGAGCTACCTGTAGGTCGCGTGATGACATTCTGGGGTTCTTCGAGACTTCTTTCAGCATCTTGCGGTCTGCTCTCGGGCGGAACTTGCTGGGGCGGCCTGGCCTGAACAAGTTGGCAGTTGTTTGGAATCATCTCCACTTGTAGATGATCTTCCGGACAGTCGAATGATTGATTTCAAATTGTTTGGAGATCTTTTTAAGTCCATTCCCAGACTCGTAGGCATCTATAACCTTCTTTCTGAAGGCCTCAGAGAGCTCTTTTGATCTAGGCATGGTGATGCCACACACTTCAACAACAAAGAGCAAACCAAACCAAATGTCTGAGGTTTAAATAAGACAGGTTCCTCCAAGATCCTCTCTAACGATGTTCTAACCATTTGCACCTGAGCCAGTGCACCAGATTCTCATTTTAGGTATTTGAAGTAGTGATAAATGTAGGGGTGTACTTACTTTTTCCACATGCGAAATTTGCATTTATGTTTATTTAAATTATACAATGGACTACAAAATGTAAATGTTTCATGATATTTGTTATATTATATCACCTTTATCTATCAATATTGTTGAAATGAAGATCAAATAGCTGTATGTTGAAATATGTTGAAAAAGTCAAAACTTTACATGGGGTGTACTTACTTTTTCACGTGACTATGTATATATACAGAGTATATGACCGATGTACCACTCTGTTACAGAATGTTGGTTCCACTTAAGGGGGCACTATACACACAGGCAGCAGCAGAAAAAAAAGACAAAAAAAGTTTGTACGATGCTGCTAGGAAAGCTTCCGTTCAGGAAACAAAGATACGGGAAAATATTTGAAAGGCAAAAAGAAAAAAGGAGGAAAGCTTTATTGAAGAAGAAGGCCAAACATATGGTAGTGGGGAGTTTGGAGAGGCGTTTGTCCATCAACATACAAGTACAAGGGTGAAAAGAATGAAAAAACTTGCAAAGTGAACTCCAGATTCATGAAATAATGGAAAAACATTGTACGCAATTGTAATTTCAATGTATAGGAAACGGAAGCCTGATGTCAATGGCCACTTACAGCAAATGTGTGTTTACATAATATTAGTTTACATTTTCCCCTATAACTTTGGAATTCTTAATTCTTTTCACTTCAAATTTGGCACAGATATTGATAATGACCCAACAAAGATATTAATAGAGTTTTATTGTACTAGGGCATGCCCGTACTATATATATATCTAAAATTATATCCCCCCCCTCTATTTACATGAAATGGTTTGGTCCAAAGCGAACGGCTTGCGAGTGGTGACAATCCCCCCCCTCTATTTACATGAAATGGTTTGGTCCAAAGCGAACGGCTTGCGAGTACGGTGTTTATTATCGGACCCGTGGAATTATAGATAGTAGTTTTAATTAGTTTTAAAACATAGTTTAACGGCAACAAAGTTTTCCAACGTGAAATAAATGAATACGCTCTCAAATGTGCCGTCCGAGGCAGAGTGTGTTCGCCACGTTCGGCACACGCGATAGCTCGCTGCTCTCTGATTGGTTGAATCGTTTTTTGGACATAGCTCGGTAAGTAATTGTCCGATTAATATGAAACCTTGAAAAGGCACATCCTCGGGTCCCCAGCAATATACCTGGCAAGTTTAAAGTATATCGGACCCGTGGTTGTCGAGAAACAGCGGTCACAGACAAACAAACAAACAAACAAACACACATACAGAGATTACTGGAATTATAGATAGACTAGGGCATGCCCGTACTATATATATATCTAAAATTATATCCCCCCCCTCTATTTACATGAAATGGTTTGGTCCAAAGCGAACGGCTTGCGAGTACGGTGACAATCCCCCCCCCTCTATTTACATGAAATGGTTTGGTCCAAAGCGAACGGCTTGCGAGTACGGTGTTTTTTATCGGACCCGTGGAATTATAGATAGTAGTTTTAATTAGTTTTAAAACATAGTTTAACGGCAACATAGTTTGCCAACGTGAAATAAATGAATACGCTCTCAAATGTGCCGTCCGAGGCAGAGTGTGTTCGCCACGTTCGGCACACGCGATAGCTCGCTGCTCTCTGATTGGTTGAATCGTTTTTTGGACATAGCTCGGTAAGTAATTGTCCGATTAATATGAAACCTTGAAAAGGCACATCCTCGGGTCCCCAGCAATATACCTGGCAAGTTTCAAGTATATCGGACCCGTGGTTGTCGAGAAACAGCGGTCACAGACAAACAAACAAACAAACAAACAAACACACATACAGAGATTAGTGGAATTATAGATAGATTATGACCTTGGGTTTTTAATTTAAAGGATGTCAATTCTCATTGGACGATTAATGGTTGCCATGGCAACACGAAATGCCAATTATACAAATGCATCAATTAAAATGTTTGTTTCCTAGTATTGTATATACTAGGGCATGCCCGTACTATATATATGCCCGTACTATATATCTATCTAAAATTATATCCCCCCCCTCTATTTACATGAAATGGTTTGGTCCATTCGCAACGCCAAAGCGAACGGCGAACGGCTTGCGAGTACAGTGACAATCCCCCCCCTCTATTTACATGAATGGTTTGGTCCATTCGCAACGACCACAGAACCCCCCCCTCTATTTACATGAAATGGTTCGGTCCAAAGCGAACGGCTTCCGGAGTTTGGTAAAGAAATCGCCATCGCGTACACAAACGCGCAGGAAAGCGAATGAATCGCAAATTCGTTTTTATTAGTTTTAAAACATCGTTTAACGCCAACATAGCGCCAACATAGTTTGCAAACGTGAAATAAATGAATACGCTCTCAAATGTGCCATCCGAGGCAGAGTGTGTCCGCCACGTTCGGCACACGCGCTAGTTCGCTGCTCTCTGATTGGTTGAATCGTTTTTTGGACATCGCTCGGTAAGTAATTGTCCGATTAATATGAAACCTTGAAAAGGCACATCCTCGGGTCCCCAGCAATATACCTGGCAAGTTTCAAGTATATCGGACCCGTGGTTGTCGAGAAACAGCGGTCACAGACAAACAAACACACACACAGACAGACACACACACACACACACAGAGATTACTGGAATTATAGATAGATGTACCAAGTTTGAACGTAAATGGACTTGTCATAGAGAAGATATAAGCTGAAAAGTGGTAATTCATCATTTGTATGCATCTGGTTACCATGGTAACCATGCATAATATAATGCTATGTAATGTATACCAATGTAATGTTCATATATCAAGCAACATGTACATATATAGTTTTGCATATTTTCAATCAAGACATTTTATCAAAAAGTGCATTACTGTGATTCAGTGTTGTTTTTACTGTGTTCAGTGTAGTGCTCCCTTAAGCGGTTTCTTCACCAGAGTAATGTTGGGCGGTTTGCCATCCCTTCGTATTATTCTTCCAGATATTAGGAGAATACGCAAGGCTGTGTGATGTCAAGAGCTTTCCCTCACCAAAGGCCAGGTACACAACCAGGACAGGTACTAACCCTAACCCTACCAGGATTCCGTGCACAGTATCACTTCACTTCCCATCACATCTAATAAATAAAATAAATAAAACCCTGTGTTTTGTCACCTCTAACTTGCCACGTGTGCATTAGTACGGAGTCTGAGGTTCCGTTTGAAGGATAATTCGTTAGTTTCCAAAAGAATGACGTTTTCTCGGTGAAGTAAATTGTTGGAAAGGTAATTATACATTGACAAAATTGACTGATAGTTTGTGTTAAACTTTTATTTTTACTTCCAGTATATGTGGAAACCAACGACTCTGAGCATATACACCATGTGTGCAACAAAAATGAATACAACAAAAAAAATTCACCCCAGGTCCACTTTTTTGAAATACCGACTTCTTTCCTGAAAATCCTAGCAGTGTCCATGTGTTTTATACCTCGAGCCACCCCCCACCCCCTTCCCACACCGCCTCCCCCAAGCCCTCTCCCTTCCACAGATCTCCCAATGTCCCTGCTCTCAAAGGTTGTACTTGTGTGCTTCCCTCTCTCCCCATATTGTCTCCCACTCCCTTTATCATATGTTTTATGTGTCCGTTTGTTTTTTTGTAATTAATGTTGGCTCTTACACGAGCCTCGATCTTGTATACAAAAAAAATAAATAATAAAAACAACTCGAAATTGCATGAATATCGATATTTGCAAACCTCCGCATGCACTGTCTTTACCCAAGAGCTCTTCAATGAGGTATCATTCAGCACTGTACGTAGGGGGAAAAGGTTGATACTGGGACACCCCCCCCAAACCCACTGGGACACCCAAAATGGGGCTTTTTGACTGGAAAAGGGGGTGAAAAGGCACAAAATCGCTGAAAATTGGCCCAAAAGTCCTAAAATAGTTGTTATTTTGCCCCAAATCGTGTGTTTTTTAAAGTGGGTTTTTGGGAAATCATGAACGTTTTTCCGCCATACACTCTGCTAGTTTCGAGTGGTGATGCCGATAGGCATCACCCTCGAAACGCGCCGTGTTTCGACGGGCAGCTTGTATAATCCTGTGGATGATGATATAACTTTTTTTAAAGACAAAGCGAAGGCGGAGCCGAGCGGCGTCATATAAAAAAAGTTATCAAGTTAGTAATTCTCTAGCCTCGCCAACGGTGAGGCAATACAGGGTTCACTGATTGTTTGCGGTCCTTTGGTCCTTCTGTTTATTACCCCCTCTGCCAGGGATCCCCCGTTTATTATCCTCCTATATCGAGGTTCACTGTTTGTCTATGATCCCACTGCTCTAAAATCCACCTACCTGTGATCCCCCGTTTATTACCCATTGACTCATGTATCGAGGTGATTTAGTACATTGTACATCCCCCTTTTAGCAAGAGGCATGATATCCAAAATAGCCCAGCAGATATGTGAAAAAATTGTGCTTTTGGTGATACAAGCATGAAATTTTGAACACTGATAGAGCATACTACTAGGAAGATTTTTGGATATAGGGGCATTCAAATCTTTTCCTAGGGACAAAATGGCGGCCATTTTAAAAATGGCCGTTTACGGATAATAAGATACACAGTACCGATGTCTATAAAACTAGATTTACTTATTGCTCAAGCACACCTATGATGTTTTTTTCACGTAAACAGGTTGTAAGATCATAATTAAATGTCAACAAACTCACATAACATTTATTTGGTCCTTATTCTTTACAAAAATAATTACTTTTTGAGCTATTTTGAGCAAACTCCAGAAACACAATGGAAATGAAGTGAAAATGCCACATTAACGCTGTGGAAGTGACTTTCACTATAAAACAGTCTACAAAACAGTCTTCCACATGTTTGTGTATATGTAACAGGTGTGTTATTCCTCCTGTATACTATCGTGTGCACTCCCCTGCACAGTGACACAGAGCTGAGCACTGGAGTGCGGCCTTAACACACTTGCACTGTTTCCTGCAACCCTTCTTGCATCCACATCTAATCAATTGTCGGCATGCCTCAGTTGCCTCTGTGAGGGTTGTCCAATATATCCCCCAGCCGTTATTACTCTGTTTCCAACCCCATTCACTTGGCGATGGGAGCTCAGGTGCGCAAATCATCATCTGGCCCCAACAAAAGCCGGCTTGGTAGGCAGCTCTCTTGATGTGTTGTCTGAGGGCTTCTTGCGTTGGTGGGATAGCCTCTATTGATCTACCAGTCTGGGTGAAGAGATGCTTGCGGGCATCGTTAACATGTTCCTGGCTGCTTGTTCGATCGTAGAGCAGAACAACAAAACGCTCCAGTGGATCCATGTTGTCATTTGCAGTTGAAATGGTTGGTGTGGCAGCCAGTGCGCAGAAAGCTGAGGTGACCTCATCATAGGCTTTCCATGTTTCCCATGCTGTTTTCTTCCCCCTTCCGCCGAAGCAGGACACGGTGTCACACCCAGTGAAGGCGTGGAAGAATGGCAACCCTCGGCACTTGTTTGGTCCCAGTGCCACAGCCATCTCGTGAGCTGCCAAGTGCCTGAAATTCTTCCCTGTGCCAAAAGCAACCCAGAGTTCATCGATGTCAAGATATCCAGTTGCTGCCACTGCAAGGATCAAAACATCTGTGTCCACTGTGCGGATTGACACCTTGGTATAGCCCTGTCTGACTGCATCTTGGACATGGAGTAGTATCCTTGTATCTGCCTCCTCGTGACTACACGGGGAAAGACCAGTAACATCTCGTGGCTGTGTACAAAAAACTTATTTGTGGTTTGTGGTGACGATTTGCTTGTCAGTCTCAATGTTTGCTATCCTCGTTGCTAGAAAGTCAAACAACTCCACCTTGTTCTCGTCTATGCGAAGGAAGGCCTGCCAGTTTCGAGGGATGGAACTAGATGGCTCAACTCGTCTCCTGGTGCCTTTACCCCTCGTCTTCCTGGTGTCGGCTTTCAAACTGTCTGGGAAATATTCATCCCAGATAATATCAACCCTGCTCTTATTTTGTATCTGAGATGTGATGTATGGCAAGAATACTAGTGATGCATACTCAGAGAAGGTCTTCGCATTACGAGGTGCCAGCATGTTCACGATGGCTGCTCCATCCAGGATCATGACTTCAACAGGGGGGCTTACATCATCATTTTCCCGTGAGGTGATCAGATCTTCTGAGCACCCAACCAGATCAGACTTGGTTCCAAGCCGGATTTTGCCCATTTGTGACAATGCAGGGGGACAAGCTTGGTTTTCATGTGCAAAGAATTCATCAAGATCTCCATTCCGTGTCTGGGATGCAATAAACAGCCTGGAGAACAGAACGCAGTCATTCTTCAGAGATACCACCTTCAACTCTGTTCTTGACTTCTCTCTGACTGGGGGTCGGCTGAAGAGAGGGAGATTGTTTCTTTTTATTGGGTCAGTGATAGGCTTTGTCTGATGTACAAGCCTCTCGTTCACATATGTGTCATACTGTTCTTTTCCCAGCTTCTCGATCTGGTAAAGGGTGTTGATGACTGCTGGGTCTGCCAGGTCTCTGCTGTCTAGCACCAAGAGATCTTTGCTGTCGTCACAGAATGGGTTCCCCATCTCTCCTATGACACGGGTGAGTGCTCTCACATCTCGAGCAAAGGCTACCTGCGTGTGCTTTGTCTGTTCATGGTGTTTTAGTTCAGTTTTCCTAATTCTTTTTTCTGTTGTGGCCTCGAACTTATAGATCAGTTTGGCCATCTCTGGACCAGACACCATCCATCGGCGCAAAGCTGCAGCATTCTCCGTAAGACCTACAGCCCCTCCATCACCTTTCACCAATGCATTATTTTGCTCGTGTGCCTGGTCTAAGGCTATGGCAGAGAATGCACGTGTAGTCTTCTTCATGGTGAAGTTTCCTGCCAGAAACTGTGCGTATACAGTTGGATGCTTTGTTGCAAGTGTCACCATGTCGCGCAAGTGAACTGGGATCCACCTGGCATAGTTTGTATGTCCCAAGGCGAAGAACCATGGTACAAGCTTGGTCAGAGCATCAGTGTACAGTTGGAAGTTTCCTTCACGGACGGATCTCACATAGATCAGGACTGCCAGTTCTAGCTGCATAATTAGGAACCAGAACTGAAACTGTGGACTTGCATTGGCTTGTTCACCGCACCAGTCATCTAGTGGTATCGTATCCTGTCCCTCATCTAGTCCACTGGTGTACTGGCTGTAGGCTTCCTTCAGGAGAAGATAGAGAGTACTGGCTGTGACTTGGTGTGCTCGTCGTGTGCGTGTCACATGGGTCACTTTCAGGAAGGAATCAGCAGTACCACTTGTAGCAACCCCTGCAAGCATCAGAACGCCTGTCCACCCACTGCTATCCAGAAGGTCACCGAGGGTTTTCCATGCTGCCATCTCAATATGGAGTCCACCAAAGACCATGACGAAGTGATCTTCTCCGTGTATTTCTGGCCATCTCCATTGGATCTGTTTGGCAAGTGTGTACAGTGGCTGATCAAGTGTGATTACAGGGATCTGACCTGGATTCAGAATATCGATTGCTTTCTTGATGACATCCATGGAGTGACGAATCATTGCCACAGATTTTGCCTGGTCATAGAAGAGAGGCAGCAATGAAGTTAAGGCCACACTACACTCTGGTTCTTCTGGAATAGACTGCTTGCTGGCATGGTATCCAGCCCATGATACTGTCTCGTCTCCCTTAAGTGGTGTGTCAGATAGCACTGTCTTCTCCATCTGCTCCAGCCACCTGTCAAAATGCAAGATAATGAACACAATTAAGAACAAACAAGTCCACACAAGTTAACAAGTCTTGGTTATTTAGGTACACATATAACTGTCCACAGTTCAAACACAATAATCAGTTACCTGTACTCAATCTGCATTGCTTCAGGGATGAGTTGGCAGTTGCTTTTGTTGGGACCCGCTAGCTTGGGTACAGGTGGGTCACATTTACCCAGAACAACAGGAGGTACGATGGTGTATGACTGTGGCAGGTGTGCATCTGTTGTTGATGTGTCATCTGGGTTTACCCGTTGAACTCCACGGCTATCGCTATTTGGGTGCTGGAAAAGTGAAATGCCAGTGCCATGGAAGGAGTCGTGGGCACTTGTTGAACTGGGGTTATGATCAATGTTATCCACTGCCCCAGTTGTGAAGAGGTCACTTTTTAGCTCAGGGGGGCAAACTGTACCCTCATTTTGGAAGAAACGGCAGATTCTGTTCCCCAAGTCCGTGGAGATGCTAAGCACCCTGTCATAGGAGATCGAGAGACCCAGGTTGAACATAGTATCAACCAGGTCTCTTTTTCGAGTCTTTGTGTGGATAAGGGTGCCCAGGTACACAGGCAGGGGAGTCTCCCGATTGTGACTGTGCCTCGTGGACGTGGTAGTACTGCTACTCTCTCTGCGGCGTGAGTAACTGTTGAACATAAGGAGTTGTGAGATTGTGAGAGTAGGTGTTGATACCGACGAGTGGCTTGACTGCTCTTGGATGTTAGGACCATTCAAGATCATAGAAACTAGTGATACAAGCGAATTAGGTACCGAATGTTCTTGGCAGTGGGCTTCAAATGAACCACTAAATGTTGAGTTCATTTTCAACATGTCTCTACGAACTATATTTGCGGCTCTAGCAAGACAAACTCCATCACTGTCAGTGTCGTGATCACATGCCTTCTGAAGGGCTGAGCCAACATTCTGGTTGAAAGCAAGCAGAATATCTCGACCGGACATGTGCTCCTCTAGGTCTGGAAAATATGTCATGATTCGATCTTTGAGTTTGGTGGAGTGGACACGCCTGGTCAAGACTGTTCCAAGCTGTTCCAGCCTGGTGGTGTATAGTCTTGCTAGGTCTACCAGCTTGAACACTGGTGTCACAAGAGCATCTGTGCGGGCATCATCGATGTAGGACACTAGCTCTCCAAGTGCTATACCGTGATTGATATCATCTTGTTCATTCAGTGTTGTGCTTGTGGCCCTTGCTTTGTTATAAAGTGACACCAGACACTTCACGTGGTACTGTGCATCTTGTGCTATAAGGTCACCTGCACTCAGTTTAGCAAGAAGTGCCTGATCTCCTAGTTTCAGGGCAGCTGTCCTGACATGTTTATCGAGGTCGAAGGTGGAAGCTTTTCGCAGAGAATTAGTACCCGCTGGTTTGTCACAAAAGAAACACTTTTCAGGCTGTGGCTGTGTGTGGTCTACATGTACTCTGTGACGGGTGTACTTTCTTGAGACACTTGCGGTTTCTTCACTAGACGTTTCTCTTTTTTGTGCCCGATGCAGTTCAGTTTTGTTGTATTTCAGTCTGCATGAATCATGCCACTTAGCCTTGTGGCTCTGGAAGGTTGACTGGATACCTTCACCATCGTCCAGGCGGGACAGTTCTAGAGATTTTGGCAGGCAGCCCATCTGGCTGAAGGTGAGGAGATAATCTGCAAGAGTTTGGTATCCGGACCCTGTGGTTCGCTTGGAATCAGCTGGACAGGCAAGGGCCTCATCGGTGACCTCCTGACATAACACACACTTCTCCCAATCTGTCAGATAAGGCATGTTTGTTCCAGATGTACTAGGGCTTTGGGGGTCTAATAGCTTGAAATTTTTGTTGGCCATTGTCAATTAAGCATTATCCACCACCACCATCCAATCAATATACAAATTGGGAACCAAATCTAGGTAGCTACTACAGTCAATGAGCGAAGGTGCAGTGCAGTCGAGTTATCATCTGAAAAAGAAATACATACATTATTATCATAAATATAGTAATTCGCTTTCGTAACTTTTCACTAGCCTTGCATTGTTCCTTATAGTCACCTAGTCTATGATAGGAAAGTTCATAAAGCTACATCAAAGTTGTTCATATAAAGGTATTGAACCAAAATTACACCCAGGAGAAATCAGATAGTCATGCAAAGTTAAATAATTAAACCGCTAGACCAGTCCTGTCTATTGCAATGGTAAACCATTTGTTCTGCCCCTTATAGGCCACCGTAGATTCCAATTTTGAACCCAGTATGAAGGTATTGCATAGCATGTACATGACAATTTATAATATGCTCATTACATTGTGTTTCAATAGCAGCACAAATGACAAGTCTGAAATAATAGGTAAATATGTCCTTCTTAGCCGCCATTTTGTAAAATGGCCGCCATTTTGGGCCAAGGAGAAATCTGGAATGCCCCTACATCCAAATTTCACTGTAAGGGTATGCCCTAACTGTGTGCCAAGTTTCATGCTTGTATCATCAAAGGCACAATTCTACCACAATTCTTCACATATCTGCCGGACTAAAAGGAACCGATGTGTTCCCATCATTATTTAAATATCGTTTATCATCATATGCACCAAGTGCCTTCTTAAGAACTTTCTCGGAATATATTTTATGTTTATAACTTCTTATTCCTTTAATATTTCTGTACACAACCTCCTTTGTATCCATCGTGTTTTTATAATCATCAAATCCGAGAGTTTGTTTTATAACCCCCTTCTTTATTCCCTTTAGCTTTTTACCAGTTTCAAGTTTATCCCCATCAAAATATCTATTCACTCATAATTTTTCCTCCAAGTTCATCATTAAATTTTCCAATAACTTTTTCATTGGCTTTTGAGAAGGCCTCTTTCCTCCCATCTTTAAACCCAAGGTAATTACTCGTGTCATATACTTCAGAATTATTTATCATGTCTTTAAAAACATCATCAGTTTTGATATCCAATATAAAGCTGTCTGTGTCCATATACATCAGCTCAACTTTTTCATTATATTTTGGTTTCAGATTCTTATAATAAAAATCATACATCAAGGACTTTGATAAATCAAGAACTGTAGTCCCAATGTAGATCGGCTTATCCATTTTAATTTCTTCCCTTAGCATATTGATCCCACAAAAGTTTTCATCAAAAATTGTTATACTAGCAAAGTTTGGCTTGTTGATTAACCTAGAGGCCTGTTTCCATGTTGTTGTTAATCTGATATCCCTCCTATTTCTAACATTTTCCATCGTCTTACCAAACACTGAATTATTCATTAACTTATAAAAATCTTTCTCAAATGGAGTTGTTCCCTTTGTTCTCATCTGAGTGTTGTAGTCAATATATTTTGCCAACCAATGACTCTGCTTAAATTTTATTATTCTATGAATTTTTTCCACAACTAATCCGTTATTGATACACTGAAGAAGATTTCTCTGGTGGAGAACATAATTCTTTTTATCAAATAATGTTGTTAAAAGTTTCTCTGTTGTTGTCTTAACATTAAATGACTTTTGATAATCACTCAACCATTCTTTTTGAGGCGTACCCTTTGAACAAGCAAATGGAAGATCCTGATGTTTTGAATGGAGTTCTTTTGGGTATTTTAAGTCGACTTCAAAATAATACCCAACCTTCCAATCATCAAGATCCTCTTGCGTGTTATTTAATAGCTCATTAAAAACTTCTTGTTCATCTTTCTTTGGAACCCATTCTAACCCACCATATGGAACAGCTTGGGACATTGCCCAACCATACAAGTTATTCGCATCATAATACATCAAGAAAGAGCTCTTTTTCTTGGAATCATAATCTTGAAGATACTTGTTGTTTGCTTTCGCATATCTCTTTTTACAAACCTGGGAAATTCCTCCACGTTTTGCCTTCTCAATCATTAGGAGCATATCAACATCTGTAATTAAATCAATTTCTTGTTTCGTCATCTTTAACATTGCGCTCCATGCTAATCCTGGAGATGTAAAATAATGTGCTGGGTCTAGTTCATATCCCTTTAAACAAATATCACGGAATGATTCAAAAACGTCAGCCAAAAGAAGGACATCCGTTTTCAAATACAAATCATGATAACCCCCCATGTTTTTAATCCCATGTTCTTTCCAAACATTTTGAGCGTGTTCATATTCTTTATCCGTTATCCCAATATTGTTGAGTTCATTCCAAAAATCATCTTTGCTTGGCAACTGTGTATCGTTGAACCTTTCAAACGAATCCATGTAGTCATATGGATAAATTCCCTTTTGAGTTAATAAATTTGTGTTTTCAAAAGCTCCTTCAAGATTAGGAAATGACTTTAGATTGTTTACAAGATTTCCCAAACCACTTGCCATAAATTTAAAGGAGTCAAGAAATCTTATTTTGGTTAATGGACTTGATGGGATTATCTTTGTGTAAGAAATATAATTTTGATCTGTACTTGGAATTGCTGTTATTTTTCCAGTCGTTTTTGCCAACTCTCTTATAAAAAGATGTGTGTCATAATGAGAATTATTATGTAGAAACACAGGTATAAACTTTGGTTTTTCTTTAATTTTTTTATTCTCCATGATAATTTTTGTTAATCGAATACAATCATTTTCAAGATTTTCTACAAATTTTTCAGGAGCCTTTGGCCCCCGGTATCCAACTACTTTATTTAATTCATCACCAATTCCAGATTTAATATAATAACAGAAACCACAAGGAATGTGCTCTTGATATTTTCCGCCATCATTACATTTTTGTAGGATGCTCTCAAAATCAGCATATATAACAAATGGGTGTTTAATTGTTTTCTCTGTGTCTTTAAAATAAATTGAAGAACCCTTGTCTGGCATCTTAACAACCGTTGATTTATGTTCACTACAATATTTAGAATGTCTTCCTAACCGCTCCTTTGTCTTAAACCAATTTAGACATCTTGGGCACACATGAATTTTGTTTGTTCTCTTTGTTAACTGTGTTCTTACTAACTTTGCAAAATCTTTAATAAGTACATAATGTGAATTATCTCCATCCTTTATCAAAAGAAGATTAATATTTATTGTCTTCAGATCTCTTGAGAAATAAATTGGTTGAACATTCAAATTATCAGTTAACCCATAAACATTAACAGACATGTTATTTAACTTTTCAAATCTCTTTACATCTTTAACATCTCATCGGCATCTGAATATTTCCCAATTTTAACTCATTCTCATACTTATAATATTTTGAAGCTCTATGTGGATTTTTCCCATGGTCAACTGGGTGAAGATGTGCAAGAATAGACCAGATAAAACATTTATTATCATTATTTTTTATATTGATTATAGCCTGTTTCCCCCTAATTTTTTGTGGAAGATCAATGTAAGATGATCCACTAAGAGGCCCAGAGCTAACAACATGAACATCAACAGAGTTTGTTCCACCAATAACCCCTCCACTTTGTACACCAAGCATTGCATCCCAACCACTATAATCATGGCTTTCTAACCCGGGGTGTAAATCTTCTCCAAAATCTTCAAAATTTTCATTAGCATTTACAATATATTTATTATCACACCTCTTATAAATATCATGAGTCTCCCCATCTTTTGTTGATTTATAGTTTATCCCAAAATAATATTTAAATGGACCCATTTCCTTAAAAGTTTTTTCAAAGAATTTCCTAAGTTCAGGTCTAATATTCCCAAAGTTTTCATTAAAATTATCTGTATCTGATTCATCAAAAGAAAATCTTATAATTTTAACGTGGTTCTTAAATGCGTTGTCTTGTCTAGAAACACTAAACAATTTTTTCCGATGAGAAGCAGTTTTTAGGTGTATCTTATATCCAGCTTTTAGAATATCTTTTTGGCACTTGTTGCATCTCATGGTTAATGAGGGGGGAGCTAATTTTTTTGCATGACCAGCAGTGGTTAAATGTCTTTTAAAACTAGATTTATTTATAAATTTTTTACAAGGCTCACACTTTATTTTTTCCTGTCCAACTAAATCATTCTTATTTACCCCAAGATGTTTTTTAGTTTTATTATGTTGATAAATAAACTTAACTGACACGTTGCATTTTTCACAAAAAGTCATATTTATAGGTGAACAATCTCGTGAGATTTTGGCACTCATTTAACTATGAATCTTTCCTTAAAGCCACGCACATTTGGCACCAAGCCAACTTTTAATCTGACTCAGAACTTTGAGATTCAAGGAAGCTCGAGAAATCACTCGTTGTGTCATCATCAATAAAGCTTGACTCATATTCATCATTTGAGCATAAGCTATCAGAATCGTAGGAATCTTCATCCCCAATTGTTTCTCCATCACTATCATGACTTGTGAGATCTTCAGAGTCAGACCATGAATCTAAAAAATCTTCTAAATCGTAATTACTCATATTTATAGGGCTATAATTCATAGTCTGATTCTTCAGAGTCAGATGGTAGAGGTGAATTTGGATGAAGACGTGTATATGTTTCTAGCGAACCACTTTTAATTATATATATTTTTAAAATTCTTTTAGAGTTTTCTTCTTCCAAATAATCTTGATAATTATCATAAGCCGTTTGTCTTTTTTCTTCTTTGGGATATGGTTGAACTGGTTGATCTGAATAGAAGCGTATAAATTTGTCTAAATTAAACATTAAAGTAAAATTTCTTTCCTTATGATCTATTTCAATTTTTGATAGATGCATGATGCCTTCAAAATTACAATAAACCATCTCACCAATAAGATGGTCAACATAATCTTTTAAATAATAACCGCCGCAAGTATCTTTAACTTTATTCATAAATGTGAATCCAAAAGACCCTCCCATAGTTTTATCATAAAATGTTTTTTGTTTAAGGGTTAGCAAATTGAAAGCTTTTTTAATTTGATCAATAATTATTGAATCAACACTAATAAATTTTTTATTACACATCTGAAAATGAATCTCTCCAACAGACCATTTTAAATCAGATATATTTTTAATTGAGCTTCTTTCCAAATATCTTGGAGGAGAGTGGCTCAATAACGTATCAGTTTTTTCAAGAGGATCTCTGAGAATTCCGCTGAAGAAATCAATTGTGTTTTGAATTGTGTGCCCCATTTATATATGAAAACTTTACTTAAACTAAATTACATTTCCATCGAGCCCAATAATTTTTCTTTCAATATCCTTTTGGATAATAATATTTTTTACATTAAAAGTTATCTTCAAATAATCTTTAATTATAATTGACCTAAATGTCATCTCCCCGGTTATGATTTTATTATTAACATCAATATCTGTTTTATTAAAAAATATACATACATCTCCTTTACTTGAGTTGATGGTCTTATCATTAAGTTCCAAAGAAGTGGCGTCCAATTTTTCACCAATCTTTTCATAAATAGCCATTAGAAGGGGGGAGACATGATCCAAATGGACTTTTATCGATTTTTTAGCTGGAATAGAAAATCCGCGGCCTTTAAACATAATTGATGGACTAATATTATCATTTAATTCAGGATAAACCCAAAAATTACCATATTTATCTTTGTTCAACTTTACATCTTTGACACAATCAATAGAACCTTCGGTAATAGATTGAAATTGGTCTTTTGTGTTGTGAAACATTGTATTTATTAGTGAATAAACTTGCATTTAGTTTAAGTAAAAATTTACCACATAAATATGATAAGTTCTGAAGGATATTTAGAATTTCCAGACTCTCCATATGATAAATTAGAGAATTGTCCGGCTTGTGATAGAATAGGGATTAATGATGAGGATTCATATAAACAATGTATTTTCTGTGATTTAATTTTAATTAATGATAATAAGAAATATAAAAAAACATATAACACTTTTAAATTAGAACCAAAAATGAATTACTTTACAAGATTAATAAGAGAGATGAATGTTAAGTATTGTGATGATAATACACCATTTCTTTCAAGGGAAGAGACTAATTGTATTGAGGAAATGTATAAGGGTTTAATGATATTTATTATTCAAAATAATTTTAATGGAAATGTTAATACAAGATACTATATAAATAAAATAATGAATTATTTTGAAATTAAACCCGAACTCAGGATAAAATATAGAGTTTCTAAAATAGCTCAAAAGAAGTTGGATAACTTGTTTTCCAAATATATAAATGAATGATTTTTTACCCGTTTGGGAAAATAAGATAAAATTTAATAACCATAAAAACATTCCAAATTCATTGAGATGTCTAATAGTTGGTTCAAGCGGATGTGGAAAAACCTGTTTACTTTTAAAGATGCTCCTTGGTCCTAATTTTTTAGATTATGATAATTTAATAATTTTTACAAAGTCAAGTTTTCAACCCGAGTATCAACTACTCTCACAGGGTTTTAATGCGGGTCTTAAAAAGGAAGACATTATCGGTTTATTTAAACTTCAAAACAAACTAAATGATTATAATATTGATGATATAATACAATTATTTTGTGATACACAGAAATCAAAATCGAAACCCATAACTTGTATTCTCAGTGATAATACGGATGATATACCTTCACCTCAAGATTTAGATAAATCAAAAAAGAACCTCGTCATCTTTGATGATTGTGTTAATGAGAGAAACCAAACAGTAATGGATAGCTACTATACAAGAGGGAGACATTCTTCTTGTAATTGTATATATCTTAGTCAATCATATTTTCAACTCCCTCGACGCTCAATAAGAAACAATGCCAATACTTTTATTTTATTTAAGTTAAATTCAATAGATGTAAATAATTTTTGGAGAGATAATTGCTCTACGTTATGTAGTAAAAAAGAATTTGAAAATTATATGAAACACACGATTGGAAAATATAAATATATTGTTGTGAAACAAGATGAGATACTAAATGATATTTTTCAATACTAAATGAATACCGAAGAAAGAGAAAGAAAGTTTAAGGAACATCAACAATTAGTTTCAAAAGTTGTTAAACAACAGGAAGAGATAAAGAAGAAACGGAAACAGAAACTAACTGGTGAATAAGCCTTTGAAAGAAAACAAGAGAAATTCTTTAAACCACTTTTGAAAACTCAACACTCACCTACAGTTCCCACGGTAGAATTTACTCCGAAAAAACTTCAAATGCTCAAAGATTTTAGTCAGATAACAAAACAAGAACTTGGTGAATTAGAATATAATGATGAAGAATTATTTCGGAAACTTGAGCAGGTAAATCAACCCCCTAATTATGTTGTGGAAGCTCTTCAAAACAATGAATATTCGGCGGGTTCAAAAACCAGAGCAGGTCTCATTCCAACAGAAGAACCAGCAGTGTTTCATCTTGTGGAAGAAAAGGTATTGATATTTAATGATGAATTGATGTTCTTGAGTTCTACTCAACCAAATGTTAAATTAACTCCAAGATTAATGTTTCTTCTAACAAACCCCGGATTCAGCGGTTCAAAATATTTTGAGGAACCACTTGATATGGAAAGAGAGGAAGATAGGGTATATATTGAGTTGTTAAATACACTTGATTATGGAGTTTCTGTTGCTGGTAAAAGTAAGAAGAATGAGAAGGAGAAACATATTATTGATGCTTTAAGTAAGCTTGGTTCGGGTGTTAGTTTTCTTCCAAATGACCCATCACAATTAGTTAATAGACTATTATTGTTATTAGGTAGTAAGAAGGCTGGAAACAACAATTGTTTTAATGAATCCTCAGCCATTTTAGATCAGTTGATGAACATGAAAATAATTAATAAATGTCAATACAAAGATATTTTATTAGATATTAAATAAGATGAGAAGCACAATTCTTAGTTTTAATTTCACAACGAGCGATTACACAGCTTCATTCCCTTACCCACTACAACTTAACCCCCTTACCTCATATGAGGCATCTTTATTGTCGATGGAAACTTATAATACCTTGTTTAATATCACAGAGAAAAACAACAAGTTTAGTTATAATCCAGGCACTGCCTACAAAACTATAACCGTTTCACCCGGAGCTTACGAGATTTCTCAAATATCTTCAGAAGTCTCTCGCCTTATGAAAG
Source organism: Myxine glutinosa (assembly GCF_964187855.1). NCBI lineage: Eukaryota > Metazoa > Chordata > Myxini > Myxiniformes > Myxinidae > Myxine > Myxine glutinosa. The sequence continues at coordinate 1,814,234 of NC_136263.1, read as the reverse complement.
AAAAAGGTGATGAACCAAAAAATATTGTAATAGATATTCAAACACACACTTCAAAATCAACTATTAAACTTAAAAATAATTATAAAGTTGATTTCACGATTGAAAATTCGTTTAGAGAGCTATTGGGTTTCTCTTCAAAAAAGATTGAAACTAACGGGACGTTTTACAGTGATAATGTTATCCAAATATCCTCCGGTATAAATTCAGTATTAATTCATTGTGATTTGATTGATGGTGCTTATAACGATGGAATAAGAACAAATACAATATTTTCATTCAGTGCATACTCAACCCCGATTGGTTATAAATTTAATATGGAACCAAAAAATCTTGTCTATTTACCTGTGTCAGGAAAAACCATATACAGAGTAAATTTTAGGATAACCGACCAAGATAATCGTATGATATCCTTTAATGATGAAATTATATCCATCAGAATTCACCTACGTGAAGTTTTTCAATAAATAAATAATGGTTATTGTAAGAAAACACGAGTTGGGAAAATATAAAATAATTACAGGGGAGGGCATGTTCCTTTCACCAGACTATACAAGGTATGTGGGTAAAGGATACTATAAACCTAAGAGACAACGGGGTGTGGGTCATCAATTTCGAAATAAAGGAGATGGGATAATTGATACTCTAATGGGTATTGGTTCAACCATTCTTAAACATAAAGACCTAATTGGTTCAACTGCTTCTCTCATGGGAAATGTAGCGGGTGTTGTAAAGAGTATAAAAGATGCTCAAAAGGAGTCCCATAAATTACAAGCAATCAAAGAAATTAAAAAAGGTAAAACTCAACTATCTTCACAAGAACGACAAAAAATCATTAAAATACTTGGGTCAGGGTTTCAACAATTTTAATACTATATAAATACAAGTATGGAAGCGATTGATAGTATCTATGATTTGGATGATACGATTATCATTTCAAACTCTACTAAAAAGGAAGACTATTTTAAGGTAAATGCTATTACAGGAACCGACTGGAATTCAAACGGAACAAAAAGTTTTGAAATAAATAATCAACAAACTTACTTGAATATAGCTGATAGTTTCTTGCTGTGTAAATTTAAATTCACTAAGGCTGCGAATAATACTAATGCTACACTCGTAAATGATTTCTTCTGGAAAATGTTTGACAGTGTCCGCCTGTATATTGGAACACAAGAGGTTGAAGCGGTTGATTATGTCTCTGCTACATCTGAAATGATGAAATTTACACTATATTCGTTTGGTGATAGAATGGGTAAGGGAGCTGTTGAAGGCTTTATTCCTGATATGTCAACGGGAACAAACACAGACCCTGGTTATAGTCAAAGGAAGTCAATGTATAATGATGAAACAAAAGCAGTGAATAGTTTTACCGTAGCAGTACCTCTTAAAAGTATATTTGGATTTTGCGATTATGATAAAGTTTTGTATGGTCTTAAAATTAGATTTCAACTACAAAGGAATGATAATGTAAATAGGTTGCTTTTTGGGGATGAAAATGCTTTTGGAGACAACAATAAATTTGTTATTAATGATTTGTGTTGGTATATCAGTGAATATACTCCTAATCTTAAAACGGAAGAGATGTTAAATAGAAGACTTAACTCAAAGAAACCGCTAAATGTATCATACCTTAAAAGAAGATGTCAACACGTTAAACTGGAACACACTACCTACACTTGGAATTTGGGTGTTCTTCAAGGAAAGCCACGATACCTCTGGCTCATTTTAAAAAAACCAGATGGAGAGGACGGTACTAATAAGAATAATGCGCTGAGTGATAATGCTAAGGTGAAACAACTTCGGGTTTCTCTTGATGGCACATTTTATCCACGAGATAGATTGGAAATTGATTGGGAAAAAAATGATTATGCGGAAGCCTACAAGTCCTACCAAAAGGTGTGTGAAAGTAATGGTAATAATGATCCTATTTTGGATATGGTTGCATTTAAAGGTTTATATACAATCTACGCAATTGACCTGAGTTCTCAAAAGGAAACTATAAAGTCTAATCGAGTGGATACTTCTCTATACATTGAAAGAGGGGAGAATGAAGAAGTTGATGCTTATTGTTTGCTTTTGGAGGAAACGGAATTACAGATTAATACAGATAATGGTGTTATGATTAATATCACATAGGTTTTTTCTCATAAGTAAATGGTAGGGGTATATGTTAATCAAATCAATCTTAATAAATTAACATCTTGTATTCAAAATCAAAAGCCTTGTATTATTAATGTTAATACAATTCAAAGAAAAGGAGCTGTAAGAATTGATGTTTTACTCACACACACACAAGTAAAAACACTAAATGATGTTGGATCACTTAAAATTAAAATGACGAAACCTATGTTAAAGAAATATTCAATAGACGAGTCAAGAGGAGGATTTCTCCCGTTTCTAATTCCTTTATTTGCTGGTTTAAGTGCGGCGGGAGCATTGACTGGTGGTATTTCAGCAGCGGTAAAAACTGCTAACGAAAGGAAGGCACAACTAAAAGCTCAAAAAGAATTGGAAAGACATAACAAGGAGTTGGAGAAACAAATTGTAGATTTTGCTCACCCACTGCCTGATAAAGCTAGATTGTTGGTTGGAGATATGCTTTCCTCTATCGCTCAAGCGGGTGTTAAACTAACTAAACGGGGTAATGGATTGTATCTTTCTCATAAATAAATGGATAAATGGTTTAAACAATTTGGAAAGAATACAACGTCAAATATAGAACTAGCCAAGTATTGTAAAACACTAAAAATTGATAATGTGGTAATCTGTATGAGAGATGAATTAATACATATAAATAAGAATACAAAGAATATTATTATGAATTTAGACACACAGAATGGTTCTCATTGGGTTTGTATTCATAATAGTCAGGATAAATATTATTTTGATAGTTATGGTATGCCACCACCTGTTGAAGTAATACAATTCTTACAGAATGGTGTTTATCAAACATTTCAAGTTCAAGAAATTAATTCTAAATGTTGTGGTCAATTATGTTTATATGTATTATTTCAACTCAACAATAATGAAAATTTTTATGATATCATTTTTAATCTAATATAAATGACTTATGTTGGAAAAGATGGTTCTATCTTTGGAAAATCCTCTCAGGATATTGATTTATCAAATTATTATACAAAGGCACAGGCTGAACGACAAAAATATAGTATAAGTAAAAATATTAATATGAAGAATACTTATAAATTAATCAATTATCCAAACCCTACAGATGCGAATGACTTAATTAGATTCAGTGATTTATCACACTTGTTAAATAAAACAGCACGTTTTGTGAAACAAGTAAAATTTACAACCACAACACCTGGTTATACTGACCATACACCTTTCCTCATTGAATTTAACTACCTGCTTACAATTGAATTTTATAAAGAAGGACATATAGTTAATATGCGAATTAATAAATGGGGGTATGATATGTCTGATTTAGGGTATAATTGGTCTTTTTCAATAAACTTAGAAGACCTACATGATTTAAATCAGTCTCGTAAAGAAGAATATTATCCACTTGGTGAAGATAAGGATTTATGTGGAAGTACAATTAGTAAACAACAAATACGTGATTTTAAGAAAATAAAAATATATGATAGTATAGCGATGATTCGCATGACAAAGAAGGAAGGTAATGAGATAAGGATGGAAAGCCAAGGAATACAAACCAATTTGGTAGTGGGAAGATGGGGTGGTATTACCTGTCATAATATTAATCTCACATATATTTCTGATACATAAATGGCAGGAAGAAGACTACAAGAGAATTATAATTTTTGTATTCAAGGATACCTACAAGAAAAGGGTGCTCGGTTTTACATACCGTACGAATTGGAACATACACATGGAAATTTTGTCATTAAAAACTGGCCTTATACTGATATTGTTAAACCAACAAATAGAGACTTGTTTAAAGTATTATATAAAAATGAACTTCTCAAAGTTATGAAATATAAAACTCTTTTAGAAATCGTCAACAAATCTTATTGGTATCCTATTATGAGAAAAATAATAATTATAGATACAAGAATATCTCAAAATCCAGATGAGTATATGTATAATATTATTTGGGACTCAAGCTCAAGGGTTGTAAGGGCTGAGGAAGGAATTAAAGAAGAGAAGGAGGAGGAGGAGAGGGAGGAGAGGGAGATGGAAATCAGTGAGATTCGTAAAAGATTAAATGTATTACATCAAATAAATCAATCTCAACGCACCGAAGAGGAAAATAAAGAAAGAATGACTCTTGTGAAAAAATTGGTTTTAAAAACGGATGAGATGAGTTCAATTTCAGGGAGGAGATCTAAACGAGAAAGTGGTATTGACTTTAGTTAGTTTTATTTGTAAATAAATGGAGGAGAAAGTGAAGACATTTCTAAGGATTCTTTATTTTTTAAAAATTAAGATAGAAATGTATATGTTAAAAACTAAAAAGGTTTTGATACTCTGTCGGAATTTTTCTGATAAATAAATATGAGTTATTGTCTCAAATGTAAAAAGAAAACTAAATCTAAAAGTGTATTGTATGTTAAAGCTAAAAATAATAGAGTTTATCAAAAAGGAATATGTCAAGTGTGTGGTTCTAAAAAGTGTCAATTCATCTCTCCTAAAAGTGGAGGAGACATACAAAAGTTTCTGTCAGGAAGTAAATTTACAACAACTGGAATTCCTGGGGAACTACATCTACCTGGATATTCTTTCTGTGGTCCTGGAACAAACCTGGATAAAAGATTAGATGAGACTGACAATCCTAAACCTTGGTCCAGACCAAAAAATAGGGTTGATGAAGTGTGTATGAAGCATGATATTGCTTATGGGGATACCACCACATTGGATGAAAAACATGAATCAGACAGAGAAATGTTGTATAATTTGTCTTTGATACGAAATCCGACATTGAGAGAGAAAGTTGATAGGTTTATTGTGAAAAAAATGATAAGTGTTAAATTGAAACTTGGTCTTGGTTATTCACCCTCAAAAAACTATTAGGCTCTAATGATGTAATCAAGACTGAGGAGCTTTTGGCTGAAGAATTACATAAACCTATAATCACAAAGTTTAAAAGAAGGAAAGTTTATTCTAAATACACCGACCACATATGGTCCGCTGATTTAATTGAATTGAATAATGACAGGGGATACAGGTATGCTTTAACCGTTATTGATTTGAGGAGTAGATTTGCCTGGGTTGTCCCTTTAAAAAATAAAAGGGGTGATACTTTAATGTTAGCCTTTAAGCTAATATTTGATCGGGATAAAAGGAAACCAAAGAAGTTATGGACTGATGAGGGAACAGAGTTCTATAACAAAATATTCATGAAATTTCTTAAGGGGAAGGGTATTAAATTATACAGCACCTTTAATGAAGGAAAAGCAGTTGTTATTGAGCGTTTTAATCGTACTTTAAAAGAGAAATTATATAAAAAATTCACACAACTCGGTTCTCAAAAATGGGTCTATTTAATTCAGGATATTGTAGATAATTACAATAATACAGTTCATTCATCAACAAAATCAAAACCATCAGAAACGTTTACAAAATTAGAATATGAAAAGGAGATTAATTTGAGAAAGCCCAAGTTTAAAGTTGGTGATATTGTAAGAATATACAGATGGAAAAGCCATTTTGAGAAAGGTTATACACAAAAATGGACTCGTGAATTATTTAAAATCATTGATGTAATGGATACAGTCCCTTGGACTTACAAATTATATGATATGAATGGGGAAGAAATATTGGGTTCATTTTACTCACAAGAATTACAAAAAACAAAACTGGTAAAAAGCTAAAGGGAATAAAGAAGGGGGTTATAAAACAAACTCTCGGATTTGATGATTATAAAAACACGATGGATACAAAGGAGGTTGTGCACAGAAATATTAAAGGAATAAGAAGTTATAAACATAAAATATATTCCGAGAAAGTTCTTAAGAAGGCACTTGGTGCATATGATGATAAACGATATTTAAATAATGATGGGAACACATCGGTTCCTTTTGGATATCATGCCTCTTGCTAAAAGGGGGATGTACAATGTACTAAATCACCTCGATACATGAGTCAATGGGTAATAAACGGGGGATCACAGGTAGGTGGATTTTAGAGCAGTGGGATCATAGACAAACAGTGAACCTCGATATAGGAGGATAATAAACGGGGGATCCCTGGCAGAGGGGGTAATAAACAGAAGGACCAAAGGACCGCAAACAATCAGTGAACCCTGTATTGCCTCACCGTTGGCGAGGCTAGAGAATTACTAACTTGATAACTTTTTTTATATGACGCCGCTCGGCTCCGCCTTCGCTTTGTCTTTAAAAAAAGTTATATCATCATCCACAGGATTATACAAGCTGCCCGTCGAAACACGGCGCGTTTCGAGGGTGATGCCTATCGGCATCACCACTCGAAACTAGCAGAGTGTATGGCGGAAAAACGTTCATGATTTCCCAAAAACCCACTTTTAAAAACACACGATTTGGGGCAAAATAACAACTATTTTAGGACTTTTGGGCCAATTTTCAGCGATTTTGTGCCTTTTCACCCCCTTTTCCAGTCAAAAAGCCCCATTTTGGGTGTCCCAGTGGGTTTGGGGGGGGTGTCCCAGTATCAACCTTTTTCCCCTACTACTGTACGTGCTGTGGTTACGACGTTTATCCCGTTCAGACACAATCAGGCAACTTGTGTGTGTATATATTGTTATGGTTCTGTCGACGGCCTTCTCCCCTTATCAAGGGGGGATTAATCCCCTTGTCTTTACTGGGCCTGGCACGAACCGAGACCTATTACGTCCCTTCCGGACAGCGCAAAATAGGGTTTCGGGACCATATTCTCGCTCGTACCTAAGTACTCGTGCTGCCCTGGAAGCGAGGAAACAAGCCTCGCACGAACCACGTGTGATGTGAGTAGGCCGAGCAGTTTGCGTACAAGTGATCCGCGCAGTTATAGATAGTGGAACCCGATTGGAGTGTTCTTATTCGTGCCACGCTTAGTCAATTGGAGAAATCACGGGAACGATCAAATTCAGAAGAAAGGAAGAAAAGATTAATTTAATGATTATCACACGTACTGTATATACAGTTCAGGACGAAGAGACACAGAGAAATCCTTATACAGTCTTAATTATCCCAAAGACAATGGGCCCGTCTCACACACTCACACGGGGTATTGCAGATGGGCAGGTGTTCCCCAGCGCATCCAAGGGTGGTCCTTGTCCAGCCCTCCACAGTCCCCGGCACGACCGCGAAGATGGAGATCGGCGAAGACAAGGCCACATAGCGCGTCTATCGAGCAAAGGCGATATATCGGGGCGAACGGCAAGGAGGGCTTTTACGGCAAAGGCTTTTACGGCAAAGGGGTTGTTACGCAACCTCGTTCACTCGCTTGGCTGGAATGCGCAAGTTCGTTATAACCGCGCCTGGCTGCGCCCGCGTATATCTAGTAACCAACTCTTCTTCCTCAACCCTCGGTGTTGGTTAGCGCATGCGTTCTTATCGATAGTCAAGTTCATCGAGCGGTACAGTGCGAGTGATGAAAGTCCTCTCCCTCTCCTCTGCAAGTCCTCTTCCCCCGGCAAGTCCTGTTAAGGGCTTTGCACATCGGGTTATATAGGCCCGCCCCGCGGGCCTTCTGGAACTCACCAGGCTCTTCTCACCACGCCCTCTGACACAACCACCTCTGAGCTCTGATTGGTGGCTCATGCTTACTGTCATCGCCTCTGCCGCCCCGACCTCAACGCCACCCCCACCTTTTTAGGCCTATCTCGTGTTAACTCGACTAGTGAGTAAGCAAAGGGCAGCGAAATGAATCCCGCCTATAGAGGTAGAATGGTTTGCAGAAGTTGGGCCTATTCTCCTGTCTTTACACAACGCAGGATTAACACTGGAAAGGGCCTACACTCACACATACCAATAAATAACTATACTACAAACGAGGCTACATGTTGCTTGTGTGACTATCTATGGGGGGCAACCTTTAACCTTTATTGAGCTCACTGTACACATCTCAAAACCGTAGCAATATGTATATATGACAAACTACGTGAAACTGACAAATGCAAAGATCATTGCGATATGCAACTATCTCATGAATAGACAAACTGGGCGTACACACAAGTATAAATATTGTTCGATACCTGCACTTACCAAGTGTCATGAATGCATAATAACCTGTTTTAGATAGCACAGAAGAACATTGTGGATATGAATGGATATAGTTCCAGCCCACATCGTGAACATCTGCCACAGCACTATTCATGTGCATTTGTCACCTGTGATACAGTGTGAGATTATTAAAATCTTCTTCTTTCCACCCCAGGCCTACTGGCTTGAGAAACTATACTTGAGAAATACCTCCGTCGAAGAGGGCCAGCGTTGCGAGAACTAGAAAGGGTGCAGTCTTCCCCACAAAGTCGTACATGATACTCCCAAAAGGAGGTCCCACTGCAAGCAACATGAAGTGTGACATGAACACAAAACGGTACAATATCGATACTAAACATTGAGGAAGGAGGATGATGGGAGAGATCAATGAGTGTGTGTAGGGGAGTATGTGATTTGTATGGAAACAAGGGAAAGAGGTTAAGGGAAGAGAAAACAGTGAGGAACTAGAACGGCACTCAGTAGAGAGCATACATCCGCCTGGTTGGCCATATAACTCAATGGTGAGGAATCACTTAAAAAATTAAATAATTATCATATCCGAATCCATATTCAGATCTTCACCAAAATCGAATCTATTTGTCCTTGTCAGACACAAAACCTGTCCAACAGGTTTAGTCCAAATCCAGCCATAACTTTTTGAGATATCCTGCTATGTATCCATTTTGGCCCGATCTCCCAATAGTGAAGAATCACTTAAAAATTAAATAATTCTCATATCAGAATCCATATTCAAATTTTCACCAAAATTGAATCGATTCTTCCTTGTCACACAGCCAACCTGTCCAACAGGTTTCGTCCAAATACAGCCATAACTTTTTGAGATATCGTGCTATGTATCCATTTTGGCCCGATCCCCCAATGGTGAAGAATCAGTTTTAAAAATTCTAGTAGCCGTATCCGAATCCGGATCTTCACCAACATTGAACAGATTCTTCCTTGTCACACACACAACCGGTCCATCAAGTTTCCTCCAAATCCAACCATAACTTTTTGAGATATCCTGTTATATGTTGGTTTTAGCCCCATCTCAATGGTAAAGAATCACTAAAAAAATTAAATAATTCACATGTCCGAATCCATAATTAGATCTTCACTAAAATCTCATGGTTTCGTCCTTGTGGCATACGCTACATCGCTGCCAAATTTCATCCGAATCCGTCCACAACTTTTTGAGATAATTTGTTCACATTTAAACAAACAAGCGGACAAACAGACAGGGGTGAAAACATAACTTCCATCCACCTTTGGTGGTGGAGGTAAAGAGGTGAGGGGTGTGTGCAGCATATGGTGGGAGAGGGGGACTCAGATGTATAATATGTGTACAATCACAATTGTGCAAGTTTATGTGGAAATCACGATTCGTGAGTGCGTGTTTATGTGTGTACGTGCCGCTGCCACTAGTCATCTCCACCCGTGAGTCCCTAAGACTGAACAGTGCCTTCCCCTGGTCATGAAGCATCCATCTTCACTCCAGCAAAGAACCACGACTGTGAGTGTGTGTGTGTGTGTGTGTGTGTGTGTGTGTGTGTGTGTGTGTGTCTCGTTGGTCGTTATCTCCATTTTCGGGTTTCAGGAGGTGGAACGGGGTCCTCCCAGGACCCAAAGTATCCACCTCCTCCTCGGTAAGGGATCACGGTTCATGAACCAAGCTGTTCAACTTTTTCTTTTTTTTGTATACTGAATCGAGGCTCGTGAAAGAGCTAACATTTATTTCACAAACAAATCAACCAGACAAACAAAATATACAAAAAGAGGGAGCGGAAGACAAGATGGGGAGAGAAGGGGAAGCACACAACCACAACATTTGAGAGCAGGGAGAAGTGTGAGAGGGAGAGGGCTTGGGGGCAGGAGGCGTGGGAAGAGGAGGGGGGGGGGGGAGGGGGAGAGGTATAAAACACAAGGGGACCGAAATTAGCGGGGGTAGAAAAGATCAAGGTTTTGGATGGGGGAGGATAAGAGATGGTGGTGAACAGCTGTTTTAAAGACCTGGAGGGTGGAGTGGGATTGAAGAGAGTGAGGGAGTTGTTCCAGAGGCGGGAGAAAAGAGGAATGAAGGAGTGAAGGTGAGCAGAAAGTCTTGATTTTGGCAGTTTGACCATAAGAGGGTTGCAGGCAGATCTTGTGCGACCTGTAGGAATATTTGCGGGACAGAGCCCAGAGAGGGCTGGGGGGGGGGGGCAAGGCCAGAGAGGAGTCGGTAGAAGACGGAAAGACCACCAACCTGCCTGCGGTGAGTGAGTGAAAGGCCCTTGGAGTTAGCTTCATCGCGGGAGATTCCAATGATTCTGAAAGAATTTTTCAGAGTTTTTTCAGAGTTTTCAGAGTTTTCAGATTTTTCAGAGTTTCAGATTTTTTCAGAGTTTAGTTCCAAGTTCTCTTTTCAGGATCGTCACCGAACCCCGGATTGCCTCCAGTTGTAGTTCATTTGTGGTGATATTCCCGGGGATGGTTTTTACAATCTCAGTGAGGTTCTTCTTCATCATTCCTGTTGTTCCAATTATCACCGGTACAATTTTGATGCTCTTCAGTTTCCAAGATCTCTTGACCTCATTTTTGAGGTCCTGGTATTTGGTCATTTTCTTGATTTCTGCGTTGTTTAGGCAACAATCATCAATGCTGTCTTTTCCTTTTTGTTCCTGAGTACAATTTCCGGATGTAATGCTTTGTTTTCTATGTTCACGGTCGATGGAATCATCAGGTCGTATGTGAGCATGACGTCCTCATTTTCAATCATTGCCTTGGTTTGTGTTACCATTAGTTTTCTGGTTCTGGGATGTTACATTTTTTTGAGATATGCCAATGAATCACTTTGCAAACTTTGTTGTGCCGTTGTGTGTAAAGTTGTTCTGATAGTTTTTTGCATCCCGAGAGTAGGTGACGAGTACTTTCTGTTTCTGTCTTGCAGAATCTACACTTGTCCGTCTGGCTCAGTCCCGCTATCTTTTGCAAACCATTGGTGTAGTGTCCTTGATCTGGGCATTTTTTTATGATTCGTTCTCCGTCCCAGTTGAGCTCACTTCCTCTTCGCCATTCCAATGAGCCATCTTTGTCTATCCCCATTCTGTCCAATTCTTTTTTGTATTTACCTGCGCCTTTGTCATTCTCCCAGTGTTGGTGTATATTTCTTGATATTTATTTTTATATATACTAAGCGTGACTCGGCGCGCTCCACGCGCCTCACCACACGTCGTTTCAGACGGGTAGGCATCTTTGACCATTTCGGTGTCTTTTGGGTTTCATAGTGTTTTGGGTCTTCAGGGCCATTTGGGTCTTCAGGGTCTTTTGGATCCTCTGGGCCTTTAAGGGTATTTTGGGTCTTTGAGGTGTTTTGGTATCTTCAGAGGATTTTGGGTCTTAAGGGTCTTCGGTGTCTTTTGGGTCTTCGGGATCTTCAGTGGCTTTTGGGTCTTGAGGTTATTTTGGTTCTTCTTGGTCTTTAAGGGTCTTTGGGTCTTCCGGGTATTTTTGGTCTTCGGGGTCTTTTGGGTTATGGGGTCTTTTAGGTCTTTGGGGTATTTTTGGTCTTCGGGGTCTTTTTGGTCTTCGGAGTATTTTCGGTCTTCGGGGTCTTTTGGGTCTTCGGGGTCTTTTGGGTCTTCGTGGTGTTTTGGGTCTTCGGGGTGTTTTGTGTCTTCGGGGTGTTTTGGGTCTTCGGGGTGTTTTGGGTCTTCGGGGTGTTTTGGGTCTTCGTGGTGTTTTGGGTCTTCCGGTGTGTTTTGGGTCTCCGGTGTGTTTTGGGTCTTCGGGGTGTTTTGGGTCTTCTGGGTGTTTTGGGTCTTCGGTGTGTTTTGGGTCTTCGGTGTGTTTTGGGTCTTCGGTGTGTTTTGGGTCTTCTGTGTGTTTTGGGTCTTCGGTGTGTTTTGGGTCTTCCGGGTGTTTTGGGTCTTCTGGGTGTTTTGGGTCTTCTGGGTGCTTTGGGTCTTCGGTGCGTTTTGGGTCTTCGGGACGTTTTGGGTCTTCGGGGTCTTTTGGGTCTTCGGGGTGTTTTGGGCCTTCGGGGTGTTTTGGGCCTTTTGGGTGGTGTGTGTGTGTGTGTGTGTGTGTGTGTGTGTGTGTGTGTGTGTGTGTGTGTGTGTGTGTGTGTGTGTGTGTGTGTGTGTGTGTGTGTGTGTGTGTGTGTGTGTGTGTGTGTGTGTGTGTGTGTAGAATCTATCAGACTCACATCATCAGAAAAAAGTTTGTTTTGGCAGAATATACAGACGTCGGCTTTCCCATTAGCTATTAAATACACATCAAACAACGATTTTGCTCCACCATTGATCCATCCTCACCCAAGACCCCCATGGCAAGACCCCCGAGAGCAATTCCCATGGCGTTTCCTCGCTCCTCATCATTAGGGTAGATACTTGCCAGCATTCCCATCCCTGTCACATCACGGCACATCCACCACAAGTTAGCCATTGCACCAATTACCACATAGGATATCTGTGGGTATTCAAAGCTTCCCAACACATTATCAACATGTGCCATGAAATACAATTTGTGAATAGTGTGTTGGGAAAGCGAATCAAGTTGGAGTGTGCCAGATGAAAAAGGTGAGGGTGTGTTGATGCGTTACCAGCAACAGAAGAACAGGAAGAGCCAACACCTTGCAAGGAACGAGCAACGAAGAGCAGGGAGTAGCTCTGGGCGAAAGCAAAAACTGCAGCAGGGATAGGTTATCAATATTACTATCCTCACCGTCATCAGTTACAAGCGACACGTCCGACGACGATTAGTAGCCATGACAAGTCGCCTTTAGGACATTTCACAATATCTGGACTGGGGCATCACTTCAGGAAGGACAGGTACATTACCCCCATACCTGAAGGTCTTCAATCTGATCATGACGTCAAGGACCGAATTCTCCTGTGCCTACCTTGGTTTCCAACAGGATACTCACAATGGATTTGATTATTATTTTACATAAATACAGTCACGTGAAAAAGTAAGCACACCCCATGTAAAGTTTTGACTTTTTCAACATATTTCAACATACAGCTATTTGATCTTCATTTCAACAATATTGATAGATAAAGGTGATATAATATAACAAATATCATGAAACATTTACATTTTGTAGTCCATTGTATAATTTAAATAAACATAAATGCAAATTTCGCATGTGGAAAAAGTAAGTACAGTAGTACACCCTTGGCTCCAAAAGGTGGTATTGCCCCCTTCGGCAGAAACAACCTCAGGTAGGCGTTTCTTATAACTGTCTACCAGTCTCTGACATCGACTGGGAGAAATTTTTCCCACTCCTCCATGCAGAATTCTTTCAGCTGTGCGATGTTTGAGGGGTTTCTTGCATGCACAGCTCGTTTCAAATACCCACACAACATCTCGATGGGATTTAGATCCGGGCTTTGACTTGGCCATTCCAGAACCCTCCATTTCTTTCTTTTCAGCCATTCCTTGGTGGATTTACTGGTATGTTTAGGGTCATTGTCATGTTGCAAGGTCCACCTTCGGTTGAGCTTCAACTTTCTGACAGATGGCCTCATATTATCCTCAAGCACCCTCTGGTACAATGAAGAATTCACAGTGGATTCTATGATGGTGAGCTGTCCAGGCCCTGATGCAGCAAAGCTGCCCCAAACCATAATATTTCCACCACCATGCTTTACAGTTGGTATCAGGTTCTTGTGGTCAAATGCTGTCTTTGGTTTTCGCCAAACATGTCTTCTGGTACTGTGGCCAAATAGCTCTACCTTTGACTCATCTGTCCAGAGCACATTGTTCCAGAAGTGCTGGTCTGTGCCTAGGTGTTCTTTGGCAAACTTTAGTCTTGCCCTGATGTTCTTTCTGGACAGCAAAGGTTTCCTCCTGGCACACCTCCCATGCAGATCAAATTTGTGCAGCCTCTTTCTAATGGTAGACTCGTGCACTTTGACATCAACAGTGGCAAGAGCTACCTGTAGGTCCCGTGATGACATTCTGGGGTTCTTAGAGACTTCTTTCAGCATCTTGCGGTCTGCTCTTGGGCTGAACTTGCTCGGGCGGCCTGGCCTGAACAAGTTGACAGTTGTTTGGAATCTTCTCCACTTGTAGATGATCTTCCGGACAGTCGAATGATTGATTTCAAATTGTTTGGAGATCTTTTTAAATCCCTTCCCAGACTCGTAGACATCTATAACCTTCTTTCTGAAGGCCTCAGAGAGCTATTTTGATCTTGGCATGGTGACGCCGCACACTTCAACAACAAAGAGCAAACCAAACTAAATGTTTGAGGTTTAAATAAGACAGGTTCCTCCAAGATCCTCTCCAACGATGTTCTAATAATTTGCACCTGAGCTGGTGCACCTGATTCTAATTGTAGGTATTTGAAGTAGTGATAAATGTAGGGGTGTACTTACTTTTTCCACATGCAAAATTTGCATTTATGTTTATTTAAATTATACAATGGACTACAAAATGTAAATATTTCATGATATTTGTTATATTATATCACCTTTATCTATCAATATTGTTGAAATGAAGATCAAATAGCTCAATGTTGAAATATGTTGAAAAAGTCAAAACTTTACATGGGGTGTACTTACTTTTTCACGTGACTGTATATATCTACAGGGTGAGTCAAAAGTCCTGAAACAGGACAAAAAGTGACAAATGTAACAAAGGTCACAAACACAGGTGAGTCACCACAAGAGAGAAAATAACTTTAGTTCTATGTATCTGGACTTCTGACTCACCCTGTAAACTTTGTCGAACTGGGCCCTTTTTGGAAAAGTGATTATAAAAACAGCAATGATTTCTAAGATCTAAAACATATTTGCCAGATTCTATGAATGCGAGAAGACAATTCGCGAAGTTTTACAGTTACCTTCAGACAAGTTATAAATCACATGGACTATATAGATGAAGCTTGTATCATTAGACATATGCGGCCTTTACTTTGCGGCATTTACTATGTATTCTTCACTTTGCGGCCTTCACTTTGTGGCCTTCACTATGTATTCTTCCCTTTGTGGCCTTTACTTTGTATTCTTCACTTTGCGGCCTTCACTATGTATTCTTCACTTTGTAGCTTTACTATGTATTCTTCACTTTGTGGCCTTCACTATGTATTCTTCACTTTGTGGCCTTCACTATGTATTCTTCACTTTGTAGCCTTTACTATGTATTCTTCACTTTGTGGCCTTTACTATGTATTCTTCACTTTGTGGCCTTCACTATGTATTCTTCACTTTGTGGCCTTTACTATGTATTCTTCACTTTGTGGCCTTTACTATGTATTCTTCACTTTGTGGCCTTTACTATGTATTCTTCACTTTGCGGCCTTCACTATGTATTCTTCACTTTGTGGCCTTTACTATGTATTCTTCACTTTGTAGCCTTCACTATGTATTCTTCACTTTGTAGCCTTCACTATGTATTCTTCACTTTGTGGCCTTCACTTTGTGGCCTTCACTATGTATTCTTCACTTTGTGGCCTTTACTATGTATTCTTCACTTTGCGGCCTTTACTATGTATTCTTCACTTTGTGGCCTTCACTATGTATTCTTCACTTTGTAGCCTTCACTTTGTGGCCTTCACTATGTATTCTTCACTTTGTAGCCTTTACTATGTATTCTTCACTTTGTAGCCTTCACTTTGCGGCCTTCACTATGTATTCTTCACTTTGTAGCCTTTACTATGTATTCTTCACTTTGTAGCCTTCACTTTGCGGCCTTCACTATGTATTCTTCACTATGTATTCTTCACTATGTATTCTTCACTTTGTATTCTTCACTTTGTGGCCTTTACTATGTATTCTTCACTTTGTAGCCTTTACTTTGTGGCCTTTACTATGTATTCTTCACTTTGTGGCCTTCACTATGTATTCTTCACTTTGTGGCCTTTACTTTGTGGCCTTCACTATGTATTCTTCACTTTGTGGCCTTCACTATGTATTCTTCACTTTGTGGCCTTTACTTTGTGGCCTTCACTATGTATTCTTCACTTTGTAGCCTTCACTATGTATTCTTCACTTTGTGGCCTTTACTTTGTGGCCTTTACTATGTATTCTTCACTTTGTAGCCTTCACTTTGCGGCCTTCACTATGTATTCTTCACTTTGTGGCCTTTACTATGTATTCTTCACTTTGTGGCCTTTACTATGTATTCTTCACTTTGTAGCCTTCACTATGTATTCTTCACTTTGTGGCCTTCACTTTGTGGCCTTCACTATGTATTCTTCACTTTGTGGCCTTTACTTTGCGGCCTTCACTATGTATTCTTCACTTTGTAGCCTTCACTTTGCGGCCTTCACTATGTATTATTCACTTTGTGGCCTTTACTATGTATTCTTCACTTTGTAGCCTTCACTATGTATTCTTCACTTTGTAGCCTTCACTTTGTGGCCTTCACTTTGTGGCCTTCACTATGTATTCTTCACTTTGTGGCCTTTACTTTGCGGCCTTCACTATGTATTCTTCACTTTGTAGCCTTCACTTTGTAGCCTTTACTATGTATTCTTCACTTTGTAGCCTTCACTTTGCGGCCTTCACTATGTATTATTCACTTTGTGGCCTTTACTATGTATTCTTCACTTTGTGGCCTTTACTATGTATTCTTCACTTTGTCGCCTTCACTATGTATTCTTCACTTTGTGGCCTTCACTATGTATTCTTCACTTTGTAGCCTTCACTATGTATTCTTCACTTTGTAGCCTTCACTTTGTGGCCTTCACTATGTATTCTTCACTTTGTGGCCTTCACTTTGTGGCCTTCACTATGTATTCTTCACTTTGTGGCCTTCACTTTGTAGCCTTCACTATGTATTCTTCACTTTGTAGCCTTCACTATGTATTCTTCACTTTGTGGCCTTCACTATGTATTCTTCACTTTGTAGCCTTCACTTTGTGGCCTTCACTATGTATTCTTCACTTTGTGGCCTTCACTTTGTGGCCTTCACTATGTATTCTTCACTTTGCGGCCTTCACTTTGTAGCCTTCACTATGTATTCTTCACTTTGTAGCCTTCACTATGTATTCTTCACTTTGTAGCCTTCACTTTGTGGCCTTCACTATGTATTCTTCACTTTGTAGCCTTCACTATGTATTCTTCACTTTGTCGCCTTCACTTTGCGGCCTTCACTTTGTGGCCTTCACTATGTACATATTCTTCACTTTGTGGCCTTCACTTTGCGGCCTTCACTTTGTGGCCTTCACTATGTGTTCTTCACTTTGTGGCCTTTACTATGTATTCTTCACTTTGTGGCCTTCACTATGTGTTCTTCACTTTGTGGCCTTTACTATGTATTCTTCACTTTGTGGCCTTTACTATGTATTCTTCACATTGTGGCCTTCACGATGTATTCTTCACTTTGCGGCCTTTACTATGTATTCTTCACTTTGCGGCCTTCACTTTGTGGCCTTCATTATGTGTTCTTCACTTTGTGGTCTTCACGTTGCGGCCTTCACTTTGTGGCCTTCACTATGTGTTCTTCACTTTGTGGCCTTCACTTTGTGGCCTTCACTATGTATTCTTCACTTTGCGGCCTTCACTTTGTGGCCTTCACTATGTATTCTTCACTTTGTAGCCTTCACTATGTATTCTTCACTTTGTAGCCTTCACTTTGCGGCCTTCACTTTGTGGCCTTCACTATGTACGTATTCTTCACTTTGTGGCCTTCACTTTGCGGCCTTCACTTTGTGGCCTTCACTATGTGTTCTTCACTTTGTGGCCTTTACTATGTATTCTTCAAAATCAAAATCACAATCATGTGGAATCACAGACTATGTATTCTTCACATTGTGGCCTTCACGATGTATTCTTCACTTTGCGGCCTTTACTATGTATTCTTCACTTTGCGGCCTTCACTTTGTGGCCTTCATTATGTGTTCTTCACTTTGTGGTCTTCACGTTGCGGCCTTCACTTTGTGGCCTTCACTATGTGTTCTTCACTTTGTGGCCTTCACTGTGTGGCCTTCACTATGTATTCTTCACTTTGCGGCCTTCACTTTGTGGCCTTCACTATGTATTCTTCACTTTGTAGCCTTCACTATGTATTCTTCACTTTGTAGCCTTCACTTTGCGGCCTTCACTTTGTGGCCTTCACTATGTACGTATTCTTCACTTTGTGGCCTTCACTATGTATTCTTCACTTTGTAGCCTTCACTATGTATTCTTCACTTTGTAGCCTTCACTTTGTAGCCTTCACTATGTATTCTTCACTTTGTAGCCTTCACTTTGCGGCCTTCACTTTGTGGCCTTCACTATGTACGTATTCTTCACTTTGTGGCCTTCACTTTGCGGCCTTCACTTTGTGGCCTTCACTATGTGTTCTTCACTTTGTGGCCTTTACTATGTATTCTTCAAAATCAAAATCACAATCATGTGGAATCACAGACTATGTATTCTTTACATTGTGGCCTTCACGATGTATTCTTCACTTTGCGGCCTTTACTATGTATTCTTCACTTTGCGGCCTTCACTTTGTGGCCTTCATTATGTGTTCTTCACTTTGTGGTCTTCACGTTGCGGCCTTCACTATGTACGTATTCTTCACTTTGTGGCCTTCACTTTGCGGCCTTCACTTTGTGGCCTTCACTATGTGTTCTTCACTTTGTGGCCTTTACTATGTATTCTTCACTTTGTGGCCTTTACTATGTATTCTTCACTTTGTGGCCTTTACTATGTATTCTTCACTTTGTGGCCTTCACTATGTACGTATTCTTCACTTTGTGGCCTTCACTTTGCGGCCTTCACTTTGTGGCCTTCACGATGTGTTCTTCACTTTGTGGCCTTTACTATGTATTCTTCACTTTGTGGCCTTTACTATGTATTCTTCACTTTGTGGCCTTTACTATGTATTCTTCACATTGTGGCCTTCACGATGTATTCTTCACTTTGCGGCCTTCACTATGTATTCTTCACTTTGCGGCCTTCACTTTGTGGCCTTCATTATGTGTTCTTCACTTTGTGGTCTTCACGTTGCGGCCTTCACTTTGTGGCCTTCACTATGTGTTCTTCACTTTGTGGCCTTCACTTTGTGGCCTTTACTATGTATTCTTCACTTTGTGGCCTTCACTTTGTGGCCTTCACGATGTGTTCTTCACTTTGCGGCCTTTACTATGTATTCTTCACTTTGCGGCCTTCACTATGTGGTCTTCACTTTGAAAAATATGAAGAGTGTTTATCTTGTACATAATGCACTTACTCAGTGTGGAAATGAATAAAATAACGAATCCGATGACCATTGGGATGTGGTAGCCAATCCTGGAGGAGAAAAAAATACAACTTGAGATTAGATATAATTCCATGAATTAGCCCAATAATCATCCAATCGTGATCGAAAACGGAACTCAATTAATACAAATAGTTCAAGCACGGCATACATTATACATGTTCATTCCATCCCTTCTCCACCAATCACATTGCTTGCCGCCTTCTCGAGCTTGTGCTATGCCCTCTCTTCTCCACCAATCACATTGCTTGCCGCCTTCTCGAGCTTGTGCTATGCCCTCCCTTCTCCACCAATCACATTGCTTGCCGCCTTCTCGAGCTTGTGCTATGCCCTCCCTTCTCCACCAATCACATTGCTTGCCGCCTTCTCGAGCTTGTGCTATGCCCTCCCTTCTCCACCAATCACATTGCTTGCCGCCTTCTCGAGCTTGTGCTATGCCCTCCCTTCTCCACCAATGACATTGCTTGCCGCCTTCTCGAGCTTGTGCTATGCCCTCCCTTCTCCACCAATCACATTGCTTGCCGCCTTCTCGAGCTTGTGCTATGCCCTCCCTTCTCCACCAATCACATTGCTTGCCGCCTTCTCGAGCTTGTGCTATGCCCTCCCTTCTCCACCAATCACATTGCTTGCCGCCTTCTCGAGCTTGTGCTATGCCCTCCCTTCTCCACCAATCACATTGCTTGCCGCCTTCTCGAGCTTGTGCTATGCCCTCCCTTCTCCACCAATGACATTGCTTGCCGCCTTCTCGAGCTTGTGCTATGCCCTCCCTTCTCCACCAATGACATTGCTTGCCGCCTTCTCGAGCTTGTGCTATGCCCTCCCTTCTCCACCAATCACATTGCTTGCCGCCTTCTCGAGCTTGTGCTATGCCCTCCCTTCTCCACCAATGACATTGCTTGCCGCCTTCTCGAGCTTGTGCTATGCCCTCCCTTCTCCACCAATGACATTGCTTGCCGCCTTCTCGAGCTTGTGATATGCCCTCCCTTCTCCACCAATCACATTGCTTGCCGCCTTCTCGAGCTTGTGCTATGCCCTCCCTTCTCCACCAATCACATTGCTTGCCGCCTTCTCGAGCTTGTGCTATGCCCTCCCTTCTCCACCAATCACATTGCTTGCCGCCTTCTCGAGCTTGTGCTATGCCCTCCCTTCTCCACCAATCACATTGCTTGCCGCCTTCTCGAGCTTGTGCTATGCCCTCCCTTCTCCACCAATCACATTGCTTGCCGCCTTCTCGAGCTTGTGCTATGACCTCCCTTCTCCACCAATCACATTGCTTGCCGCCTTCTCGAGCTTGTGCTATGCCCTCCCTTCTCCACCAATCACATTGCTTGCCGCCTTCTCGTGCTCGTGCAGCAACTTCTCTGTTTATACAAGCGTTACGCCCAGGTCCCCCGTCGGTGAAGTTATGCGAGTTGACAAAGTGGAAGACGCAAGGCGGCCATCTTGGATTTTGACGGAGCGACCCAATTTTCAACAGCGTTCTCCCTTATGCCTCGATACACCCACACACCAGATTAGAAGTTAGTAGTTCGTTTATTTTTCAAGATATTTCGATCAAGATTCAGACATATAAATGGTGGCGGCCATCTTGGATTTTGACGTGGGTTGCACCCGCACACCAAATTAGAATTCGGTCCTTCGTTTATGCACGCACGCACGCATGCACGCACGGACGGACGGACGCACGGACCATAGTCCCCCTTTCGCTGTGCGGTGCGACGGGGGACAATAAACCACATTTGGTGGCATAATGGTTCGAGACGGTCTGCTCTGGGTCTGGGGGATGGTAGTTCAAATCCAGGCCAAGTTATACCAACGACTTTAGAAACGGTCGTGCTCCTTCGTTGACTTTGAACAGCATTTAGAAGAATAGAACACGGACAAACGACCGTAGGTTGGCAACCATTGTGAGGGATTGATGGGTTTACAGGCCAAACTCCTGCGTTTTAAGTTCCTTGTATAGTAAGGTAACTTGTATTATCAACTGCCTGGGATACCCTCCACAAATAATTACTGTCAATGACACCTTTTGTTGCAAAACTGCACCAGACATCACCACAATATTCATAACTCCTTACCTTACACATAACACCTTTTAGCCCCTTACCTAGAATGGTTTTATGCCTTGTTTGGAGTGATTCCATTCATAAAAACAAAAAACTCGTCAAAACCTGTGGCTTTACCAAGGAAACTTCAATTGAGAATTCTGTTTATGTGCAAGATTTCTGTTGCCAGTGTTGAGATCTCTATTTATTGTGCGCGACTCACATCGAGCTGGACGTCTCAGAAGGAAGAAGAGCTGCGCAAGACTATGACGATCACAGGTGAGGGAGTATGAACACGGACGGGTGGTTCACCAAAAATGTGCATACGTAATTAACAGCTTTCGTACAAGTTCGACATGAGTATTGTCATCACCCTCCACCAAAAAGCGAGACTTAAAAATAAACAGTTCCCATCACCAAATGTCTTGTTGAGTAAAAATCTCCGATTGTTCGCAGGACCAGTGATAGCACGAGGTCGCCAAAGTTGAGCCTGCGGAGCTTCCACACAACAGGCATGGAGGTTTAGAGGTGGGGGAGAAAATTTGTCGAAGGAAAATGGTCACTCTCGGAAAAAACCCAGGCAGTGTATAAGCATGAACCTCGCTTAAGGGCTGAAGGACAAAAGGCTGAGGCCTATATGTGCTAGGGCCTTCTCAAGGGCCGTGTAACCCACCACAGAGCACCTTCACAAAGTATTCACACCCCTTGAGTTTTTCACATTTTGTTATTGCAGCCTGAATTTAAAATGGATTAAATTGAGATTTTTTTCTCAATGATGTACACATAATACCCCATAATACCCCATAATACCCCATAATACCCCATAATACCCCATAATGGCAAAGTGGAATTTATTTTTAGAATTTTTTTTACAAAATAATTAAAAGTGAAATGCAGAAATATTTAATTGACATCATTATTCAGCCTGCTGAGTCAATACTTCGCATGTGCACCTTTGTTGGCGATTACAGCTTCGAGTCTTCTTGGGTTTGTCTGTATTAACTTTGCACATCTAGATTTGGGGCGTTTCTCCCATTCTTTGTTGCAGATTTGCTCAAGCTCTGTCAAGTTGGATGGAGAGCGTCGGTGAACAGTAATCTTCAGGTCTTTCCACAGATTCTCAATGAGATCAAGTCTCAAATATGGGACCATTTTCAACTTTGTGCTACCAGTGGTTTGGGAAGAGATGCACTAATGTCACACACAGACACACTGCCATACACTGGATCTTATTATATAGAATATAAAACACTGTGTGTGTGTGTATGTGTGTGTGTGTGTGTGTGTGTGTGTGTGTGTGTGTGTGTGTGTGTGTGTGTGTGTGTGTGTGTGTGTGTGTGTGTGTGTGTGTGTGTGTGTGTGACTGTCCCCCTTCATAAGGCTAGGTTTTAAAGGCTTTGAGTAGTGCTTTAGGAGGGATGGGGGAGTTTAAGGGGCAATCTGTGAACACAACTGTGTGTCAACCGGTTAAAATACCTAAAAAGACAGGATTCTGAGGACCCATAAGACCCCAAGGACCCAGAAGACCCCGAAGACAAAATAGACCCCAAACACCCAAAATGCCCTGTAGACTGTTAAAGACACAAAATACCATGATTACCCAGAAGACCCCAAGGACCCTGAAGACCCAAAATACCCCGAAGACCCAAAATACCCCGAGGATCCAAAAGACCCAAACAACCCCAATGACCTAAATGACAGGGGCCCAAAATATCCCAAGGACTCAGAAGACCCCCAAGGACTCTGAAGATCCAAAATACCCCAAAGACCCCAAACACCCAAAATACCCTGAAGACCCAAAAGACCCAAAACACCATGAAGACTGTTAAAGACTATGAAGACCCAAAATACCCTGAGGACCCAAAAGACCAAAAAGACTGAAAAGACCCTGAAGACCCAATGAACCCCAAGACCTAAAAGATCCCAAAGACCCAAAGGACCCCAAACACCCAAAATACCTGGAAGACCCAAAAGACCCTGAAGCCCCAAAAGACCCTGAGGATCCAAAAGACCCAAACAATCCCGAGGACCCAAATGACCCAGGTGACCCAAAATACCCCAAGGACCCAAAAGACCCCAAGGACTCTGAAGACCCAAAATACCCCAAAGACACAAAAGACCCTGAAGACCCAATGGGCCCCAAACACTGAAAATACCCCAAGACACTGAAGACTGTTAAAAACTGTTAAAGACCCAAAGTCCTCCAAAGACCCAAAAACCCCAAAAGGCCCCAAGATCCTTAAAGACCCAAAAGACCATGCAGACCCTAAAGACTCCAAAGACCCTGAAAACCCATAAACACCCCAAAGGCCCAAAATACCCCAAAGACCCTTAAATACCCCAAAGACCCAAAAAACCCTGAAGAGTGTTAAAGACCCAAAATACCCCAAAGACCCAAAATACCCACAAAATGCTTAAAATGCCCTGAAGACCCTAATTCCCCAAAATACCCCAAAGACCCTTAAAGACCCTGAAGACCCTAAGGACCCAAATGACCCAGAGCACTTAAGAGACTGACAAGTCCCTGAAAACCCAAAATAACCCGGAATCTCGAGATCTCGCGAGATCTTGCCGGCGAGGTCACGTTTTTTCGAAGCTCTCCACGCTCTCCACGCTATCGAAGTTAATTGTTCACATTTGTATTTTTGTCGAAACTGTATTTATCTTATCGTGTGTGTACCTACAGTGTGTCCCTAGGAAGATTCTCGGTGTTAATCTTTCATACCTGTATAAAAAATCGTCGGTTATTTCGTGCCACGTTTTTTTGCGGCCAAGTACTTTGTTTCCTACCTTGAGGCTTTGTTTTTCTCTCAGCGGTCGATTGTGGTCCATTTACTTTCGTTCTCTCTGTTTTCCCAGTCTTTTCACGCCATTCTTCCTTGATTAAAATCTCAACTCAAAAAAAGATATATATATATATAACATTTCCTTCTTTGTTCTTATTCATTGTTCTTATTCATTTATTCGTTGTTCTTATTTGTTTGTTCGTTCTTTGACCACGTGTTTCACGCCCATTTCCCCAGATAGTTTTCACTGTTTAATTTTAGTTTAAACTTTCCCCTAAAGTGCTGTATTCTGTCATGTATTATAACACTTTTTCTTCTTCTTCTTTAAAAGGTTGCTTTCGACTTGCTCACCAAATCTATTCGTTTCAAAAAAAAATTCCATCTCTTACAGTTCCTCCTTCCGACATTCCATAAACTCATCTGCATTCCACCCCTCCTCCAGCGTTCTCAAACGTATCTCTGACTCGAAGGTCACAAGAAACTCATTTTGCAATAAATGTTCGTTTCCCATTAATCGTCCAACACTTTCTAAAATCCAAAGTCACCCCTCCCCTCTGAATCTTCCCCATCACCCATCCCCTCCTAGACTCCCCTCGCCTCTCCCCTCCTAAACTCCCCCCTCACCCCTCCCCTCCAAATCTCCCCCATCTTCCATCCCTTTCAAATCTCCCCCCCTTGCCCCTTCCCTCCTAAACTCCCCCTCACCCCTCCCCTCCCAAACTCCCCCCTTGCCCTTCCCCTCCAAATCTCCCCCCTCACCCCTCCCCTCCAAATCTCACCCATCTTCCATCCCTTTCAAATCCCCCCTTGCCCCTTCCCTCCTAAACTCCTCCTCACCCCACCCCTCCTAAACTCCCCCCTCACCCCTCCCCTCCTAAACTCCCCCCTCGCCCTCCCCTCATAAACGCCCCCCTCCCCTCTTAAACTTCCCCCTCACCACTCCCCTCCTTAACCTCCCCTCACCCCTCCCCTACCAAACTCCCCCTCACCCCTCCCCTTCAAATCTCCCCACCCTCTTTTTTCTCCAATTCCCCCCTCACAGCCCTCCTCCTCAAAGCGTCCTCCCCGCTTCTTCTCCCTTCCAACTCTCACCTCCATCTCCCCCAACCTTCTTCCTAGCTCTGCCCCCTCCTCAAACAACACCTCACTGTGCCTCACCCAATCACCATCAAAGCGTTTGTCTGCCCCATCCTTCCCTTTCTCCGAGCTATTCTGTAATCTGTGACACACTTTCAACAGCTCTCCCTACCTCTTCCTCCTCCATTTACCCTACCTCTCCCCCCCCCCCCCCCTGTTCTGTATCCGATGCTCCCCCTTCCTCTTCATTAACGGTATGGATGGACCTCAAACATCCGGGGCCTTCGCTCAAACTTGACTGATCTCTCCAGACAGGTTGCTTCTGACAAACCAGACTTGATCTGCTTAACAGAAACTTTCCTCCTTCATGATGTCTCTGATTCCTTAATATATCTCCCAGGTTACTCCCTCCTCTGGTATGATAGACCTGAGCCTCGTCCTGGAGGTGGAGTTGCTATCTTTATCAAAAACTCTCCTCCTCACTCTCCCTGCACTGCCCTCTCCCCACCTCACCCCCAGGAGTACCTCTGGCTACAGCTTCCCCTTCGCTCCCACCTTTTGTTCATTTGTGTGTTGTACCATCCACCAAACAGTGATGACTCCATCTACATCTCGCTATCTGATAATATGGACCAACATGTATCTACTCATCCCAACTCTCTCTTCCTCATATGTGGTGATTTCAATTATTGTCACCATGCCAGTTGGCTGGCTGTGGGTACCTCTCTCACCAGCCATGGCTCCTCAGCAAAGGATTTCTGCGACTCATTGGGACCGACACAATCGGTCAATTTCCCGACCCGGATCTCAGTCAACGGAGCATCTTCTCTTCTAGACTTGGTTATGACTAACTTCCCTGCAAATGTCTGCTGCTCTTCTTATGCTCCAATTGGCTCATCTGATCATGTGCTTGTTAAAGTGGACATCTCTCTGACCATTCTCAGAGAGCCTCCTCAGCATCGACGAGTCTGGCATTTCAATCAGGCCAACTGGCACAGTCTTCAAGGAGCCATCAATCATCTGGACTGGTCTCCCATCTCTACCGCCTCTGACATCAACTCATCCTGGGAATTCTTCCAAAGTAAATTGCTCTCTCTCATGCAGAGATTTATACCATCTCGTCTTCAGTTGTCATACCCTTCCTCCCGTCCATGGTACACGGAATCTTGTGGTGAGGCAGTTGCCCAGAAACAACTTGCCTTCGCCTCATGGAAAGCAAATCCAACCGAAGGAAATCTCATTTCCTTTCACGAAGCCCGAAACAAGAGTGTGTCCACCCTCAGGAGAGCCAGGAAACAATATCTCTCCACTCTCAAGACCAAACTCTCAAACCTGTCTCCCTCTTCCAAATCCTGGTGGTGTCTGGTCAAATCTGTTTCTGGTGTTTGTTCCCCCTCCATCCCCTCCCTTACCTCAAATGGCTAAACAGCTGAATCCGCATGTGAAAAAGCTGAATGCCTCAACTCTGTGTTTGCCTCTAAATCTTGTGTCCCAAACCCACCCCTCTCTGTACCCACCGTACACAGTTACTCCTGGACTCTGTGTCCTTTTTTCCTGACAAGGTCGAGAAGTTTCTGTCAATCCTCGACTCTGATTCTGCAACTGGACCAGACGACATCAGCCCACGGGACCTAAAATCCTGCTCTGCCGCTCTTTCACTCCCTCTCTCTGTTCTCTTCACCCTCTCTTTTGCTCAAGGTCATCTGCCATCAGCTTGGAAATCAGCCAACATCACCGCTTTACACAAAAAGGTGCAAAAACAGATCCTTGCAACTGCAGATCAATCAGCCTGCTCCAAATTATCAGCAAAGCCATGGAATCCATCATTGCTTCGGATATCAAATCTTTCCTCTTCTCCAATGGCTTGATCTCTGATCATCAATTTGGTTTAAACCAGGTAACTCTACTCTGGACATGCGGCTTCTGCTGTCTCAACAATGGTTTGAGGTCCTCAATGCCAAACAGGAAATTAGAGCTGTCTCCTTTGACATATCACGTGCCTTCAATACGGTCTGGCACCCCGCTCTGCTCACCAAACTCTCCTCCTATGGTATCCATAGAAATCTGCATGCATAGTTTGCGGACTTCCTCTCTAGTCATAGTCAACGTGTGGCCCTGAATGGGTTTCTCTCATCTCCTCTTCATGTTCAGGCTGGAGTTCCCCCAAGGCAGTGTTCTGGGCCCTGTGCTTTTTCTGGTCTTCATCAATGATCTCTCTGACTCTCTTGAAAATCCCCTCTATCTCTTTGCTGATGACTCCACTCTCTGCTGCTCCATTCCTCATCCCTCAGATCGACCGTCTGCAGCCTCCTCACTCTCTGCAGACCTGGACAAAATCACAGACTGGTCAAACAAGTGGAACATGTCTTTCAATCCTGACAAATCTCACACTCTTACGATGTCTCTCCGAAAAGACCGACTGGACAACCCTCCCATCCACTTTCTGAATAATCCTCTCCAAGAAGTTCTGTCACTAAAGCTTTTGGGTCTCACGATCTGCCATGATCTTTCCTGGGAAAACCACATTTCCAATCTGGCTTCCAAAGCCAGTCGCCGACTGGGCATCCTCCGTCGTGTGAAGTCCTTCCTTGGCACACCTGAGCTCCTCACCACATACAAGGCTTTTATCCACAGCTCAATGGAATACTGCTCTCTCCTCTGGGTCGGTGCTCCTGCCTCACACCGAGCTCGGCTTCACGTTGTTGAAACCAAAGCTTTGAGAATCATTGAAATCTCCCGCGATGAAGCTAACTCCGAGGGCCTTTCACTTACTCACTGCAAGCAGGTTGGTGGGCTTTGTCGTCTACCGATTCCTTTCCGGCCTTGCTCCCCCAGCTCTCTATGGGCTCTGTCCCCCAAATATACCCACAGGTCGCACAAGATATGCCAGCAACCCTCTTATAGTTAAACTGCCAAAATCAAGACTCTCTGCTCCCCTTCACTTCTTCATTCCTCTTTACTCCCACCTCTGGAACAAACTCCCTCACTCTCTTCAATCCCACTCCTCCCTCCAGGTCTTTAAAACAGCTGTTCACCACCATCTCTTATCTTCCCCCATCCAAAACCTTGATCTTTTCTACCCCCGCTAATTTCACCCCAGATCCACTTTGGAATACCAATTTCTTTCCTGGTAGTCCTTGCATTGTCCTTGTGTTTTATACTTCTGCCACCCCCACCCCCTTCCCACGCCTCCTCCCCCCAAGCCCTCTCCCTCCCACAGATCTCCTGATGTCCCTGCTCCCAAATGTAGTGTTTGTGTGCTTCCCCATATCTCCCCATATTGTCTACCGCTCCCCTTGTTGTATGTTTTATGTGTCTGTTTGATTTTTTGTGTGATAAATGTTTGCTCTTTCACGAGCCTCGATCCTGTGTACAAAAAAAAAAAAAAATACACCAAGACCCTTAAAGATCCAGAAGACCACAAAACCAAAAAAGCTCCTGAAGACCGAAAAGACCCAAAGACCCCAAAAGACCCCCAAGCCCCAAAATATCCAAAAGACCCTTAAAGACCAAGAAGACCCCAAAAACCCCAAAAAGATCGAAAAGACACAGAAGACCGAAAAGACCCCGAAGACCCAAAATACCCCATAGACCCTTAAAGATCCGAAAGACCCCAAAGACTCAAACAATCCAAAAGACCTCTTAAAGACACTTGAAGTCCCTCTTAAAGACACCGGAGCCTCTTAAAGATCCTGAGGACCCAATGACCCCAAATTACCCCTAAGACACAAAATACTCTGAAGACCCTTAAATACCCGAAAGATCCAGATTGAGGACCCAAAATACTCGAATGACTCAAAAGACTCAAATGACCCAAAAGACACCAATGAATCAGAAGACACAAAAGACACAAAAGACGCTGAAGACACTGAAGATCGAAAAGACCCCAAGGACCCAAATGACCCAGAGGACACAAAAGACCCAGAGGACACAAAAGACCCCAAGGACTCCGAAGACCCAAAAGAAGAGTAATATTATGCCTCTTACATTGTAATTATAGACGTTGGCTTGTAAACTGAGCCTCAAGGTTGGTGTATAGAAGCGGTTTTTTTTGTAATCACAATCAGTACAAGGCACAGGGAGGTGAAATTTGCTGCACGTGATGTGCAATGTGCGCAGACTAAAACGAGTGTTCATTTACGTCTGTAAGATGTCTAACAAATAAAGATGATATAAATACACCTGACACTCGGCCCAGACTTCAGACTTTGGCATGCTCACGTGTCTGTACCATCAACAACTGCTCCAACCCGTCATTTTTTGACGGACTTCTTATTAGTTTTAGAGATAAAACACCCTCGTGATGTCTGTGCTTGCCCCACTGTTCTCATCCATACTACTCCACCCACACATCCTCACCCCAGTGAATTTAAGTTGATAAATTGTTAGATTTAAATAATATGATGTAGATGTAGCACAGGTTTTTGAAGGTCCAAACGATTTCCTGCTGGGTTCAAGTTGCTTGTGAATATATAGTACAAACTACGATGCTTAAACCCCGGAGAGAGAACTGGAGCAGCAAATGGAGCTGTAGCGTAGGCAGCAAATATCCGCCGAGTTTCACCGTGAACAGCCTGGCTGAGAGTCCAGGTGATTCTGGTTACAGGAAACGTGGGTGTTAAGAGCCTTCTGAGGCTGTCCGTATCTTCTGGTGCCAATGGAGGTACATTATCGGACAGTTCAATTGGATCTGTGATAAAAGGGGCCGAGAGAGTCCGAGTGCATTTGTCAAACAACTGAAGTAGGACATATCACAGAGCTGGTAAACAATGCCAAATAATTACGACACAATGAGGAGCCAGAAGTGTTCGTCTATGAGCAAAAAGATGCAGTTTGTGGACCAGGGAATCAAAGAGAGGGATAAAGCACCCCCTCCCTTCATCAAATGGAGGCACAAAGCACCCCTCTCTTCATCAAATGGAGGCACAAAGCACCCCTCCCTTCATCAAATGGAGACACAAAGCACCCCTCCCTTCATCAAATGGAAGTGCCCCCTCCCTTCATGAAATGGAGGCACAAAGCACCTCCTCCCTTCATCAAATGGAGGCACAAAGCACTCCTCCCTTCATCAAATGGAGGCACAAAGCACCTCCTCCCTTCATCAAATGGAGGCACAAAGCACTCCTCCCTTCATCAAATGGAGACACAAAGCACCCCTCCCTTCATCAAATGGAGGCACAAAGCACCCCTCCCTTCATGAAATGGAGGCACAAAGCACCTCCTCCCTTCATCAAATGGAGGCACAAAGCGCCCCTCCCTTCAACAAATGGAAGCACAAAGCACCCCTCTCTTCATCAAATTGAGGCACAAAGCACCCCTCTCTTCATCAAATGGAGGCACAAAGCACCCCTCTCTTCATCAAATGGAGGCACAAAGCACCCCTCCCTTCATCAAATGGAGACACAAAGCACCCCTCCCTTCATCAAATGGAAGTGCCCCCTCCCTTCATGAAATGGAGGCACAAAGCACCTCCTCCCTTCATCAAATGGAGGCACAAAGCACCCCTCCCTTCATCAAATGGAGGCACAAAGCACCTCCTCCCTTCATCAAATGGAGGCACAAAGCACTCCTCCCTTCATCAAATGGAGACACAAAGCACCCCTCCCTTCATCAAATGGAGGCACAAAGCACCTCCTCCCGTCATCAAATGGAGGCACAAAGCGCCCCTCCCTTCAACAAATGGAAGCACAAAGCACCCCTCTCTTCATCAAATTGAGGCACAAAGTGCCCCCTCCCTTCATCAAATGGAGGCACAAAGCACCCCTCCCTTCATAAAATGGAGGCAAAAGCACCCCTCCCTTCATCAAATGGAGGCACAAAGCACTCCTCCCTTAATCAAATGGAGGCACAAAGCACCCCTCCCTTCATGAAATGGAGGCACAAAGCACCCCCTCCCTTCATCAAATGGAGGCACAAAGCACCCCTCCCTTCATCAAATGGAGGCACAAAGCACATCCTCCCTTCATCAAATGGAGGCACAAAGCGGCCCTCCCATCATCAAATGGAGACACAAAGCACCCCTCTCTTCATCAAATGGAGGCACAAAGCGCCCCCTCCCTTCATCAAATGGAGGAACAAAGCATCCCATCCCTTCATCAAATGTAGGCACAAAGCACCCCATCCCTTCATGAAATGGAGGAACAAAGCACCCCTCCCTTCACCAAATGGAGGCACAAAGCATCCCTCCCTTCATCAAATGGAGGCACAAAGCACCCCCTCCCTTCATCTAATGGAAGCACAAAGCACCCCTCCCTTCATCAAATGGAGGAACAAAGCACCCCTCCCTTCATCAAATGGAGGCACAAAGCACCCCTCCCTTCATCAAATGGAGGCACAAAGCACCCCTCCCTTCATCAAATGAAGGCACAAAGCACCCCTCCCTTCATCAAATGGAGGCACAAAGCACTCCTCCCTTCATCAAATAGAGGCACAAAGCACCCCTCCCTTCATCAAACGGAGGCACAAAGCACACCTCCCTTCATCAAATGGAGGCACAAAGCACCCCTCCCTTTATATATGGGATCGTCTCTCTGTATCAAGGGAAGCACAAACCGCCCCTCCCTTTATATATGGGATCGTTTCTCTGCATCAAGGGAAGCACAAAGCGCCCCTCACTTTATATATGGGATGGTTTCTCTGCATCAAGGGAAGCACAAAGCGCTCCTCCCTTTATATATGGGATCGTCTCTCTGTATCAAGGGAAGCACAAACCGCCCCTCCCTTTATATATGGGATCGTTTCTCTATATTAAGGGAAGCACAAAGCATCCCTCCCTTTATATATGGGATCGTTTCTCTGCATCAAGGGAAGCACAAAGCGCCCCTCACTTTATATATGGGATCGTTTCTCTGTATCAAGGGAAGCACAAAGCATCCCTCCCTTTATATATGGGATCGTTTCTCTGCATCAAGGGAAGCACAAAGCGCCCCTCCCTTTATATATGGGATCGTTTCTCTGTTTCAAGGGAAGCACAAAGCACCCCTCCCTTTATATATGGGATCGTTTCTCTGTATCAAGGGAAGCACAAAGCGCCCCTCCCTTTATATATGGGATCGTTTCTCTGTATCAAGGGAAGCACAAAGCACCCTCCCTTTACATGTGGGATCGTTTTGTCTGTATCAAGGGAAGCACAAAGTGCCCCTCCCTTTATATATGGGATCGTTTCTCTGTATCAAGGGAAGCACAAAGCATCCCTCTCTTTATATATGGGATCGTTTCTCTGCATCAAGGGAAGCACAAAGCGCCCCTCCCTTTATATATGGGATCGTTTCTCTGTATCAAGGGAAGCACAAAGCCCCTCTCCCTTTATATATGGGATCGTTTCTCTGTATCAAGGGAAGCACAAAGCCCCTCTCCCTTTATATATGGGATCGTTTCTCTGTATCAAGGGAAGCACAAAGCGCCCCTCCCTTTATATATGGGATCGTTTCTCTGTATCAAGGGAAGCACAAAGCCCCTCTCCCTTTATATATGGGATCGTTTCTCTGTATCAAGGGAAGCACAAAGCGCCCCTCCCTTTATATATGGGATCGTTTCTCTGTATCAAGGGAAGCACAAAGCATCCCTCCCTTTATATATGGGATCGTTTCTCTGTATCAAGGGAAGCACAAAGCCCCTCTCCCTTTATATATGGGATCGTTTCTCTGTATCAAGGGAAGCACAAAGCGCCCCTCCCTTTATATATGGGATCGTTTCTCTGTATCATGGGAAGCACAAAGCGCCCCTCCCTTTATATATGGGAACGTTTCTCTGTATCAAGGGAAGCACAAAGCGCTCCTCCCTTTATATATGGGATCGTTTCTCTGCATCAAGGGAAGCACAAAGTGCCCCTCCCTTTATATATGGGATGGTTTCCCTGTATCAAGGGAAGCACAAAGCACCCTCCGTTTATATATGGGATGGTTTCTCTGTATCAAGGGAAGCACAAAGCACCCCTCCCTTTATATATGGGATCCTGTGTCCGCAACTTTAACATGGGGACTGAAAACTCGTTTCTCTGCTTCTACTGGATGAAATCGGCTGCAAATTTCAGAAGTAAATACTTTGTACATCGAGGTAATATGTTCCAAATTTCGCCAAACGTCCGTTTACGTTTTCTTGAGTTTTATTAAGAAAACCCTCGAATCCACGTTGGTGTCCGTCCGTCTTTCCGTCCAAAATGTGTTGGCGCTCGTATCTTAAGCGCTATACATTGAAACTAGCTGAAACTTGTAATATACATCGGACAGTAGGTCTAGTTAATGGCTTTCAAAACAAATGAAAAATCTGCGCTCATTATTGGAGTAATTGGGGGGGGGGGGGGTTCAGCCCCCAAAAGTGGTATTTGCTATCTTCTCAGAAACTACAAACACAATGTTGGTGAAACTTGGCCACAAGGTTAATATCTGATGCCTAATGAAGATGTATTGACTGCATCAAAATCTGAGCACATTAAAGGTGTTTATGGGGTAGGGGTGGGTTGACCCCCAAAATAGGTATTTGCTCTCTTCTCCTCGAAACTACACACACGATTTTGATGAAACTTGGCTGCAAGCTTCATATCTGATGCCTAACGAAGGTGTCCTATATATAAATATAGATATATTCACACTTTAGACCTCTTACTATAAACAAATGGCCGACGGCCCGTTCTCGAGGCGTAACGGCACTACGATGATTCTCCTCAGACTCAACCGCAAAACCTGACATGCAGGTTGATCTGTCACAGCGATAACAACTCTGTCGCAGGAATCCCTTTCCTCGGAAACCCAAAATTCACTCGTGACTCTCATTCGCCAACGTTCACTCCAGACCTCAAAGCAACTAGGCTTCTTGTCCGACTCACTCGCTCTGCCTTCTCTTCCTCTTCTTCCTCTTCATCGTCGTCCGGTTCCAGTTTCATTTAAAACATTAACTTTTTACCTTTTGAAAATAGTAATTCCTACTTCCCTTAAACGACAACAATAATAGTACATGGAATCAAAAATGTTTACAGTGGATGAAAACCACAACAATGGAAGTGACGAATCCGTAACACTTCCCACCCTCAAGAAAGAAAGTTTGAACATAGTGAAAACTTTCTTTGCAGGCAAAAACTCTTTTAACAAACAAAAGTAAAACTCACACCCAAATTTATCAACTCACGTGAGCAACAATAATTAATATTCCCCAAAATAAAGCAACAAAACTTCCAAACAACCTACAGAGATTTCCAAAGTTAGTTCACTCTGGACAAAGCATCAGCAACGACATTGTCCCTGCCCTTTACATGCTCAATTTCCAAGTTGAACTCCTGCAAAGCCAAACTCCATCTCATCAACCTCTGGTTTTTATTTTTCTTTTTTTTTGAATGAAGGTCAAGGGGTTGTGATCAGTGAAGACTTTTATAGGAAAGGTAGTAGTTCCCAGGTACACCTCATAATGCTGAAGTGCTAGCAGAAGAGCAAGGGTCTCTTTTTCCACAGTGGCATAATTTGCCTGATGTTTGTTAAACTTTCTGGAGTAGTAGCACACTGGGTGATCCACTCCATCCCCATCTTCCTGTAATAGAACTGCCCCAGCCCCCACATCACTTGCATCAATGGCCAACTTGAAAGGTTCTTGAAAATCCGGGGCTGCTAGGACAGGAGAGCTCATTAATATCGCTTTGACGTGGGCAAAGGCAGCCTGACATTTGTCATCCCAAACAAACTTGGTCTCTTTCCTCAGCAAATTCGTTAAAGGGGCTACCACATCAGAAAAATTCCTGCAGAACTGCCGATACCAACCAGCCATACCCAATAATCTCATAAGCTCCTTCTTCCCTTTTGGAACTTGGAAGCGATCAATGGCTTCTATCTTGGCTGTCACCGGTTGCACCTGACCCCGACCTACTACATGGCCAAGGAACACCACCTGTGCTTTTACAAAGTCACTCTTAGATAAGTTGATGGTCAACCCTGCCTCGGTCAGTTTCTTGAAAAATGCCTGAATTTGTTTAATATGATCTTCCATGGTCATGGTGTGGATGATGACATCATCCAGATAAGCCTCCACCCCCTCAAGGTCTGCAATAAGCTTATTAATCAGCCGTTGAAATGTAGCAGGCCCGTTTTTCAATCCAAAGGGAAGAACCTTGTACTGATACAACCCATTTGGTGTGACTAAAGCCGAGATTTCCTTGGCTCTATCAGGAAGAGGAATCTGCCAATACCCTTTCAGCAAGTCAAATTTAGTTACAAATTTAGCTGGGCCTATTCTATCAATAGTCATCAATCCTTGGGATGGGATACGAGTCTGTCTTGGTCACTGCATTAACCCGTTTTAAATCCGTACAACAGCGAAAACTGCCATCGGGTTTTGGAACCAACACACATGGTGAGCTCCATTCACTGCTGCTTGGTTCGATGATGTCATTCTCCAACATACACTGAACCTCCTTCCGAAGATACTCCATCTTCACAGGGTTCATCCGATAGGGGTGTTGCTTCACCGGAGTGGCTTCCCCCACCTCAATATCATGACATACCAGGTCAGTACGGCCAGGTACATCTGTGAACAAATGTGCAAAATCAAAAATTAGGCTGGATAGTTGTCCTTGTTGTTCCCTCGTCAAATGACCTAATTTCTCATCTAAATTACTCAACACTTCCGTGTTCGTCAATCTGGGACAAGCCTGGTCATCAAAGTTATCAAACTTCACACCGGCCTCAACCTCTGGATTCTCTTGCACCCCGACTCCAGGCACGACAGGTGAGACAGGAACCATTTTCTCCACAGGCTTCCTCTCATAATATTTCTTCAGTCGGTTGACATGACACAGCTGCCGATTTTTCCGTCGGTCGGGAGTTGTCACCACGTAATCTGTTTCATTAACCCTCCTTTCGATTGCATAGGGACCAAAATATCTAGCCTGTAGTGGCTGACCTGGAACAGGAAGCAACACTAACACTCGGTCCTCAGGACTGAAATTTCTTATCTGAGATTTCTTGTCATGTCTCACTTTCATTTTATCCTGTGTCACTGTCAAGTTTCTCCTCGCAACTTCACAAGCCTTTGCCAATCTGTGCCTAACCGTTGACACATACTCCACCACTGTTGACTGTGACTCCTCCTGTCGCCACTGTTCTTTCACCAATTTCAATGGTCCTCGCACTGAGTGTCCAAACACAAGTTCAAAAGGACTGAATCCCAATGACTCCTGAACGGATTCCCTCGTAGCAAACAACAATAAGGGTATTCCTTCATCCCAATCCTTGTCACATTCAAAACAATACGTTCTGATCATATTCTTCAATGTCTGGTGAAACCTTTCCAAGGCCCCTTGGCTCTCAGGATGGTAAGTACTTGATCTTACTTGCTCCACTCCCAACAGGTGTACCACTTGCTGAAAAAGTGTTGGCATGAAATTGGAACCCTGATCAGACTGGATGACCTTAGGTAGGCCAACCAAAGTGAAAAATTTAATCAAGGCCTTCGCAATAACTGCCGCAATAATTTTTCTAAGAGGCACTGCCTCTGGGAACCTTGTGGAAGCGCACATGATGGTCAGCAAATACTGATGTCCAGCCTTAGTTTTAGGTTAAGGGCCTACACAGTCAATAATGACTCGGCTGAATGGCTCTTCAAAAGCTGGAATGGGTTTTAAAGCTGCCGATGGGACTTTCTGATTAGGTTTTCCCACCAGCTGGCAAGAATAGCAAGATTTACAGAAATCGGCTACATCACGTCGCAATCCTGGCCAGAAAAAAATGGACCAATATTCTGCCACAGGTCTTGTTCACTCCAAGGTGCCCAGCCAAAGGTGTCTCATGCGCCAAACTCAATATCTCCTTCCGGTACGGCGATGGCACCACAATTTGGAAATGAACATTCCACTCATCGTTTGCTGGCTCCTCCGGTGGTCTCCATTTTCTCATGAGTATTTCCCCTTTCATGAAGTAACCAAAAGGTATCTTCATAGCCTCTTCCTCTGTAACGGCTTTACCAATTAAACTCCGGATTTCCGAATCTCCGTGTTGTTCTTCAACAAGTCTCTTTCGGACCAGCACCGTTTGCTCAACCTCGCTCCCAGATGTCTCCGACGGACACTCCATTTCCTCTTTGGTTCCAGATGCCACCTTTTCCTTACCTCTTTCAGAATTTTCCTCTAATACCTCAAAGGAACCCAAATCCGCATCGCCTTCCTTCTCCTTCTATTCAGAGCGCTTCCTACCCATAGCACGAGTCACTGCACAAGATGGAAAGATACCCGGAATCTCCTGCTCTAGCTGTGCGGTGTTATTTTCAATACTGGGCTTTTCAACCAACATTGGGTTACCAGAAACTCGACCACCGGCCAAATCATTCCCGATAATAAAAGAGATTCCCTCTACAGGAAGAGTGGCTTGTAAACCTACGGTGACCGGTCCTGACACCAAATCAGACTTCAAATGGATGACATGAAGTGGAGCTTTAATATAGCCACCAACCCCCTGTAAAAGAACACTAACACCAGTTGCCGTCTTCTCTGACAATGGCAAAATGCCCTCAAGCATCAAAGATTGATGTGCTCCTGTGTCCCTCAATACCCTAACAGGTCTCTGGTTAGTCAAGTCTCCATCCAGTGACACAAACCCCTCTGAAATAAAAGGTTTATAACCTTCTTGAACAAGGTCGTTCTGTGATGCCGTAACTTTGGAATGGGAACCTTCACAAGGCACTGTCCTCCAAGGACGATTTCTCGCATTTGCCAATGCATTCGGAGTTGTACTAGTCTGACTCCGCTCCTGATTTTTCCTTTTCAGGGCGTAACATTGGGACATCAAATGCCCAGGTTTCTTGCAAAAAGCGCAAGTAGGCCCAGAGGAAAAACTCGTGATCTGCCTCAGGCCCCCCAGAAGATAAGTCTGTCTTGGAACAGTAGTCTTCTGATCCCTAAAAGTTGCGGTATCAGATTTGTCCCCATAGTCCGCCTCCACGAATATTTGTTCTCCACATCTGATTTACCATAACTCCCCTGGCTAACTCTAGTCGGGAAGTTAGGTTTGTGGAACCCCATCCTGTGTGTCAAGGCACAGTCATCTGCCACGGTGGCTGCCTCATACAACTCTGGTACTTTATTTTCATCCAGATGTACTTTAATGTCCGCGTGGACACACTGTTTGAATTCCTCCACCAAGATAAATTGTCGCAACATGTTGAAGTCTTTCCCAATCCCCTTCGAGTCACACCACCTATCAAACATGGTTTCCTTCATTCTGGCAAACTCCACATGGGTCTCACTCTCCCTCTTCCTGGCATTCCTGAATTTTTGCCGGTAAGCTTCAGGGACCAATTCATAGGCTTTGAGAATGGCTTTCTTCACTTCCTCATAATCTATACATTTGTCAATCGGTAAAGCCGAAAATATATCTTGAGCATTACCCACCAGAACACTTTGCACTAACATAGTCCAGGACCCCACAGGCCATTTTAGCATTTGAGCCACTTTCTCAAAGTGTAAAAAAAACTTGGCTACCTCCTTTTCATTGAAGGGTGGAACCATCCTCACATGCCTACCAACATCCCAAGTGTTCTGAGTAGTTGTCGAACTAGCCGGCATGGATACTACTTCTCTCCGTTCTCCCATTAATTCCAACTCCTTGAGTTTAAGTTCCTTCTGATACTCCATGTCACGTTCCTTTAACTCCCTTTCGGCTCTCCTTTCCTCTGCTCTTTCCTCTGCTCTCCTTTCTTCTTCAGCTCTCCTTTCCTCTGCTCTTTCCTCTGCTCTTCTTTCCTCGAGTTCTTTTTCAGCTCTCCTTTCCTCTGCTTTTCTCTCCTCGAGTTCTTTTTCAGCTCTCCTTTCCTCTGC
This sequence comes from Myxine glutinosa, assembly GCF_964187855.1. Taxonomy (NCBI): domain Eukaryota; kingdom Metazoa; phylum Chordata; class Myxini; order Myxiniformes; family Myxinidae; genus Myxine; species Myxine glutinosa. The sequence continues at coordinate 1,775,218 of NC_136263.1, read as the reverse complement.
TTTTAACCTTTCCTGGCTCTGCAGTTGCATCTCCATTTTCCGGCGCTCCACATTTTCTTTTTCCTCGGGTAACCAATCCAAGGCTACCTCTTTCCATGTTCCTTGTCCCACCAGAGATTTTACCACCAATGTCTGCATCTCTGCTTTCTTCATATTAACTCGGACCTCCAAGTTGAAATGTTTGGCCAATATCAAGAGTTCCGATCTTTTTAACACTTGGAACTGTGCCTCATTAGGGGATGCCGCAAACATTTCTGCATCAAACACCATGGTGACTATTAGTTAGCACCTGTTAACGTTCACACAAAAATTTCAAATTTTTTTTTTTTTGAAAAATTTGGGAATGTTAGAAAAATTCCAAATTTGGGAATTTTGGGAATGTTAGGGAATTCTATCCCTGACGACATTTGGGAATTTTGTCAGCAAAGACGAGCCCCCAATTTCTCTTAGCAAAGATGAGCCCCCAATTTCTCTTAGCAAAGATGAGCCCCCAATTTCAATTTGGGCCAATCCCGGACGAGCCCCCAATTTCTGTTACGTGCTCCTCCCCAAACCCCTGGTCACGGTGTACCTCCGAGCCCCGAGAGGAGTCACGGCAGAAAGATGTGTTGATCTGTGTCAAAGATCAATGGTGAAACCACACCAATTGTTACCAACAAACAAATATTGTATTAAGGTCACACCAGAATAACAACACAAAAACAATAGTAATCAATTGTACAACCAATATATATTTCCTATGATGGTACCATCAGTTTCGTAGAATAAAACTCACTGTGCTCCAAGTGAGCGAAAAGAAGAACATTCCCAATGTCTCTATTCCCGCATCAAGCCAAAGTCGTATTCCAGCATCAAGCCAAAGTCGTATTCCGGCATCAAGCCAAAGTCAATCCACTCCAGTGATCGTCCGTACGATGTCGTATCGAGACCAGAATCCCGTTGGGTTGACAGTTACACTGCCAAAGATGGGCAAAGGTGTCCTCGAGAAGCGACGGGGAAATCACACCTTTAGGTATGGACGTTTGACGGCTCTCAATCGGCGAACCGCAGATTTCCCACTCCAAAAGCCACGTTACGCATACACACACACCAGATTAACGTCTGAATGCGGTGAAAATGGTTGAAGCGGTGAAAAACCTTGAGCAAAGCGCAAAGCACGCGAGTCAAAATGGCCGACGGCCCGTTCTCGAGGCGTAACGGCACTACGACGATTCTCCTCGGACTCAACCGCAAAACCTGACACGCAGGTTGATCTGTCACAGTGATAACAACGTTGTCGTAGGAATCCCTTTCCTGGGAAACCCAAAGTTCACTCGTGACTCTCGTTCGCCAACGTTCGCTCCAGACCTCAAAGCAGCTAGGCTTCTTGTCTGACTCCCTCGCTCTGCCTTCTCGTCCTCTTCTTCCTCTTCGTCATCGTCCGGTTCCGGTTTCATTTAAAACATTAACTTTTTACCTTTTGAAAATAGTAATTCCTACTTCCCTTAAACGACAACAATAATAGTACATGGAATCAAAAATGTTTACAGTGGATGAAAACCACAACAACAGAAGTGACGAACCCGTAACACAATGAACAAATTCATTTTGCTCGTATTTAAAATGTATCTTGTGAAAAATGCCAGGAGCATAGAAAAGGCCCCTTTATATGTGGTACATGCCATGTGGCAAAGTAGAGAAAAGAAGGGACATTCAAAAAAATCTCGTGTGCATGCTGGACTACCCTTGTGTTCTTAGGAGGAACCAGGTAATGCTTGAGAAAAGTTCATATGAAGGGGCGTCCTACATATATAGGTTAAAACCCCTACATATATAGGTTAAAACCCCTACATATATAGGTTAAAACCCTACATCTATAGGTTAAAACCCCTACATCTATAGGTTAAAACCCCTACATATATAGGTTAAAACCCCTACATATATAGGTTAAAACCCATCAATACGTAAAGTTTTCTATGTACAGTACCTTAAAAACGAAAACACACAAGATAATGTGCATGTGTGTGAAATCTAATTTGTTTAAAAGAATGAATAAAGCTTGTATGTACTATGTACCAACCAATTGCAGACATGTTGGGTGTGATGTATTCTTCGGGACAAGCGTTGGACAAGCGAAGCGATGTGTGTACACATTGAATGAATGAATAAATTTACAGGCATCAATTGGATTAGATGAAAGAATTGTACACATGTGCAGTGCGGCCTCTTTTACCAGGCCCTTTTGGTCCATAATTGCATATTACATAAACTTGCAGGTGTTGACATTGCAGACATATTGGATAAACTTGATATATTAGAGATGATGGATGAATTCTATATTTACACCTACTTCTGCAATGGAATAGAAAATATTATTATGTTTGGCATTTTAATTTTTTACAGAAAAATGAAGGACCGTGATGTGGTCCCATTGAAACAAAGAGACTGTAACTGCATTGAAAATACATTTACTTCATGTGTCTGTATGAATCAAATTGGCACCCCTTTATTTAATAAATAAATAAAACCCAATTGGCAATTCTGAAGAACTGTTTTGCTTCAGTGTGCACACGGCCACGCAACTCTGAGACAGGTCAGCTCCGGGGGCCGCACCGCACAGTGCTCTGAATCGGAAAGAGCCCTTGTTTTTACCAATTGAGAAGCTCTTGTTTGCCACATGTCGTTTAAAACTTTAAAACTGCTCTCCTTTCCCATTCTGTATTGTCCATTGTTTAAAGCCGTGGTTCTTAACCTGGGTTCGACCAAACCCCAGGGGTTCAGTGAGCCAGTCTCAGGGGTTCGGCGGAGGTCCTCCGAAACGCATTGCACATTTTTTTTTTTTTTTGTTTGGATCAATTTTGAATCCATGTGTAATTACGCTTATTATTAATATTATTATTATTTTGCTATGTATGTTACGAACGAATGGAAATGTTATTTGTAATTGTATTCCCATCCCATTCATGGTTTCTCTGGTCTGTGTTTAAGATAAGTTGTTTCACACTGACTGCAGCAAGTTGAATCAATGAGCAACTTGCTAATTATTCTGTTGATGGTGCTGACTTGCTTACTTACTTACTGGATATTGAACTTTGCAGGTGTTCGGAAATTCCAGTGAATAGCCTCGATTAGCTTGCCGTGTGCGTGCGTCATTGGTCGCGCCTTATTTTGGAGTTACTGATTAATTAAAAAGTAAGTTGGAAATGTTTGTGGATATGCAGGGCGGGTTCAGAGTTATATTAAAGTCAAAAGTCGATGTTGATTATAAAATATGATTGAATTACTCAGAAAATTAGGTGGAGGTGATATAACTCCTTTGGTCACAATTCAAAACTAACAATTCGCAGTTTTCTATGTAATATTATAATGGGATTTGAGGTAACATAGAGTTGAGTAGATAATAAATCCCGTCATCGTAACTATAAGTTATGTTTTCTTCGTTAAAATTTCTCAGTTTTCAGAGGGGTACTGATTATATTTAAGCATGCTCCTTTTAAAATTTTTGTCATATAATTATTTGCCCGAACACAATTAAGATCAGTTTGTTACTTTTTTTTTTTTTTTGCAGTATGTCGAGCAAAAAAAGGAAGTGGTCGGAGGATTACGTGCGGTACGGGTTCACGTGTTTGACGGAATGGGACGGAGGACAGCGTCCTCAATGCATGCTTTGCAATGTCAAGTTGAGCAACTCCAGCCTAGCACCAGCAAAACTACAGGAACACTTCAAAAAAACTGCACGGCAAGGGGCAGTACAAAGACGCAACGCTGGATGAATTCAAATTGAAGAGAGTCTGATTCGACGCAAGTGCTACCTTGCCCACTCTCGGCTTCGTTCCAATTGACAAACCGATCCTCACCGGGTCGTATGAAGTTGCGTACCTGATCGCAATGCAGGGCAAACCGCACACCGTTGGCAAGACACTCATCAAACCGGCCGCATTGAAGATGGCCAACATCATGCAGGGAAAAGCTGCTGAAAACAAGTTGTCTCTCGTTCCACTCTCAAATGACACCATCAGATGCAGAATCGACGACATGAGCGACGACATCCTCGCCCAGGTAGTTGCAGATTTAGTCGCGAGCCCGACAAAAAACAGCCTTAAACTCGACGAGACCACCGGCATTTCGAATTTGAGCCAGCTCATCTTATTTGTGCGTTATGTCAAAGGAGACGAGATCAAGGAAGACTTTCTGTTCTGCAAGCCTCTCACAACAACGACAAAGGCAGCTGACGTGAAGAAGCTTGTGGACGACTTCTTCAGAAGCAACGGCCTTCGTGGAACATGGTGTCTGCAGTTTGCTCGGACGGAGCTCCAGCCATGCTGGGATGCAACTCCGGTTTTGGAGCACTGGTGAAGGCCGATGCACAACACATCATCGTCACGCACTGCACCCTGCACAGACGCGCGCTGGCATCAAAAACCCTGCCTCCAAAACTGGCCAATGTTCTGAAAATCGTCGTTGAAACTGTGAATTACGTGGGAAGCCGTGCTCTGAATCATCACATCTTCAAAGAGCTGTGCAATGAAATTGGCTCTGAATTCGAAGTCCTTCTCGACCACTCTAACGTTCAATGGTTATCACGAGGGAAGGTAGTGAGCCATGTTTTTGCCTTGCGTGTAGAATTAGCCCTGTTTTTGCGAGAACACCAGCATTGCCATGCAACGCACTTCCAAGAGTCAGAGTTCATCCTCGCCTTGGCGTACTTGGCTGACATCTTCGACGCACTCAAGCATCTCAATTGCCAGTTGCAGGGTGGTGGAGTGAATGCCATCGAATCTGAAGAAAGGCTGAGCGCTTTCCGAAAGAAGTTACCATTGTGGAGGTGGCGAACAGAGAACTACAACTTCACGAACTTTTCGCTACTGGATGAGTGCGTGAGCGGGATCTAAGATGAGTCTGAAGTTGGAGGTACTGCTGTACCGGGGGAGCTGAAGCAAGCGATTGCCACGCACTTGGATGAGCTGGGAAAGTCATTTGACGGCTACTTCCCTGACCAAGAGCAATACCCAGCATGGGTGCGGCAGCCGTTTACTTTCGACGTTGCAACGGCAGATGTCAACGACCTCGACGACCTCATCGAACTTCAGCAGAGCCAGACTCAACAACAACTCTTCGGCACAACAACGCTCTCAACGTTTTGGTGCCGCCAAATGGAAGGGTATCCTCACATCGCTAAAATTGCCCTTGAGATCCTCATGCCGTTCGTTACAACATATCTCTGTGGGCATGCGTTTTCAAAACTGGTGGACATTAAAACAAAGAAAAGGAGCAGGCTTGCATGCGAAAATGATTTGAGGGTGGCCCTTGCCAAAACAAAACCACGCATTTCCCAGATCGCCTCCCAAAAAGAAGAAAAGAAAACGCATTAAGATGCAATCCTTCTTAATTTTTTGGTCAAATTTGAAGGGTTCCGCGAGTGTTCGGTGGGTTTCGTTAGGGTTCGGCGCCTTTAAAAAGGTTAAGAACCACTGGTTTAAAGGTTTAAAACTTCTCTCCTTTCCCATTCTGGATTGTCCATTGTTTAAAGGTTTTAAACTTCTCTCCTTTCCCATTCTGTATTGTCCAATGTTTAAAGGTTTTAAACTTCTCTCCTTTCCCATTCTGTATTGTCCATTGTTTAAAGGTTTTAAACTTCTCTCCATTCGCATTCTGTATTGTCCATTGTTTAAAGGTTTAAAACTTCTCTCCTTCCCCACTCTGTATTGTCCATTGTTTCAAGGTTTTAAACTTCTCTCCTTTCCCACTCTGTATTGTCCATTGTTTAAAGATTTAAAGCTCCTCTCCTTCCCCACTCTGTATTGTCCATTGTTTAAAGGTTTTAAACTTCTCTCCTTTCCCAATCTGTATTGTCCATTGCTTAAAGGTTTTAAACTTCTCTCCTTTCCCATTCTGTATTGTCCATTGTTTAAAGGTTTAAAGTTTCTCTCCTTTCCCATTCTGTATTGTCCATTGTTTAAAAGTTTTAAACTTCTCTCCTTCCCCACTCTGTATTGTCCATTGTTTAAAGGTTTTAAACTTCTCTCCTTTCCCACTCTGTATTGTCCATTGTTTAAAGGTTTTAAACTTCTCTTCTTTCCCATTCTGTATTGTCCATTGTTTAAAGGTTTTAAACTTCTCTCCTTTCCCATTCTGTATTGTCCATTGTTTAAAGGTTTTAAACTTCTCTCCTTCCCCACTCTGTATTGTCCATTGTTTAAAGGTTTTAAACTTCTCTCCTTCCCCACTCTGTATTGTCCATTGTTTCAAGGTTTTAAACTTCGCTCCTTTCCCACTCTGTATTGTCCATTGTTTAAAGATTTAAAGCTCCTCTCCTTCCCCACTCTGTATTGTCCATTGTTTAAAGGTTTTAAACTTCTCTCCTTTCCTATTCTGTATTGTCCATTGTTTAAAGGTTTTAAACTTCTCTCCTTTCCCACTCTGTATTGTCCATTGCTTAAAGGTTTTAAACTTCTCTCCTTTCCCATTCTGTATTGTCCATTGTTTAAAGGTTTTAAACTTCTCTCCTTCCCCACTCTGTATTGTCCATTGTTTCAAGGTTTTAAACTTCTCTCCTTTCCCACTCTGTATTGTCCATTGTTTAAAGATTTAAAGCTCCTCTCCTTCCCCACTCTGTATTGTCCATTGTTTAAAGGTTTTAAACTTCTCTCCTTTCCTATTCTGTATTGTCCATTGTTTAAAGGTTTTAAACTTCTCTCCTTTCCCACTCTGTATTGTCCATTGCTTAAAGGTTTTAAACTTCTCTCCTTTCCCATTCTGTATTGGCCATTGTTTAAAGGTTTTAAACTTCTCTCCTTTCCCATTCTGTATTGTCCATTGTTTAAAGGTTTTAAACTTCTCTCCTTCCCCACTCTGTATTGTCCATTGTTTAAAGGTTTTAAACTTCTCTCCTTTCCCATTCTGTATTGTCCATTGTTTAAAGGTTTTAAACTTCTCTCCTTCCCCACTCTGTATTGTCCATTGTTTAAAGGTTTTAAACTTCTCTCCTTTCCCATTCTGTATTGTCCATTGTTTCAAGGTTTTAAACTTCGCTCCTTCCCCACTCTGTATTGTCCATTGTTTAAAGGTTTTAAACTTCTCTCCTTTCCCATTCTGTATTGTCCATTGTTTAAAGGTTTTAAACTTCTCTCCTTTCCCACTCTGTATTGTCCATTGTTTAAAGGTTTAAAACTTCTCTCTTTTCCCTGTATTGTCCATTGTTCAGGTTAAATTTAAAGTTTTCCTCCGTTGTTGAAATTCCCTGTCGATATTAATTGTTTCCATCCTTGCTAATGTTTAAGATCATTTTCATTTGCTGGATTTTATCATTTGAGGAATTATTTGTATGTACTTATTTTATTGCTTGAAGATTAATTTATTGTTAATTTGATATTTTAAAGAAATTTCACCTTTACATAACCTGTCCTTCTATTGTTTCTTCGCCTATTTAATTCCTGCGTGAATTGTTGATTCGATCACATTCACATGATTAGTCATTTGGCTCTATTTCACTTCATAATTGTAATTGCAATTGCTGCTCCATTACTCATGCGACGTCTGTTTTTTAGACGAGCTTTGTTACATGCGATCCTACTTGTGATGCACTTATGAGATCACATTTTCATTGCACACTGGAAGATGAACAACGTCTCAGTTTAGAGTTAATACAATATAATATTAATACCAAGGGCTGTGCATGGCATGACATACACAGGAAAAGAGAATGTGTTGAGAGTGGGTAAGCAGGAATGTGGCTGACTGTCAACCGCAAAACACACACACACACACACACACACACACACTTGAAAAGTTTTTCTTGAATCTTGTTTTGAAAATATATTTGAAAAGCCTATTAAACCCTATGTGTATTTTTTTTACTAAAATTTAAATGTACTTTTAAAATCAAGAATGACTAAATTAGAGTAGATCCAACGTGTGTATTGTAAGGGTGATGATAACGAGCTAGTTAGAGGGGACAGGGTGAAGTGAGGCCGACAGGTGTGTCTCACGGTAGTGCCGCCGGTAAAGAACCTCTTTAACCCCGTGGAGAGAATGACGTGTGAAGTAACGGAAGAGTGATGGAGCAAAGCCCATGTGAATGAGGTCTGAATGAAGGTGGGAATGAATGAACTCTCGAGGGCCGATTTCCTGCATTCAGCACTTAGCAAGGGATATGTTTTTTAAAAAGCCAGTGTTTGTGTGAATCGATTGATTGTTTGAAAGATGGAAACTTGATTATAAAGTATCATGTTCATATGAACGGTTGCTTGGAAACCAGGTGTTCATAAACCTGGGACTCCCTGTACAATATTCTTATTCCAACTTTGAGGTTATCAAAAACTAGAACAATGCGACTGTGTCGCCAATATGCCTCCGCATAGTCCCACAATGGGTAGATGCCATCACTCTGCATATGTATGGGTAGGGCGTCATGTTTGTGAAGTTTTGTGTTGATCGGATAAGGTTCATTTTTCTATCCAAGATGGCTGCCAAACCATGTGACCTATGATGTCATAAATTTAATATATCAATACAAATGGGTCATAGATCATGCGCATGCAATTTCAGATTTTTAGGATAAGGAATTCGATTAAAACATTTTTGGCTGATATACCACTTCACCTACGATGTCATCATTATCATGCTTTTGTTCCCTATTGTGAGTATTTGACAATGTGCCTAGTTTCAAATTTTTCCATTCAGCGGTTTCTGAGAAATAATTACCTCCGCCACCAAAGGTGGATGGAGGTGATGTTTTCACCCCTGTCTGTTTGTTTGTTTGTTTGTTTGATTTTACTTGCTGGAAAAAATTCCGGCAAGTATGTTGGTTGGTTGGTCTGTCTGTCTGTCAGTTTGTGCGCAGTACTACGTCTACACCGTTGCACATAGCATCGCCAAACTTTACACACATATTTGTCTTGCCATGGAATAGACTGTGCCCAATTTTTAACTCTCTAGGACATATGGCCTCCATTATGACGTCATAATTCGACAAGTACAAAACTTCATCCGATCAAGATGAAATTTCTTGAGCATAATCGAGGAATAAATTAGTTTCGAAAACAAATAATGATGACGTCATTGGTCACGTGGTTCGGCCGCCATCTTGGAAAAACCGAAAACATTTGCACTTCTATATTTCCGTAAGTGCTGAATATAAAAAAGTGAGACATGGCTCATTGTAAAGAACTCTCCATGGGGAATAAAATATGTTAATGATGATGTCATAGGTGCCTCCATTATGACGTCATAATTCGACAAGTACAAAACTTCATCCGATCAAGATGAAATTTCTTGAGCATAATCTCGGAATAATTTAGTTTAGAAAACAAATGATGACGTCATTGGTCACGTCATCGGTCACGTGGTTCGGTCGCCATATTTGTTTCAACACAAATGCCTTAACAAAAGCAAAACAAAACAAAAAGCAAAATAAACAAATTAAAAATAAAATAAAATCTGTCTTGATAAAATGCTTTAAAATGCTTAGTTTTGAAAAGCGGTAAAGGTCAAAGGTCAGGGGGTCGAGTTTTCATTTAAAATATATTTCAAACCACTATAACTCTAAAAGTACAAGAGATATGCATACACTTACTGTTACTGACATATAGGAGGTCACATACGACATTTCATTTGGCACCACGACCTTTGACCTTGAGTGACCTTGAAAGGTCAAACTCAAGGTCAAAATTTTTTTTTTTACTAATAACTCTCTCAAAAATTATCCGAATCCCTTATAACCAACACCCCTGAAAAAAAGTACATTCCGACAAATCCTCGGTCTCTGACTGATTTCTAGTTTGTTTGTTTGTCTGTTGTGAACAAAATATCTCAAAAGGTTGTGGACGGATTCGAACGAAATTTGGCAGAGATGTAGCGTATGCAACAAAGACGAAATGATTAGATTTTGGTGAAGATCCGGATTCGGATCCGGTTATTAGAATTTTTAAGTGATTCTTCACCATTGGGAGATCGGGCCAAAAACGATACATAGCAGGATATCTCAAAAAGTTGTGGCTACATGGGTGTCACTCCCACCATGAAAATTTCGTCTCAATCGGACATATGGTTGCTGAGAAAAACGAGGTTTAGTCGGGACGGATGGACGGACGGACGTACGTACGGACAACCCGAAAACATAATGCAGTTACCGAAAGCTACAAAAGCACATAAAAAGAAGTTACTGAAAAAGCCCTGGACATTGTTGATCATTTTCCGTGCCGAGAGATAAACAGTTTACAGAGATGGGGGCCTCCATGTAATCGGCTTTCCCCCTATCAACAACATTCCCGGAACCTGTCTCTAAGGCGAAATAAAACTCACGGTCTTGTGCTTACTGCACGGTGCTGGGGCTAATAAGGACGATTTAAGTTGCTGTGACTTTGCCCTTTCACATTTTGACACAATTTTTAATATCTCCTCCATATTCCCATGGTAAAGGTTTGTTGACAATTTCAAGAAAAAAGCTCAAATGGTAAAAAAAAGTTATACCCTGTACGTACACACACACACACACACACACACACACACACACACACACACACACACACACACACATACACACACATACACACACACACACACACACACACACACACACACGTGATTGCAAAACCCCGTTTCCCCCTGTGAGGGGTGACGGGCTAATTACAACTGCACACCTGTTAGTGAGAGGTCCGACGATTGGGTTTGCAACAAGCTGCACTGTGGCCTTGGATGCGAAGAGCAGACCGACCCGCACATTTTCCTGCAGCAGAGCGTGCCGATCCCCGGTGCACGTCCCATTGTTTTTGGGGTTTGATTTCCCGTCATCAGATGGCCCTGTCCCATTGACTCGGATCGGTTTGCCTGGATCTCCGGACGTGTTTCCTGCATGGCTCAAGCTGTACAAGTAGCTTGGAATGATTGGCACTGTGGGAACAAAACATTGTTATGTGGAAGGGGAAGGGATCCATAGCTCGACTCTGGTAAGTGCAGTATGATCTGTGTGTTTTGAGTAAGATATTGTAACGGTTCTCTACGCCGGCCTTCTTCCCCTTATCAAGGGGGGATTCATCCCCTTGTCTTTACTGGGCCTGGCGGAACCGAGACTTATCACGTCCCTCCCGGACACACGCGGCATAGGGTTTCGGGACTACTTTTCGCTCGTACCTAAGTACCCGCGCTGCCCTGGGAGCGAGGAAACAAGCCTCGGACGAACCACGTGTGGTTTGAGTACGCCGAGCAGATTGCGTACACGTGGTCCGCGCAGTCTTAGATGTTGGAACCCGATTGGAGCGATCTTATTCTTGCCACGCTTAGTCAACTGGAGAAATCACAGAAACGATCGAATCAGAAAGAAAGAACAAGGGTTTAATTATTCCCACACGTATTTACAAGTTCCAGGACGAAGAGACACAGAGCAATCCTTAAGCAGTCTTAACTTATCCCTGGGACAACGGGCCTGTCTCACACTCACACAGGGGATTGCAGATGGGCAGGTATTCCCCAACGCGTCCAGAGATGGCCCTCTTCCAGCTCTCCACGGCCCCGGCACATCCCGCGAAGTTGGTGGCAGGCTAAGGCAGGGACTCGTAGCGCGTCTCTCGAACAAAGCAGATGTTGGGGCGAAACGGCAGAGGGCGGACTTAAGCGCGGCTGGCGGTTACCCAGCCTTGTTCACTCGCCCGTCTCAAATGCGCTGTTCATTCTAGGCGCATCTGGCTGCGCCCGCGTATATGTAGCGACCAACTCCTTTTCTTCAATACACTTGGTGTTGGTTAGCGCGTGCGTTCTCGTGCAATGGTCAAGTTCATCAGGCAGCAAGTCCTCTTATCTCTACCTCTCCTCTGCGAGTCCTCTCTCGCTTATCCGGTGTTCCTCTGCGAGTCCTGTCGAGGGCTTTTGCGCAGCGGTTCTTATAGCTACGCCCCCCGAACCTTTTGGAACTCACCCGACTCTTCTCACCACGCCCTCTGACGCCACGCCACCGCCACCACCCTCGAGCTCTGATTGGTGGCTCGTGCTTACCGTCATTGCTTCTGCCGCTCCGCCTCGACTCCGCCCAGATCCTCCTCTGCCTGCCTCGTGTTAACTCACCCAATATGAACCAACGTTAACGCAAAAGGGATTGAGGCTACAGACGTAGGATGATCGGTGCTAGGGTGGCTGGGAAATCGGTGGCAAGTAGGGCCTATCCTCCTGGCTCCTACTCAACGCAGAATTAACACTGGAAGGGAACTAAGCTCACAAATACTAAGACATAACTATACTATCGTGAGGCTACATGTTGCTTGTGTGACTAACTATGGGGGACAGACTTTAACATTTATTAAACTCACTTGACAGACTCAAACCCGCAACAATATATTGACATGTAATAGAGATGTCAGAGTAAATTCTTTGTTACAAATGATTCTGAGGACGCAGCATATGTAATTTATACACAGGTTAGACAATAATTTTGTGGGCGTAAACACCCCGTGCTTGTAGGTGGGGCCAATAAGTGAGTACTTCCCATGAGAGAGGCACACGTGTCACGTGTGTGAAAAGCCATCATGATCTGTCTAGCCAGTGTGCGTCAGCCATGGTGGCATAATGTCCTATGGTTGCATTTATTTTTATTGGTGCCACCCCGCAGACGGGACGGCTAGAGGAGAACTTCACCAGGAAGAAGAAGAATGTGAGAGACCTCAATTGGAGGAGGGAGGAGAACAAGGGAGACCTGGGGACGAGGCGGAAGAAGAATGGGCCTCATGTGAAAGGAGCACATGAGAGCAAATGTTCACAGAAGGGTTTGTGAGGTGACTTGTAGTGGTTCTCTCTGGCGTTTTGGCATCATCCTGTGTTTTGGAGGGCAAGGAGGAAGAAGGCAGAGGGCAGAGCAGGTGGCCTCGATCTAAAAAAGGACAAATGGGGTCCACAAGGCCTGGTGGAGGCTGATCGTGACTGGCCTTCCATGTGACTAAATTTTGTCATGCTTTGTTTGGCTTTCAGCATCTTGGAAGCTACTCATCATTGGCTGTCGTCTCGCACCTGTCTTCTGAAGCAGGCTGCTTTGAGTCTGGCATCGACCCTGCGCATCGGAGAAAAGGTAAGTTTCGCCTTCATTACGAGCTTGTTGTGCGAGTGTGATCTGTGGTGCCTCGTGGGATATAAATTGCTTTTTTTCCATCATTGTACACAAGTTTGAGTGTTTCCATTTACTTATTTGTGTCCTTTTGATTCGCTTGGTCTGTTCCGTCTTTGTTTATTGCAGCTTGTTTACCCTCTTCCCTGTTTACTTTACAAAATATAAATCAGTCAAAAGATAAGAAAATGGGGTTGAGTCATCTGTTTGCTGTTTGTGTGCGTTTGCCGTCCATTTCGGTCCAATTGAACAATCCTTGGGGAACGGTAAAGTTATAATTCATTGAAATCAGTGAGGTTAAAGACCAGTTGGGTCAACTCCCGAGACTAATGTTCTCGGTGCTGAGGTTTCTGTATAGAGAACTGCCGGCATAGAGAACTGTAACAATTGGTGTCAGGAGTGGGATTGGACCTGGAGTGCGCTTCACGCACTTGAAATTGCGAGTGGACGAAATTTAGTTTTTAAAATCCAAAATTAAATTCATGCCATGGCTAGCCAAAGTGATCGAATGCCGGTGGGGGTAGAAGAAAAGGTAGATAACGAGGAATTAATGACCCAGGACCCAAGGGAAGAATTGGGAGAAGAAGAGGACATTGATGAGGGGCCAGCAGCAGGGGTAGAAAATGGCCATGCCTCGCACGTGGCGGCGGAAGCTGAGCCCGCGATGCCTGGGTATATGCGATTATTTATGGTCCAAATAATGGCAAAAATAGATACCCAAAAGGACGATATGAAAGCTCAGGGTGAGCGATTGGAAAACAAATTGGATGCCCAGAGTGACAAATCCACCTGGGTAAGGAAACAATTGGGGGACAAATCCACCCGGGACATAGAAAAAATGGGTGATAAATTGGAAGAGGTGAAAAATGAATTGGAAAGCAAAATGGGTGGCCAATTGAAAGAAATGGATGGCCAATTGAAAGAAATGGGGGACGAATACATCTGGGGAATAAAAGAAATGGGGGAGGACATTGGGCGCAGGTTGAGCGAGGAGGTCGTATTGGGACACGACGAGGTAACGCGGTGCGAGGAACGTGTAGGGAGCGAGCTTGGGCAGAGCGCAGCCAAGTTGACCGAGGGGATAGAAATTGCGACTCGGGGTGTAAAAGAACCGGCGATCATCAAATTGGATAAAGAAATGTCGAGAGCGCCGGGCAAGGTCGAATTGGAAGACGAAATTTTATTCAGGAGGTACCGATACCTTGTTTAACACCTCATTCAGGAGGTACTGATACCTTGTTTAACACCTCATTCGGGAGGTACCAATACCTCGTTTAACACCCCATTCAGGAGGTACCGATACCTCATTTAACACCCCCTTCAGGAGGTACGAATACTTCGTTTAACACCCCATTCAGGAGGTACCGATACCTCATTTAACACCCCGTTCAGGAGGTACCGATACCTGGTTTAACACCCCATTCAGAAGGTACCAATACCTTGTTTAACACCCCATTCAGGAAGTACCGATACCTCGTTTAACACCCCATTCAGGAGGTACCGATACCTCGTTTAACACCCCATTCTGGAGTTACCAATACCTCGTTTAACACCACATTCAGGAGGTACCGATACCTCATTTAACACCCCATTCAGGAGGTACCGATACCTCGTTTAACACCCCATTCAGGAGGTACCGATACCTCGTTTAACACCCCATTCAGGAGGTACCAATACCTCGTTGAACACCCCATTCAGGAGGTACCGATACCTCGTTTAACACCCCATTCAGGAGGTACCGATACCTCGTTTAATACCTCATTCAGGAGGTACCGATACCTTGTTTAACACCCCATTCAGGAGATACCGATACCTCGTTTAACACCCCCATTCAGGAGGTACTGATACCTCGTTTAACACCCCATTCAGGAGGTACTGATACCTCGTTTAACACCCCATTCAGGAGGTACCAATACCTCGTTTAACACCACATTCAGGAGGTACTGATACCTCGTTTAACACCCCATTCAGGAGGTACCGATACCTTGTTTAATACCTCATTCAGGAGGTACCGATACCTTGTTTATCATCCCATTCAGGAGATACCGATACCTCGTTTAACACCCCATTCAGGAGGTACCGATACCTCGTTTAACACCCCATTCAGGAGATACTGATACCTCGTTTAACACCCCATTCAGGAGGTACCGATACCTTGTTTAATACCTCATTCAGGAGGTACCGAAACCTTGTTTAACACCCCATTCAGGAGGTACCAATACCTCGTTTAACACCCCATTCAGGAGGTACCGATACCTCATTTAACACCCCATTCAGGAGGTACCGATACCTCATTTAACACCTCATTCAGGAGGTACCGATACCTCGTTTAACACCCCATTCAGGAGGTACCGATACCTCGTTTAACACCCCATTCAGGAGGTATCGCTACCTCGTTTAACACCTCATTCAGGAGGTACCGATACCTTGTTTAACACCTCATTCAGGAGGTACCGATAACTTGTTTAACACCTCATTCAGGAGGTACCGATACCTTGGCTTATCGCCAAAGCCTGACCGTGTCAGCTCAGTGCTTACCATGCCATACCCCACGGGTAAGGGCTTATCGCCAAGGCCTGACCGTGTCAGCTCAGTGCTTACCATGCCATACCCCACGAGTAAGGGCTTATCGCCAAGCCCTGACCATGTCAGCTCAGTGCTTACCATGCCATACCCCACTAGTAAGGGCTTATCGCCAAGGCCTGACCATGTCAGCTCAGTGCTTACCATGTCATACCCCACGAGTAAGGGCTTATCGCCAAGCCCTGACCATGTCAGCTCAGTGCTTACCATGCCATACCCCACTAGTAAGGGCTTATGGCCAAGGCCTGATCGTGTCAGCTCAGTGCTTACCATGCCATACCCCACGAGTAAGGGCTTATCGCCAAGGCCTGATCGTGTCAGCTCAGTGCTTACCATGCCATACCCCACGAGTAAGGGCTTATCGGCAAGGCCTGACCGACGACCGTGTCAGCTCAGTGCTTACCATGCCATACCCCATGAGTAAGGGCTTATCGCCAAGGCCTGACCGTGTCAGCTTAGTGCTTACCATGCCATACCCCATGAGTAAGGCCGAGGTAGAGACATTATTGGGCATGGTCACAAATTTGGGAAAGTTCATCCCAAATCTGTCCGAGGTAACAGCTCCCCTCAGACAATTGACAGAAAAGAACATAGATTGGCATTTTGATAATAAACACACAAGAGAGATAGACAAGTTGAAGCGTCTTCTCACATCACCCCCAGTGCTAAAACTTTACAATGCAACCTCTGGCCACCTGGTGTTAACAACACCGTCGCTCTTACTGCACCTCCGGTTGCCGCGAACGGTGTGTTGGAATGTGTGAAACCTGCATCTCATGGTTTGTATCTCCGATTATTAGTCCCCTACCGGTGTACACCGGAGGGGACTATTGGTTTGCACGCCGTCCCTCCGTCTGTCAGTCCGTCAGTCCCTCCGTCCGTCAGTCCGTCCGTCAGCCAGTCTGTCAGTCTGTCAGTCCGTCACGCAAAGAACAGTTTTCCGGACGTTTTTTCTAAACCCTTAATGCTAATGATTTCAAACTTGGTAGATGGTTTCCTCATGATAAGTTACAGATCAAGTTCGAACTTCACGACGTTTCGATCATTTTTGACAAAGTTATGGCACTTTGAACTTTGGGAATTCTGATAATTCTGATGATCGTTAACTCAGTGCCATTTTAAGTTTTAATTTCCTTTAAAAAAGATTTTCTCTGCAATAATTGGACCGATTGAGATCAAATTTTCACCTTAGGGGGGACTCGGTCTGTAGAATATTTTAATGGTAATTATGACGTCACAGGTCACGTGGTTCGGCCGCCATATTGCTTTTCGTGAAAACACGAAAACCCCTTTTTCTCTGCAACGGATGAACAGATCGAGGCCAAACTTTGCAGGCAGAATCGCATACCCATGACAAACAAAAAAGTCAGCGAGCATGACGTCATGCGTCACATGGTTTCAGAGTTATGACGTTTTTAATCATGAACCTTTAAAACCGAGCTCCTCCCTCATTTTTGATCCAATCGAGGGGAAACTTCACAAATCTGTTCAGCATGTCAGTCGACTAAAATGTCCTTTTGGAATTTGTGATAGGGCGCGTGGTTTGGCAGATATCGTTAATTAAACGAAAAAAAAAAAAAAGGATATCTCTTGAATCGCTGGTACCTCAGACCGTGAGTTGGTAATTATATAATTCACACAGTGCAATACGTGCAGGCTGCTCCACGGAGCGACCTTGCGGGCTTATCAACGAGGCGAGGCGTGACACGCATGTGTCTCAGCATACCTCAGATCAAGTTTGAAAACCAGCATCAACCGTGCATAAATTTGCATACTCGATCATTTTTGACAAAGTTATGGCACTTTGAACTTTGGTAGTGGACAAGTATTGCAGCGCAATACTCAGAATGCTTGTTATTCGAGTAATATAACGCCGAATTGGAATGGTGACTCTGCTCTGATCCATGTACCTCATCACCTTGTATTCTGATCCATGTACCTCATCACCTTGTATTCTGATCCATGTACCTCATCACCTTGTATTCTGATCCATGTACCTCATCACCTTGTATTCTGATCCATGTACCTCATCACCTTGTATTCTGATCCATGTACCTCATCACCTTACACCGTCACACAAGAATACCGTTGTAGTGCAACACACATACAGGCTAAAGTGGATGTGAGTTGAAAAGCAGGTAACGATGTGGTGAAGGACTCGAACCAACCTTTCAACCAGGTGGATCCTGGTCCCAGCCAGGAATGGTGAAACGACACAGGTACAAAGGGTGGTGGCATTGTGGGTATAACCAAGACCACACCTGCACTCAGCCGGTGGGCTCTGTCCTATAATATATGAAACCAATCATCTGTATAGACTCGCCAAGCACCATGTGCGAACAAGACGATGATTACAGACATAATCAGTCAGGCACAGCTCGGATGAAAATAGATGAAGAGGATGAGGTAAAGGTATTGATGACATATCAGCAGTTCAATGTATTTGGTCACTCACCTGCCCCGTCCCCTTCATTACAGAATGTTGCACGAAAGATCTCGCCATGACAGAGATGGAGGAGTCACTAATGAGAGCTAGACAAACTAGGACACGACACATTAGCAGAGTTTGTAAAAAACCTCCTCCTTGTTGGCCAACCAGAAGGGGTTACATGTCTTTATCTGAACGATCCATTACCCAAGAAAAGGCCTCTAACACTTGCATCACTCTGTGCCGCATCCGACTCAAATCAAGGGAACACAGAAAGTGATCAAGGTAGACAGAAACATTCTGCAAAGGCTAATAAAGCTAAGCGTCCGGTTAACCTAGAGAAGATCCTTCAACATGAAACGAGGCCTGTTGAAGTGTCACTTGCATCTACACATGGAGTTTACATTCAACTAACAGATTCATCTTAGCTGATGTCCTAACCGAGGATCTGATTACTCCACCTTCTGTGATATTGCCTGGAACCACTGGATTGGTGATAGATGGACAAGCATTGGCGATGGCTAAAGGCAAACCACATGATGTGACTACGTTTGGTTGCCATGCGGATGTGTTTGTGACGTCTGTACTGAATACGGGTGCAGGATTCCCCGAATTGATATCACATTCAATCATTCCCAACAGCATTCCATCAAAGATGGTACCAGGAAGAAACGAACCAAGGGCTCTCAACCAATACGACGTGTCGTGACAGATTCCTCCGTTCTATTACCCAGTAACTGGTCAAGCTTTCTCATCAGCAGAGAACAAACATGACCTATCAGAGCTACTAACCAAACAGCTAATGGTACAATCTTCTGAGGACTAGATAGTTGTAGTGGCCACCACCATGAGTGGTGTTAAGTCATCTCATACAGAATTGGATGTCTCTGCACTACAAGCAAACCACAAATATGCAGATATGTGTTTGGTGTTACACTGTATAAACATTGATGTAGACTCTATTGTGGTATCGTCTCGCGATACGGATGTTATAGTGTTGCTAACAGCACACTATAGCAAAATGAATTGAACCCAGCTACAAACGAAGTCGGGTAGACCATTATTTCCAGACACAGTCCATTATTCCTCCTCCGCCAAACTTTACAGTTGGCCGCTATGAATTCAGGTAGCATTCTCCTGGCATCCGCCAAACCGAGCTTTGTCCGTCAGACTGCCAGATGGTGAAGAGTCATCACTCCAGAGAATGCGTTTCCACTGCTCCAGTGTCCAATATAATTGTATGCTGTAGCGTTAAGATTTTCCTTTACTGGAAATAAGGGGCCTAGCCCGAACTAGAGGAGGGGGAGAGGAGAGTGGGGGCAGGGGGGAGAGGAGTGAGGAGGAGTTGGAAAGGAATGAGGGAGGAGGAGTAAAGCGACCCCCACTCACCCCCGTGTATGTGACTCACTCTCCCCCATGTGTGTGACCCACTCTCCCCCATGTGTGCGACCCACTCTCCCCCATGTGTGTGACCCACTCTCCCCCATGTGTGTGACCCACTATCCCCCATGTGTGTGACCCACTATTCCCCATGTGTGTGAGACCCACTCTCCCCCGTGTGTGTGACCCACTCACCCCCTTGTGTGTGACCCACTCTCCCCCGTGTGTGTGACCCACTCTCCCCCATGTGTGTGACCCACTCTCCCCCATGTGTGTGACCCACTCTCCCCCATGTGTGTGACCCACTCTCCCCCATGTGTGTGACCCACTCACCCCCTTGTGTGTGACCCACTCACCCCCTTGTGTGTGACCCACTCTCCCCCATTTGTGTGACCCACTCTCCCCCGTGTGTGCGACCCACTCTCCCCCATGTGTGTGACCCACTCTCCCCCATGTATGTGACCCACTCTCCCCCATGTATGTGACCCACTCTCCCCCGTGTGTGTGACCCACTCACCCCCGTGTATGTGACCCACTCTCCCCCGTGTGTGTGACCCACTCTCCCCCGTGTGTGGCCAAAGGTCAACCACTTTTTTTTGAATTTCTAAAATCCTCAATTTTCATCCGATTGGACTTGAAATTTGAAAAGGATTTACATATCGGCTAACTGAATTCAACCACCAACTATTTTTGAGATGAGCAGAGGCTAAAAGGTCAACATAGGCCAAAGGTCTTTGCTGATGATTCCACTCTCTGCCACTCCATTCCTCATCCCTAGATCGGCAGTCTGCAGCCTCCTCACTCTCTGCAGACCTGGACAAAATCACAGACTGGTCAAACAAGTGGAACATGTCTTTCAATCCTGACAAATCTCACACTCTTACTATGTCTCTCTGAAAAGACCGACGGGACAACCCTCCAGTCCACTTTCTGAATAATCCTCTCCAAGAAGTTCTGTCACTCAAGCTTTTGGGTCTCACTATCTGCCATGATCTTTCTTGGGAAAACCACATTTCCAAGTTGGCCGCCAAAGCCAGTCGCCGACTGGGCATCCTCCGTCGTGCGAAGTCCTTCCTTGGCACACCTGAACTCCTCACCACATACTAAGGCTTTCATCTGCAGCTCAATGGAATACTGTTCGCCCCTCTGGGCTGGTGCTCCTGCCTCACACCTAGCTCGGCATCACGCTGTTGAAACCAAAGCTTTCAGAATCATTGGAATCTCCTGCGATGAACCTAACTCCGAAGGCCTTTCACTCACTCACCACAGGCAGGTAGGTGGTCTTTCTGTCTTCTACCGACTCCTCTCCGGCCTTGCTCCCTCAGCTCTCTCTGTGCTCTGTCCCCCAAATATTCCTATATGTCGCACAATATCTGCCAGCAACCCTCTTATGGTTAAAATGCCAAAATCAAGGCTCTCTGCTCACCATCACTCCTTCATTCCTCTTTTCTCCCGCCTCTGGAACAAACTCCCTCACTCGCTTCAATCCCACTCCTCCCTCCAGGTCTTTAAAACAGCTGTTCACCACCATCTCTTACAGTCACGTGAAAAAGTAAGGACACCCCATGTAAAGTTATGACTTTTTCAACATATTTCAACATGCAGCTATTTGATCTTCATTTCAACAATATTGATAGATATTGATATAATATATAATATAATATAACATATAACAAATATATGTTATATAATGGTGATATAATATAACAAATATCATGAAACATTTACATTTTGTCGTCCATTGTATAATTTAAATAAACATAAATGCAAATTTCGCTTGTGGAAAAAGTAAGTACACCCTTGGCTCTAATAGGTGGTATTGCCCCCTTGCTAGAAACAACCTCAAGTAGGCGTTTCTTATAACTGTCTACCAGTCTCTGACATCGACTGGGAGAAATTTTTGCCCACTCCTCCATGCAGAATTCTTTCAGCTGTGCGATGTTTGAGGGGTTTCTTGCATGCACAGCTCGTTTCAAATCCCCCCACAACATCTCGATGGGATTTAGATCCGGGCTTTGACCTGGCTATTCCAGAACCCTCGATTTCTTTCTTTTCAGCCATTCCTTTGTGGATTTACTGGTATGTTTAGGGTCATTGTCATGTTGCAAGGTCCACCTTCGGTTGAGCTTCAACTTTCTGACAGATGGCCTCACATTATCCTCAAGCACACTCTGGTACAATGAAGAATTCATAGTGGATTATATGATGGTGAGCTGCCCAGGCCATGATGCAGCAAAGCTGCCCCAAACCATAATATTTCCACCACCATGCTTAACAGTTGGTATCAGGTTCTTGTGGTCAAATGCTGTCTTTGGTTTTCGCCAAACATGTCTTCTGGTACTGTGGCCAAATAGCTCTACCTTTGACTCATCTGTCCAGAGCACATTGTTCCAGAAGTGCTGGTCTTTGCCTCGGTGTTCATTGGCAAACTTCAGTCTTGCCTGGATGTTCTTTCTGGACAGCAAAGGTTTCCTCCTGGCACAGCTCCCATGTAGATCAAATTTGTGCAGCCTCTTTCTCATGGTAGACTCGTGCACTTTGACATCAACAGTGGCAAGAGCTACCTGTAGGTCCCGTGATGACATTCTGGGGGTTCTTAGAGACTTCTTTCAGCATCTTGCGGTCTGCTCTCGGGCTGAACTTGCTGGGGCGGCCTGGCCTGAACAAGTTGGCAGCTGTTTGGAATCTTCTTCCCTTGTCGATGATCTTCCGGGCAGTCGAATGATTGATTTGAAATTGTTTGGAGATCTTTTTAAATCCCTTCCCAGACTCGTAGGCATCGATAACCTTCTTTCTGAAGGCCTCAGAGAGGTCTTTTGATCTAGGAATGGTGACGCCATACACTTCAACAACAAAGAGCAAACCAAACTAAATGTCTGAGGTTTAAATAAGACAGGTTCCTCCAAGATCCTCTCTAACGATGTTCTAATCATTTGCACCTGAGCTGGTGCACCTGATTCTAATTTTAGGTATTTGAAGTAGTGATAAATGAAGGGGTGTACTTACTTTTTCCACATGCGACATTTGCATTTATGTTTATTTAAATTATACAATTGACGACAAAATGTAAATGTTTCATGCTATTTGTTATATTATATCACCTTTATCTATCAATATGGTTGAAATGAAGATCAAATAGCTGTATGTTGAAATCTGTTGAAAAAGTCAAAACTTAACATGGGGTGTACTTACTTTTTCACGTGTCTGTATGTTCCCCCATCCAAAACCTTGATCTTTTCTACCTCCGCTAATTCTCCCCAGATCCACTTTTTTGAAATAGCAACTTCTTTCCTTGAAGTCATTGCAGGGTCCATATGTTTTATACCTCTCCCACCTCCCCCCAAGCCCTCCCCCTCCCACATTTCTCTCGATGTCCCTGCTCTCACATGTTGTGTTTGTGTCCTTCCCCCTCTCTTCCCATCTTGTCTACCGCTCCCCTTATTTTGTTTTATGTGTCGGTTTGACTTTTTGTGTGATTAATGTTAGCTCTTTCACGAGCCTCGATCTTGTATACAAAAAAAGAAAAGAAAAAGAAGTTCAACAACAATTTCAAATTTCTAAAATCGTCAATTTTAATCCAATTGACTTGAAATTTGAAAAGGATTTACATATCGGCTAACTGAATTCGACCACCAACTATTTTTGAGATCCGCATCGGCCAAAAGGTCAACATAGGCCAAAGGTCAACAACAATTTCACATTTCTAAAATCCTTAATTTTCATCCGATTGACTTTAAATTTGAATTGGATTTTCATGTCAGCTAACTGAACCACCAATTATTTGTGAGGTCAAAAGGATGCTCTACTGAGTGCCATTGTGCTTTGTTCTCTTTTGCCAAGTGTCGCTCTATGAGTGATTTTTCATTTGTCTGTTAGTTTGTCTATCTGTTTGTTTGCACAGAATAGATATGATTTTCTCTGCAACCGTTGGGCCGATTGACAGGAAATTTTCACCATGGGTGCTCCACCTCCTGTATAATTTTTTAATGATAATTATGACGGCATATGTCATGTGGTACCGGCGCCATCTTGGAAAAACCGAAAAAATGTGCAACTCTATATATCCAAAAGCGCTGCATAGAAAAAATCGAGACATGGCTCATTGTAAAGAACTCTCCATGGGGGAATAACACAACGTTAATGATGATGTTATAGGTTCCTACATTATGACGTGATAATTCGACAAGTACAAAACTTCATCCGATCAAGATGAAATTTCTTGAGCGTCATCTGGGGATAAATTGGTGGAGAAAAAAAAAAGAATGATGACGTTATCGGTCACGTGGTTCGGCCACCATATTTGTTTCAACACAAAAGCCTTAAAAATCACTAAAACATGTCCTGGCGAGGATCTGCAATCTCCGATTGCTTTTTCTTGTTATTTATTGAAAAACGAACCAGACTAGTTGGGCCGACTCAAAAAATTGACGTGAGGTTTCTTTGATAGGTTTATTATGAGCTTAAAAGGCAAACTTGTATAACATTTGGGTATAAATAATGATTGGGTAGATTAGATAGATTGTTATGATTCGATAGTTTTATTGCATGACTATGATTAATGTTTTGTGTTAATGATATGAAACTAAAATCGATATGCAAATTGATCACTCGGATTGACTCCGTGTAATGTTGTTGTTGTTGTTGTAAAAGTTAATAAAATGTGAAGGTGGTTTGTATTGTATTGTTATGAGCACACCTGGTCCTGGTGACAGGAAACGGAAATAACGAGAGTTTGTGCTGAGACTTGAAGCTGAAGAGTTCTTGTGTTTTGTGCTCGTCACGAAATACCACAGGAACGTACTTAATGTGTACCTTGATTACATTACAGTGACAAAATAACAGATCACTATTCTCTTCCAGCGCACACTCTGGAGAGTGCAAACTGTGCACACCAAAGCTGCAGAACCGACAGTAATGCTCTTACGTTCATTAACCTCGTGCTAGAACCTCGTGCAAAATGACGTGCTAGATCCTCGTGCTAAATGTTGGGCCAGAACATCACACGAAATGTCGTGCTTGAACCTCGTGCTAAATGACCTGCCAGAACCTCGTGCTAAATGTTGTACCAGAACATCATGCTAAATGATGTACTAGAACCTCGTGCTAAATGTTGTACCAGAACATCATGCTAAATGTGTACTAGAACCTCGTGCTAAATGACGTGCTAGAACCTCGTGCTAAATGTTGTACCAGAACATCACACGAAATGTCGTGCTTGAACCTCGTGCTAAATGACCTGCTAGAACCTCGTGCTAAGTGTTGTACCAGAACATCATGCTAAATGATGCACTAGAACCTCGTGCTAAATGACGTGCTAGAACCTCATGCTAAATGTTGTACCAGAACATCATGCTAAATTATGTGCTAGAACCTCGTGCGTAATGACGTTCTAGAACATCATGCTAAATGCTGTGCCAGAACATCACACTAAATGTCGTGCAAGAACCTCGTGCTAAATGACCTGCTAGAACCTCGTGCTAAATGACCTGCTAGAACCTCGTGCTAAGTGTTGTACCAGAACATCATGCTAAATGATGCACTAGAACCTCGTGCTAAATGACGTGCTAGAACCTCATGCTAAATGTTGTACCAGAACATCATGCTAAATTATGTGCTAGAACCTCGTGCGTAATGACGTTCTAGAACATCATGCTAAATGCTGTGCCAGAACATCACACTAAATGTCGTGCAAGAACCTCGTGCTAAATGACGTGCCAGAACCTCACGCTAAATGTCATGCTAGAACCTCATGCTAAATGACGTGCCAGAACCTCACGCTAAATGTTGTTCCAGAACATCATGCTAAATGTCGTGCCGGAACCTCACGCTAAATGTCATGCTAGAACCTCATGCTAAATTACATGCCAGAACCTCACGCTAAATGTTGTGCCAGAACATCATGCTAATTGACGTGCTAGAACCTCATGCTAAATGACGTGCTGGAACCTCACACTAAATGTTGTACCAGAAGATCATGCTAAATGTCGTGCTAAAATATCGTGCTAAATGACGTGCTAGAACCTCGTGCTAAATGTCATGCTAGAACCTCGTGCTAAATGACGTGCTAGAACCTCACGCTAAATGTTGTACCAGAACATCATGCCAAATATCGTGCGAGATCCTAGTGCTAAATGACGTGCTAGATCCTCGTGCTAAATGATGCTAGATCCTCGTGCTAATTGATGTGCTAGATCCTCGTGTTGAATGACGTGCTGGAACTCCATGCTAAATGTTGTGCTAGATCCTCGTGCTAAATGTCATGCTAGATCCTCGTGCTAAATGACATGCCAGAACCTCGTGCTAAATGACGTGCTGGAACCTCGTGCTAAATGTTGTGCTAGAAACTCGTGTTAAATGACGTGCTAGAACCTCATGCTAAATGTTGTGCCAGAACATCATGCTAAATGATGTGCTATAACCTCATGCTAAATGATGTGCTATAACCTCGTGCTAAATGTTGTACCAGAACATCACGCTAAATGACGTGCTAGAACCCCGTGCTAAATGACGTGCGTCGTGCTAGATCCTCGTGCTAAATGTTGTGCCAGAACATCATGCTAAATGATGTACTAGAACCTCGTGCTAAATGGCGTGCTAGAACCTCATGCTAAGTGTTGGGCCAGAACATCACACGAAATGTCGTGCTTGAACCTCGTGCTAAATGACCTGCTAGAACCTCGTGCTAAATGTTGTTAAAGAACATCATGCTAAATTATGTGCTAGAACCTCGTGCCTAATGACGTTCTAGAACATCATGCTAAATGCTGTGCCAGAACATCACGCTAAATGACGTGCTAGAACCTCGTGCTAAATGACGTGCGTAGTGCTAGATCCTCGTGCTAAATGTTGTGCCAGAACATCATGCTAATTGACGTGCTAGATCCTTGTGCTAAATGACTTGCTAGAACCTCATGCTAAATGTTGTACCAGAAGATCATGCTAAATGTCGTGCTAAAACATCGTGCTAAATGACGTGCTAGAACCTCGTGCTAAATGTCATGCTAAAACCTCATGCTAAACGACATGCTAGAACCTCGTGCTCAATGTCATGCTAGAACCTCGTGCTAAATGACGTGCTAGAACCTCACGCTAAATGTTGAACCAGAACATCATGCCAAATATCGTGCGAGATCCTCGTGATAAATGACGTGCTAGAACCTCATGCTAAGTGTTGTGCCAGAACATCACACGAAATGTCGTGCTTGAACCTCGTGCTAAATGACGTGCTTGAACCTCGTGCTAAATGTTGGGCCAGAACATCACACGAAATGTCGTGCTTGAACCTCGTGCTAAATGACCTGCTAGAACCTCGTGCTAAATGTTGTTAAAGAACATCATGCTAAATTATGTGCTAGAACCTCGTGCCTAATGACGTTCTTGAACATCATGCTAAATGCTGTGCCAGAACATCACGCTAAATGACGTGCTAGAACCTCGTGCTAAATGACGTGCGTAGTGCTAGATCCTCGTGCTAAATGTTGTGCCAGAACATCATGCTAATTGACGTGCTAGATCCTTGTGCTAAATGACTTGCTAGAACCTCATGCTAAATGTTGTACCAGAAGATCATGCTAAATGTCGTGCTAAAACATCGTGCTAAATGACGTGCTAGAACCTCGTGCTAAATGTCATGCTAAAACCTCATGCTAAACGACATGCTAGAACCTCGTGCTCAATGTCATGCTAGAACCTCGTGCTAAATGACGTGCTAGAACCTCACGCTAAATGTTGAACCAGAACATCATGCCAAATATCGTGCGAGATCCTCGTGATAAATGATGTGCTAGATCCTCGTGCTAAATGATGCTAGATCCTCGTGCTAATTGATGTGCTAGTTCTTCGTGTTGAATGACTTGCTGGAACTCCATGCTAAATGTTGTGCTAGATCCTCGTGCTAAATCCCATGCTAGAACCTCGTGCTAAGTGACATGCTAGAACCTCGTGCTAAATGTTGTGCTAGATCCTCGTGCTAAATGTCATGCTAGATCCTCGTGCTAAATGACATGCCAGAACCTCGTGCTAAATGACGTGCTGGAACCTCGTGCTAAATGTTGTACCAGAACATCATGCCAAATATCGTGCGAGATCCTAGTGCTAAATGTCATGCTAGAACCTCGTGCTAAATGTCATGCTAGAACCTCGTGCTAAATGACGTGCTAGAACCTCACGCTAAATGTTGTACCAGAACATCATGCCAAATATCGTGCGAGATCCTAGTGCTAAATGACGTGCTAGATCTTCGTGCTAAATGATGCTAGATCCTCGTGCTAATTGATGTGCTAGATCCTCGTGTTGAAAGACGTGCTGGAACTCCATGCTAAATGTTGT
This sequence comes from Myxine glutinosa, assembly GCF_964187855.1. Lineage (NCBI taxonomy): Eukaryota > Metazoa > Chordata > Myxini > Myxiniformes > Myxinidae > Myxine > Myxine glutinosa. The sequence continues at coordinate 1,747,433 of NC_136263.1, read as the reverse complement.
GCTAGATCCTCGTGCTAAATGCCATGCTAGAACCTCGTGCTAAGTGACATGCTAGAATCTCGTGCTAAATGTTGTGCTAGATCCTCGTGCTAAATGTCATGCTAGATCCTCGTGCTAAATGACATGCCAGAACCTCGTGCTAAATTATGTGCTGGAACCTCGTGCTAAATGATGCTAGATCCTCGTGCTAATTGATGTGCTAGATCCTCGTGTTGAAAGACGTGCTGGAACTCCATGCTAAATGACGTGCTAGATCCTCATGCTAAATGATGCTAGATCCTCGTGCTAATTGATGTGCTAGATCCTCGTGTTGAAAGACGTGCTGGAACTCCATCCTAAATGTTGTGCTAGATCCTCGTGCTAAATGCCATGCTAGAACCTCGTGCTAAGTGACATGCTAGAACCTCGTGCTAAATGTTGTGCTAGATCCTCGTGCTAAATGTCATGCTAGATCCTCGTGCTAAATGACATGCCAGAACCTCGTGCTAAATGACGTGCTGGAACCTCGTGCTAAATGTTGTACCAGAACATCATGCCAAATATCGTGCGAGATCCTAGTGCTAAATGTCATGCTAGAACCTCGTGCTAAATGTCATGCTAGAACCTCGTGCTAAATGACGTGCTAGATCCTCGTGTTGAAAGACGTGCTGGAACTCCATGCTAAATGTTGTGCTAGATCCTCGTGCTAAATGTCATGCTAGATCCTCGTGCTAAATGACATGCCAGAACCTCGTGCTAAGTGATGTGCTGGAACATCGTGCTAAATGTTGGGCTAGAAACTCGTGTTAAATGACGTGCTAGAACCTCATGCTAAATGTTGTGCCAGAACATCATGCTAAATGATGTGCTATAACCTCGTGCTAAATGACATGCTAGAACCTCGTGCTAAATGTTGTGCCAGAACATCACGCTAAATGTCCTGCTAGAACCTCGTGCTATATGTTGTGCCAGAACATCACGCTAAATGTCATGCTAGATCCTCGTGCTAAATAACATGCTAGAACCTCGTGCTAAATGACATGCTAGATCCTCGTGCTAAATAACATGCTAGATCCTCGTGCTAAATGACATGCTAGATCCTCGTGCTAAATAACATGCTAGATCCTCGTGCTAAATGACATGCTAGATCCTCGTGCTAAATGACATGCCAGAACCTCGTGCTAAATGACGTGCTGGAACCTCGTGCTAAATGTTGTACCAGAACATCATGCCAAATATCGTGCGAGATCCTAGTGCTAAATGTCATGCTAGAACCTCGTGCTAAATGTCATGCTAGAACCTCGTGCTAAATGACGTGCTAGAACCTCACGCTAAATGTTGTACCAGAACATCATGCCAAATATCGTGCGAGATCCTAGTGCTAAATGACGTGCTAGATCCTCGTGCTAAATGATGCTAGATCCTCGTGCTAATTGATGTGCTAGATCCTCGTGTTGAATGACTTGCTGGAACTCCATGCTAAATGTTGTGCTAGATCCTCGTGCTAAATGTCATGCTAGATTCTCGTGCTAAATGACATGCCAGAACCTCGTGCTAAATGATGTGCTGGAACCTCGTGCTAAATGTTGTGCTAGAAACTCGTGTTAAATGACGTGCTAGAACCTCATGCTAAATGTTGTGCCAGAACATCATGCTAAATGATGTGCTATAACCTCATGCTAAATGATGTGCTATAACCTCATGCTAAATGATGTGCCAGAACATCATGCTAAATGTTGTGCTAGAACATCATGCTAAATGTTGTGCTAGAACCTCATGCTAAATGTTGTGCTAGAAACTCGTGTTAAATAACATGCTAGAACCTCATGCTAAATGTTGTGCCAGAACATCATGCTAAATGATGTGCTATAACCTCATGCTAAATGATGTGCTATAACCTCGTGCTAAATGTTGTGCTTGATCCTCGTGCTAAATGACATGCTAGAACCTCGTGCTAAATGTTGTGCCAGAACATCACGCTAAATGTCATGCTAGAACCTCATGCTAAATGACGTGCTGGAACCTCGTGCTAAATGTTGTGCTGGAAACTTGTGTGAAATGACGTGCTAGAACCTCATGCTAAATGTTGTGCTAGAACCTCATGCTAAATGTTGTGCCAGAACATCATGCTAAATGTTGTGCTAGAACATCATGCTAAATGTTGTGCTAGAACCTCATGCTAAATGTTGTGCTGGAAACTTGTGTGAAATGACGTGCGAGAACCTCATGCTAAATGTTGTGCCAGAACATCATGCTAAATGGCGTGCTGTGTGCAGTGCTGGATTTATGGTGGTGGAGGCCCCTGTGCACATATGGGTGGTGGTGGCCCTTTCCGGATTTATGGTGGTGGAGGCCCCGGGGCACACATGAGTGGTGGTGGCGCTTTCTACAACCAACGATGAAACGGTGGTTTCCAACCACTTTCACTGATGTCACCCTAAACTCATATCTTATTCTGTGGCACCTCCATTCAATTTTCTATTTATTTCGTTGGCTTAAGAACATTTCAGGCTCCACGAGTTCAATTATTGGATAAAATACATAATATGATGAGTGTTTTCAGGGATTCTATTACCACCAATATATTCCAGACACGACTGAAGATTGGCAAATTGTCCAATTAGCCTGCCAACAACACATTGTATTCCTGTTACAACTTGCAAGCTACACCTGATTTAATTTGAGTCATGGGACTAGATGTAACGAAACAAGAAGCGTTGCTTTCTATGTTCCTGGTATCGGATTCCGCCAACACAGAAAGTACCTGGAACGGCACTCGGTGGAGCACATACCTCCTCGAGGCTGAACAGTTTATCTTTTATTTCCCACTGATAGGTCGGATCTGGATCTGGACCTGAACCAAAATCGAATCGGCTTGTTCTTGTCACTTACCCAACTGATCCACCAAGTTTCCTCATAATCTGTCCACAACCTTTTAAAACATTTTGTAATATATCGTTTTTGGCACAATCACTCAACAGTGAAGAATCACTTTTAAAATGTATTCTCGTATCCAGATGCGTATTTGGATCTTCTCCACAATTGAATCAATTCTTCCTTCTAACACCCGCAACCTGTTCACCATGTTCACCATTCGTCCGAATCCATCCATAACTTTTAGACATATCCTGTTCACAACCAGATACATAGACAGGGGTGAAAACATAACCTCCATCCGCCTTCGATGGCGGAGGTAAACATCCCTCGAATAAGCGCATTCGGACTATATCAGTGAAACCCCTCGAAACTAGACTTGGAAATTCCCATTGAATGCCCAATCTTTGTAGCAAATTTGATGCACTGTTTAATATAGCTTTAATAAGGTATAATTCACAACAACAATCAGACACTTACAAGTAATGTTGGACAATATGATAGTGGCAACACAGACAGACAGAGACAGAATCAACATGGATAGGTCATGGGTGTAAGACATTCAATCCGGAATATACATGGATAGATCATGGGTGTAAGGCAGTCAATCCTGATTAAACATGGATAGGGCATGGGTGTAAGACATTCAATCCGGAATATACATGGATAGGTCATGGGTGTAAGGCAGTCAATCCTGATTAAACATGGATAGGGCATGGGTGTAAAACATTCAATCCGGAATATACATGGATAGGTCATGGGTGTAAGGCAGTCAATCCTGATTAAACATGGATAGGGCATGGGTGTAAGACATTCAATCCGGATTAAACATGGATAGGTCATGGGTGTAGGTGTATGGCAGTCAATGTGGATTAAATATGGATAGGTCATGGGTGTATGGCAGTCAATGTGGATTAAACATGGATAGGTCATGGGTGTAAGGCAGTCAATCCTCATTAAACATGGATAGGTCATGGGTGTATGGCAGTCAATCTGGATTAAACATGGATAGTTAATGGGTGTATGGCAGTCAATGTGGATTAAACATGGATAGTTCATGGGTGTATGGCAGTCAATGTGGATTAAATATGGATAGGTCATGGGTGTAAGACATTCAATCCGGATTAAACATGGATAGGTCATGGGTGTAAGTCAGTCAATCCTGATTAAACATGGATAGGTTATGGGTGTATGGCAGTCAATCTGGATTAAACATGGATAGTTCATGGGTGTATGGCAGTCAATGTGGATTAAACATGGATAGGTCATGGGTGTAAGGCAGTCAATCCTGATTAAACATGGATAGGTTATGGGTGTATGGCAGTCAATCTGGATTAAACATGGATAGTTCATGGGTGTATGGCAGTCAATGTGGATTAAACATGGATAGGTCATGGGTGTAAGACAGTGAATCTCGATTTAAAATGGGTTGGTCATGGGTGTAAAACAGTCAATCTGGATTAAACATGGATAGGTCATGGGTGTAAGACAGTCAATCTGGATTAAACATGGACAGGTCATGGGTGCAAGACAGTCAATCCAGATTAAATATGGATAGGTCATGGGTGTATGGCAGTCAATCTGGATTAAACATGCATAGTTCATTGGTGTATGGCAGTCAATGTGGATTAAACATGGATAGGTCATGGGTGTATGGCAGTCAGTCTGGATTAAACATGGATAGGTCATGGGTGTAAGGCAGTCGATGTGGATTAAACATGGATAGGTCATGTGTTTGTAAGGCAGTTAAAGTGGATTAAACATGGATAGGTCATGGGTGTGAGGCAGTCAATCCTGATTAAACATGGATAGGTCATGTGTTTGTAAGGCAGTTAAAGTGGATTAAACATGGGTAGGTCATGTGTGTGAGGCAGTCAATCCTGATTAAACATGGGTAGGTCATGGGTGTAAGGCAGTCAATGCAGATTAAACATGGGTAGGTCATGGGTGTGAGGCAGTCAATCCTGATTAAAGATGGATAGGTCATGGGTGTAAGGCAGTCAATGTGGATTAAACATGGATAGGTCATGGGTGAAAGGCATTCAATGTGGATTAAACATGGATAGGTCATGGGTGTGAGGCAGTCAATGTGGATTAAACATGGATCGGTCATGGGTGTAAGGCAGTCAGTGTGGATTAAACATGGGTAGGTCATGGGTGTGATGCAGTCAATCCTGATTAAACATGGATAGGTCATGGGTGTAAGGCAGTCAATGTGGATTAAACATGGATAGGTCATGTGTGTAAGGCAGTCAATGTGGATTAAACATGGATAGGTCATGGGTGTGAGGCAGTCAATCCTGATTAAACATGGATAGGTCATGGGTGTAAGACAGCCAATCTGGATTAAACATGGATAGGTCATGGGTGTGAGGCAGTCAATCCTGATTAAACATGGATAGGTCATGGGTGTAAGGCAGTCAATGTGGTTTAAACATGGATAGGTCATGGGTGTAAGACAGTCAATCTGGAATATACATGGATAGGTCATGTGTGTAAGGCAGTCAATGTGGATTAAACATGGATAGGTCATGGGTGTAAGACAATCAATCTGGATTAAATATGGATAGGTCATGGGTGTAAAACAATCAATCCGGATTAAACATGGATAGGTCATGGGTGAAAGGCAGTCGATGTGGATTAAACATGGATAGGTCATGTGTTTGTAAGGCAGTTAAAGTGGATTAAACATGGATAGGTCACGGGTGTGAGGCAGTCAATCCTGATTAAACATGGATAGGTCATGTGTTTGTAAGGCAGTTAAAGTGGATTAAACATGGATAGGTCATGGGTGTGAGGCAGTCAATCCTGATTAAACATGGATAGGTCATGTGTGTAAGGCAGTCAATGTGGATTAAACATGGATAGGTCATGGGTGTGAGGCAGTCAATCCAGATTAAACATGGATAGGTCATGGGGTTAAGGCTTTCAATCTGGATTAAACATTGATAGGTCATGGGTGTAAGACAGTCAATCCAGATTAAATATGGATAGGTCATGGGGTTAAGACAGTCAATGTGGATTAAACATGGATAGGTCATGGGTGTAAGACAGTCAATCCGGATTAAACATGGATAGGTCATGGGTGTAAGACAGTCAATCCAGATTACCATAAACATGGATAGGTCATGGGTGTAAGACAGCCAATCTGGATTAAACATGGATAGGTCATGGGTGTGAGGCATTCAATCCTGATTAAATATGGATAGGTCATGGGAGTGAGACAGTCAATCCTCATTCAATATGGATAGGTCATGGGGTTAAGGCAGTCAATGTGGATTAAACATTGATAGGTCATGGGTGTAAGACAGTCAATCCGGATTAAATATGGATAGGTCATGGGGTTAAGGCTTTCAATCTGGATTAAACATTGATAGGTCATGGGTGTAAGACAGTCAATCCGGATTAAATATGGATAGGTCATGGGGTTAAGACAGTCAATGTGGATTAAACATGGATAGGTCATGGGTGTAAGACAGTCAATCCGGATTAAACATGGATAGGTCATGGGGTTAAGGCAGTCAATCTGGATTAAACATTGATAGGTCATGGGTGTAAGACAGTCAATCTGGATTAAATATGGATAGGTCATGTGCAGCTTCACCTTCGATGATAATGTGCACCTACATGAGCGTGGTTATGTGGATCTACACGAGTATGGTAATGTGTATCTACATGAGCATGGTAATGTGGAGCCACACAAGCATGGTAATGTGGAGCTACCCCAGCATGGTAATGTGGAGCTACCCCAGCATGGTAATGTGGATCTACACGAGTATGGTAATGTGTATCTGCATGAGCATGGTAATATGGAGCTACCCCAGCATGGTAATGTGGATCTACACGAGTATGGTAATGTGTATCTACATGAGCATGGTAATGTGGAGCTACCCCAGCGTGGTAATGTGGATCTACACGAGTATGGTAATGTGAAGCTACACAAACACGGTCATGTGGAGCTACCCCAGCATGGTAATGTGGAGCTACATGAGCATGATAATGTGCATCTACATTAGCATGGTAATGTGGAGCTTCAATTGCATGGTAATGTGGAGCTACACCAGCATGGTAATGTGCATCCACATAAGCATGGTAATGTGGAGCTATATTAGCCTGGTAATGTGCATCTATGTGCATGGTAGCATCGACTGCATGGTAGCATCGACTGCGACTGCATGGTAATGTGCATGGTAGCATCGACACGAGCATGGTAATGTGGAGCTACACCAGCATGGTAATGTGCATCCACATAAGCATGGTAATGTGGAGCTATATTAGCCTGGTAATGTGCATCTATGTGCATGGTAGCATCGACTGCATGGTAGCATCGACTGCGACTGCATGGTAATGTGCATGGTAGCATCGACACGAGCATGGTAATGTGGAGCTACACCAGCATGGTAATGTGGAGCTACACCAGCATGGTAATGTGGAGCTATATTAGCCTGGTAATGTGCATCTACATGACCATGCCAATGTGGAGCTACACCAGCATAGTAATGTGGAGCTACCCCAGCTGGTAATGTGCATCCACATAAGCATGGGAGTGTGCATCTACATGAGCATGGTAATGTGGAGCTACACGAGCATAGTAATGTGGAGCTACACGAGCATGGTAATGTGCATCTACATGAGCATTGAGCATGGCAGTGTGCATCTACATGAGCATGGTAATGTGGAGCTACACCAGCAGAGTAATGTGGAGCTACATGAGCATGGTAATATCAGGGCAGATGCGGATAAATATCAGGGCAGATGCAGATCAATATCAGGGCATATGCCCATCAATATCAGGGCAGATACCTGTCAATATCAGGCCAGATACCTCTCAATATCAGGGCAGATACCTATCAATATCAGGGCAGATACCCATAAATATCAGGGCAGATACCGATCAATATCAGGGTAGGTACCCATAAATATCAGGGCAGATACCTAGCAATATCAGGGCAGATACCTATCAATATCAGGGCAGATACCAATCAATATCAGGGTAGGTACCCATAAATATCAGTGCAGACACCTATCAATATCAGGGCAGATAACTATAAATATCAGGGCAGATGCCTATCAATATCAGGGCAGATGCGGATAAATATCAGGGCAGATGCAGATCAATATCAGTGCAGATGCCTATCAATATCAGGGCAGATGCGGAAAAATATCAGGGCAGATGCCTATCAATATCAGGGCAGATGTCCATCAATATCAGGGCAGGCGCCGATCAATATCAGGGCAGATGCCTATCAATATCAGGGCAGATGCCTATCAATATCAGGGCAGACACCTATCAATATCAGGGCAGATGCCGATCAATATCAGGGCAGATGCCTATCAATATCAGGGCAGACACCTATCAATATCAGGGCAGATGCCTTTCAATATCAGGGCAGACACCTATCAATATCAGGGCAGATGCATATCAATATCAGGGCAGATGCATATCAATATCAGGGCAGATGCCTATCAATATCAGGGCAGACGCCTATCAATATCAGGGCAGATATCTATCAATATCAGGGCAGATGCCTATCAATAGCAGGGCAGATGCCTATCAATATCAGGGCAGATGCCTGTCAATATCAGGGCAGATATCTATCAATATCAGGGCAGATGCCGATCAATAGCAGGGCAGATGCCAATCAATATCAGGGCAGATGCCTATCAATATCAGGGCATACGCCTATCAATATCAGGGCAGATATCTATCAATATCAGGGCAGATGCCTATCAATATCAGGGCAGATGCCTATCAATAGCAGGGCAGATGCCTATCAATATCAGGGCAGATGCCTATCAATATCAGGGCAGATGCCGATCAATATCAGGGCAGATTAGTGTCAATATCAGGGCAGATGCCTATCAATATCAGGGCACATAACAGTCAATATCAGGGCAGATAACAGTCAATATCAGGGCAGATGCCTATCAATATCAGGGCAGATAACTGTCAATATCAGGGCAGATGCCGATCAATATCAGGGCAGATAACTGTCAATATCAGGGCAGATGCCTATCAATATCAGGGCAGATGCCTATCAATATCAGGGCAGATGCCTATCAATATCAGAGCAGATGTGGAAAAATATCAGGGCAGATGCCTATCAATATCAGGGCAGATACCGATCAATATCAGGGCAGATAACTGTCAATATCAGGGCAGATGCCTATCAATATCAGGGCAGATGCCTATCAATATCAGGGCAGATAACTGTCAATATCAGGGCAGATGCCTATCAATATCAGGGCAGATAACTGTCAATATCAGAGCAGATAACTGTCAATATCAGAGCAGACCCCTATCAATATCATGGCAGATACCAATCAATATCAGGGTAGGTACCCATAAATATCAGTGCAGACACCTATCAATATCAGGGCAGATAACTATAAATATCAGGGCAGATGCCTATCAATATCAGGGCAGATGCGGATAAATATCAGGGCAGATGTAGATCAATATCAGTGCAGATGCCTATCAATATCAGGGCAGATGTGGAAAAATATCAGGGCAGATGCCTATCAATATCATGGCAGATGCCTATCAATATCAGGGCAGGCGCCGATCAATATCAGGGCAGATGCCCATCAATATCAGGGCAGATGCTGATCAATATCAGGGCAGATGCCTATCAATATCAGGGCAGATGCCTATCAATATCAGGGCAGATGCCGATCAATATCAGGGCAGATGCCTATCAATATCAGGGCAGATGCCTATCAATATCAGGGCAGACACCTATCAATATCAGGGCAGACGCCTTTCAATATCAGGGCAGACACCTATCAATATCAGGGCAGATGCATATCAATATCAGGGCAGATGCCAATCAATATCAGGGCAGATGCCTATCAATATCAGGGCAGACGCCTATCAATATCAGGACAGATATCTATCAATATCAGGGCAGATGCCTATCAATAGCAGGGCAGATGCCTATCAATATCAGGGCCGATGCCTATCAATATCAGGGCAGATATCTATCAATATCAGGGCAGATGCCTATCAATAGCAGGGCAGATGCCTATCAATATCAGGGCAGACGCCTATCAATATCAGGGCAGATATCTATCAATATCAGGGCTGATGCCTATCAATAGCAGGGCAGATGCCTATCAATATCAGGGCAGATGCCTATCAATAGCAGGGCAGATGCCTATCAATATCAGGGCAGATGCCTATCAATATCAGGGCAGATGCCGATCAATATCAGGGCAGATTAGTGTCAATATCAGGGCAGATGCCTATCAATATCAGGGCACATAACAGTCAATATCAGGGCAGATAACTGTCAATATCAGGGCAGATGCCTATCAATATCAGGGCAGATAACTGTCAATATCAGGGCAGATGCCGATCAATATCAAGGCAGATAACTGTCAATATCAGGGCAGATGCCTATCAATATCAGGGCAGATAACTGTCAATATCAGGGCAGATGCCTATCAATATCAGGGCAGATGCCTATCAATATCAGGGCAGATGCCTATCAATATCAGAGCAGATGCGGAAAAATATCAGGGCAGATGCCTATCAATATCAGGGCAGATACCGATCAATATCACGGCAGATAACTGTCAATATCAGGGCAGATGCCTATCAATATCAGGGCAGATGCCTATCAATATCAGGGCAGATAACTGTCAATATCAGGGCAGATGCCTATCAATATCAGGGCAGATAACTATCAATATCAGGGCAGATAACTGTCAATATCAGAGCAGACCCCTGTCAATATCAGGGCAGATACCGATCAATATCAGAGCAGACACCTATCAATATCAGGGCAGATACCGATCAATATCAGGGCAGATACCTATAAATATCAGGGCAGATGCCTATCAATATCAGGGCAGATGCCGATCAATATCAGGGCAGATACCGATCAATATCGGGGCAGATGCCGATCAATATCAGGGCAGATGCCTATCAATATCAGGGCAGATGCCTATCAATATCAGGGCAGACACCTATCAATATCAGGGCAGATACCTATCAATATCAGGGCAGATACCTATCAATATCAGGGCAGATACCTATCAATATCAGGGCAGATACCTATCAATATCAGGGCAGATACCGATCAATATCAGAGCAGACACCTATCAATATCAGGGCAGATACCGATCAATATCAGACCAGACACCTATCAATATCAGGGCAGATGCCTATCAATATCAGGGCAGATGCCTATCAATATCAGGGCAGATGTCTATCAATATCAGGGCAGATACCTATCAATATCAGGGCAGATACCTATCAATATCAGGGCAGACACCTATCAATATCAGGGCAGATACCTATCAATATCAGGGCAGATACCTATCAATATCAGGGCAGATGCCTATCAATATCAGGGCAGATACCTATCAATATCAGGGCAGACACCTATCAATATCAGGGCAGATACCTATCAATATCAGGGCAGATACCTATCAATATCAGGGCAGATACCTATCAAAATCAGGGCAGATGCCTATCAATATCAGGGCAGATACCTATCAATACCAGGGCAGATACCTATCAATATCAGTGCAGATACCGATCAATATCAGTGCAGATACCGATCAATATCAGAGCAGACACCTATCAATATCAGGGCAGATACCAATCAATATCAGACCAGACACCTATCAATATCAGGGCAGATACCGATCAATATCAGGGTAGATACCTATAAATATCCACGGACCCGTATTCTGTACTGCTGAACATACCAAATAGAGTAGGTGAGTCCCCATGCACAGAACATACAACTTAGCTCGCTCTGTCCATCAAGCGAGTCCTGCTTTGTCCCACGCATTGATTCAATCATTCAATCTATGGACATCCTCAGCTCGCTCTGTCCACCAAACCAGTCCTGTTTTGTCCCACGTATCGATTCAATCATTCACTCTATGGACATCCTTAGCTCGCTCTGTCCTCCAAACCAAACAAACAAACACACACAAACACAAACACACACAAATACACAAACACACACAAATACACAAACACACATAAACACACAAACACACACAAATACACACATAAACACACAAATACACACAAACGCACATAAACACACACAAACACACACAAACACACAAATACACATAAACACACACAAACACACACAAATACACACAAACACACACAAATACACACAAACACACAAATACACACAAATACACAAACACACACAAATACACACAAACACACACAAATACACATGAACACACAAACACACACAAACACATACAAATACACACAAATACACACAAACACACACAAACACACACGAATACACACAAATACACATAAACACACAAACACACACAAATACACAAAAATACACAAACACACACAAATACACACAAATACACAAACACACACAAATACACACATATACACAAATACACACAAATACGCAAAAATACACAAACACACACAAACACACACAAATACACCCAAATATACATAAACACACACAAATACACACACACACACACACACACACACCCAAACACACAAACACACATACAAACACACAAACACAAACACAAACAAGCAAACATAAACACACACAAACACTGACGTGTTTGTAAAAACACTGACGCTCAGACGGTGTAAAATAAAGCTTATAATAACATTAACAGCAATAAGTCATGAACGATTTAAAACTCAAGATCCTAGTTTTATATGTCGTTTGTCCAGACATGGTGGTGAGACGGTCCTATGTACATGTGGGTTGTGTGTTTCCCGGGACGATTCCGGTCTGTGCTTGCTCACTTACCCACGACCGTGAGAAGCATGTTGTCCAACAACAGAGCAATGAACACGATGAGCAGGATGAGTTTCCGAGAGCCACGACCGTCTTGAACGGCACGGAGCGGACGCAGCACCAACTGAGACACCACGTCCATGGTGGAACTGCTGGAGGAGAAGAACAACCAGCGGAGGCTCCGCAAAGTGGACACCGATCCCACAAAGGGAACTTTGGGTCTTTCTAGGAGGATAGTTCACCCGTCTCACCGAGACGCGAGTTTGGAATGAAAGAGGCGGAGGTACCATGGGACAAGGGTTTTATGAGATGGAGTGGGAAAGCAGGGAGGGTATGATGGGAAGCAGGGAGGGTATGATGGGAGGCAGGGAGGGTATGATGGGAAGCAGGGAGGATATGATGGGAAGAAGGGAGGGTATGATGGGAAGAAGGGAGGGTATGATGGGAAGCAGGGAGGGTATGATGGGAGGCAGGGAGGGTATGATGGGAAGAAGGGAGGGTATGATGGGAAGAAGGGAGGTTATGATGGGAAGCAGGGAGGGTATGATGGGAAGCAGGGAGGGTATGATGGGAAGCAGGGAGGGTATGATGGGAAACAGGGAGGATATGATGGGAAGAAGGGAGGGTATGATGGGAAACAGGGAGGGTATGATGGGAAGCAGGGAAGGTATGATGGGAAGCAGGGAGGGTATAATGGGAAGCAGTGAAGGTATGATGGGAAGCAGGGAAGGTATGATGGGAAGCAGGGAGGGTGTGATGGGTAGCAGGGAGGGTATGACGGAAGCAGGGAGGGCATGATGGGAAGCAGGGAGGGTATGATGGGAAGCAGGGAGGGTATTATGGGAAGCAAGGAGGATGCGTCGGAGAAATGGTTCTTGTGCTTGAGTCAAGCGCCGGATTTATCATGGTGGAGGCTCTTGGGCACACATAGGTGGTGGAGGTGGCCCTTTCTGCCATGCACCAACGAATAAGTAAGGCAGTGCTTTGTTTATTCATTTACATAGATATATATATATATATATATATATATATATATATATATATATATATACATATATATATATAAACTCAACATCAAAATAAACTTATCAAATCTTTAGAAAGACACGCATTGAAATCCTCCACGCAAAAATGAAAAATATTTGAACACAGAGGTAAAGTTCAGCTATCTTTACTAAACACATATCAATAAACAAGAGGTTGCCTCAATCACAAAAAAATAAAAAAGCATGAACATCACAAGGGGTGGTGCAACAAAATTCACAGCACTGCAACACAAAGGCACGCACCTGAATACAGTCAAAACAAGAAAAAGAGCAATCAGAGATTGCAAACCCTCACCAGGATGTATTTTCAGTGGTTTTAAAGGCTTTTGTGTTAAAACAAATATGGCGGCCGAACCACGTGACCGATGACGTCATCATCATTTTTTTTTTTTTTACCAATTTATTCCTAGATTATGCTCAAGAAATTTCATCTTGATCGGATGAAGTTTTGTACTAGTCGAATTATGACGTCATAATGGAGGCACCTATGCCATCATCATTAACATATTTTATTCCCCATGGAGAGTTCTTTACAATGAGCCATGTCTCAACTTTTTCTATTCAGTGCTTTCAGAGATATGGAGGTGCAATTTTTTCGGTTTTTCCAAGATGGCGGCCGAACCACGTGACCGATGACGTCATCAATTAATTTTTCTCCACCAGTTTATGCCGACGTTACGCTCAAGAAATTTCATCTCGATTGGATGAAGTTTGGTACTTGTCGAATTATGACGTCATAATGGAGGCACCCATGACATCATCAGTAACATATTTTATTCCCCATGGAGAGTTCTTTACAATGAGCCATGTCTCAATTTTTTCTATTCAGCACTTTCGGAGGTATGGAGGTGCAAATTTTTTCGGTTTTTCCAAGATGGCGCCAGAACCACGTGACCTGTAACGTCATAATTATCATTAAAAAAATTATACAGGTGGAGTTGCACCTATGGTGAAAGTTTCCTGTCAATCGGACCAACGGTTGCAGAGAAAATCATATTTATTCTGTGCGGACAAACAAACAGACAGACAAACAGACAAACAAGAAGACGTCATGCATAGCACGATACTTGCAAAATCCGCCTCCCACCCCAAGAAAAAAAATTCCATTGATACAGCAAATTGTCCATTTCATCAAGATTAAAATTGACAATCTTGATAAAATTGACAAATTGACAATCTTGACCTCGGGTCAAGAGGAAGAAAAGTGACGATTTTTCAGATGAAGAATGATGATTTTGGAAGGTTGACCTTGAGTTGACCTTTGACCTTTTGACCTCAAAAGTAGTTAGTTTCCCTATTTAGTGACTCAATGTGCAAATGCTGTTAAATTTTCAAGTCAATCAGATGAAAATTGAGGATTTTAAAAACTTGGCCTATGTTGACCTTTTGGCCTACGTTGACCTCAAAAATAGTTGGTGGTTGAATTCAGTGACCATATATGTAAATCCTCTTAAAATTTAAAGTCAATCAAATGAAAATTGGTGATTTTAGAAATTCGGCCTATGTTGACCTTTTGTCCTATTTTGACCTCAAATACACTTGGTGGTTGAATTCAGTGACCAGATGTGCAAGTCCTCTTCAAATTTCAAGTCAATTGGATGAAAATTGAGGATTTTAGAAATGTGGCCTATGTTGACCTTTTGGCCTATGTTGACCTCAAAAATACTTGGTGGTTGAATTCAGTGACCAGATCTGCAAGTCCTCTTCAAATTTCAAGTCAATCGGATGAAAATTGATGATTTTTGAAATTTGGCAAAGTTGGTGACCTTTCGCCTATGTTGACCTTTTGACCTTTTGACCCCAAAAACAGTAGGCTTCTCAATTGGGACGACTTATACAACTTGGTGAAGTTTTGTGACGATCGGTTTAGAATTGTGACCTGTAGGCCGGTGACAAACAGACAAGCAAACAGACAAACAAACAGACAGACAGACAGACAGACAGACAGACCCACAAACACAACCGACCAATATACTTGCAAAATCGAACAAACAAACGGACTCAAATGCAATACCCTCTCCTCTGACGAGGGTAACAAAATGACACAGGAATGGACACAACACTCCTAACAGTCAAGGACAGAATGACAGCAGTCCTCAATATCGTGTGTGCCCTCCCTGAGCTGTGATGCAGGTTGTACACCTCCGATGCATGCTCTGTACCAGGCGTCTGATGCGGTCCTGGGGAAGTCTGTCCCACTCCTCCTGCAAGCCTTGAAAGAGCATTTGCCGATTGACAGCCGATGATCTCCTCAATGCAAGACGTCGACCAAGCTCATCCCATAAATGCTCAAATGGGATGGAGGTCAGGGGAATAAGGCATCCAAGGCATCACTTCAACACCCTGTTCCTGGAGGAAGTTGGTGGTCAGGCGAGCAGCATGGGGTCGAGCGTTGTCCTGCTGAAAAACTACGATGTCACGATGAGCCTGGAGAAATGGCAGCAGATGAGGTCTCAAAACTTCATTGACATAACGCTGACGAGTGAGATTGCCTTCAATGACGACCAGAGGTGTCCTGAAATGGGTGGAAATGCCGGCCCATACCATCACACTGGGTCCTCCCCAACGATTGATCTGGCGAATACAGCATGATGCATACCTTTCCTCACCTCTGCGCCATACCTGTTGACGCCCATCAGCAGCATGGAAGCAAAATCTGGACTCATCGCTGAACAAGGCTGCACTCCACTGCTGCTGTGTCCAGCGGCGATGCTGCAGACACCATCTTAGTCTGTTCCGCCCATGCACTGCGTTCAACACTGGACCTCTGCAAGGACGTCTTGCCACCAGGCCCGACTTCTCAAGTGCCTCCGCACAGTAATAATAATAATAATAATAATGCATTTATTTTATATAGCGCTTTTCAGGAAGCCCAAAGACGCTTTGACAGAGTGCAAAACATAATGCATAGCAAAACATAAAAACAATTGCAAAAAAGAAGAATCAATAGGGAAATATTCAAAGCACAAAGGAGGGAGAAGGAGAGGAGATAGTCAGGGGTTAGATGCTGTGGGTTAAATGTTGAATGCAGTGTTGAACAGGTGGGTCTTGAGTGATGTTTTGAATGTGGTGAGTGAGGAGGAGTCTCTGATGGTGTGAGGTAGTGAGTTCCAGAGGGTGGGTGCAGCGATGGAGAAGGCCATGTCCCCCCCAGGATCTGAATTTGGTCCGGATGGGGGGGGGGGTCAGGAGGTTGGTACCAGCAGAGCGGAGGTTGCGGGTGCGAGTGTGTCTGGAGAGGAGGTCAGCCAGGTAGGATGGGGCCAGGTTATGGAGGGCTTTGTAGGTCAAGAGGAGGATTTTGTACTGGATTCTCTGGGAGATGGGGAGCCAGTGAAGCTTGTAAAGGACGGGGGTGATGTGGTCACGGGTCCGGGAATGGGTGAGTAGACGGGCAGCGGAGTTCTGAATGTATTGGAGTTTATTGGTGATTGTTGAGGGTGAACCATAAAGGAGGCTATTGCAGTAGTCCAGACGGGAAGTGATGAAGGCGTGGATGAGGGTTTCTGCAGCCACGGAGGAGAGGGATGGACGGAGACGGGCGATGTTTTTCAGGTGAAAGAAGGCTGTCTTTGTGATCTGTTTAGTGTATTTGTCGAAGGAGAGGGTTTGGTCAAAGATGATGCCAAGATTCCGGATGTGAGGGGAGGTGGATACTGGGATACCGTCGATGTTGAGGGCAAAGTTATGGGTGGATTTTATGAGCGTTTTTGGGCCAATGATGATTATTTCAGATTTATCATAGTTAAGTTTGAGGAAGTTGATTTGAAGCCAGGATTTTATTTCAGTGATGCAGTTTGTCAGGATAGAGTGGGTGGCGGTGGAGATGGACTTGGTGGAGATGAAAAGCTGGATGTCATCGGCGAAGCAGTGGAATTGGAGACCATGACGGTGGATTAAGTGACTGAGGGGGGACAGGTAAAGAATGACGAGGAGGGGGCCAAGAACTGAACCTTGGGGGACACCTTGGGGGAGGGGAGCAGTGGGGGATTTGCAGTTATTGATGGAGATGAACTGGCGTCTGTCAGAGAGGTATGATTTAATCCAAGAGAGGGCAGTGCCGGTAATGTAGGGCAGCATCAGTAGCGACACTGATGCGATTGTTGTGGCGACCTTTTGTCACTTCAGCTGTTTGCGTCGCAGGGCAGAAACGAACACGAAGATGCTGCAGCACAATCCAGCGGTCTTGGTTTGGGGTGGTTACCCGTGGTCTTCCTCTTCGTGGACCATCATTCACAGTTCCAGTTTCACCATAACGATTGGCCAGGTTGGAAATTGCAGGCTGTGAGCAACCAAGACGTTGGGCAATTATTCGCTGGCTTCCACCAGCCTCAAACATCCAAATTGTCCTTAAACGTTGTTCAGATGTCAGGCGTGGCATCTGAATTTTCTTGTTGTATTCCCTGTCAGAGTCCTCTAGAGTGACTATAGACAGCAGTACATGAATGTCCAACCACGAGAACTGAAGGATTTCATTATGAGGGTCATTATTTAAAGGGAAAGATCCCGAAACAGAACGACTCAAGCATGCCATTGTTGATCAACCAGGTGATTGAAGTGAAGTTCCCGTTACATAATCAGCCATTACAATTAAAGAAACGTGCTTGTAAAGCTGCTCATTTCAAAAAATGACACAAAGCTTGCTTGACACAAAGCTGACGAGTGAGACAAAGGATCTGACACAAAGGATTTTCCTATCACGCGAATCCGGATTACACTCCCCCTAAAATAGATTAATTAATTATGTAAAATGATTAAAAATCACGGGGCAACCCGGGTTACCACGTGGTGGATCATATATACATCTTTTATTTTATATATATATATATATATATATATATATATATATATATATATATATATATATTGTTACGGATCTCGGACGTCGGCGCTCCCCTTATCAAGGGGGGGGGGGGGTTAATCCCCTTGTCTTCTTATCTGGCCGACCCGAGTCCTGGGGGTTATAACGTCCTTCCCGGCGCGGCGTTAGATAGGGTTTGTTAGACCGAGGGGTTCACTACTACCTAAGTACCAACGCCGGCCAGAAACTTGGGAATAACTCCCGCTCGAACCACGGATATGTTGGAAAATGCCGAGCGGATAGCAATCCGCGATCCGAGCTATTAACAAAGTGACTAGACCCAATTCTAGCGGTTCCTAATCGTGCCACGTTTACCCAAATGAGAGAAAGGACGGATGCGATCGGATGGAGAGGAAACCAGAAGGTAGGAAGAACAAAGATGGGTTTATTACAAATATACAGAAAGAAGAGGAAACGAAAGAATGTACAGGAAAGGAAGAGGAAGAAGCAGCACACAGGGCAGTCTTATAACAGTCTTACTCTAATACCCCAGACAAACATGCACACTCACACGGGGTTTGTAGCTGGTGGATGGTCAGGTAGAGGGTTCAGGCTCCAGTCGACTCCAGTCCAGGCTCCGGTCCAGCGGTGAAACCCGGTAGGCAGCTCCGCGCATAGTTGGATGCGAGCGGACAGTTTATATAACGGGGGAAGCTGGTGTCCTTCATACGTAATATTTGCACGTTCGTGCTACACGCCCCCTCCCCAAAGTCCTCTTAATCAGCGCCAGCGAGTGAGTCCTTAACAAACGCTGCCGTATCTCTCCAACAAGCGGGCCTCCGACAAGTCCTCCAAGTTCTTTGAAAATGCGCTCTCTCCCATCCGAGTCCTTTCACAAAGGTGCGCTCCATATCAGTCCTTTTACAATGCAATCAGCGCGCTCTCCCGACAAAAAGTCCGTCAAAGGGCTTTGCGTTTGCGCTTATATAACGCGCCACGCGATTACTCCGTGCTCCTCAAAGCCATGCCTGCCAGCGATGTTCCCACAGCCCTGGTTGGCTGGTGCAGGCTTACCGGCCACGCCTTTGATGACTGTATGACGTGGCCACACCTTCTTCTTGCCGTTCCGCCCCCTTTCTCGGGCCTTACCGCATGGCTTATGGCGGCGCTTGAGCGAACGCTAAGGCAGCGAACGCTGCTGGCAGAGGCGCGTAATGGCGTCGCTTGGAGAGGGAGGTCGCAAAATGGACGAAATGAAATGGGCCTACTTCTTATTTGATTGACGCAACGCAGATTCAACTATTGGAAACACGGCCTTATCTAAAACACATATTAATGAAATAGCTGAAGTCCTGTGGTGGCCTCCGTGTTGCTTGTGGACTAACTAGGGGTGCTACCTTTAACCTTTTAATGATGAGATATTTACAAGAGTTTATATACAAGTGTGGGTTCTAAAACCGCAACACTGCACTCCCCCCCCCCCCCTTTTTTTCCAGGCTTTACCGAGCCGAAACAAAAGGGACTATCTTTTAAATTAATGTGACACTTAGGTGTGGTTACCTTCTACTTTTAACCTCACCCTGAGAGCGAGAGGTTTTAACAATAGATATGTCCCACCTGCTGCGTTGCATCCTACCTAACTGACTCACGCCCACAATTAACCGAATTACGGAATTATTCTCATACTAAACATTTAGCCGGTGGAGAGCATTATTTACAAGACACTAATTATTTACAAACTGCAACCCAGGACCTGTCTTTTGTGGGAAAAGAGAAGATGGTTTGAAAAGGGGAAAATGCCATTGCCGTGCACTGCACCGATACACCATACCATATGTACCCATAAAATGCACCATAAAGCACCATAATAAAGAAATGCACCACAATGAAAATGCACGAAAAGCACCAAAAATGAAAAGGCACAAAAACACTTTAAAATAATAAATGGTGTCTTCTTCTTCTCTGCTGGGCCGATGCACCTTGGCTTGATTGATGGATCTTCTTGCTTGATGTTGTTTTAATTAAAAGGGCACACACCGCATCCGCTTTTTATTATTTGTATGGCCAGCAGGGCCAAACTCAGGTGGTCCACCTGCATGGCATCGATGCCACTTGAACAGTGGTCCACAAGCCAGATACCGCTGGCAACAATGGTCGGTCCCAGCAGAGGTGCCAGGCCACAGAACGTGTGGTCCATAAGTGGTGCCAGGCCACAGAACGTGTGGTCCATATGGTGCATCAGTGCAGGCAGGAGGCAGCAAGGGTGCGGGCGCACAACTGCGGACACCTGCACACTCCCCTCAGGCACAAAAGAACATGGTCCATGCGTGGGGAAAGAAGACAAACAGAGTTAGCGGGGGCAAGGGCGCATGGGTACACATCAATGCAAGGTAATGCAAGGTGAGGGGCGCAGGAGAGCGAGCCGAGAAAGCTCGTCCCTAGCGTACGTCCCCCCCCCCCCCCCCATGTCACCTACTCTACCCTTGCCCCTACCCAGTATTTACACTTTTTACAACTTTACCAATTCCGTCACTACCGTCTTGTCCCCCATGTCTCCCCTAAACCAAATTCGTCCCCAATCCCTCCCAAGAAGGAAGGGATGGAATCAACACAATGTCTCCCCCACGTCCTGATGCGTCTTACATTCCAAATGCTTGCAAAAACTGGTGTGGAGTCCTGTTACCTAGGTGAGCTGATGCAGATGGCACGAAGAGACTTTCCTCCTAATTATCTTCTAAATGACATTAACACTGTTTACACTACCCGCGGTCTTGCCCTGCCAATCCATTGGCCATCATTAAACTATGTGGTTCTAAAAACCAATTCCCATTGACCATACTGTGGCGCACTCCCAATTTGGGGTCTCACTCCCCCGGTTTTTCTCCCTGTGCCCTCGCACAATTTCGGGGCTGGGGCGTGTGGCTCACCAGCAGGTCCGCTCACCTGCACACCCCCGCCACTGTAGTTGCCACCCGAGCTTACCTAGCTCCTCACCCTAACCTGGGGAAGGCCCTCTGGCTCCGTTACCCCACTAATTCCCCCTTTGGCATCGGGCTACCCGGGTCCTCTCTCGGGATCCACGAGCCCCACTGAACTCTACTACCTGGCTACCAGAGCCTACCTGCGGCCTCACCTGGCTGACAGACTACCAGTTAGTAGGGTCATTTGCTTGGAATCCGTGACCATTTTGTTCCTACCTTTTTCTCTCGATGGATTTGACAACCTGAACCATTTTAAAGGAAAATTAGCTCCTATGCCCCTCTGAAAAATGACGGCTAACTCTGCTAGAGCCCAATATTCAAAATGGCCACCAACGCCATCTTGAAAAACATGAATGAGATGCACTAGAAGTAAGAATGAGGTTTTTTTTTCCACTAATGTTTGCATGACACTTACTCATTCTAAACTACATACTAATTGTACATACTAATCTGCCACTTCACTGTCACTACATGATTCACTGTATGAGCCACTATCAGAATCACTGTCCTCACTTTCACTGCTATCATCACTGTTGTTCTCTGCCTGCGGATTTGTAGGTAGTGGTATGGATGGGGGAAGTGGGGGCTGGGTTGAACGCACAGGCAGACATAGGCCATTTACAAGATGCCATCTATGGCCGATCGGTGAGGGGTGACTTTGGAGCTGGTAATGCTTTTGCAAATATGCAAGATAGTTTGCACGCTCCAAGTGTGGATGGAGACTGTCCAAGTCAGGCACAAGTCGGATAGTGCTTTTTTTCTTCTGAGCTCTCCACTTCGCTGCCCTCGCATCTCCCAGGGTCTTGCTTTTGGTATCACCATAGACATATCGAATGACAAACCGCTCCAAATCACTGATGACCTGTTCTGTGACTGGGAGCTGTGTACCACATGCTGCTAGCAGGTCGTGTGCCTCTTTAGACTTCTCCAGACGATCTGCGATGAGCTTCTTGCTTGCTCCATAGAAGCCAGAGTTGTGGTCACACCCAGTGAGGACATGAAGTTGTATGATGGATGCAGCCATTGCCTCACTGCACAAACATCGGGCATCGATAAGCTGACGTTTGCGTTTCACACACAGGATTCCTGTTGTCTTCTGAGCAATATATGCCGCTTGCACGTAGTTGTCTGTGTCCTCTGTGTCAAGAACGGCAGCTGCTGTGTAGCTGTCTGACCGGAGCACACTATATATGGTGAGCATTGCCGTATCTGCCTCTGCATGGGAGCATGTGAGCTCTGGCACAAGCTTGCCTGTGGTGAGATTCTTTGCAGTGCTGCCAACTACACAGCAGATGATCTCGGTGCTAGTTGTAGCTGCTGTTCTCTGGAATTCCGTTTGAAGAAATGCCTGAAGGCGGATTTTGTTCTCAGGTTTACCCAGGAGAGCATGGAAAACTTTACTAGAAGGAAATGTATCTTCTGTCTTCATGAAGACATTGCTGATTGGCAGGTTTTTTTGGCGCAGTATTCTCTCATTGTCCTTGATCGTGTAATTCTGATCATATGAATCATTGACGCAAATGATGCGCTCAGCATGCTTGTGTCTCGTTAGAATGAAGTGCACCAACTTCTCTGCATAATCTCCCCAGGTATACTTGGTACCGTCTCCCTTCTCTCTGTCTTCTATGATAGGAGTTGTTAGGCGCCAGATGAGGCCCATATCAATAATAGACGTGTATACATCAGGCTCTGGAATGACAGTCATAGTTAGTTTTTGTTGAAGCTTGCTTTTCTGTGCCTTACGGATGGTTCCATTGACGTTGAAGATGGAAAGGCACTCGGCTGTAACACGATGTTGCAGGACTTCTTGAAGTTTGAGGGCACCACTCGTTTCAACCAGTCCGAGAACAGAGGCCAAGGCATTACGCTCCATTTCCTCAGTCTTTCCCTTCAGGTTCTCACCATCTGCTTTCTTCAATTCCTGAGTTGAAAAGTTCAAACGCTTGCTACGGGGAACTCTGTCGTTGAGAGACTTGGTCTTGGAATACACTCTCTCATTCAAGAACTGCTTCAGTTTGCTTGTGCCATCCTCCTTTGCCGATTTCAAGTCGGCAGCGAGAGCGTCTGAGGCTGGGATTCCTGACTGTAGGGATCGAAGTGTCTTGTTTGTATGGTCAAATGGATCACACTTGAATTCAGTGAGACATGCGCTTATATCCTGTACAGCTTGTTCATCCTTCTTCATTTTACTCGACGAGCAATCAGCATGCTTCCCTTTTCCTTGTTTCTTGCGATTAGCATGTCGATGGACCTTTGTTCTCACCCGATTGATGTTATTCACATTCCGAGTGTTTGAAAGGAGCTGCTTTTCATTGTTCAGAATGGCCAACCAACCAGACTTCAGCTTAGAGCCCTTATTCATTGTTGACTCTATCCATATGTCGAGGGCGACACACGAATATGGTTTTCCTGTCATTGACTGTGCAAACATACCACTCTCCATGAATGCAGCCTGATCGACAGGAAGGGTATCAAGCACTGCGGTGAAATCGGGGAGATGCCGACCATAGTTGTTATTATCATAGATTTGCATCAAAGGAAGCATGAGCTTGAGTGAGGACTTGAACTCAGTCCAGTTGCTTGTTCTGATTGCATGGATATTTTGAGTTAGAACCTCAACCATTTCCATGAATGACATCCAGTGTTCTACTTGTGGGGCACCCTCAAAGTCCTTGAAGAGAGCATCAACGAGGTCCTTCAGCTCAGCATTTCTCTCCAGCTCTGCATGTTCATCTGCAAGTTCCTGTGCATCAATCGGATGTCGAAGCTTGGCAAGGGATGCCTTTACTTCTTCAGATAGAGGGGAATCTTCCAAAAGTTTGTCTATGACATGGTGGACCAGAGTCTCGTAGAATAGTCGCAAGCAGCGAACCCCACGCTTAACATGTTTTCCACGAAGGGCCTGATCAACAGACCCGTCTGCTATAACACCAGCTGCCACCAACACATCTGAGATGCCAGATCCCTTAAACCTCTTGTATATAGTGTAAATGAACGACATTTGGATGTGGAAGGGTGCCATGAATGGTAATATTTTGCTGAACAGCTCAGCATTCTCACTTTTCAACTCTAGCATGAGCACGTAGACAGGATGATCACCAACAATTATTGCAAAAGGCATCTTTTTTTCTTCGATTGATTTTGCAAGCTTACACATCACATCATTGAGAATTGTCTTACTGGGTGGGTTGGGATAGGTCATATGGTGTATTGCTCGACTCTTCTCATCTGCATTTGACATGCTGACGTGAAACCCTGAAAACCCAGGCACAGTCTGTTCTTCTGGCTTAGGTCTCGTTCGGTCATCTTGCGCCCTGGCCAATGCATGGATCACACCACGAATTCTTTGCACCGATGTGTCAGGAGGAGGAGTACTTTGATCAGCTGGTGGCTTCCTGAGAGGTGGTTCCCCACGCTTCGCTGTCTTGTATGGGTTGACTTTTTGCATTTCACTTCCGAGCTCTTTGAGAATTGTCGAGAGGTTTGATGCAAAGTTGGCACCGGGAACTGGTCTATCCTCGTGATTCTCGGAAGGAAGTTCTGTATCAAATGATTCTGGCTGCACAAACATGACATTAGTGTGGTGTGACTGGCCAGCACCGGTCAGTGTGTCGCTCTTGAAGTCATCGTTGTCGACTATAGCGATAGCAGGCTTACCCTCAGCTAGTTCGAAGGGGCAATCAGATGAGCACTTGAGGTCATTGACCACCCAAAAATCTCGCAGCATAAGTACATCATTGTAACTGATGCCCAGTCCATCTTTGTGCATTATGTCGACTATCTCCCTACTCTTGGTCAGTCCATGTAGCAAGACAGAGATATTTATCTCAAATGCAGTGCGTTTTCCAGTGATGTAGCTTGTGAGGATAGATGCAATCGATCGGACGGATGGACTGTCATCAATTGCGGACTTATTTGGGTGTTTCAGCCATGTGAGCAGCTTCAGCAGGAGCTCACTGAGGTCTTCTTCTCTCTCCAACTCGTGTATATATGGGAGCCAGGGAATAGTATTTGTCCTGATGACTTGCTCTTTGAGTCGTGCCGCAACATTCATCACCAACTGATCATTGCTGACACCCAATGAAGATATTGCCGCCTCGATGTATGTACCTGCTGCTGTTGTATCATATACCAGTTCACTCACATTCTTTTGAATGCGTTCATGAAATCCGATGTCTTCCCCAAATTCATTGACGAGAATTTCCTTTAAGTAGCTGGATTTTACTACTGAGTTATGTCCGTGATTTGAGATAATGCGCTTATAGTCCTGCAGCAGGCCTTGCAGTGTGCAAATTTCATGGTCTTTGAAGATGACTTGACGAATATGATGAAAGAAGAGAGCTTGGGCCTCTCGGAGGTTTACACGCTGCAGATGTTGAGTGCTTTCATCTGAAAGGGGCTTGTGGTCGCTTAGATATTTGCGCCAGCACGCACGACGGTAGCGGATTTCCAACCCAAATGCTGTTTGACTATCTGGGATGGATGCAATCAGAGTGTCAAGTCTCAATCTCATGACCTCATCTTCCAGACGGACAGTATGTAACTTGAATTTAGTCCAGGCATCTACTGTTGATAGGAGTAAAATATGCTTGTCACGATCACTACTCTTGTATGCCCCTTTCATGCACCACACACATAGAGTCTTATCGTGAGGACACCCATACTGGAGCGGAGCCTTTTAGGTGCACTGGCCTCTGGGGAAGGGTCTTGTTGATCTGATGCTTCATCTCTTTCAAGACGTTCCTCGGATTTGTGTTTGCGTTTTTCGGCTTGAGAGAGCTTGCGCTTGCTGGATAATGATGCATAACAAGTGCTATGCATGTGGTGACCCTTTGGTCCCTTCTCCCAATCCACATTTTCATGCATATGTTGAAACTTATCAAGTTCTTTCCATTGTAAAGACTTTTCCCGGATGGATGCCCACTTCTCAGGTGTAATGTTTTCCAAACGATCATCTGCAGTACATGGCTTACCACAGAGTAAAATGCACTCGTATTCATTTAATGTCTTGTCTGGTAACTCTTCACTCTCTCTTCTATTATCCATTATTTCGGTCACTTCACAAGTCTGCGATTTTCATCAGATGGGCATGCGATGCATCTGAAACAGTACAAAAGTAATATTAGATATACACTAGATTTTTTCCCCACTTCGCCGTATCGTGGGCATGCGATGCATCTGAAATAATATAAAAAGTAATATTAGATATGCTAAAATTAGTGGAAAACAACTCACATGCCCATCTAGCTTATCTTGTGCCAGAGATATTGAAGGAGCCCGTGCTCCAGCATGAGACGGACAAAATGACGGGCAAGACACAAACTCGTCCGAGAAGATATTTATTGTAAAAACCAACTCGGGAACTCTAAAAAGCCCGTTTATCGGGCTGCATATATATCACAAACAAAAAACATAACCGAAACCGAAAGCCACGCCTCTCAGGCGAGGCGTGCTTCGGTGGTCACGTGACCGACAGGTGCAAAGGATTATAACCGCATGCGCAGCACGCTTTGGTGGTCACGTGACCAGCCACCCCGGCGCCGCAGTTCCCCACCGGTGACGTCACCGGCTGGAGCAAGGAGATTCTGCTGCTGGTCTCGCTTGGGGGACCCATGGGTCGCTACAATATTACATTTCATGTTTTTCAAGATGGCGTTGGCGGCCATCTTGGATTTAGAGGTCAGAATGATCCCTAAACTCTACAATAACCATTCCGGTGGATTTGTAATGCCAGAATTAGTGAAAAAGGACACCTCATTCGTCCTTGTAGCTCATCTGATGCCAGAGATATTACATTTCATGTTTTTCAAGATGGCGTTGGTGGCCATTTTGAATATTGGGCTCCAGCAGAGTTAGCCGTCATTTTTCAGAGGGGCATAGGAGCTAATTTTCCTTTAAAATGGTTCAGGTTGTCAAATCCATCGAGAGAAAAAGGTAGGAACAAAATGGTCACGGATTCCAAGCAAATGACCCTACTAAGTGGCGGAGTGCCCATTTAACCATTCTCACTAACAGGCCACATGCCCAGCCATTTCACTTTACTCATGCACCAAACCAAGCAATACCTTGCTACTTTCTGCACCACAGATGTCAATATCCAACCAAATTTACCTACTTTTAACCTACCCTCCCCGGGTATTCGTGAAGGGGTCCATCCTTCCCCCATCCACTCCTTCGCACCATACACTCCACTCTACGTATTCCACACTACTCACTCCACACCATTCATTCCACACACCTGTACTTCACTTGCACGTCATGCAGGTCAATCACTCAACACACACACACATCCTTCCCGAGCATTGCCTCATTTCACCAGCACTACCTAGAACTTACATTCGCAATGCCTCATTTCATCACCCTCACCACAAAGATTCTCATGCACACAGAATCATCTGGCTGTCTATCTCCCCTAATATTAGTGCTCTCCCTGTCATCCCTTATACTATGCACATCCCCCGTCATTATCAACCAACTACTCTACTCTACGTCCCCACTACCTGTACAATGTCACTACTTAAATCTTGGTCACCTATGGTCATCTCTACGTCCCTATACATTTATCCTAACCCTCCCGGCCTAGTTTGTACTGCCACCCCCATAAAACTATAGCTCATGTGCCCAAACGGTAATGTGAATGGTAAAACTACCATCCATCACTACTGCTATCATTAATCGTCCACTATTCTCTGAGCCTCTCAGTGCGAATACATTTTCATCACAGCTCGGCTTCAAAAAGCCGAGCAATGCATACGGTGGTCTGTCTCCTGTAGGTTGGGTCTGTCTAGCATTCGGATTCAGGGGAGGAGGTTTTGTCAGGCCAAGGCTCCAGGCACCATCTCGGCGCAACGCTTTGCGCTCCCAAGCGTGATGGCCCAGCCTTCCCTGACCGGAGCGCCGCCACCGCAAGGGGGCGCCGCTCCGAACCCTCCTACCTCCCCTCGAACCGGGTCGGTCGCCTTTTGCCTGGCAAAGTGCGGCACCGACCGTGCAGGGCGGGGCCCGGCCCGGATTGTGCATGGCGCTCCCTGTAGAAGCGCCGCGGCAACGATCCCCGCCGGCCCCCACAGCACACAAAGCGCACCACGCCCGGAGAGCTCGCGTCGGCTATACGTCAGCCTAACCGCTGCCCCGGTCAGCGTCGATGCTCGACTCGCATGCTCACACCACGCGTTCCTTTTCTCATTCGCACATCCAGGCGTCTCCATACACTCCATGCATTCCATGCATTCCTCTCGCGCACATTCTTGCGCACTCTTACCATTCACACACTCTGTTACATCCTCTGTAACTACCCTGGGTGTGCACTCTTGCATCCACCCACTCAGCGCACACCTGCCCATGGGTGTGCAATCCCCTGTCGCACACCCAATCACACGCTCTGGTGTGCATCCCCACACACTCCCTCCATCCATATCCATCTCACACCCTGTATCGCTCTCGCTCTCACTATCACCCTCTGTTCCACACTCACTCATCGGTGCACACCTTTTCCTCACACACGCGCCATTTCCTTTCATACAGCGCACCACGGACCTTCCACAAGCGCCCGGGTTACGCCGGGATCCCAAGCGCGTGAAAAATCCTCTCGCGCCAAATCTTTTCGCACCATATACAGCCCGTCTTACCTTCAGGATCCTCTTCTCCACACGCACCTGCAAATCTTTATAAGGATTAGCAAGTATGGCATCAGGATGCGAATACAGACTTTGTACAATTTCCATTTCTTCCTTCAATTCCTGTACTACCTCTGCCGTCTTCTGACTCCCAATTTCCACTATTTCTTTGATATCCTCCTTAAGCTCGACGACCGCTGGCGCACATAACATCAAATTTTCCAATTCCGTGGTCATCGGCTTTTCTATACCCCGGGTCGCGATTTCTATCCCGGTCCACCCAGCTGTGCCTTGCTCCACTTCGCTCAACCCACGCTCCTCAAGCCGCGCTACCTCGTTGCGTACCCATGTGCCCTTCCCGCGCAACTCACAGTCTCTTTCCCTCTCCAATGCTTTTATTTTATACCTGGCTTGCTCCCTCGCCAACACCTCGTTAATTTCTCGGGCTTGGCCACCCATGTCCTCCAATTGACCCCCTAATTTGTGCTCTAATCCCCCAATTTGGCTTCCCATATCATTTCTCAATCCGCCAATTTGGTTTCCCAATTCACTTCTCATTCCCTCAATTTGGTTTCCCCATTTATTCATTTCCCTGCTGGATTTGTCAGCCATCTTTTCCATATACCCCATCATTTGCGCCATAAAAAGGTCCATATTCACTGGTGCTGCGGGCTCGGCTCTCGCTGCCACGTGCGAGGTGCCGCCATTTTGTGCGCCTGCAACCCCCACTACCGCACCCTCATTCCTTTCCTCCTCCCTCTCTCCCAATTGTTCTTCCCTGGGGTCCTGGGTTGCCTATAACTCTTCTTCTATCTCCTCATTTCCCCCCACCGGCATCCGATCGCCTTGGTTATCCATGGCACAATTTAATTTAGATGGTATATAAAATTTGGGCCGCTCGTAATTTTGACCAAAAATTTTCAGATGATAAAAAATTTTGGTTTGGGTCCAAATCCCACTCCTGGCACCAATTGTTATGGATCTCGGACGTCAGCGCTCCCCTTATCAAGGGGGGGGGGGTTAATCCCCTTGTCTTCTTATCTGGCCGACCCGAGTCCTGGGGGTTATAACGTCCTTCCCGGCGCGGCGTTAGATAGGGTTTGTTAGGCCTAGGGGTTCATACTACCTAAGTACCAACGCCGGCCGGAAACGAGGGAATAACTCCCGCTCGAACCACGGATATGTTGGAAAATGCCGAGCGGATAGCAATCGGGGATCCGAGCTATTAACAAAGTGACTAGACCCGATTCTAGCGGTTCCTAATCGCGCCACGTTTACCCAATGAGAGAAAGGACGGATGCGATCGGATGGAGAGGAAACCAGAAGGTAGGAAGAACAAAGATGGGTTTATTACAAATATACAGAAAGAAGAGGAAACGAAAGAATGTACAGGAAAGGAAGAGGAGGAAGCAGCACACAGGGCAGTCTTATAACAGTCTTACTCTAATACCCCAGACAAACATACACACTCACACAGGGTTTGTAGCTGGTGGATGGTCAGATAGAGGGTACAGGCTCCAGTCCAGTCCAGGCTCCGGTCCAGCGTCGAAACCCGGCAGGCAGCTCCGCGCGTAGTTGGACGCGAGCGGACAGTTTATACAACGGGGGAAGCTGGTGTCCTTCGTACGTAATATTTGCATATTCGTGCTACATGCCCCCTCCCCAAAGTCCTCTTAATCAGCACCAGCGAGTGAGTCCTTAACTAGCGCTGTCATATCTCTCCAACAAGCGCGCCTCCGACAAGTCCTCCAAGTTCTTTGAAAATGCGCTGTCTCCCATCCAAGTCCTTTCACAAAGGTGCGCTCCATATCAGTCCTTTTACAATGCAATCAGCGCGCTCTCCCGACAAAAAGTCCATCAAAGGGCTTTGCGTTCGCGCTTATATAACGCACCACGCGATTACTCCGCGCTCCACAAAGCCACGCCTGCCAGCGATGTTCCCTCAGCCCTGGTTGGCTGGTGCAGGCTTACCGACCATGCCTTTGATGACTGGATGACGTGGCCACACCTTCTGCTTGCCGTTCCGCCCCCTTTCTCGGGCCTTACCCCATGGCTTATGGTGGCGCTTGAGCGAACGCTAAGGCAGCGAACGCTGCTGGCAGAGGCGCGTAATGGCGTCGCTTGGAGAGGGAGGTCGCAAAATGGACGAAATGAAATGGGCCTACTTATTATTTGATTGACGCAACGCAGATTCAACTATTGGAAACACGACCTTATCTAAAACACATGTTAATGAAATAATTGAAGTCCTATGGTGGCCTACGTGTTGCTTGTGGACTAACTAGGGGTACCACCTTTAACCTTTTAATGATGAGATATTTACAAGAGTTTATATACATGTGTGGGTTCTAAAACCGCAACAATATATTGCTATGTCGGTGGGGTCGGAGGATATATAGATTTAGTTAGATCTGCATAGGTGGGTGCTCCGATGTCGCGAAGAAGAAGAATCATCTCGATGTACGTAATTCAGGGACCTGTCTAGCCCGGTTTTTCGGATTAAGGTGTATCTTCATCCCCATTACGAGGAATGGGGCATGTTAAGTAGTTCTCCGGTTTATGCTAATTTCCCGGTGTGTCGTCCCCTCTGTGATCATTCCGGTGTCCCTTATGGCAATACATCACATACATTAGTTAGCCCCATTAGCACCACATTAAATAAATACTCCCCTCTCACAATGACTGACCGGAAGAACCAACAGGAAGCAACCACGCACTACGGCACCATGGCAAACACACATGGACCAGGCAGGCAATAGCCACGCCCAGAAGAACTCGTGATTGACAGGGGGAAGGGGTGAGTTGGAAGCAGGTCGCTGATTGGAGAGTAGGGAAGATGAGGGACGTGCCACAATGATGTGCCACGCGATGACGTAACACCAAAGACGCGAGACGCTCGGCCAATCAATGCGGAGGGCACGAAACACTACCAACAAGTGACGCGCTCATTGGAGCAGAAGCACCAGGACGTGAGGAAGGCCTGAAAGGCCACAAAGAAGCGACACACTAATTGGCAGAGGGAGAGACCTGACGTCAGACGCCGAGCGATAAAACAACTCGCTCGCCGGCATTTTGCAAGCTTCTCGTTCTTGGATTCATCCTGCCCGGACCTCTCTCCCCTTCTCTCCCGTTTGGACCTCTTCCCTTCTTGCCTTTTCATTTCCGTTTGGACTTTTGCTTGGTGGACGTCGGAAAAACAGTGGGGCACCGACGATCATCCTCTCCTGGTGCCTGCGTGCGAGTGCTGTGCTGTGTGACGTGGGACGGACTGTGCATCGAGGCCGGTGTTCGCGCCAACGACCGAGCAGTTCGTGCCAGCTCAGAGCCTGACCATCCTTGACGAACGATTCCTGACATCCAGACAGATAAGCCCGCATCCACAAACACAATGGTTTCTTTGATTCATTCGTCAATTTGTTGTGTAGTCGAAGTCTGTGTGGGAGCACTCCATTATAGGCATTTAGTTTTTACCGGCGCGTCCATTGTTCTCGGGTTCCGTAAAATAAACTCGTTTCTTTTTGTACATAATTCCATTTTCATTTGTGAGTTACTTTTCAAAGGGTGAAGACATCGTCGAGGCCACCCAGGTAAGCCGGCATTCTCCCCCAAACCCCCCTGCTCGCATATCGTCCACCATGAATTGGAAATGCCTTAAAGTAAGCTCGATTAGCCATCCGTGGACGCTCTGTCTTAATAGAGTCGTCCACAGGACAACTGGTGTCAGAAGTGGGATACGGACCCGACGGAAATTTTTTTTTGTCCGCGGCGGAGATCGACACAGCCGAGTGTACATCACGCTCGGCATTTGGAAGTAAAAATTTTCCTAGTCGGAGGCACTATAAATTGTTTCGTCGATTGGTGTACGAGACGCGAGCATTGCTCCGCTAAATTTTAATTTTTGTTTTTCTGAGGTAAAGTACGCGAGTGGAAAACGCTTTAGCATACAGCGAAATGGCGGACGCTGAATTGGGCACGCGGGATAGAGATGCCGAGGGAAATGGAGGTGGGCCAAATAATGCAGTGGAGCATAGGAATGGAACCTCCCCTGTCCCAGGCGGGGAAAAGAGTGGAACAGCCCGATACCCGATCAGGTTTGGGATCGATTATTTAGGTAAATACAGAGAATGTAAAATGGCATGAGGGAACATCATGAAGAAATGAGGAGGATAATAAGGGGAGGTGGTGAACAAAGGAAAGCCCGGATTAAAGAAATGAAAACCCCATGTGAACAAACGAATGGAATATAGTTAGGACAAAAGAATGGTGCCAATGTGGGACAGGAGCAGCCAAGGGTGGCAGAATTTGAAGCAATTCGGAGGGGGGGGGGGTTCAAAATGGGAATGGAAAAGGTTGCAGCCCCAGGTTGGGAGTTGGTCCCCAGGCTGCGGAATTTGGACCGGGAGAGGTCATGGGGGATGGCCTCGGGGAAAAGTTGCCCCTTTCAAAATTTGGTAATGCCAGCCAGCTGGGGGGGGGGGGGGGGCTGGGCTGGTGAGATTTGGATGTGGGGTCCGACCATGGGTGTCATGGTACGACCTGGGCCCCACGGGGGTCTGGTGGAGTGTGGCGTCCCTTGTAAATCAGGGCACCGCCCGAGCGTGTGTCTCGGGCTGGCAGAGTCACTGGACCCTGGTGGGGGTTAAGAACTCCAGGGGGTCCGAGGTGGTTTCTCACAGGCCTGGGATGGCGTAGATTAAGGACCACTAGGGGGAGGTGTTGTGGGTCGCGCTTTGGTGGTGGCATCACGGACGGCCAACATGGGCCTGATGTGGTGATCGCCCAGGCATGCGGCCTTACACCCTCTCCCTGAGACTCTGGGACAGCCAGCATGTGGTGACCTGCCATGCTGTGCTGGTCTATGGACGTGGGTCGAACCGCATGGACAGGAATGATTATAGCCCACCGGACAACCATTAGAGCATCTGTGGAACGTGATGGTGTGAGAGTGATCTTCCACAGATGTTCTGTTATGATTTATGGACTTTTGGCTTGGGAAGAGAGCCATTGGAGTGTTGATTGGAAATGTGTAACGTGCTGAGCATATGGGCCATGCTCGGCTGGCATGTGTATGGAAAAGCATCCTTCTTTGGTGAGATTAGTAAAATGAAAAAATATATATATTTGGCACTGGTAATCTGAGGGTTAATTGCAAATTTAAGGGTGAATTTTGAAATGCCATGGTGGATACTGACAGCAGTGACACCATTATTGATCCAGGAGTGTCAGACCAAAGTGTTGGAGGCTAGGATAAAAATTGATATGTTAGCAGGACACAGGCTTCAACTGGTTGCGGGGGCAACTGTGCCAATATTTGGGACGCTGGGTTGTGGGGATGAAGTTGGGTAGTCTGGAGGTCAACGTGGTGCTGTGTGTGTACGAGGTGTGTGGACCATGTCTTCTGGGTGGGTCTCCTGGGGGAGCATGGCTGTCTGTCTGCTGGACCTTGGCATGGTCAAGTGTGGGTGGGCACTGGGGGCTGCAGTTGTGTGGACTGGGGGATGAGGGCGGCGTGGGTGACGTGATGTGGATGCCACGCACTGCGACCGCCTCCCCCAGGGCCGAGGTTGTGAGTGTGGTAGTGTGTTGGCATCAGGTGCTCACCACATTGGCCAACTGGGGCTAGAGCAGCTATGTTCCTTGCAAGGGGGGCGAAGGATGGATGGTGGGTCGCACCCTTATGGACACTCATGGGCCATGTTGGCGTTTTGACTGCTCAGCTTGTCCTGATGGCCCTTGCATGGTAGAGGTGCGGAGCTGTCGTGGCCAAATGTAGTTATTTAGTACATATCACCGTTGGAGGCGGATCCACATACTTGCCAGTATAGTAGGGAGAAAAGTGAAATTTGGAGAAATTTGATTGGTCCAATGGGATAAATTTTGGGATTCAGTAGGGTGGATGGCACTTTGGACCTGACCAACTGGCAACTACCTGCACGTGAGGTAAGACTTTGATGTGTACTGTCCCAGGCTTCAGGATTTGCTTATTTGAATTGGGGACATGTAATTTGGAATGGGGGGGGGGGTGAGAGTGATGACATGACCGGTGAGGTGGGATGGAATGTGTTCCACACCGTGTCTTGTGGGTGGCATCTGTTTATGTGAAGGTGTAGTGTTTTCATGTGGTCGTGAGTTTGAAAATTGAGTTATGAGTGACAGTGTTTTGAAATGTGCTTTTTGAAATGTGTTGGTTAAATGTGAATGGGATTTCACATTGAAGCAGGCCATGGCAGCAACTGTTGAACAACTTTTTGTGACATCTGGAAATGTGTTGGAGAATTGAATGGCAGTGGGGGAGGAATGTGTTTTGGGGATTTTGTGGGTGGGGAAGGTGTGCGTGTCCGCATGTACAGATCAAGCTCTAGGAAGAGCGATGACTGCAACCCCCTCTGTGGCAATTACCCCAGACAGCCAGTGGTGACTGTAAATTGGAGCCCGTCAGTGGTGGGTCGGTTGGGCGCCCTGGGGTGAATGAGACTCCCTGCAACCCGTGTAGCTGCAAGGAGGCAGGAGGCAACGGAGCCTGGTGTGTGGAGACCCCCACCGGTGGGGTAACAGCGGAAAGGGGCTCTTTGACTGTCACGGGGCCAAGAGGTAAAGGTGGGGGGGGGGGGGGCAATGAATTTGTAAGTCAAGTGACTTGTGTTTGGGACTGCGGGCACCACAGCCTGAAGCGCCCCCAACATCTTACCTGTGCGGTACCTCCCCGCTGCCTAGTTGAGAGAAACACATATGAAATAACATGTATGCCATGGTCCTGCAGGGGGATATAAAATAGGAACAGTGCTTTAGTGATGTTGTGTTTTGCTGATTTTTGGAATGAGAATGATTGGTTATGGGTTTTGTGTAGAGTGAATGTGGGCAAAATGCACCGAGCTATGTCACTCACCTGTAACACCAGGACAGGGCCTGCAGAAATTTGGGATGCATTGGGATGGCCCCGCAGGTAACGTTGAGTCTTGTGGCATCTACCGGGGGACGCCGTCTGTAGGAAGGGGTTGTACAAATGTTTATAGAGTTTTTGAAGTTTTGCAAGTTTTTTGGTTAAGGTTTGTGGTTAAGTTAGGTTTTTGTGAGTGTTGTTTGCTTCCCTTCCTCCACAGGAATGCCAAATCATTATAATGATTGTACATATTTGCATGATTGTTTAAGGGGGTTAGCATGTTAAGGAGAATAGGCAGGGAGTTTCGGCTCACTTCCCACAGCCCTCCTGCTTTATTTCTTAGGCTAATTAAGTGTGAGACAGTAAGTGCTAAGACTGGAATGGTAGTGCCTGCAGTGAACCTAGCAGGGGCTACGGTTCCAGGGGGGGGGGCAGGGGGGCTGTGTTATGTTGGTGGGGTAGGGGGATATATAGATTTAGGTAGATCTGCATAGGTGGGTGCTCCGATGTCGCATAGAAGAAGAATCATCTCGATGTACATAAGTCAGGGACCTGTCTAGCCCGGTTTGTCGGATTAAGGTGTATCTTCATCCCCATCATGAGGAATGGGGCATGTTAAGTAGTTCTAGGGTTTATGCTAATTCCCCGGTGTGTTGTGCCCTCTGTGATCATTCCAGTGTCCCTTATGGCAATACATCACAGACATTAGAGTTATCGTGTTTATTAAAAAAAAAAAATTACCTTGGACATATTACCTTCAGCACAACAACTACACCTCTAATAACAGGATCGCTCTGGAAAAATTACTTCAACATTACCTTTCACAACAACAACAACAACAACAATAACAACACAAACACTTTGGAGAAAGAAGCTGTTTGAGGCCAGAAGGCCAAAAGCCTGACGCCAATATGTTCCATGGCCTCTGATATACTAATACATAGTCCGTTTGTCTAACATCCAATCAAAAGACACAGTTTGTCTATTTAGTTTAGTGCTGCAGGTTTAGTGGTGATTGTGGTCTTGTTGTGGTTATGGAGATCCGTGGATTTAGTGGTGGTTGTGGTTATATGGAAATCCGTGGGTTTAGTGCTGATTGTGGTCTTGTAGTGGTTGTGGTTATATGGAGATTCATGGGTTTAGTGCTGATTGTGGTCTTGTTGTGGATATATGGAGATCCGTGGATTTAGTGGTGCTTGTGGTTATATGGAGATCCGTGGGTTTAGTGCTGGTTGTGGTTGTATGGAGATCGGTGGGTTTAGTGGTGGTTGTGTTTATATGAATATCCGTGAGTTTAGTGGTGATTGTGATCTTGGTGTGGCTATATGGAGATTTGCTGGCTTCGCTATATGGAGATTTGCTGGTTTCGTGGTGATTGTAGTCATATGAAGATCCACAGGTTTGGTGGTGATTGTGGTCTTGTTGTGGTTGTGGTTACATGAAGATCCGTGGGTTTAGTGCTGATTGTGGTCTTGCAGTGGTTGTGGTTAGATGAAGATCTATGGGTTTAGTGGTGATTGTGCTCTTGTGCTCATATGGAGATCTGTGGGTTTCGTGGTGATTGTGGTCTTGTTGTGGTTATATGGACATCCGTGGGTTTAGTGGTGGTTATGGTTATATGAAGATACTCGGGTTTCGTGGTGATTGTGGTTATATGGAGATCCATGGGTTTAATGGTGGTTGTGATCTTGTTGTGGTTATATGGACATCCGTGGGTTTAATGGTGATTGTGATCTTGTTGTGGTTATATGGACATCCGTGGGTTTAGTGGTGGTTGTGGTTATATGGAGATCCGTGTGTTTAATGGTGGTTGTGATCTTGTTGTGGTGATATGGACATCTGTGGGTTTAGTGCTGGTTGTGGTTATATGGAGATCTGTAGGTTTAATGGTGGTTGTGATCTTGTTGTGGTGATATGGACATCTGTGGCTTTAATGGTGGTTGTGGTTATATGAAGATCCGTGGGTTTAGTGGCGATTGTGGTTATATGAAGATCCCCGGGTTTAGTGGTGGTTGTGATCTTGTTGTGGTCATATGGACATCCGTGGGTTTAGTGGTGGTTGTGGTTATGGGTTTAGTGGTGGTTGTGGTTATAAGGAGATCCGTGGGTTTAATGGTGGTTGTGATCTTGTTGTGGTGATATGGACATCTGTGGGTTTAGTGGTGGTTGTGGTTATATAAAGATCCGTGGTTTTAATGGTGATTGTGGTTATATGAAGATCCTCGGGTTTAGTGGTGGTTGTGATCTTGTTGTGGTTATATGGACATCCGTGGGTTTAGTGGTGGTTGTGGTTATTGGTTTAGTGGTGGTTGTGGTTATAAGGAGATCCGTGGGTGTAATGGTGGTTGTGATCTTGTTGTGGTGATATGGACATCTGTGGGTTTAGTGGTGGTTGTGGTTATATAAAGATCCGTGGGTTTAATGGTGGTTGTGATCTTGTTGTGGTTATATGGACATCCGTGGGTTTAGTGGTGGTTGTGGTGATATGAAGATCCTCGGGTTTAGTGGTGGTTGTGATCTTGTTGTGGTTATATGGACATCCGGGGTTTAGTGATGGTTGTGGTTATATGGAGATCCGTGGGTTTAATGGTGGTTGTGATCTTGTTGTGGTTATATGGACATCCGTGGGTTTAGTGGTGGTTGTGGCTATATGAAGATCCTCGGGTTTAGTGGTGATTGTGATCTTGTTGTGGTTATATGGAGATCCGTGGGTTTAGTGTTGGTTGTAGTTAAATGAAGATCCTCGGGTTTAGTGGTGATTGTGGTGGTTAAGATCCACAC
Organism: Myxine glutinosa; assembly: GCF_964187855.1. Classification (NCBI taxonomy): domain Eukaryota; kingdom Metazoa; phylum Chordata; class Myxini; order Myxiniformes; family Myxinidae; genus Myxine; species Myxine glutinosa. The sequence continues at coordinate 1,708,711 of NC_136263.1, read as the reverse complement.
ATTGTGAATATTTTTGTATTTTCTGATTCTTTTACACTTCTGCTTTTTCCTGTTCAAGTTCGTCAAATGTGGCTTCAGGAAATTGAATTTTCACCCAATCAGATTACCCATGAACAGACGCTGGCGCACATCCAGGTAACATATATTCACGTGATGTTAATAAGCACGTGACGTGCGCCTTTTGTATCTGTTATCCACGATTCAGGTGCATGGTAAATACTATATGTGGTACTCGCGGTTATCATGGAAAAAAGAGTGTGAAATAGTCCATGCCCACTGGACAAACGATACACCTTGTTGTCTTGTCGACCACTCCACCTGTATGGATTCCAGTGACAGGATGGAAGGAATGAAGAGGCGAACGTTTGAAGATTGCACAATCCCAAGGAAATTGCAAGAAACTGATTTAGCAGTTTATGGCCAAAAATATGGGAATATGCTGGACCATTTCGTTTATGGACGTAAAAAGTTGGGCATCTTGGTCTCATGAATGAACCATTCAATCCCTGGTGGATTCAAACGCACTTTTAAATTGTGGTTATAAATTTAAATTGTGGTTATAAGTTTAAATTGTGGTTATAAATTTAAATTGTGGTTATAAATTTAAATTGTGGTTATAAGTTTAAATTGTGGTTCGAAGTTTAAATTGTAGTTATAAGTTTAAATTGTGGTTATAAGTTTAAATTGTGGTTATAAGTTTAAATTGTGGTTATAAATAAATCTGCATGGAGTAGCCCCAAAACCACTTCCCCTAAAAATGTATCGAGCGACCCTGCAGATCTGGAGGATCAATGGCGTGTGATGTCAGCGCGTATTGTACGCACCTCGGTAAAAGAGGGGATCAATGGCGTGTGACGTCAGCGCGTATCGTACGCACTTCGGTACAAGAGGACATACGGACGGAGCGAACTTGTCTTTGAGCTGCCTTACCTGGGTTCGATACCCGACGCACCTATGAACCGCGATCACATTGGTGTTTTCCATGCAGGGTCCAGATGCTTCACAGAGTGCGCGGTCCTTCGGTTGAACGTGAAGCTGGCCGTCCAGTCTGCGTGCTGGCATTCGTTTGTGCACCTTAAGTATTCCACAGTGTCTTCCGATAGTAGCTGAGCGTGTTATCTCCGGCATCCCCAACAAATTACAAATTCCTTCACAAATGACCTTGAGTTAAACATCAGGCCTAGCCAGCCAGTTCGTGAAAGACTTGTCCCAATCTACCTGGGGGGGCTGGGGAGAGGGGAGGGGGTGGATGCCGAAAAGCTTACCTTCACGGATCCCACCGGCAGTCGTCACCCTGTGATAAATTAACTCAAACAACACGGAATTAAAATGTTCAAACATAAACAGGTTTATTAAAGAAAATACCGGTAACAAAGAAAGCACGATAAAACTAGAATCCTAAATTGAGGGACCCTCCACAAACCTGCAAACCGACAAAGGGAAATATAAAAGAACGAAAATAAATGTCTGCGATTCATTGTGGGGACTTAGCTCAACTCGGCTGGTGTGTCTCGCCAGGAATCGCCAAAGGTCGTCTCAGTCCTTGGCGGGAACGTGCGCTCGTTCGCGTGGGTCAGGCCTCACTGCACGTCCACCCACTGCTGGCCTCGTCACGCTGCAGCGAGCAAGCAGCGCCCGTCCACCCGTCGTTCTTGCCTGGAAAGCCGCGGCTCTTCCTCCTCACGACCACCAGCAAGATCTCACCACCCGGCCGTTCGCGATCGGTTCCAAAATCGGAAAAGGCGAGAAGATGTCGGCACCCAACCGTCCTCTATGGCATCCAGAACGAGAAGCCAAGGAAGAGAGAAAATGTCCGCCGGCGCGTTCCTTTATTGTCCAGGCTCTGACGTCATCTGTGGTGCTTCACCAATCAGCGAGTCGCTTCTTACCAGTCCTTCCCAACAATCAAAACCCCAACCAATCACTGCCCCTCTGGGCGCGGCTCTCAGCCTGCCCATCCTGTGTCCTCTTACCAAGTCGGAGTAATCAGCGGTAGTGCTTGATGCAAGGTTTCCGGTTAGTTTTTATTAATTAGTGTGTTTAAATGCGGGATTCTGGCTAGGTGTCTAGTGCAGTGTCATAAGGAACAAAGGAATAGATTACAGAGGTAACGACACACAGGGGATTAATTTACCCATAACCCTCGCAAATTAACAAGCCCTACCCCTCATGATGGGGACGAATATACAAGCTTAACCCGACAGTCCGGTCTACAGAAATTCCCTACTTATGGTACATCGAGATGGTTCTTCTTCTTCACGACAGTCCGAGCACACTAATCTATACACACTACCTGAAGTCCTGAACTAAGGTATCACAACCCCCCACAAACATAATATATTGTTATGAATTTGGGTAGAGGAATATCTAGAGCCAGATAGATCTGTATAGGTATGCACCCGACTGTCGTGATAGGGAATCTACCTGTAATAAGTTCTATGTTTAGTCCGGTTTGTCGGTCTAAGCTGTATTTGTGTCCCCGCCATGAGGGGGGGGGGGGGCATTGCTTATTAGTGCAGGGATTATGGATAAAGTTCCCTCGTTCATTGTTTCCCCCCTGTCGCCAAACCTTTGTCCCTTATAGCAACGCATTCTCATATAAACACTTAGATAGGTCCTTAGTGCACACATTAATTAGTTCCCCTCCCTTACAATAAGACTGTGGAAGACAAGCAGGCAGCGGCCGCGTACAACACCGGCGTGGGCGTCAGACATTGAGCAGGTCTGGGAGCCACGCCCAGGAGGGCTGTTGATTGGCCAGGGGGAGGGGCGAGCATCACCACAGGACGGGAAGCACTGCCAATGGGAGGGCCCCAGCGCGGTCAGAACCTTCGGGAGGTCGAGAGATGAGGCTCTGGTTGGGGCAGAGAAAGGAGTGACGTCACACGCGAGGTGATAAAAAGGACCTAACCCTAACCCTAACCCTAACCCTAACAACCCTAACAACTTTCCAGAAGCAGATTTACCCACAAGATTAATAATAACTTGTCATTTATATATGTAATTATCTTTAAAATAAAAATACATCCTTTAATATCTCATCTTGTTTCACAACAATATATTTATATTTTCCAATCGTGTGTTTCATATAATTTTCAAATTCCTTCTTACTACATAATGTAGAACAATTATCTCTCCAAAAATTATTTACATCCATTGAATTTAACTTAAATAAAATAAAAGTATTGGCATTGTTTCTTATTGAGCGCCGAGGGAGTTGAAAATATGACTGACGAAGATAAATACAATTACAAGAAGAATGTCTCCCTCTTGTATAGTAGCTATCCATTACTGTTTGGTTTCTCTCATTAACACAATCATCAAAGATAACGAGGTTCTTTTTTGATTTATCTAAATCTTGAGGTGAAGGTATATCATCCGTATTATCACTGAGAAAACAAGTTATGGGTTTTGGTTTCGGTTTTGATTTCTGTGTATCACAAAATAATTGTATTATATTGTTACAGATCGCGGTTTAGATGTTATGATGACCGAGCGGTGGTGTATTACCGCGACCGTTACAGGATCCCTGACTCACCCGATTCACCCAGGACTTTGGCCGGATCGCACCGCAGCTGCTCAATGAGGGGAAAAGACTAAAACGACGAATGCAAAGAGGAAAAGGAATAAAACGAATAGACGGACAGAAGAGTAATTGGATTTATTATTTACACAAGCAAAAAGGAGCAATCAAGGTTTATTTACAACACATAAGACGCAGGTGACACAGTGCAAATTTTAGCTTACCTACAGACTTAATTAAATACCCAGGGACAGAACAAACAAAACAAACTCACGTACACAAGAAGGGTGGAAAGGCAGGAGGTGGATGGCTGGAGGGAGAGGAAAGGTCCAAGGGGGTCCTGCAGCTCAACCGGCGCGTTTAGCAGCCGCCGTTCCTTTATGGTCCTGCTCCAAACCGCCGTTCAGGCCCCCTTTGGCTGTTGGGTGTTCTTGCAGCTGCGGCCTCCGCTGCGTTCCCAGGACTTGTCTGACTCGTTGGTCCACACCCTCAACTCTTTCTTGGTCCCTCACTCTTTACCACCGACTCCTCACCGCAACCAACGCAACCACTTGACCACCACCTCTACTGACTGACTCTTCACCACTCTCCACTTGCCGACCGACTCTCAACCAACTCAGACCAACTCCTCAACTCACTTCCGTTCGCGCCTTTTATAGCGCCTCCAGCGATTCAGCCGCCGGCGTTTTGGACACGCCCATCGGGGTGCTCACCTCGGCCCTGGTTGGTCGCGCGACCCTCGGGCTCCGCCCTGGATGACGACGGGCGGGCACGCCCCTCTTCCCCTCTATGACGAGGTGGAGACACGCCTTTCTTCCCCGACTCGAGCCTCGTGGTCAATAGCGGTTATTGGAGGGGAGGTGATTGGGAATCAAGGGCTCAGCAATGACGAAAGGGGATGTGATAGGAAATGGAGATTTTGGGGATGGGAAGGAAAGGGGATCTATTCTCTTTCACTGGTGCAATGGAGTACTTCAATTAATGGGAGACACAGCCTTACTCTAAAACACAGAATAAGAGATAACTATCAACAGGGGTATTCTATTACTTGGCTGATGTGTATGCTTGTGGACTAATTATGGGATGCCCTTTCACCTTTACACAGCTCCGGAGGTAGGGGGGCGCAGAATAAACAATAATAATAATAGTACAGCACACAATCAAAAAATATACAGTCCTCATCTCCGCAACACTGCACCCTCCTCCTCTTAGGCATGGCCCGGGCCTACAACTTTTACTTTTAGTGTGACACGTAGGTGTAGTTCCCTCTACTTTTAACCTGACCCTGAGTGCGACAGTTTTAAAACATAAATAAATGTGTCCCGCTGCTCCATTGCACCCTGCCTAACAGACTTACGCCCACAGTTAACCGAATTGCGGAATGGTCTTCAAACTATACACTGACGGTGGGAGCATTATTTACAATGACGCTATTTTTATTTACAAAACTAACCCAGGACCTGTGATTGTTCTTTCTGGGGGGGAGACAGTCTGCTCTGCATCAATGCACCATTAAAGCACCTAAAAACGCACCAATACACACCCAAGCACCAATCGGTGCAGTCACCAGAGTTCATCAAAATAAAAACAACAACCCCTAACCCTGCAGGTGGTCTCTTGCTCTTCGGCTCCCTCTGCTGGTTATTATTATTTGGTCTTCCAGATGTTGTCATTCTTTTGCTTTGCTTACTGGTGGCCTATTTGTATTAAAACTTGCACCCAATGTGTCCTTTTTATTTATTTTATTTATGGCCCACAGGGCCGACTAGTGTGGTTCACCTGTGGGGCATCGGTGCCCTGTGGCCAAGGTCCGCCAGCAAGATTTCGGGCCCTCATGGCCGGTTCCAGCAGAGGGGCCATGCCCCAACCCATGGGGTCCATAAGTGGTGCTCGGCCACAGACATGTGGTCCATAATGTGGTGCATCGATGCAGACAGCTGGTTCTGGGAATTTCGGGCGCACAATGGCCGACCCACGCACGCTCCCCTCGGCACCCAATGGCGCACAGGTCATGTGGGAGACCAAAGGGGAAAGACAATTGAGCGAGGGGTAAGGTCACAAGGGTACACATCAATAAGGCAATGCAAGGCGAAATGCGTACGGAGGGCGAAGTGAGAAAGCTCGTCCCTACCGTACGTCACCCCCCTGTCACCTACCCTACCCTTGCCCTTACCCCATATGTACAAAAATCTACACATTTACAAATTCGTCACTACTGTCACGTCTTCCTCATATTTCCCCTATACCAAATTCGTCTCCACAATCCCTCTACTTCAAAATTTGCCATCACCAATTCATCATCAATCCTCATAAGGAGGGAGAGATGGAATTACGCACAATGTCACACCCACGTCATGATGCGTCTCACAATCCAAACATTTGCACAGTAAAAAATAATCAAAACATGGCATGGTGTGGAGTTCCTGTCACCTCAGGTGAGTGGATGCAGATGGTGCGAGGAGACTTCATCCTAACTCCTTTCTAAATGACATTAACACACTTTACACTACCCGGGGTCTTTCCCTGCCAATCCATTGGCCACTTACACTATGGGTTCTACAAACCAATTCCCATTGACCAAACTGTGGTGCTTCTCAATTTGGGGTCTCACTCCCCCGATTCATCTCCCGGTGCCTTCGCACAATTTCTGGGCCGCGACGTGTAGCTCTCCCAGCAGGTCTACCCACCTGCACACCTCCACCACTGTAGTTGCCACCCGAGCTTACCTAGCTCCTCACCCTAACCTAACTAACTGGGGACAGCCCCTCCTGGCTCTGTCACCCCATGGTGCCCTCTGGCACTGGGCTACCCGGGTCCGTCCTCCGGATCCTCGGGCCCCATCCACAACAACTACTACCGGCTCCCAGAGCCCACCTGCGGCCTCACCTGGCCGACATCCTCACAGTGGTGGAGTGCCCAAACCAACTACACACACTAACAGGCTACACTCCCAGCCATTTCCACAACACTAATGCACCCATCCAAAGACCATTCTTTCACTCGCACCACAGATGCCAATATCCAACCACAATTTACCTGTTCCCTCTACCTAACACTTACACTACCCGCCCCGGGTATCCGTGATGGGGGTCCACTCTTCCCCCATTCACACCTTTGCACCATCCACTCCACTCCACAATTTCCACCATACTCACTCCACGACCATCCATTCCAATACTCCATTTATTCCACACAGCCACATACACCTGTTGTTGCACACCTGTGCAATCACCTGGTGCCACCTGCACCCTCCTCCTCTTCCTGGACCAGTTGGTCAACACAACACACATCACCATTACTCACTCATACACTGCTCCACACACCTGTTCAGTTGCACACCTGTGCAATCACACCTGTTCAATTCTCAAACACACGGCATCATCTCAGCTAACTACTCCCCTCTGAAACTTGCGCTTCCCAGTCGTCCCTTTAAACTATTGCGCTCCCACGTCATTATCATCCACACTAAACTACCTGCATCCCCACTACAGGTATCAGTCACTAACTAAACTTAACGTTACCTAATGTCATCTTCGCTAGATCCCTACAATATAACCTAACCCACCCGGGCTAGTTTTCACTGCCATACACCCCATAATCTATTGCGCATTTGCCCCATTCGTGAGGGATGACAGAGTTGCCATCCCACCACATCGGGGCATCTCTCACTACCATCCCCCCAGTCCTCTGACGCTACGAGCCCCCGTCGCAAGAGGTACTGGGTCCTGCCTCGGCATCTAGAGCCGAGGCGATCCATGAGGGCGCCTGCTCGCCGGCATAAGGTCTTATCCGGTCGGCATGGACGATCCGAGGGGGGGTCCGTGGCCCCATTTTGATCTTAATGACCACGTCACAGATTTGCGACAGGACGACTCCTGGGCCTTGCCAAGGGGAGGTGAGTTTTGGGCACCTTCCCTTCCGCCTCCGGGGATTAAAGAACCAAATCTTCATCCCCGGAGCGTATTGACTCCCCTGGCTCTGGTCGTCGTACCTGCGCTTCATCTTGGCTCCCGCCAGATGGAGCTGGCGGCGGGCGAAGGCATGGACCCGCTCCATGCCTTCCTCCAGGTGACGTGCGTAACCCTCCCTTGGCGGTGTGTCCGTGGTGTCTGGCACGGGACCGCATAGCAAGTCGGCGGGAGCCCGTAACTCCCGCCCATACATAAGCAACGCTGGACTGCATGCGGTGGCCCCGTGCTGGCTAGTTCGGTAGGCCATCAACAGGTACGGGAGATGTTCGTCCCAGTCATCCTGACGGGTGGTGGTGAACAATGCCAGTTGTTGGATCAATGTTCGATTGAACCTTTCCACCATCCTGTCAGATTGTGGCCGCAAGGGCGTGGTCCTGGTTTTTCGAATTGACAGGAGTCTGCACACATCTTTTAGTAATTGACTTTCAAAATTTCGACCCTGATCGGTGTGCAGCTCCTGTGGAATCCCGTGCCGACATACAAATCCTTCTACGAAGGCCTGTGCTACTACCCCTGCCTCTTGGTTGGGGAGGGCATAGGCCTCCGGCCACTTGGTGAAATAGTCCATTACAACGAGGATATACTTATTACCTTGGCGGGTGCGGGCAGCGGTCCTAGAATATCCATAGCCACCCGCTCAAGGGGGGCCCCCACCTGATGTAATTGAAGGGGGGCCCTCATCCTCCGTGCTGGTCCCTTTTTGGCAGAACAGGCGTCGCATCTCCGCCACCAGTCCTGTATGTCGCGCCCCATATTCACCCAATAGAACCTCCGGCGGACCCGAGATATTGTCTTTGTCCTGCCCAAATGGCCGCCGGAGCGGGTACCATGCACCTGTTGCAATATGACGTTCTTGAATTTGTCAGGGACTATCACCAGCCAGGAAGTTCTATCAGAGGGAACCTCCACCCACTTGCGATACAAGATGTTGCCTTTCAATTCCAGGGTCTGCCACTGAGCCCAATACGCCTTTGTTTGCGCCCCGAGGGGGGTGACCTCTTCCCCCTTTGGTCTTTGCCCCAATTTGACCCATTGGAACACCGGCCCCAGAACAGGATCCTCCTGCTGGGCCGTGCTCCAAGCCAACTCTCCAAATTCCTCGTCCGCGGTTAGTGGCAAAATTGGCCCTCTCACCCGGGTTGCCCGGACGACGAGAATCGGGGCAGAATCGCCCAATTGTTCCCTCTCCTCGTGTCTCGCACAAAATTTGCAGTTTTCCCCCAGACAAGGACGCCGAGAGAGTGCGTCCGCATTACCATGGGCCTTCCCGGCCCTATGGGCCACATCAAAATCGTACTGCTGCAACTTTTCCAACCACCTTGCAATTTGGCCCTCCGGTTCCTTGAACCGAAGGAGCCATTGCAAGGAGGAATGGTCAGTTCTAACCAAAAATTTCCGCCCGTACAGGTACGGGTGGAAATTGTTCATGGCAGCCAGCATAGCCAATAACTCTTTGCGAGTGACGCAATAATTTCGCTCGGGCCTACTTAAGGCCCGACTATAGTAACCAATCACTCTCTCCACGCCCTCCTGTGTCTGAGACAAAACTGCGCCCAATCCTTCCTGGCTCGCATCCGTGTCCAGGGTAAATGCCCCGTTGCTAGTGGGGTAAGCTAGAAGGGGTGCGGATGTTAGACACCCCTTCAATTTTTGGAAGGCCTCGTGGCACTCCCGTGTCCAATTATATCGCGTCCCCTTCTCCGTAAGCCGGTGGAGGGGACGGGCCAACTCCGCAAATTTCGCCACAAAGCGCCAGTAGTAGGAGCAGAGTCCCAAAAATCCCCGCACCTCCTTGATGGTACGTGGTGCGGGCCACTCCTCTACCGCTTTAATTTTGTCTGGGTCCGTTTTTACCCCCTCGCGGCCGATCACGTGACCTAGATAGGCCACCTCTCTTGCAAACAAAGTGCACTTACTCGGGTTCAGCTTCAACCCTGCCTGTCTGAGGCACCCGAACACCTGGTCCAAATTAGCTACTGCCTGGGGGAACGTTTTGGCATGTACTAGGACGTCATCCAGGTACACCAGGCATGATTGCCATGGCATGCCGCCTAGTACATGTTCCATCAATCTTTCAAAGGTGGCGGGGGCGTTACACAAACCAAACGGCATCACAGTAAACTGATACAGTCCCTTACCTGTGGAAAATGCCGTTTTCTCCTTCCCTGCCCTATCCATCTCCACCTGCCAATACCCACTCTTGAGGTCCAAAGTTGAGAACCAATTTGAGCCCGCAACGGCATCGAGGGTGTCATCAATCCTTGGCAGGGGATATGAGTCCTTGAGTGTCACGTTGTTTAGCTGGCGATAGTCCACGCAGAACCGCGTGGTCCCATCTTTCTTTTTGACCAGCACAACAGGTGACATCCAAGGACTTCCCGAGGGCTCGATCACACCTGCGTCGAGCATTTTTTCAACCTGCTCGTCAGCTTCCGCCCTCTTGCTCCAAGGGAGCCGTCGGGCGGCCTGACGAATAGGCCGGGCCTCACCGGTGTGGATCTGATGTTTCACCAGGCCCGTACGTCCAATATCCTCGGTGGACAAGGAGAAGAGGTCCAAATGGGACCCAACCAGTTTGTGTAAGGCCTCCCTCTGGGTACCTCCCAACTCTACACTACTACGATTTACCATCTCGCAAATGGGATCGGGCCAATTCCTAGAACTTATTGAAGGCTCCCCCTGGGGCCGGCTCGGCTGGATGTTCTCGCCCCTCACTGACGCGACTTCTCTAACTGGGGTGCAGCCAGCTACCTTCGTGCCCCTCACTATAGTGCGTGGTTCTGTGCTAATATTAATTACTCGGACGGCCACCACCGGCCCGTCCGTTTTTACAAGGGTACGGCCCACGATTAAACCAGGTATGGATAGCGCTGCCACCGGTTCGACCAGGCCGCAGGATTCCTGCCATGTCGGGCGAGCTGACCATCGGGCCGGCACTATGGCCTCGGCCCCCGGAGGGATGGTCACGGCCTCAGGAGCCTCCAGCTCCACCCTCTCGGCCGTGCTCACCCCCTCCAATGGTAGCTCTTCCACTCCCCATCGCAGGATCCCCCGACTCAAGTCGATTTTACAACCGCTGGCAGTCAACAAATCCAACCCTATTAAGCATGGGTCGCACACCTCCGCCACCCAAACCTCTATCTCTTGCTTTACCGATCCCAACTTGAGGGTCACAAAACCACGCCCTATGATCGGAGCCGTTGCCCCGGTAGCCAACTGCAAACTATGATTTTCCAGACGCTGGATTTTACCCCAGCCGTCTGCACTCGAATTAAGGACCACGGGGCTGATGATCGTGGCGCTGGCTCCCGTGTCCACCACGGCGTCCACCCCCACGCCGGCAATTTTGCACCGAATTGTCAAACTACCCGTCCCAATTCGGCCACAATGAATGACCTGTCGCGTCAACGAGGGCTTCTCCCCATCCCCTACTGCCGAACACCGCCCTGCATGCCCGGCACGTTCTAGTTTCCCGGGCCCTGGCGGGGGGGTGTCTGAGGTCGGCTAGGCCGATCTATACGGGGCGGAGTTGAGGGCATCGGTTGGCGGGAAACGTCCCGGCGCGGAGCTCGACACTCCCATGCACGGTGACCCATCCGAGCACAATTATAGCACCTCACCTGGTAAGGTGCTTGCCTCCGGTATTCCAAATTCCCCCCCCCCCCTGTATGTCCGAATTGGGGTACTCTGTCGGGGACTACCGGGTGCCACCGCTGGGGCCGCCTGCCATGGTCCAGGTCCCGCCAGGCGCCGATCCACTAACCTCTGGACCATGCTCTCCAGGTCAGGGCCCCCGTCGGGGGCGGGCCCCCTTGGGGGGCCGCCCCCCATCACGGGCCCCATCTGACGCACCGCCACTGCGTGGCGCCCGCCTCCCCGGGCCAGGGGCCTCGCTGCTTCCCAACGGGCTGCAGCGTCGGCCGCCTGACTCATGGTTTGCGGGCGCCACATGGCGAGCTGTTGCCGGAGCTCCAGATCCGGAAGGGCCTGAATAAAGTGATCCAGCGCCAGGCTTTCCTGGGAACTCGCTGCCATGTCCGCGTGTGCAATCCCGACCGCGCGGCGAATATCGTGAGCAAGTTCCCCGATGGTCTCCTGGGGCTTGCGTTTTCGCTGCGCAAGTTGGGCTTTAACAAGCTCGCTTTGCTGTTCAATGCCGAACCGATTAATTAATGCCGCACGGAGAGCTGGCAGGGTGAGAGCACCCGGTGGTAAAGCCGTCAGCACCTCCGCCGCCGCACCGCGCAGTGCCCCCACCAGGTGTACTCCACCTTCGTCCGGATTCCAACCGTTGCCTTTACACACGTACTCAAACTGCGCCAGGTACGCCCTCAAATCACTCTTGCCGTCATACGGCGCGAGTGGGACCTTGTGGGCGCCCGAAGGTCGGACCCCGCGCGTCACTCCTTGCGGGATCAACGCGGGACCAACCCGTTCGGGCTCCCACAGTACGTTATTCCCGGGGGGCTCCCGCGCGTCCCCCGTCCCTCCAAACACTACCCCTCCTGGTGTCGATGCCTGGGTCGCCCCTCCGCAACCCGCTACCCACGCCATACCCCCACATCCTTGCTCACCAGCACCCCCCTCACTCCCCATAGCCAAACCTCCTTGCACACCTCCCCTGTCCATCCACTCCGGACCAGTCATACATCTTACCATTGGTCCCTCACGAACACCCGGGTCTACACCACCCCCCAAGCCGACTGAATCTCCCCTCACATCATATACATTGCCACTCACCTCCGTACCTCGTCGTCGCACCTCCTCTGCCACCTGCAAACTTTTTATTTGGTTAGTGAGCACCTCATCATGATTTGAACACAGACCTTGTTCATATTCCATGACTTCCTCCTTTATCTCCCTCTTAGTTTCCCTCCGTCTCTTCTTAATTTCACTCACCCCCTCTTCCACCTCCTCTAATTTTTCCTTTACCTCCTTCATCTCCCTGTGCGCCCCCTCTATCTCTTCCTCTAACGCCACTTTAACCGTTTCTATGTGCGTCCTCACCTCTCGGTCCTTCGTCTCTATTACTTCTGTCACCTCTTCCAACTTCTTCGTCAACCCCTCATGTACCATCTGACATTCCTTCTGTGTCGCTATTAATTCATTTTTTATGTCTTTTTGTGTCGCTTTTAACCCCCCGATTATTGCAGTGTTCTTTTCCACTTGGTCCGCTAGTTCCCTTTGTCCGACTGTCAGCTGTTCTACTCCCTTCGTCAGATCCTCTATGCCCCCCTGTAACCTAGCCGTATTATTCCTCACTTCTTTCTCCATACGCTTCTCACCTCGCTTTACCTCCTCGCGTAGCCCCGAGACCTCCTCACCCACACCTCGTCGTATCTCCTCTTTCATCTCCCCCATCTCTTTTGTAGATGCCACCCTCATCTGTCCCAATTCATCCCTCTGAGCATCCAGTTTACTTTCTAACCCGATTTGCACCTCCTCTATCTGGTTTCCCATTCGTTTGATTTCCCTGGCAGATTGTTCCCCTAGTTCCCGCAATTTGTCCTCCATCCTATTTTCTAGCCCCATTAACCCATTTTTCATCCCCTCTATCTGATTCTCCTGGGCAGCCATTCTATTTTCCACCCCCGTTAACCCATGTCTCACCTCTTTTATCCCGTTGTCTAACCCCTCAAAATTATTGTCTAACTTCTCACCGGTACCCCTCGCTTCGTCCCTCATTACCCCCATTTGCTCACTCTGCAGTTTGAGGGACGCCTGCATTTGCGCCATAAATTGCTCCATGAGGGCCTGCATTTGGGCCATCCCTCCCACTTGTGCAGCGGGTGCGGCCGCCGTAGCTACGTGCGAGGCGCCATTTTGTGCGTCTGATACTCCCTCAACCGCCTCCTCATTGCTCCCCTCCATTTGATCCTGGGTTACTCCTAACCCCTCTATCTCTCCCACCGGCATCCCGTCGCCTTGACCAGCCATGGCGCGATTTCAAAATTCGGGTTTTATAAAACAAAACAAATTTCGTCCGCTCCAAATTTTGACCAAATTTTTTTTTTTTAGATGTTTTAAAAATTTGGTTCGGGCCCCGAATCTCACTCCCAGACACCAATTGTTACAGATCGCGGTTTAGATGTTATGATGACCGAGCGGTGGTGTATTACCGCGACCGTTACAGGATCCCTGACTCACCCGATTCACCCAGGACTTTGGCCGGATCGCACCGCAGCTGCTCAATGAGGGGAAAAGACTAAAACGACGAATGCAAAGAGGAAAAGGAATAAAACGAATAGACGGACAGAAGAGTAATTGGATTTATTATTTACACAAGCAAAAAGGAGCAATCAAGGTTTATTTACAACACATAAGACGCAGGTGACACAGTGCAAATTTTAGCTTACCTACAGACTTAATTAAATACCCAGGGACAGAACAAACAAAACAAACTCACGTACACAAGAAGGGTGGAAAGGCAGGAGGTGGATGGCTGGAGGGAGAGGAAAGGTCCAAGGGGGTCCTGCAGCTCAACCGGCGCGTTTAGCAGCCGCCGTTCCTTTACGGTCCTGCTCCAAACCGCCGTTCAGGCCCCCTTTGGCTGTTGGGTGTTCTTGCAGCTGCGGCCTCCGCTGCGTTCCCAGGACTTGGCTGACTCGTTGGTCCACACCCTCAACTCTTTCTTGGTCCCTCACTCTTTACCACCGACTCCTCACCGCAACCAACGCAACCACTTGACCACCACCTCTACTGACTGACTCTTCACCACTCTCCACTTGCCGACCGACTCTCAACCAACTCAGACCAACTCCTCAACTCACTTCCGTTCGCGCCTTTTATAGCGCCTCCAGCGATTCAGCCGCCGGCGTTTTGGACACGCCCATCGGGGTGCTCACCTCGGCCCTGGTTGGTCGCGCGACCCTCGGGCTCCGCCCTGGATGACGACGGGCGGGCACGCCCCTCTTCCCCTCTATGACGAGGTGGAGACACGCCTTTCTTCCCCGACTCGAGCCTCGTGGTCAATAGCGGTTATTGGAGGGGAGGTGATTGGGAATCGAGGGCTCAGCAATGACGAAAGGGGATGTGATAGGAAATGGAGATTTTGGGGATGGGAAGGAAAGGGGATCTATTCTCTTTCACTGGTGCAATGGAGTACTTCAATTAATGGGAGACACAGCCTTACTCTAAAACACAGAATAAGAGATAACTATCAACAGGGGTATTCTATTACTTGGCTGATGTGTATGCTTGTGGACTAATTATGGGATGCCCTTTCACCTTTACACAGCTCCGGAGGTAGGGGGTGCAGAATAAACAATAATAATAATAGTACAGCACACAATCAAAAAATATACAGTCCTCATCTCCGCAACAATATCTTCAATATTATAATCATTTAGTTTGTTTTGAATATTAAATAAACCGATAATGTCTTCCTTTTTAAGACCCGCATTAAAACCCTGTGAGAGTAGTTGATACTCAGGTTGAAAACTTGACTTCGTAAAAATTATTAAATTATCATAATCTAAAAAATTAGGACTAAAGAGCATCTTTAAAAGCAAACAGGTTTTTCCGCATCCGCTTGAACCAACTATTAAACATCTCAATGAATTTGGAAGATTTTTATGGTTATTAAATTTTATCTTATTTTCCCAAACGGGTAAAAAATCATAAATAAATTTTTTGGAGATTTTTTAGAAACTCTATATTTTATCCTGAGTTCAGGTTTAATTTCAAAATAACCCATTATGTTATTTATATAGTATTGTAGCGACCCATGGGTCCCCCAAGCAAGACCAGCATCAGAATCTCCTTGCTCCAGCCGGTGACGTCACCGGCGGGAACCACGGCACCAGAGTGGCTGGTCACGTGACCACCAAAGCGTGCCGCGCGTGCGGGTATAATCAGCTACACCTGTTGATCACGTGACCACCGTAGCACGCCTCGCTTGAGAGGCGTGGCTTTCGGTTTCGGTTTCGGTTTCTGGTTGTGCTTTATAATGCAGCCCGATAAATGGGCTTTTCAGTGTTCCCGAGTTGGTTTTGAGAATAAATATCTTCTCGGACGAGTTTGTGTCCTGCCCGTCATTTTGTCCGTCTCATGCTGGAGCCCGGGCTCCTTCACTGGTGACCCCGAATTTGCAACACGCGATGGACACCGCAGTGTCCCTCAAGCTGCCCACCTTCTGGGAAGCACATGCCGCCGTCTGGTTCGCGCAGGCGGACTCCCAGTTCGCCCTGCGTGGCATCACGGAGGACGCCACCCGCTACCATTACGTGGTCGCCGCGCTCGGCTCCGTGACCGCCACCCGCTGCCTGAGCTTCCTCCAGAACCCGCCCGCTGACGGCAAGTACGACGCCATCATGGCACTTCTGCTGGGCGCGTTCGCCCTCTCCCCGGCTGAGCACGCACGACGCCTGCTCGACCTACCTGAGCTCGGCGATACGCACCCGTCCGAACACATGGACTACATGCTCGCGTTGCTCGGGGAGCACCCCTCGGATTTCCTGTTTCAGGAGCTCTTTCTTCGCAAGCTCCCGGCCCCGGTACGGGTCGCCCTGGCAGGTACGACCATCGTAAACCCCTGCGACCTCGCCAGGGAGGCCGACAAGATCGCTTCGGCAAGCCAGCTCGCCGGAACGGCGAGCCAGCTCGTCGGGGTGGCGGCCGGGAGCCTTCCCGCCCACCCGCCCGATGCCCGCGACGCAGTTTCCTTCCCGGAGACCGCCGGGCCGGCATGACTGGCAGCGGCGACACCGCGTCGCCTGGTCCCGACGCGTCGACCGGAGCCCCCGCCGGACCCGGCCTGGTGCTATTTCCACGCCAGGTTCGGGCGGCAGGCCCGATCATGCCGACCCCCATGCACGTTCGGCAAGTCGGGAAACGGGCGAGCCGGCGTTCCCTCCCAGCAATGAACGCCGGCCGTTCCGGAAACCTGCTGTTCATCGCGGACCGAGCGTCGGGGCGGCGTTTCCTCTGCGACACTGGCGCCCAGCTGAGCGTCATTCCCGCTTTGGCGGAGGACAGGCGGGCCGCCGTTTGCGGCCCCCCACTGGTCGCGGCCAACGGCTCCGCCATCCGCACCTTTGGCCCACGCACCGTCGCCCTCCGCTTCGGCAGCCAGCTCTTTCACTGGGAGTTCGTGACGGCGGATGTCCCCATGGCTTTGCTCGGGGCCGATTTCCTGTGCGCCCACGGGCTGCTGGTCGACGTGAAACGCCGGCGTCTCGTCAACGCCGAGACTTTCAGCTCCCTGGCATGCGCCTTGAGCCGGGCCGCACCCACCGAGTTTTCCTGCGCCCTCCCATTGGCGGACGACTTCGCACGTCTCCTCGCGGAGTTCCCGGCCCTCACACGGCCGACGTTTTCGGCCATCGCGGTGCGGCACGGCATCGAGCATCACATCCCCACTACGGGCCCACCGGTGTACGCCCGGGCTCGCCGTCTCGACCCCGCCAAACTCGCCGTCGCCAAGGCCGAGTTCACGGCGCTGGAGCGCCTCGGCATCGTGCGGCGCTCCGGCAGCGCCTGGGCCTCGCCGTTGCACATCGTCCCGAAGCCGGGGGGCGGATGGCGGCCATGCGGCGACTACCGCTGCCTCAACGACGCCACTACCCCCGACAGGTACCCCGTCCCGCACATCCAGGATTTTTCCGCCCGGTTGGCGGGGCGGACCATTTTTTCTAAAGTGGACCTGATTCGGGGGTACCACCAGGTGCCCGTCCGCCCGGCCGACATCCCAAAGAAGGCCCTGATCACACCTTTCGGCCTCTTCGAGTTCCTCCGGATGCCCTTCGGCCTCAAAAACGCGGCGCAGGCGTTCCAGCGCCTGATGGGCGGTGTGCTGCGCGACCTGCCGTTCCTCTTCACCTACCTGGACGACATCCTCATCGCCAGCACGTCCAGAGCCGAGCACCTCCTCCACCTCCGGATGCTCTTCGGCCGCCTCAGCGAGCACGGCTTGATTGTCAACCCGGCCAAATGTCACTTTGGTGCGGCGACGATCGACTTTTTGGGCCACCGCATCACCCGGAACGGCGCTGTGCCGCTGCCGGCCAAAGTCGAGGCCATCGCCGCTTTCCCGTGCCCCCGCTCCGTCAAGGCGCTGCAGGAGTTCCTCGGGATGGTGAACTTCTATCACCGCTTCGTGCCGCGAGCGGCGCAACTCATGCGGCCCTTGTACGCCGCCCTCCGCGGCCAGCCGGCGAAGCACGACGTCGTCTGGTCCACGGACATGGACGCGGCTTTTGCCGGCGCGAAACGTGCCCTCGCCAACGCCACGCTGCTGGCCCACCCAGTACCCCATGCCCCCATCGCCCTCACCATGGACGCCTCCGACTACGCCGTGGGCGCGGTCCATGAACAATGGGTGAATGGGGCGTGGCAGCCGCTCGCGTTCTTCAGCCGGCAACTCCTGCCCAACGAGCTGAAGTACAGCATGTTCGACCGCGAGCTCCTCGGCCTGTACCTGGCCGTCCGCCATTTTCGCCACCTCCTGTGGCCTTTGTCGACCACAAGCCATTGATTTTCGCAATGGCAAAGGTCACGGAGCTGTGGTCGGCCCGCCAGCAGCGCCACCTCTCCGCCGTGTCGGAATACACCACGGACATCCGGCACGTCGCCGGGAAAGACAACACCGTGACCGACTGCCTTTCTCGGGCCGGCGCCAATGCCGTCCACCTCGGTGTGGATTTCGCCCTGATAGTGACGGACCAGGCCACTGACGGCACGGTGCAGGTGCTCAGGGTGGCAGACACGGGCCTCCGCTTGGCTTACGTCCCCTTCGCGGGCACGGTCCTGCTTTGCGACGTCTCCCAAGGCCGACCGCGCCCCGTCGTGCAGGTCTCCTGGCGGCGCCGCATTTTCGCTTCCCTCCACGACCTCTCGCACCCAGGCCTGAAGGCGTCCCAGAAGCTGGTGTCGGCACGCTTTGTCTGGCACGGGTTGCGACGGGACGTCCGCGACTGGGCCAACGCCTGCACAGCCTGCCAGCGGGCCAAGGTCCACCGTCACACCCTGGCTCCGTTGGCTCCTTTCACCGTGCCCGAGCGGCGTTTCGACCACGTCCACGTGGACCTGGTGGGTCCCCTGCCCCCATCGCGGGGGTTCACCCACCTGCTCACCAAGGTGGACAGGACCACCAGGTAGCCGGAGGCCGTGCCCCTCACCTCCACCACCACCACCGACGTGGCGCAGGCGTTCATCGCCACCTGGGTCGCGCGCTTCGGCGCACCGGCGGACATCTCGTCCGACCGCGGCCCACAGTTCACGTCTGAACTTTGGGGCGCAGTCGCCCGCTCGTTGGGAGTCACTCTGCACCGCACCACGGCCTACCACCCCCAAGCCAACGGGTTGTGTGAGCGGTTTCACCGCTCCATGAATGCCGCACTCATGGCCGGCCTCCAGGACGACCGGTGGGCCGACCGGCTCCCGTGGGTCCTTTTGGGCCTCCGCACGGCCCCCAAGGAGGACCTCCAGGCGTCCACCGCCGAGCTGGTGTACGGCCAGACTCTCCGCGTCCCGGGCGAGTTCATGCCCGATGCCACCAGCCCCTGGTCCGCCGCGCACCAGCGCACGGACTTCCAGGAAGCCGCCCAACATTTTGCCTCGGTGCCAACGTCCCGCCACGGCGACCCCCACTCCTACGTCCCCCCAGCACTCCGCACGGCGGAGTACGTCTTTGTGCACCACGACGCGCACCGGGGGCCGCTCCGGCCACCTTACGACGGACCCTTCCGGGTCCTACGCCGGGACAACAAGGCCTTCATCGTCAGCATCGGCGGCCGGGCGGACCGGATCTCACTGGACCGCCTCAAACCGGCCCACATGGACGTCGGCCAGCTGCCACAGCTGGTTCTACCACCGCGGCGCGGCCGCCCCCCGTCCACTACACCGCCCGTCCGACCACCCACCACCACACCGGACCCCTCCCCCCCCCCCCCCCCCCGGGACTGGCCAGGGGTCGTTTCGGTCGGGTCATCCAGACCCCCCTCAGGTTGACCTCCCTGGACCAAGTCCATTCTGGGGGGGCGTGTGTAGCGACCCATGGGTCCCCCAAGCAAGACCAGCATCAGAATCTCCTTGCTCCAGCCGGTGACGTCACCGGCGGGGAACCACGGCGCCAGAGTGGCTGGTCACGTGACCACCAAAGCGTGCCGCGCGTGCGGGTATAATCAGCTACACCTGTTGATCACGTGACCACCGAAGCACGCCTCGCTTGAGAGGCGTGGCTTTCGGTTTCGGTTTCGGTTTCTGGTTGTGCTTTATAATGCAGCCCGATAAACGGGCTTTCCAGTGTTCCCGAGTTGGTTTTGAGAATAAATATCTTCTCGGACGAGTTTGTGTCCTGCCCGTCATTTTGTCCGTCTCATGCTGGAGCCCGGGCTCCTTCAGTATCTTGTATTAACATTTCCAGTAAAATTATTTTGAATAATAAATATCATTAAACCCTTATACATTTCCTCAATACAAATAGTCTCTTCCCTTGTAAGAAATGGTGTATTATCATCATAATGCTTAACATTCATCTCTCTTATTAATCTTGTAATGTAATTCATTTTTGGTTCTAATTTAAAAGAGTTACATATTTTTTTATATTTCTTTTCATTAATAATTAAAATTAAATCACAGAAAATACATTGTTTATATGAACCCTCATTATTAAGCCCTATTCTGTTACAACGGCGGCAGATTTCTAAATCATCATATGGAGAGTCTGGAAATTCTAAATCTCCTTCAGAATTTACCATATTTAAACAGTAAATTTTTACTTAAACTAAACGCAAGTTTTTTAGCTAATAAATACAATGTTTCAAAACACAAAAGATAAATTTCAATCAATTTTTACTTCGGTGAAAGATATAGAAAAATATGTCAAAGTTATTAAATTGAACAAAGATAAATATGGAAATTATTGGATAAAACCTATAATGGAAAATAACATGAGCCCTTCTATTTCATTTAAAGGAAGAGCTCTAACTATGCCTGGAAAGACATCTATTAAAGTATATTATCTAACAAAGGTTTCTCCTCTACTCACAGCAATTTATTCAAAGCTTGAAAAAGTGATCGGACGCGACATGAGTTGGGCTTTTAAAATAAATGATAAGACCATCAACAATACACGTGGAGAAATTTGTATTTTCTTTAATAATCCAAAGTGTGTAGATCTAAGTAAAATGAATGATGTTAATATTTCTGGTGAAATGTCATTTCGTTCTATGATAATTAGAGATTATATTAAGATAACTTTCGATATTAAAAATGTAGAGATTGAATCCGTTAATGAAAGAAAGCATATTGATATAGATGGTAAGGTTTTTTCTACTAATTAAATATGTACAGTAGCGAAGATTTTAGTGATTCATTGAGTGATAGTGATTTTAGTGATTCATTGAGTGATAGTGATTTTAGTGATTCATTGAGTGATAGTGATTTTAGTGATTCATTGAGTGATAGTGATTTTAGTGATTCATTGAGTGATAGTGATTTTAGTGATTCATTGAGTGATAGTGATTTTAGTGATTCATTGAGTGATAGTGATTTTAGTGATTCATTGAGTGATAGTGATTTTAGTGATTCATTGAGTGATAGTGATTTTAGTGATTCATTGAGTGATAGTGATTTTAGTGATTCATTGAGTGATAGTGATTTTAGTGATTCATTGAGTGATAGTGATTTTAGTGATTCATTGAGTGATAGTGATTTTAGTGATTCATTGAGTGATAGTGATTTTAGTGATTCATTGAGTGATAGTATTTCAATGGACTCGGAAGATTTTACTATTACATTATACTTGGCTGATAGTGATGATAGTGATTCATTGAGTGGTAGTATTTCAATGAACCCAGAAGATTTTACTATTTCAATGAACCCAGAAGATTTTACTATTTCAATGGGTGATAGTGATTCATTGAGTGATAGTGATACTGTGTGCTCAAATGATAGCTATGAGAATAGCTTTCTTGATGATGATTTTATTGTTGAATTTTGTGATGGTATTGATGATGATGATTTTAGTGTTGAGTTTAGTAATTAAAAAGCACTTTACTTTTAGTATACCTGTAAAAAGGTGTTTTACTTTAAGTATAGTTTCATATATAAAAAGCCTGCAAAAAGGCACTTTCTTCTAAGCACAGTTTCTTCGATAAGTGTTTTACTTTAAGCACAGTTTCATCTTTTTAAAAAGCCTCTAAAAAGGTGTTTTACTTTAAGTATAATTTTGCGATATAAATATGATTTATTGCGACATTTGCGAACAAGAATATAAACAATACAAAAGACACCTTAAAACTAACAAACACACATTTAATCTACTTCACCTACTAGCTCCTATTCAGAAGGAAAAAAAACACTGTTCTGTCTGTAATAAAAAATATCCTCAAGAAAGGCTTCGAAATACATCTTAAAACAAATCTACATTTATCAAATTTTATCACAACTAAAAATTCTGATGGCGCTTTCAAAGGACATATTAAAATAAGAGTCTTTAACTTAAAACCTCCCAAACCAAAGTCTATAGTTGATGCTGTAGAAATAAAACCTGCAGTTCAAACGTTGATTGAAAAAGCAATAAAAGAAATAAAATCATTTAAATTCTATATGGGAGTAAAATTAGAAATGTCAAAAGATGGAGGAGTTATAGATACACCATACATGAGAACTGAGCCACACTTTATATCATCATATCAAGATTTTAAAACAACGGGAGTCTATGATGAACTTATTAAAGAAGAGCAAGATGTGGATAATTCAATCGTTGGAAGTGGATTCAATATAGGAAAAATTATTTTCATTGACATTCATATTCTTAAATCAGATCCTCTAAAAGCTTCTTCTTACATTGATTTACCCAGTGTTATCAAAAATAGAAAAGCAGTTATCAATATCAAAAATAAAGACAATAAATGTTTTCTCTGGTCTATTCTAGCACACTTACAGCCACAAGATAGTCATGTTGAAAGAGTATCTCATTATAAAAAATATGAGAAGACGTTGAATACAAAAGATCTAAATTTTCCAATGACTTTAAATGATATTCCTAAATTTGAAAAGATGAATAATTTATCAGTTAATGTTTATGGTCTAACAGAAACAAACAACGTTCTGGTTTTAAAGATTTCTGAAAATTATAAAAAAGATCAAACTCATATTAATCTTCTATATTTTAATTCAGAGGAAAATTCACATTGTACATACAGTACATCAAAGATATTACAAAATTAATAAAACCACAAGTATGTAAAAGAACAAATAAAATATATATTTGTATGCGTTGTCTTAACTTCTTCAATTCACAAGAAAGATTAGATAAACATTCAAATTATTGTGGTGAACATACATCAACGGTAATCAATATGCCTAAAGAAGGCTCAAAGATCTCATTCAAAGATGAAAAGAAAACGATCAAACATCCGTTTGTAATATATGCTGATTTTGAAAGTATTCTAGAAAAAATAGATACTGCTTCTCCAGATCCAAAAGAATCATACACAAATAAATATCAAAAACATACTCCTTGTGGTTTTTGTTATTATATCAAATCATATGAATATAACAAGTTAGAGGAGTATAGAGGCTCAAATGCCCCAGAGGAGTTTGTGAAATGACTAGAAAAAGACTGTGTTCGATTAACCAAGATAATGAGAGAAACCAATAAACCAATGTCCTTGACAAGTGAAGAGAAAAGGGAATTTAGAAAAAACAATGTTTGTCATATTTGTGAGGAAAAAATTGGTGAAGGTCTAAAGGTTAGAGATCATTGTCATCTCACTGGTAAATATAGAGGTCCGGCTCATCAAAGTTGTAATATTAATTATAAACTCCCCTCTTTCATTCCTGTATTTCTTCATAACAATGCTCATTATGATATGCATCTATTTATTAATGAACTTTCAAAGACATCTGGAGACATTTCAGCAATTCCTAACACGGATCAGAAATACATTTCATTCACAAAAACAATTCATACATCTCCTATAACTCATATCAGATTTCTTGATACATTTAAATTCATGGCAAGTCCATTGGCTAACTTGGTTCAAAATCTAAAAGAGTTCCAATGTCTTTCAGAGTATTTTTCAGATAAAGATTTACTAACACAAAAGGGAATTTACCCCTCTGACTATATGGACTCATTTGAGAGATTCAATGAAACACAACTTCCTTCAAAAGAAAATTTCTATAATAAATTAAATAATAGTCATATATCTGATAAAGATTATGTACATGCACAAAATGTTTGGGAAAAATATAACATCAAGAATCTTGGCGAGTATCACGATTTGTATCTCAAAACTGATGTGCTTTTATTGGCTGATGTATTTGAGGTTTTTAGATCTGTTTGTCATGCTGGATATGGATTGGATCCTGCTCACTACTACACAGCGCCTGGATTGACTTGGAGCGCGATGCTGAAAATGACGAAACAAGATTTGGATTTGGTAACCGATGCTGATATGCTTTTGATGATTGAAAAGCCCAAAAGAGGTGGGATTTCACAAGTCTGCTCGAGCAGATACGCAAAAGCAAATAACAAATATCTTCCGAATTATGATTCAACGAAAGAAAGTTCTTACTTGATGTACTATGATGCGAACAACCTGTATGGCTGGGCAATGTCTCAGGCTCTCCCTTATGGTGGACTTAGATGGGTAAATGAAAAAGACTGCAAAAAGGTTTTACAAGATGTTTGTATCTCTACACAAAGAATTGGATGATTCAAAGGTCGGTTATTATTTTGAAGTTGATTTAAAATATCCTGAAGAACTTCATATCAAACATAAAGATCTTCCATTTGCTTGTGAGAAAGAAAGTCCAAAGAAAGAATGGTTGAGTGATTATCAACAATCGTTTGATGTAAAAGGTGAATCAACAGAAAAATTACTTACTACATTGTACAACAAGAAAAATTATGTTCTACACCAAAGAAATTTACGACAATATTTATCAAAAGGTCTGAGAATAGAGAAGATCCAAAGGGTCTAAAGTTCAATCAAAGTCATTGGTTAAAGGAATACATTGATTTTAATACACAAAGAAGAGCAGAGTCAAAAACAGATTTTGAGAAAGACTTTTATAAATTGATGAATAATGCGGTCTTTGGTAAGACTATGGAGAATGTGAGGAAAACACAAAATATCAGACTGGCAACATCTTGGGAACAAGCATCAAAATTGATTAATAGACCGAGTTTTACGAGAGCTGAGGTCTTTACTGAGAACTTTTGTGCGATCCATTTGGTTAAAGAGAGTATTGAAATGGACAAACCTATTTATATTGGAACATCAATTCTTGATTTATCAAAGTCATTAATGTATGATTATTTTTACAATAACTTGAGGAAGAAATATCAAAATGATGTTAATCTACTTTATATGGATACAGATAGTTTTACATTGAAAATTAATACTGACGATGTTTATTCAGACATGAAAGAGGACATTAATATCTATGACACTAGTAATTATAGTACAGAGAGTGAGTTGTTCTCTTCTAAAAATAAAAAGGTGATCGGAAAGTTCAAGGATGAATTCGGAGGAAGTATTATGAGTGAACTTGTGGGATTGAGGTCAAAGGCCTATGCTTATAAATACATTGTGAATAACGTTGAAAAGGCTGATAAGAAGTTAAACGGTGTGTGGAAATGTAACTCATTGATTGGGACTAGTAACGAAGCAGATAGACGATTTCGTAAATGAGTGTCAGGAATGTGCACGAACATGGTAATCTCTTGTCCACCTGGTCACAGCCCCAGGCTGGAGCACCCCCCTATTGTTTGGTAAATGGAACTCGCAGCAGGAGGGGAGCGAGCTGGTGCCAGTGAGGCGACCGAGTAATGTTTGCGGAGAACGGATTAGAAGCAGCGGAGAAGGGATTACGATTTCAGCGCACAGAGGATTAACTGGAGCTTGCCCATATAAACAGAAGAGACTTGGAGTCAAGCAGCACTCATCCTCAGAAGCCCTGCCCGACGGAATGAACGCGTACCACGGGTTCGGCGCTGCAGCCACGAAAGAGGGACTATGCGGATAGAGTTACCTGGTCCATTGAGTTAAACGGTATTATTTGGTATTGGAATGAAGTGAACTACCAGTTAATAAAGTTGTGATCTTTTGTAAACCTGTGACATCATTGGAGTCTTGAGTCTCACCCACACTTCCACGACAATCTGGAGGCACCGCTGGATTTCGAGTGGACGTCGCCAAGGTAAGCATGGCGTCTTGAGGATGGTCCATTACGAAATACGAACTTGAAGTTAATTCTTCGAATCATGGTGGAGGATGTGTGTGTGGGGCTTGCCGCGAGAAAGGTAACATAATCCAAGGAGTGTAAACGTATTTTTGTCACGACCGTCCGAGGTAAAAGTCACGGATGGAACGTTTTAAATGATTCTATTATTCGTGTGCTTGCGAGGATGCGTACGGTATACGCTGGGTGTTAAGAGCATTACTCTGGTCTGCAGGCAAATCGGCTCATGAAGTGCACCATGAGGCGATTTGTTTGCCGGTTCGGTAAGGTTCGGTAAGGTCCGTACACGTGTACAATCGTGTACACCCGTTTTAAATAAATAAATTAAAAAAAATTTCTTCCAGTTTTCCCGCCATGTCTAAAACTCGTTTGATTACAATATAAATTAATGACAGACAACGCCATCTCATGCCGGTCCAGAATTATTGTGAAAGATGGCGATTGGATGAAAATTGCATACCGACACGCCCTCACTGTCCCTCATTGTCCCTCATGTTCATTCCGGCTACCTGTCTCTTGCTCCCGCTCCTTCCCCTCCCTCTAGTTCCCATTGGTGGACGTTTTGCGAGAAGCAAAGCGTTTTGCAGGAAGCTTCCAGGAAGCAAAACCAGTGCTGTTGTGTTTTTTTGACGAAATTTGTCAGACAGATAGCATGGGTGACACGGATGAAAATTGAGGATTTTTGAAATTGTTGTTGACTTTGGCCTATGTTGAATAAAATAGTTGCAGGTTGCACTAATTGACTGATATATAAATCCCATTCAAAAGTCAAGTGAATCGGATGAAAATTAAGGATTTTTGAAATTGTTGTTGACTTTGGGCTATGTTGAATAAAAAGTTGTAGATTGCACTAATTGACTGATATATAAATCCCATTCAAAAGTCAAGTGAATCGGATGAAAATTAAGGATTTTTGAAATTGTTGTTGACTTTGGGCTATGTTGAATAAAAAGTTGTAGATTGCACTAATTGACTGATATATAAATCCCATTCAAAAGTCAAGTGAATCGGATGAAAATTAAGGATTTTTTGAAATTGTTGTTGACTTTGGGCTATGTTGAATAAAAAGTTGTAGATTGCACTAATTGACTGATATATAAATCCCATTCAAAAGTCAAGTGAATCGGATGAAAATTAAGGATTTTTTGAAATTGTTGTTGACTTTGGGCTATGTTGAATAAAAAGTTGTAGATTGCACTAATTGACTGATATATAAATCCCATTCAAAAGTCAAGTGAATCGGATGAAAATTAAGGATTTTTTGAAATTGTTGTTGACTTTGGGCTATGTTGAATAAAAAGTTGTAGATTGCACTAATTGACTGATATATAAATCCCATTCAAAAGTCAAGTGAATCGGATGAAAATTAAGGATTTTTGAAATTGTTGTTGACTTTGGGCTATGTTGAATAAAAAGTTGTAGATTGCACTAATTGACTGATATATAAATCCCATTCAAAAGTCAAGTGAATCGGATGAAAATTAAGGATTTTTTGAAATTGTTGTTGACTTTGGGCTATGTTGAATAAAAAGTTGTAGATTGCACTAATTGACTGATATATAAATCCCATTCAAAAGTCAAGTGAATCGGATGAAAATTAAGGATTTTTTGAAATTGTTGTTGACTTTGGGCTATGTTGAATAAAAAGTTGTAGATTGCACTAATTGACTGATATATAAATCCCATTCAAAAGTCAAGTGAATCGGATGAAAATTAAGGATTTTTTGAAATTGTTGTTGACTTTGGGCTATGTTGAATAAAAAGTTGTAGATTGCACTAATTGACTGATATTTAAATCCCATTCAAAAGTCAAGTGAATCGGATGAAAATTAAGGATTTTTTGAAATTGTTGTTGACTTTGGGCTATGTTGAATAAAAAGTTGTAGATTGCACTAATTGACTGATATATAAATCCCATTCAAAAGTCAAGTGAATCGGATGAAAATTAAGGATTTTTGAAATTGTTGTTGACTTTGGGCTATGTTGAATAAAAAGTTGTAGATTGCACTAATTGACTGATATATAAATCCCATTCAAAAGTCAAGTGAATCGGATGAAAATTAAGGATTTTTTGAAATTGTTGTTGACTTTGGGCTATGTTGAATAAAAAGTTGTAGATTGCACTAATTGACTGATATATAAATCCCATTCAAAAGTCAAGTGAATCGGATGAAAATTAAGGATTTTTGAAATTGTTGTTGACTTTGGGCTATGTTGAATAAAAAGTTGTAGATTGCACTAATTGACTGATATATAAATCCCATTCAAAAGTCAAGTGAATCGGATGAAAATTAAGGATTTTTTGAAATTGTTGTTGACTTTGGGCTATGTTGAATAAAAAGTTGTAGATTGCACTAATTGACTGATATATAAATCCCATTCAAAAGTCAAGTGAATCGGATGAAAATTAAGGATTTTTGAAATTGTTGTTGACTTTGGGCTATGTTGAATAAAAAGTTGTAGATTGCACTAATTGACTGATATATAAATCCCATTCAAAAGTCAAGTGAATTGGATGAAAATTAAGGATTTTTGAAATTGTTGTTGACTTTTGGCCTATGTTGAATAAAAAGTTGTAGATTGCACTAATTGACTGATATATAAATCCCATTCAAAAGTCAAGTGAATCGGATGAAAATTAAGGATTTTTGAAATTGTTGTTGACTTTGGGCTATGTTGAATAAAATAGTTGTTGATTGAATTAGTTGACGGATATATAAATCCCATTCGAATTGTAAAAATTGTGGTAACGTTTCTTTGTAACTTTGTAACTTTGTAAAGTTTCAACAAAAGTTGTTGTAAAGTTGTAAAGTAAAGTTTGCAACATTGAAATAATGTTGTTGTAAAACGTTTCCACAACGTCGCTACAACGTTTCACTTTCGTTGTTGCAACGTTTTGCTCCAACGTTTTGGGAACATTCGAATGTTGGGTTTTGCTGACGTATCCACAACGTTGTTTCAACGTTTTTTTCACATTACTTTCCTGCAACATTGAAATAATGTTGTTGTAAAACGTTTCCACAACGTCGCTACAATGTTTCACTTTCGTTGTTTCAACGTTTTGCTTCAACGTTTTGGGAACATTCAAATGTTGGGCTTTGCTAACGTTTCCACAACGTCGCTACAACGTTTCACTTTCGTTGTTGCAACGTTTTGCTCCAACGTTTTGGGAACATTCAAATGTTGGGTTTTGCTAACGTTTCCACAACGTCGCTACAACGTTTCACTTTCGTTGTTGCAACGTTTTGCTCCAACGTTTTGGGAACATTCAAATGTTGGGTTTTGCTAACGTTTCCACAACGTCGCCACAACGTTTCACTTTCGTTGTTGCAACGTTTTGCTCCAACGTTTTGGGAACATTCAAATGTTGGGTTTTGCTAACGTTTCCACAACGTTGTTTCAACGTTTTTTTCACATTACTTTCCTGCAACATTGAAATAATGTTGTTGTAAAACGTTTCCACAATGTCGCTACAATGTTTCACTTTCGTTGTTTCAACGTTTTGCTTCAACGTTTTGGGAACATTCAAATGTTGGGCTTTGCTAACGTTTCCACAACGTCGCTACAACGTTTCACTTTCGTTGTTGCAACGTTTTGCTCCAACGTTTTGGGAACATTCAAATGTTGGGTTTTGCTAACGTTTCCACAACGTCGCTACAACGTTTCACTTTCGTTGTTGCAACGTTTTGCTCCATCGTTTTGGGAACATTCAAATGTTGGGTTTTGCTGACGTATCCACAATGTTGTTTCAACGTTTTTTTCACATTACTTTCCTGCAACATTGAAATAATGTTGTTGTAAAACGTTTCCACAACGTCGCTACAATGTTTCACTTTCGTTGTTTCAACGTTTTGCTTCAACGTTTTGGGAACATTCAAATGTTGGGCTTTGCTAACGTTTCCACAACGTCGCTACAACGTTTCACTTTCGTTGTTGCAACGTTTTACTCCAACGTTTTGGGAACATTCAAATGTTGGGTTTTGCTAACGTTTCCACAACGTCGCTACAACGTTTCACTTTCGTTGTTGCAACGTTTTGCTCCAACGTTTTGGGAACATTCAAATGTTGGGTTTTGCTAACGTTTCCACAACGTCGCTACAACGTTTCACTTTCGTTGTTGCAACGTTTTGCTCCAACGTTTTGGGAACATTCAAATGTTGGGTTTTGCTGACGTATCCACAACGTTGTTTCAACGTTTTTTTCACATTACTTTCCTGCAACATTGAAATAATGTTGTTGTAAAACGTTTCCACAACGTCGCTACAATGTTTCACTTTCGTTGTTTCAACGTTTTGCTTCAACGTTTTGGGAACATTCAAATGTTGGGCTTTGCTAACGTTTCCACAACGTCGCTACAACGTTTCACTTTCGTTGTTGCAACGTTTTGCTCCAACGTTTTGGGAACATTCAAATGTTGGGTTTTGCTAACGTTTCCACAACGTCGCTACAACGTTTCACTTTCGTTGTTGCAACGTTTTGCTCCAACGTTTTGGGAACATTCAAATGTTGGGTTTTGCTAACGTTTCCACAACGTCGCCACAACGTTTCACTTTCGTTGTTGCAACGTTTTGCTCCAACGTTTTGGGAACATTCAAATGTTGGGTTTTGCTAACGTTTCCACAACGTCGCTACAACGTTTCACTTTCGTTGTTGCAACGTTTTGCTCCAACGTTTTGGGGACACTCAAATGTTAAGTAAATCGGATAAGAATTCACGAGTTAATTAATTATTAGCGATTAATGAAGTACTTATTTAATTAATTACATTTCTTATTACATTACAGTAATTACATTACAGTAATTACCTGAGGTAATTACAGTAATTACAGTTCCGGTAATTACAGTAATTACAGTAATCATTACAGTAATTGCAGTAATCTTATTACAGTAATTACATTACATTAACTCAGGCACCTTTTGAGTAAGGAAGCTGATATTTGGACATGACACTGACCAAGTGATGTGGCTGTCAAGGAAAATTTTGATTTATTGATTATAATAATAATAATAATAATTCATTTATTTTGTATAGCGCTTTTCCAGAAGCCCAAAGGCGCTTTGACAGAGTGGAAAACATAATGCATAACAATACATGAAAACAACAATTGCAAAAAGACAAGAATCAAGAAAACAAACAGCAGCGATATACGGCATATATATAAGACAAGAATCAAAAAGACAAGACAAGAATCAATAGGGAAATATTTAAAGCAAAAGGAGGGAGAAGGAGAAGAGATAGTCAGGGGTTAAATGCTGTGGGTTGAATGTTGAATGCAGCGTTGAACAGGTGGGTCTTTAGTGATGTTTTGAATGTGGTGAGTGAGGAGGAGTCTCTGATGGTGTGAGGTAGTGAGTTCCAGAGGGTGGGAGCAGCGATGGAGAAGGCCCTGTCCCCCCAGGATCTGAATTTGGTCCGGATGGAGGGGGTCAGGAGGTTGGTACCAGCAGAGCGGAGGTTGCGGGTGGGAGTGTGTCTGGAGAGGAGGTCAGCCAGGTAGGATGGGGCCAGGTTATGGAGGGCTTTGTATGTCAAGAGGAGGATTTTGTACTGGATTCTCTGGGGGATGGGGAGCCAGTGAAGCTTGTAAAGGACGGGGGTGATGTGGTCACGGGTCCGGGAATGAGTGAGTAGACGGGCAGCGGAGTTCTGAATGTATTGGAGTTTATTGGTGATTTTTGAGGGTGAACCATAGAGGAGGCTATTGCAGTAGTCCAGACGGGAGGTGATGAAGGCGTGGATGAGGGTTTCTGCAGCCGTGGAGGAGAGGGATGAGCGGAGACGGGCAATGTTTTTCAGGTGAAAGAAGGCTGACTTTGTGATCTGTTTAGTGTATTTGTCGAAGGAAAGGGTTTGGTCAAAGATGACGCCAAGATTCCGGATGTGAGGGGAGGTGGATACTGGGATACCGTCGATGTTGAGGGCAAAGTTATGGGTGGATTTTGTGAGCGTTTTTGGGCCAATGATGATTATTTCAGATTTATCACAGTTAAGCTTGAGGAAGTTGATTTGAAGCCAGGATTTTATTTCAGTGATGCAGTTTGTCAGGATAGAGTGGGTGTCGGTGGAGACGGACTTGGTGGAGATGAAAAGCTGGATGTCATCGGCGAAGCAGTGGAATTGGAGACCATGACGGCGGATTAAGTGACCGAGCGGGGACAGGTAAAGGATGAAGAGGAGGGGGCCAAGAACTGAACCTTGGGGGACACCTTGGGGGAGGGGAGCAGTGGGGGATTTGCAGTTATTGATGGAGATGAACTGGCATCTGTCAGAGAGGTATGATTTAATCCAAGAGAGGGCAGTGCCGGTGACGTTAAAGGTGGATTCAAGTCGGGTGAGGAGGATAGTGTGATCGATGGTGTCAAAGGCAGCGCTGAGGTCGAGGAGGACGAGAATGTTGAGGTTGCCAGCGTCAGAGGAGAGGAGAAGGTCGTTGGTGATTTTGAGGAGAGCAGTTTCAGTACTGTGGTTGGAGCGGAATCCGGATTGGAATGTTTCATACAAGTTATTGGCAGAGAGATGATGTTTGAGTTGAGTGGCTACAGCGCGTTCCAAAACTTTTGACAGAAAGGGTAGGTTGGAGATGGGTCTGAAGTTGTTTAGGGTGTCAGGGTTTAGACCAGGTTTTTTTAGAATGGGGGTAACAGCAGCAATTTTGAGGGAAGGTGGGACGATGCCTGTAGACAGGGAGGAGTTTATTGTTGCAATGATAAGTGGAGAGAGAGCAGGGAGGGAGGCTTTGACAAAGCTGGAGGGGATGGGGTCAAGAGTGCAGGTGGCAGTTTTCATTCCTATGAGGAGTTCAGAGAGGTCAGTAGGAGAGATTGGGGAGAACCGAGACAGGGGATGGCAGGACAAGGGGGGGCAGGTGGTTGGAGGGGGAGCGGGTGCGGCGGTGGTCAAGCTGTTGTAGATGTTGTCAATTTTGCGTTGGAAGAAAGAGAGGAAGGAGATGCAGTTGTCTACTGTGAATGACTGGGTGGTGGTGTTCAGGGGGCGGAGGAGTTTGTTTATTGTCGAGAAGAGTGCTTTTGGGTTTCCGGAGCCAGAGTGGATAATTTGAGAGTAGTAGGCAGAGCGGGCGCGGGAGAGGGCATCTTTGTAGTGTTGTATGTGGTCCTTGTAGGCTTGGGAGTGAACTGTGAGACCCGTTTTATTGCGGAGTCTTTCAAGTTGGCGAGCACGAGTTTTCATCAGGTGGAGTTCAGGGGTAAACCAGGGAGCAGAATGGGTGAAAGAAACTGTTTTGGTTTTTACAGGCGCAAGCTGGTCAAGGCAGGAGGAGAGAGTGTGGTTGTAGTAGTCAGTGAGGTCGGAAGGGGTGTGGAGGTCAATGAAGGGAGAAGTGGACATTTTTTCAGAGAGGGTGGATGAGAATGAGGTAGGTGAAAGAGCGTTTAGCTTACGGAAGTTGATTGTGCGATAATGCCTTGGTGTTGGGGCGGGGATGTTGATGGTCAGAGTGATGGCTAAGTGGTCAGAGAGGGTGAGGTCGGAGCCATAGAGATGGTGCAAATTTAATCCAGTGGAGCAGACAAGGTCCAAAATGTGACCACGGATATGGGTAGGAAAGTCGACATGTTGAGTGAGGTTAAAGCAGGTGAGTAAATCAGTGAAGTCAGTGGTTATTGTGGAGTCAGTGGAGTCCATGTGGATATTGAAATCACCAAGGAGGAGGATTGAGGGGGAGAGGGAACATAGCTGGGTCAGAAAGTAGGAGAAGTCAGACAGGAATGATGGGTGTGGTTTGGGAGGGCGGTAGACGACAGCCATGACTGACTGCGTGTGACCAGAGAGTTTTAAAGCCAGGTGTTCAAATGATGGAGCAGATGAGATGGAGATGAGGTTGGTCTTGATGTCTTGACGGTGGATAACGGCAATTCCACCACCTCGGCCCTCCGAGCGTGGTTTATTGACGTAGGAATATCCATTGGGTGTGGTGAGGTTGAGTGTGTAGTAGTCCAGAGGTTGTTGCCAGGTTTCGGTGAGACAGAGAAAGTCCAGTTTGTTATCCAGGATGTATTCGTTCAGGATGAGGCATTTATTGTTGAGGGACCGGGTGTTGAACAGGGTGAGCTTGATGTTGTTTTGAACAGCAGGGATGAATTCAGGTGATTTAGCCAGGGTTCGTAGGCAGGAGGTGCGATCGTGTGGGTTGCTGTGACCAGGTGCGCTGGGACGAAGAGTGAGAGTGCGCTGAGCCGACCAGAGGACGGGGATGGAGTGACCTGATTGCAAATAAACAAACTTGCGACCGGAGCCACGGTGAATGTACCTGGGTCGTCGGAGGAGTCCATTTGATTTGATGGCAGAGATGCATGATGGGGTGGAGCGGGTATTGAGCAGAAGAAGCCTTGCGGCGGAGTACTTCAGAGCCATGCCAGGCAGGAGCGAAGGGACGAGTACGAGGCCAAGGTCGAGGAGGCAAAGCGGCAAACGCAGCGGCAAACGCAGCGGCAAACGCAGCGGCAAACGCAGCGGCAAACGACTGCAGCCGCTAATCAAGACCACAGCGGCAAACAAGGCCACAAGGCCACCGGCAAACAAGGCCACGGCCACAATCAACGGGAGCGGGCCTTTCGAATTCCGTATTCCGTACCATCAAAAGCAGATTCCGTTATCCAGCCGGAGAACACGCGGCACGTGCGGGTGTGAAAAGGCAGGACAGGTGTGAGATGTCAGGTCAGAAAGGTAGAAGCAGACCCTGTACATCCATCCATTTATAAATGACTTATTTAATTAAAATTCCTCAGAGATACATCTTCGGATGAGATATTTGCAGATTGGTTATGCTATGAGCCAATTGATTAAGGAAAATATTTTGTGATGGCCATATTGGCAATTTCGTGGCCATATTCGTGGCAACTCAGTTAGTGCCACTGCACCTTTAAAATGCATCCCTGCGTTCATTTTTCGATCGATTGAGTTGAAATTTTGAACAATCGGATCTGGACTGTCGTTGTTAACGACTCTAGCACGCACCCGTCCAATCAGGATGGAGCGGTATGGTCCCCGGATCATCACTGCCCGCAGTTTTAATTAGTTTTACTTTTTCTCTTGGTCATATAATTTTGAAGACATGCATGTCATGATATAGGAAATGTTTGTTCTGTTGAACGGAATAAATGTTGTTTATTTGTGTGGGTGTGTATTTTTGTGTATTTTGGATATATTTTCACGACTAATTCCAGTTAACATCCTGAAAAATTTGCTCGTTTTCTGGCCGAGTCAAAATTGCGTTGAGTTCCTATGGCATGCGCCATTAAAAGCGCTGTGTAATGGTTGAGCTCCCTTTATTTCGTTTTGGTCATGCGGATGAGCAGACAAAGTGACGAATGCTGCGGCTGGAGCAGTAGAAGCAATGTTTTTTAATTGAAACGATGTAATTTAATTAAAAGTGGGAGGGGGCAACACCACGCATACCTCTTTTAAGGTGTGTATAAACCCTGGAATAAACGTGGGAGGGGGCAACACCACGCATACCTCTTTTAAGGTGTGTATAAACCCTGGAATATTTCAGCAATCAATACAATGCTGAAACTATGTAAGTTAATTTAATGAGTAATTTAATGAGTAATTTAATGAGTAATTTAATGAGTAATTTAATGAGTAATTTAATGAGTAATTTAATGAGTAATTTAATGAGTAATTTAAAGAGTAATTTAATGAGGAATTTAATGAGGAATTAAAAGTGGGAGGGGGCAACACCACGCATACCTCTTTTAAGGTGTGTATAAACCCTGGAATATTTCAGCAATCAATACGATGCTGAAATGATGTAATTTACTGTGTAAGATGGTCGACCTTGGGTTTGTTTGGGTTTTGTTGTTTATTTTTGTGGGTGTGTATTTTTGTGTATTTTGTATATATTTTCACGGCTAATTCCAGTTAACATCCTGCAAAATTTGCTCGTTTTTCTGGCCGAGTCGAAATTGCGTTGAGTTCCTATGGCATGCGCCATTAAAAGCGCTGTGTAATGGTTGAGCTCCCTTTATTTCGTTTTGGTCACGCGGATGAGCAGACAAAATGACGAATGCTGCGGCTGGAGCAGTGGAAGCGATTTTTAATTGTTCAATGATTATTCGATATTGTTATGACTTATTGTCAATAGGTATACTAAGTGGCCATGAGGTAGCCTGTTGCTATGTACAGTTTTATTCTATTGTTGATTATACCACATAGCTGTGGTGATAAAGGAAATGTTCGTTTTAAATAGATGATTATGATAGGACCATGACTATAAAATCATGATGATTATTATGAATGATATCATAGGGTTCAAATGCAGAATGATTGCATGAACTTGGGGAAGAACTTTCAAGCCCTATGGGATAAATTGGGTGTTACAAGCGATGGAGTTTCAAAAGTTAGCATGATTGAAGGAATTTTACAGTCTTATTTCAGGAGTTTTACGAAATTTATATTGCCAAGAGATTTGGGTACTATTAAAAGAAAAATGATGAGATATTTTTCCCAAAGAACTTTAATATCTGCCATCCATTTTGGCTGTCTCACGAATGAAGGATGAGTTGCCTTTAGTGGTTGCAAAGAAAATTTGTGGAGACCAGGCAAAATGGGGAAATATGTCAGATATGACCCTAGGACAGGACGGTGATTCATCAATTGACATGAGGTATGAACCAGAGGTGACGACCGATGAGATTCGATCTCAGTCAATGGATGGACCTGTCCTGACATCATTGGGGAAAGGGCTTATGCAAGGAGTCATCCAAAATGATTAATTTGATTTATTGATGAATATTGATGAATTAATTGAAATTGAATAATTGATTGAATTGTTGATTGATTGAATCTAATTGATTGAATTTAATTGAATAAATTTAACTGGATAAATTGAATTGAATAAATTAAATTGAATATATTGATCGTTTGATTGATGAAAATGCGGTCTCAAGAAAGAAGCTTTAATATCTTTGTGAGATATTATCAATGTGAAGACAACCTTGGAAAATTGAGCAAGGTGGTGAGTTTATATATAGATATATATGTGCGGTTACCATTGTGTGATTTCCCCTTCAACAGAGCGGACACCTGAGGATTCACCCATTTCATACTGACCCTCTGGCTCATCTGCAAATACTGATCTGTGAGATTGGATTGTGCAAAAGCCACAGGTGAGAGAGATTCTCTGGAAATCACTGTTTGAACAGGTGGAGAGATCCTTCCTGGAGGTACGAGTGAAGCTTTAGAGGAACAAACTACAACACATCCAACGCTACTTTGATAAAAGGCAGAATGGGAAATGGAGCCTGCAAGAATACACAAGGACAACCAGAGATTCCACAAAAAGGTACTTGTACACATCATATGTACGACCGTTATGGTGCCGAAGCTATAAGGCAGGTCGAGAATTGGTATTTGTGGACAAAGGGACATGATGAGGAGTTTCCAAGAGATGGTACATTTGAGCGAAGTCGATTGGAAAGATTGGAACAAAGATTGAAAGCCAGGAAGAGACAGAATCTAACGGTAGACTGGCTTGCATTCCATCTTTGGGATGGTGAATCCAGACAACGGGAACAGCAAGAACGAATAACGGATCTAGAACTTAAAATAAAAAGGATACAGGATACAGTGGAGGAGACAAATGCACAACTGCCCTCAAAATTAGGAATGAAAGTGACAGTTGTCCCATCTGATTTCCAGTTGTCTCCCCAAAAAGGACGGTACAGAGAATTTTTTCGTGTTTCAGGAGATAACAAGAGATTGCAGTGGCAACTCAGGGATGTAGAGATGCAGCCCAGCAATACAAGTGCACAGGTGCACAGACCAGGCAACGACAGAAACCGGTGTTTCAAGTGTGGACGGATGGGACATTGGAAAAGAGGATGTCCGTATACCAAAAGGAAGACAAGTTCATAGGGTAAACCAAGATCAAGGGTACCAGTGCTGACCGATACCTCAGACAATGATTAGGCCTTCATTGCGACAAATCCCAAATGACGATTGGCCTCAACAAATTAGATTACTGGACAAACATGAATAACTGTCGATGATTCTTGGGTCTGAAAAGTTTTCGGAGCAAGAATTATTCATTTTTCTTTTGCTTGTAAGCAAATTGATAATTAATTGATCAAATGCCGAAATTGGATCTTTTATGTTGGGCACAAAATTTTAAATTTACAAAGTTTGGAACAATTGCTTTGCAATTTTTGGCAAACCAAGTGACAAGAGTCACATGATGATCAGGTGGGAATTTCGGACTATTGTTCCGCACGATTGATAGGTCAGTGGTCGACTGACATACAAATGGGTGGGTAGTCAAATTTGGATAAATTATTATGGGAACTTAAAGGGTAATGTCAATGTGACATCATAGGGGTTTTCTAAGAATAAACTTTTTGGTCCATTTGTGTATTAGCGCTTATAAAATTGAAGGACAAATTTTGAGAAATTGAAATAAAGTTGACACCCATCCGGATCTGTAAATAAGGGTTCCAACGCAAACAAATACGCATAATGCATGTGTGTGTGGGTATTTTGTGTGTCAGTGTTTTTGTTTTTGTGTATCAATCTTACAAGATTGTTGACACCGACAGTGTGCCTTGTCTGGAAAATAGATAGTTCCATGGGGATGGGATCGCATATCGAGAGAATTCGTAAAATAAAATAAAAAATAGAAATATAATTTGATTATGAAAATTATCACTTTTGTCAAGGGAGATGGAGAATAAAGATTTGATTTGCTGAGTTATGAGCAGCTATTCATTAATAGTAAAAATTGGGAGTAATCTTGGGATTCCATTGTGATCGAATTTATATGAGAATCAAAGCTATTTATGGATATGAGCTTCATAAAAATGTGGGAGTACAAAATTAGCCAAATTTTGGAGAGGTCTTACACTGACTTCCCAGAGTACTCTGCTCATGGATTTTTATATATATAAACTTGAATTTTATCAGCATATAAATTGTGCTGTATGTATGGATGTGTTTTAGGCATAGATGATATGGGAAAATTGTAAAGAAAATTTTGCTGGTTTGAACTATTGTGGGTTTTCAGTTCTGAAGTTCAAACAAAGTCACTGGTTAACAGATGAGAAAGGATAGTAAATAAATTATTCGATGCTGGGGAAATTAAGTACGATATTACTAAGACTTATGAGAGCTATTGTTCTTCCTTACAGCAGTGGAAAATTATTGGAAAAAATTAGATCCAACATAATGAATCTATAAAAGAATGTGATAGGGATAATATCCTCAATTTGTACTAATTATTTGATTGTGGGTAAAGGAATTAATTTATCATAGTGGATTGTTAACAGCAGCCTGAAAATGTCCTGAGAGTGCATCCATGTAATCGGAAATCCCAGATTTGTTTTTACAAACAACATTTTGGTAGAGGTCTTGTGTGGACGAGCACTTCCTTGGTAGATAAAAACGGTACTGCATGCTGGCAGCCACTTTTGCGGCCAGTTAGGCAAAACAAATTGAGAGGAAATTGTAGTTAAATACGTAAGTTACACATGGCTATTTGTAAAAAGGAAATTTGTTGAGATGGGAAACATTTTTCGAAGGTTTATTAAAGTGTTATAATATGACATGTGGCAAGGCAAACTATTGGATGGGAAAATTAGATCTGGCTATAGAATAAATTTATTGACCCCTTGAAGTTAATTCTTCGAATCATTGTTTCACTGGCATTTTTTGTTCACATTGGAAATAGTTTGGTAGAGCCTTGGTTAAAACCTTTGGTTGCGGTATCTTGGAACGAATTGATAAACCATAGGAGATTGATAAGAATAGAAACAAATATGGACCCAAAATAGAAAGTTGGATTCATGCCTCTCATTGCAAGCAAGCACATGGGGCTAAGGTGGACGATCCCACAGAAAATGAGGCTGCACCTAGCAACCCAGCAGAACATTCAGTGGTAGAAAAATGATAGTCGTGATTTACAGTCATTTGAATTACATTTTAACACCCCTTGCATTGATAAACATTACAATTTCAACATTTAATATTCCTACTTGAATTAGGGAAGATAGTGACATTTATTTGCCTACATGACATACAATTACCTGCTGATATTAATACAACATGAGTGAAAAATGTATCACAACTACACTCATGATCAGGGGATTGAGTTCAACCCCGGGAGATAGGGGGATCAGGGTAAGACAAATAATCTGATTTATGTTACATATTAAGGGATTTTCTTTATTTACCTTTTAGGAAGCTTGTTAGTTTGGTATATAATGTTGAATGTCATCGACATATAATTATGTCATAGGTATGAATATATACAAGGAGTAGCAGACTTGTTTGTTGGTTTAGTAGTTATATTGGCAATTGTTTTAGTGGTGGCTTGCTTGAAAGCCTTAGTGACGGTGTGTTTGAACAAGGTAACCAACAACACGATGATAACGCATGAAGTGACAAATGAGGAAAGAAATGTGGAACCACAAGAGGAAGACTTTTATGGCGACATAAATACTGAGATTAAAAGATTAAATCAAGTGATGTTGCAAATGAATACAGTAGAATTAAGATAATGGCATAACGACAATGTTATGAGTTGTGTCAATTACAATATCAGTGAACTCATATCACCACGAGTGACACACTGTTAGGGAAAAAAAAAAAAAAGGAAAAAGAAAAAGTGGAGAGGAATTATGGTAATAATACATTATGCTTAATTTGTTGGTTTGGGAAAATTGTTGTTGGGAATTAGATATTCCTGTGTGTGATTGTAATCATATACAATTTATTTTCTTAGAGTAGTGCTAAAATACCTGCACAAGTTAATTTTTGAACTATATTAACCTGAAAGCAATTGTGGATGCTATTCTTAGTTTAGTAGTAAAATACATACCTGATTGAATATTATTTGTGTGACGCATATAAATGAATATAACTTTTTGAATGTTGTAAGGGAAAACAACAAATTGTTGAATGTGAAACTGTCGGAAGATATACATGATTATGCTGATTTCATGGTAAGATGTACCCTATCTGATTCAGTGTGTGTGGAAAGCAGATTCAGATGTGACTGAGCATAAGGATAAGACGAGATCACATTTTGAAGGGAGTGCTAACGGAATTGGGAAGAAGTTCGAGAAAGAAAATTTGTGGCTAAAAAATGAAGTTAATCGTGGCATACACCCTCTTTCTCAAAGAATGATGAAGACATTCTCCCGTGTAACTTGGAGATGAATGCTTACCTTCACCAAGGAAATTTATGTGACCATTTGCCTGGATCACACTGCAACATATGAAAGAAAGGCGATCGCTTACTCTTGTTCGAAGGCTTCGAACATTCATCACATCAGAAGTTGCAGGACAACGACATTTTACCCGCAACCTCTGTGAAATGCGGGGACATATGTTATTACTTCACCAACTTCCGGGGAGCCAGCATGGAGCTGCAAACCAATGGCTGTGCCTTTTCACAACAGCTGTGCACGATTCTGCGGGCCACTCCTGGTATGGACCATGGATGACCTGAACACCATGGTCCCAACATCATTGTGGATGCATCCGGCATCCCTGTTCCACATCTTGCTGGCCAATCAACGTCACACCAATACTTGCTGCCCACTCACAATGAGGGAGGAGGCAAGTCGACTACAACTGGGTGAAGGCCTTGTTCAGGAATTACTATGGTTTACAGCAAAAAGTGGCAAGAATGCTACATGGAGAGCAGGGTCAGTCTATGACTCCGCAATGTTACCACAACAGCGAAATCCTACACGAAGTAGTGCAGGAGCTATGAAGACATTAGGAGAAAATGTTTCATACCTGGATTCAAACACAAGTGATCAGCCCTTCCTTTCAAACAAAGTCAACATTTGTGTGGAGGCAAACGTTTTTGCCAGATGGTGCAGATGCTTTACAAAACTTGAAAATGAAGTGAAATTGTTGTATCTTGGTGATGGTGAAGTGTTGTTTTGAAAAGATATTTGTGATGCAAATGCAATAGATTGAACAATATGGAAGGAGTCAATGACCAACGAAATGTTTTGTGATTCTTGCAGGATGACGGTGTATGCCTAAGGGAATTTGATTACCAAAGTTATGATTATTTACTTATACTTGTATTGATATTTACTTGTAGATATTGATTATTTACTTATGCTTGTATTGATGTTTACTTGCAGTGATTGATTGTTTACTTATATTGATGTTTAGATTAATGGTTAATATAAACAAAAACAAAAAGATGAGGGAATTGTGGAAATGTAACTCATTGATTGGGACTAGTAACGAAGCAGATAGACGATTTCGTAAATGAGTGTCAGGAATGTGCACGAACATGGTAATCTCTTGTCCACCTGGTCACAGCCCCAGGCTGGAGCACCCCCCTATTGTTTGGTAAATGGAACTCGCAGCAGGAGGGGAGCGAGCTGGTGCCAGTGAGGCGACCGAGTAACGTTTGCGGAGAACGGATTAGAAGCAGCGGAGAAGGGATTACAATTTCAGCGCACAGAGGATTAACTGGAGCTTGCCCATATAAACAGAGGAGACTTGGAGTCAAGCAGCACTCATCCTCAGAAGCCCTGCCCGACGGAATGAACGCGTACCACGGGTTCGGCGCTGCAGCCACGAAAGAGGGACTATGCGGATAGAGTTACCTGGTCCATTGAGTTAAACGGTATTATTTGGTATTGGAATGAAGTGAACTACCAGTTAATAAAGTTGTGATCTTTTGTAAACCTGTGACATCATTGGAGTCTTGAGTCTCACCCACACTTCCACGACAATCGTAAAGAAAAATGTTATTAAAGAAACAATAAACTTTGAAAATTATTATAATTGCTTAACAACAAAGAAAGAAGAGTTTAGAAAGATTAATTCAATAGGAAGTTATAAACATCAATTATATTCAGAAGAGGTGAATAAGAAAGCATTGGGGGCTTTTGATGATAAGAGGTTTATTTTAGAAAATGGAATTGATAGTCT
Organism: Myxine glutinosa; assembly: GCF_964187855.1. Classification (NCBI taxonomy): domain Eukaryota; kingdom Metazoa; phylum Chordata; class Myxini; order Myxiniformes; family Myxinidae; genus Myxine; species Myxine glutinosa. The sequence goes on along the minus strand of NC_136263.1, from coordinate 1,666,099 downwards.
CCCTTATGGTTATAAGTGTTAAAATATATATAAGTGATAAGTTAAAAAGGGGGGTTAGGGATTTTAATGGGCTACCGCCACCTTTTTTTACTATTATATAAATGATAGAACCAAGTATTAACCAAACCAAAGAGTGGAGAAGAAACCAACTTTGGTATATAAATGGAAAACATAATGAATGTGAAAAATACCAAATAGGTAAAATTGAAAAGGCAACTGGTAAAAAAGTTCACAAAACAAATAAGAGAATTAATTGAAATACCGGTGAGTTGGGTGAAAAAGATGGAAATATTTTTGAGTGGACGGAAAACTTTGATGGTTGTCAGGAAAATATATACATTAATTTTAAAATGGTGTGTGGCACTGGAGGCGCTCAAACAAGAACATTGAGGGAGGTTTATCATTTTATTTTATCTCAGTTAAAATATCTTGATAAAGAACCAAACTCAAACATCTTCTTTGTTAATATATTAGATAGTGATGGGAGTGGTAAGAGAATTAAATTGTTTCCTTCGCATAAACAAATATTTGAAGGATCGTTGTTTAAGTTTATTAATAGTTAAATGCTGGTTGGAGTAAAGAAGGTTATTATTATCTTTTATTTAAGCCAAAAGATAGAGTTTTGGTAGAGAATTTAAAAGAAGATATTTCTTTTACTATGCTAATAGTCAGAGAGCCTACTACACTCTATTTCAACCCATAGCATACAAAAGGTTTGACCCCCTAGAGTTGTTGGGGGTATCAAGCTGAGTAAAAAAAAGTATGTAAGATTGACCCCCCCTGCTGGAACTAGTCACCAGACCCCCCTAAAATGACCCCAATAATGGGTTATTTCAACCCATCTCATACATGGACCAAATTTGGTTACAATATAGTGTCATGTCAGGACATTACAAAAATGTCAAATCTAACAACTTACCCTGCTGGAAAGGTGATGTTAGACCCCCCGCAAAGTACCCCCCCAAAATGGGTTATTTCAACCCATCTCATACATGGACCAAATTTGGTCACAATATAGTGTCATGTTAGGACATTACAAAAACATCAAATCTAACAACTTACCCTGCTGGAAAGGTGATGTTAGACCCCCTGCAAAGTGCCCCCCCCTAAAAACGGGTTATTTCAACCCATCTCATACATGGACCAAATTTGGTTACAATATAGTGTCATGTCAGGACATTACAAAAATGTCAAATCTAACAACTTACCCTGCTGGAAAGGTGATGTTAGACCCCCCGCAAAGTACCCCCCAAAATGGGTTATTTCAACCCATCTCATACATGGACCAAATTTGGTCACAATATAGTGTCATGTTAGGACATTACAAAAACATCAAATCTAACAACTTACCCTGCTGGAAAGGTGATGTTAGACCCCCTGCAAAGTGCCCCCCCCTAAAAACGGGTTATTTCAACCCATCTCATACATGGACCAAATTTGGTTACAATATAGTGTCATGTCAGGACATTACACAAACATCAAATCTAACAACTTACCCTGCTGGGTAGGTGATGTTAGACCCCCCGCAATCTCCTATTGCATATACGAACCAAATTTGGTCACGATGTACAAATATAACAAATCTAACGTTACCCTTCTGGAAAAGGTGGGTGATGTTAGACCCTTCCTCAAAACAATCTACACACAAAATACATGATACTTCAAATATATAAACTCACCATCAGTCAATGAGGATTACTATTTATTATCACAAGACTCAAACATAAACGAAACATGACTTCCTGTCAGCAACAGAGCTCTTATTTTAGGGAAGACATCATGATTTATCGTTGTTTTAAAATTCATTTAAAACAATAAATGATACAGGAATAGGTCATTGGTGTGGTCATCAGCATCATCATCAGCGTGGTTTATTAAGTTTATTAAGGCTACACAGAGAGAAATGTTTACACAGCTTGTGTACAATTTTACACATTTCTGATGTTAAAATAGAACTCCAAAACTGTTATGTAAACATTTACATAGGACCTGATATGTAAAATTTTACTAATTAATTATGTTAAGTTTTACATAATTCATATGTAAAAAAAAATTACATATCTCTTATGTAAACTTTTTGCACAGTAATGCATTTCTGCGCATTTCAAATAATGTTTGATTGTTAAACATTTTAATATCCTCTAATGTGGAACAAATATCAACTTTGTTATCATTATTAACCAAAAGAAGAGGGGAATGTCAAGAGGAAAACATAAATTCTTCAGATTAAGTTTCCATACTTACTATATGAAAGCATGTTGCTTAAAAACTGGAAAATCTAGAATATGCAGTTCCTCAAGGAGGGGCTCGTTCAGTATCTGTGAAAGTTAAATACAAAATGTATTTGCTATTTGACCATATAATGCTCATGAAATTTAGGATAGTATGCCTACAAGTCAATCATCTCTGATTGGTTTCATTCAGGCTTCTATTATTATATTATATTTGATCATGTCATGCTATTATAAGTGCATCAACAATATTTTATTGGTTGTCCTCTATTGGCTTCCGTAGTTTACAAAAAATATTACCAAGGAGGGCCTAGCAAGGTCATTTGCATACTTTTACTAAACTAGGGGCATTAAATGATGATGTATGTCAATGTACAGACATGTCTTAAGCTGTTAAGTTGTTACATTTGATAATTTGTAATATCCTGATGACATGATTGTGACCGAAGTTGGTTCATGTAAACGATGGCTTGAAACAGGGGTACTTTGGGGCCGGGGGGGGGGGGGGGTCTAACATCACCTACCCAGCAGGGTAAGTTGTTAGATTTGATGTTTTTGCAATGTCCTGACATGACACTATATTGTGACCAAATTTGGTCCATGTATGAGATGGGTTGAAATAACCCGTTTTTAGGGGGGGGCACTTTGCGGGGGGTCTAACATCACCTTTCCAGCAGGGTAAGTTGTTAGATTTGATGTTTTTGTAATGTCCTAACATGACACTATATTGTGACCAAATTTGGTCCATGTATGAGATGGGTTGAAATAACCCATTTTGGGGGGTACTTTGCGGGGGGTCTAACATCACCTTTCCAGCAGGGTAAGTTGTTAGATTTGACATTTTTGTAATGTCCTGACATGACACTATATTGTAACCAAATTTGGTCCATGTATGAGATGGGTTGAAATAACCCATTATTGGGGTCATTTTAGGGGGGTCTGGTGACTAGTTCCAGCAGGGGGGGTCAATCTTACATACTTTTTTTTACTCAGCTTGATACCCCCAACAACTCTAGGGGGTCAAACCTTTTGTATGCTATGGGTTGAAATAGAGTGTAGTAGGCTCTCTGACTATAAAGGTTAAAAGGTCCTTAAAGACCAAGAGGGTAGGAATAGAGGTGTTAAGGGGAAATGAAGAAAAGTGAGGGTGAGGGAAAAATTTACATGTAAGTGAATGGAGAAATAGGGGTGGTCCAGGAACAACATTTTTCCTCTACTACCAGTCGTATCTGGAAATGGGAGCTCGTCGGTGGAGGGTCTGTTTGGGCGCCGTGGGGTAAGGGAGATTCCCGGCGACCCATGTAGTTGCGCTGAAGCAGGAGGCCACGGGGCCTGGTGTGTGGAGACCCTCACCGGCGGGGTAACAGTGGAAAGGGCTGTTGGGCTGTCACAGAGCCAAGAGGTAAAGGGGGGGGGGGGCAATGAACTTGTAAGTCAGTTGACTTGTTTTTGGGACTGCCGGCACCACAGCCTGAAGTTCCCCCACCATCTTACTAGGGCGGTACCTCCCCGCTGCCGATTGGGAAATGAAAACACATGTATACGACATCAATGCCATGGTTCTGCAGGGGGGTGTAATAAGAATGTGCTTGGTAATGATTTAAGTGTTGTGATGATTTATGCAATGAGTATGAGTGGTTATAGGATTTGTGTTGCATGAATGAGGGCGAAATCCACCGAGCCATGTCACTAACATGTAACACCTGGACCGGGCCCGCGGAAATTTAGGGGTGCATTGGGATGGCCCCACAGGTAAGGTTGCGTCTTGTGGCATCCACCGGGGATGTGGTCTGTGGACTGGGGTTGTACAAATGTTTATTAGAGTTTTGAATTTTTGAAGTTTTGGTTAAGGTTAAGGTTTGTGGTTAAGTTCGATTTTGAGTGTTGTTGTTTCCTCCCACCACAGGAGCTACCCACGAAATGATTGTACATATTTGCATGGTTGTTAAGGGCAGTAGCATGTCAAGGAGAATAGGTAAGTAGCTCTGGCTCACTTCCCATAGCCCTCCTGATTTATTTCATAGGTTAATTAAGTGTGAGACAGTAAGTGTTAAGAATGGAATGGTAGCGCCTGCAGTGAACCTTGCAGGAGCTACGGTTCCAGGGGGGGAGGGGGTGGGTGGGGGCTGTGTTATGAATTTGGGTAGAGGAATATCTAGAGCCAGATAAATCTGTATAGGTAGGTGCCCGACTGTCGTGATAGGGAATCTACCTGTAATAAGTTCTATGTTTAGTCCGGTTTGTCGGTATAAGCTGTATTTGTGTCCCCACCGTGAGGGGGGGGGGGGGAGTGGAGGGGCGGGGCTTGCTAATTAGTGCAGGGATTATGGATAAAGTTCCCTCGTTCGTTGTTTCCCCCCTGTCACCAAACCTTTGTCTCTTATGACAACGCATTCTCATGTAAACACTTAGATAGGTCCTTAGTGCACACATTAATTAGTTCCCCTCCCTTCAATGAGACTGTGGAAGACAAGCAGGCAGCGGCCGCGTACAACACCGGCGTGGGCGTCAGACATCGAGCAGGGCTGAGAGCCATGCCCAGGAGGACTGTTGATTGGCCAGGGGGAGGGGCGAGCAACACAACAGGACTGGAAGCATGGCCAATGGGAGGGCCCCAGCACAGTCAGAACCTTCGAGAGGTCGAGAGACGAGGCTCTGGTTGGGGCAGAGAAAGGAGTGACGTCACACGCGAGGTGATAAAAAGGACTCGCTGGCCGACATTTTGTCTCTCTCTTAGCTCTCTGTCTTCGTGCTGGACCCCCTTCGTGTTGGAGATCGTCATTCGCCCTTCTTTTTGCCTCGTTGGTGTTGGTGCGGTGTGCGGTGGTGCGGTGTGTGGTGCTTGGTGCTCGGAGCTTGGAGCTTGGAGCGGTGCTTTCGGTGCTGTGAGCGAACGGACCTCGTGTGCGACCGACGAGGAGTTTGGACTTGGAGCGAGGTGTGCCGTGGAGCGGACGAGGCTGGGGCGAGCGGATTGGCTCAGGGCCTGGCAGAGCGTGGGCGAAGCGGACGGAGGGTATCTTTGCGCCGGAGCTCGGAGCCGCGTTGGACGGCGGACACGACAACTGACAGATAGCTAAGTGCGCACCCCACAGAACACCACACGACAGGACAGTTATTTTATTAATTCATTTTCCTCTGTCTCGTATTTGGAAGTCGGTGTGTGGGATCCCGATTTAGGACAATTATTTATCTTCCGTCAGGTTCCATTGTTCTCGGGTTCCGTCAAAAATAAATCATTATTTTTGTACATTTTACCTCCCGTGTGTTAAGTTACTTTCTCCTCCAGGATCAGAGCTGCAGTCGGTTCGCTATAGGTAAGCGCTTGCCGCCCCTTCTCCTTCATTCTTCCTCCCCGTACTTGTAGTCAAATCCGTGTTTGATCGTCGCCTCAAGTAAAACCCGTTTGGTCATCTCATCCGCGAGCCCTGGTATTAACCGGAAGGGTTCGCGCGTCAATATAGCAGGATATCTCAAAAAGTTGTGAATGGATTTGGACGAGACTTGTTGGAGAGGTTGTGTGTGTGAAACGGACCATTCTTTTCTGTTTTGTTGAGGATTTCAATATGGATTCGGCTGCAAGAATTATTTAATTTGTAAGTGATTCTTCACCATTGAGATATCGGGTGCAAAGCGACATACAACATTATATTTTAAAAAGTTATGGACGAGTTATGAATAAACTTGGTGGACGAGTTGGTTTGGTGACAAGAACAAGGCGATTAGATTTTGGTTCAGGTCCGAATCCAGATCCGGCCTATCAGTGGGATACAAAACGTAAACTGTTCACCAGGCGGAGGTGTGTGCTCTCTACCGAGTGCTGTTCTAGTTTCTTTCTGCATCACTTTACTGCCATCTGGTGTCTCTGAGGAAACAATTATTTGCCTTCCTGGAAATGTTCTTCCTGGAAACCGTCATTATACCAGATACTAAGGGTACCCAGCGTTACCCGGTACTACCAGGGGGTATCCGGTGCTACCAGGGATACGCAGTGTTACCCGGTACTACCAGAGATACCCGGCGTTACCCGGTACTACCAGGGATACCTGGCGTTACTCGGTACTACCAGGGATACCCGGCGTTACCCGGTACTACCAGGGGGTATCCGGTACTACCAGGGCTATCCGGCGTCAACCGGTACTACCAGGGATACCCGGCGTTACCCAGTGCTACTAGGGTTATCTGGTACTACCAGGGTTACACAGTACTTACTACCAGGGGTACCTGGGGTTACCCGATACTACCAGGGATACCTGGCGTTATCCAGTACTACCAGGGGTACCCGGTAATACCAGGGATACCAGGCGTTAACCGGTACTACCAGGGGTATCCGATACTACCAGGGGTACCCGATACTACCAGGGATACCCGGTACTACCCGTGTTACACAGTACTACCAGGGGTACCTGGGGTTACCCGATACTACCAGGTTCGTGTTGATCGATAAGGTTCGTTTTTCTATCCAAGATGGCTGCCAAACCACGTGACCTATGATGTCAACATTTTCAAACTACGTGAAGCAATGGTGTTCGATGACATTTAAAAGTTTCCCATCGACAGGGTAAGCAGTTTCTGAGATGTAATTATTTAATATTTTCTATCAATCCGATATGGCTGCCACAGCATGTGATCGATGACCTTTTTGTGATCAACTTTTAATCGTGGTTCCCAATTGGCGGACCGCGATTAATGACGTGGTTCCCAATTGGCAGACCGCCATTAATGACGTGGTTCCCAATTGGCAGACCACCATTAATGATGTGGTTCCCAATTGGCAGACCACCATTAATGATGTGGTTCCCAATTGGCAGACCACCATTAATGATGTGGTTCCCAATTGGCAGACCACCATTAATGATGTGGTTCCCAATTGGCAGACCGTGATTAATGACATGGTTCCCAATTGGCAGACCGTGATTAATGACGTGGTTTCCAATTGGCAGACCGTGATTAATGACGTGGTTCCCAATTGGCAGACCGTGATTAATGACGTGGTTCCCAATTGGCAGACCGCCATTAATGATGTGGTTCCAAATTGGCAGACCACTATTAATGATATGGTTCCCAATTGGCAGACCACCATTAATGATGTGGTTCCCAATTGGCAGACCGTGATTAATGACGTGGTTCCCAATTGGCAGACCGCCATTAATGACGTGATTCCCAATTGGCAGACCGTGATGAATGACATGGTTCCCAATTGGCAGACCGCCATTAATGACATGGTTCCCAATTGGCAGACCGCCATTAGTGATGTGGTTCCCAATTGGCAGACCGTGATTAATGACGTGGTTCCCAATTGGCAGACCGCCAGTAATGATGTGGTTCCCAATTTGCAACCAACGATTAATGACGTGGTTCCCAATTGGCAGACCGCCATTAATGACGTGGTTCCCAATTGGCAGACCGCCATTAATGACGTGGTTCCCAATTGGCAGACCGCCATTAATGACGTGATTCCCAATTGGCAGACCGTGATGAATGACATGGTTCCCAATTGGCAGACCGCCATTAATGACGTGGTTCCCAATTGGCAGACCGTGATGAATGACATGGTTCCCAATTGGCAGACCGCCATTAATGACGTTGTTCCGAATTGGCAGACCGCCATTAATGACGTGGTTCCCAACTGGCAGACTGCCATTAATGACGTGGTTCCCAATTGGCAGACCACCATTAATGATGTGGTTCCCAATTGGCAGACCGCAATTAATTGCGTGGTTCCCAATTGCGCAGACTGTGTTTAATTATGTGGTTCCGAATTGGCAGACAGTGTTTCATTATGTGGTTCCTAATTGGCAGACCGCGATTAATTGCGTGGTTCCCAATTGGCAGACCGTGATTAATTACGTGGTTCCCAATTGGCAAACGGTGATTAATTACGTGGTTCCCAATTGGCAGACTTTGATTAATGATGTGGTTCCCAATTGGCAGACCGTGTTTAATTATGTGGTCCCTAATTGGCAGACCGTGATTAATTACGCGGTTCCCAATTCACAGACCACGATTAATTGCATGGTTCCCAATTGGCAGAGCGTGATTAATGACGTGGTTCCCAATTCGCAGACCACAATTAATTATGTGGTTCCCAATTGGCAGACCATGTTTAATTACGTGGTTCCCAATTGGCAGACCATGATTAATTATGTGGTTCCCAATTGGCAGACCGCAATTAATTAAGTGGTTCCCAATTCGCAGACCACGATTAATTACGTGGTTCCCAATTGGTAGACCTCAATTTATTACGTGATTCCCAATTGGCAGACCACCATTAATGATGTGGTTCCCAATTGGCAGACCACCATTAATGATGTGGTTCCCAATTGGCAGACCACCATTAATGATGTGGTTCCCAATTGGCAGACCGTGATTAATGCCATGGTTCCCAATTGGCAGACCGTGATTAATGACATGGTTCCCAATTGGCAGACCGTGATTAATGACGTGTTTCCCAATTGGCAGACCGTGATTAATGACGTGGTTCCCAATTGGCAGACCGTGATTAATGACGTGGTTCCCAATTGGCAGACCGCCATTAATGATGTGGTTCCAAATTGGCAGACCACTATTAATGATATGGTTCCCAATTGGCAGACCACCATTAATGATGTGGTTCCCAATTGGCAGACCGTGATTAATGACGTGGTTCCCAATTGGCAGACCGCCAGTAATGATGTGGTTCCCAATTTGCAACCAACGATTAATGACGTGGTTCCCAATTGGCAGACCGCCATTAATGACGTGGTTCCCAATTGGCAGACCGCCATTAATGACGTGGTTCCCAATTGGCAGACCGCCATTAATGACGTGGTTCCCAATTGGCAGACCGTGATGAATGACATGGTTCCCAATTGGCAGACCGCCATTAATGACGTGGTTCCCAATTGGCAGACCGTGATGAATGACATGGTTCCCAATTGGCAGACCGCCATTAATGACGTTGTTCCGAATTGGCAGACCGCCATTAATGACGTGGTTCCCAATTGGCAGACTGCCATTAATGACGTGGTTCCCAATTGGCAGACCACCATTAATGATGTGGTTCCCAATTGGCAGACCGCAATTAATTGCGTGGTTCCCAATTGCGCAGACTGTGTTTAATTATGTGGTTCCGAATTGGCAGATAGTGTTTCATTATGTGGTTCCTAATTGGCAGACCGCGATTAATTGCGTGGTTCCCAATTGGCAGACCGTGATTAATTACGTGGTTCCCAATTGGCAAACGGTGATTAATTACGTGGTTCCCAATTGGCAGACTTTGATTAATGATGTGGTTCCCAATTGGCAGACCGTGTTTAATTATGTGGTCCCTAATTGGCAGACCGTGATTAATTACGCGGTTCCCAATTCACAGACCACAATTAATTGCATGGTTCCCAATTGGCAGAGCGTGATTAATTACGTGGTTCCCAATTCGCAGACCACAATTAATTATGTGGTTCCCAATTGGCAGACCATGTTTAATTACGTGGTTCCCAATTGGCAGACCATGATTAATTATGTGGTTCCCAATTGGCAGACAGCAATTAATTAAGTGATTCCCAATTGACAGACCACGATTAATTACGTGGTTCCCAATTGGTAGACCTCAATTTATTACGTGATTCCCAATTGGCCGACCGTTATTAATTATGTGGTTCCCAATTCGCAGACCACGATTAATTATGTGGTTCCCAATTGGTAGACCTCAATTTATTACGTGATTCCCAATTGGCAGACCACCATTAATGATGTGGTTCCCAATTGGCAGACCACCATTAATGATGTGGTTCCCAATTGGCAGACCACCATTAATGATGTGGTTCCCAATTGGCAGACCACCATTAATGATGTGGTTCCCAATTGGCAGACCGTGATTAATGACATGGTTCCCAATTGGCAGACCGTGATTAATGACATGGTTCCCAATTGGAAGACCGTGATTAATGACATGGTTCCCAATTGGCAGACCGTGATTAATGACGTGTTTCCCAATTGGCAGACTGTGATTAATGACGTGGTTCCCAATTGGCAGACCGCCATTAATGATGTGGTTCCAAATTGGCAGACTACTATTAATGATATGGTTCCCAATTGGCAGACCACCATTAATGATGTGGCTCCCAATTGGCAGACCGTGATTAATGACGTGGTTCCCAATTGGCAGACCGCCAGTAATGATGTGGTTCCCAATTTGCAACCAACGATTAATGACGTGGTTCCCAATTGGCAGACCGCCATTAATGACGTGGTTCCCAATTGGCAGACCGCCATTAATGACGTGGTTCCCAATTGGCAGACCGCCATTAATGACGTGGTTCCCAATTGGCAGACCGTGATGAATGACATGTTCCCAATTGGCAGACCGCCATTAATGACGTGGTTCCCAATTGGCAGACCGCCATTAATGACGTGGTTCCCAATTGGCAGACCGTGATGAATGACATGGTTCCCAATTGGCAGACCGCCATTAATGACGTTGTTCCGAATTGGCAGACCGCCATTAATGATGTGGTTCCCAATTGGCAGACTGCCATTAATGACGTGGTTCCCAATTGGCAGACCACCATTAATGATGTGGTTCCCAATTGGCAGACCGCAATTAATTGCGTGGTTCCCAATTGCGCAGACTGTGTTTAATTATGTGGTTCCGAATTGGCAGACAGTGTTTCATTATGTGGTTCCTAATTGGCAGACCGCGATTAATTGCGTGGTTCCCAATTGGCAGACCGTGATTAATTACGTGGTTCCAAATTGGCAAACGGTGATTAATTACGTGGTTCCCAATTGGCAGACTTTGATTAATGATGTGGTTCCCAATTGGCAGACCGTGTTTAATTATGTGGTCCCTAATTGGCAGACCGTGATTAATTACGCGGTTCCAAATTCACAGACCACGATTAATTGCATGGTTCCCAATTGGCAGAGCGTGATTAATTACGTGGTTCCCAATTCGCAGACCACAATTAATTATGTGGTTCCCAATTGGCAGACCATGTTTAATTACGTGGTTCCCAATTGGCAGACCATGATTAATTATGTGGTTCCCAATTGGCAGAACGCAATTAATTAAGTGATTCCCAATTGACAGACCACGATTAATTACGTGGTTCCCAATTCGCAGACCACGATTAATTATGTGGTTCCCAATTGATAGACCTCAATTTATTACGTGATTCCCAATTGGCAGACGGCAATTAATTACGTGATTCCTAATTGGCCGACCGTGATTAATTATGTGGTTCCCAATTCGTAGACCACGATTAATTATGTGGTTCCCAATTGATAGACCTCAATTTATTACGTGATTCCCAATTGGCAGACCGTGTTTAATTACGTGGTTCCCAATTGGCAGACATTGTTTAATTTCGTGGTTCCCAATTCGCAAACCGTGTTTAATTACGTGGTTCCCAAATGGCAGACCGTGATTAATTACATGGTTCCCAATTGGCAGACCGTGATTAATTACTAGGTTCCCAATTGGCAGACTTTGATAAATGATGTGGTTCCCATTTGGCAGACCATGTTTAATTATGTGGTTCCGAATTGGCAGACCATGTTTAATTGCATGGTTCCCAATTAGCAGACCGTGATTAATTATGTGGTTCCTAATTGGCAGACCGTGATTAATTGCATGGTTCCCAATTGGCAGACCGTGATAAATTACGTGGTTCCCAATTTGCAGACCACAATTAATTGCGTGGTTCCCAATTGGCAGACCCTGTTTAATTACGTGGTTCCCAATTGGCAGACAGTGTTTAATTATGTTGTTCCTAATTGGCAGACCGCGATTAATTGCGTGGTTCCCAATTGGCAGACCACAATTAATTGCGTGGTTCCCAATTGGCAGACCGTGTTTAATTATGTGGTTCCTAATTGGCAGACCGTGATTAATTACGTGGTTCCCAATTGGCAGACCGCGATTAATTGCGTGGTTCCCTATTGGTAGACCGTGATTAATTGCGTGGTTCCCAATTGGCAGACCACGATTAGTTGCATGGTTCCCAATTGGCAGACCGTGATTAATTACGTGGTTACCATTTGGCAGACCATGTTTAATTAAGCAGTTCCCAATTCGCAGACCACGACTAATTATGTGGTTCCGAATTGGCAGACAGTGTTTCATTATGTGGTTCCTAATTGGCAGACCGCGATTAATTGCGTGGTTCCCAATTGGCAGACCGTGATTAATTACGTGGTTCCCAATTGGCAAACGGTGATTAATTACGTGGTTCCCAAATGGCAGACTTTGATTAATGATGTGGTTCCAATTGGCAGACCGTGTTTAATTATGTGGTCCCTAATTGGCAGACCGTGATTAATTACGCGGTTCCCAATTCACAGACCACGATTAATTGCATGGTTCCCAATTGGCAGAGCGTGATTAATTACGTGGTTCCCAACTTGCAGACCACGATTAATTACGTGGTTCCCAATTGGCAGACCATGTTTAATTACGTGGTTCCTAATTGGCAGACCATGTTTAATTACGTGGTTCCCAATTGGCAGACCATGTTTAATTACGTGGTTCCCAATTGGCAGACCATGTTTAATTGCTTGGTTCCCAATTGGCAGACAGTGTTTAATTACGTGGTTCCTTATTAGCAGACCGCCATTAATTGCCTGGTTACCAATTCGCAGACCACGATTAATTACGTGGTTCCCAATTGGCAGACAGTGTTTCATTATGTGGTTCCCAATTCACAGACCACGATTAATTGTGTGGTTCGCAATTGCCAGACAGTGTTTAATTACGTAGTTCCCAATTGTAAGACCATGATTAATTACGTGGTTCCCAATTGGCAGACCGCGATTAATTACGTAGTGCCCAATTGGCAGCACGTGTTTAATTACGTAGTTCCCAATTGTCAGACCATGATTAATTACGTGGTTCCCAATTGTCAGACCATGATTAATTACGTGGTTCCCAATTGGCAGACCACGATTAATTACGTAGTTCCCAATTGTCAGACCATGATTAATTACGTGGTTCCCAATTGGCAGACCACGATTAATTACGTGGTTCCCAATTGGCAGCATGTGTTTAATTATGCAGTTCCCAATTGGCAGACAGTGTTTAATTATGTGGTTCCTAATTGGCAGACCGTGATTAATTACGTGGTTCCCCATTGGCAGCACGTGTTTAATTATGTGGTTCCTAATTGGCAGACCGTGATTAATTGCGTGGTTCCCAATTGGCAGACCGAGATTAATTACTTGGTTCCCAATTGGCAGACCGAGATTAATTACTTGGTTCCCCATTGGCAGCACGTGTTTAATTATGTGGTTCCCCATTGGCAGCACGTGTTTAATTATGTGGTTCCTAATTGGCAGACCGTGATTAATTACGTGGTTCCCAATTGGCAGACCGAGATTAATTACTTGGTTCCCCATTGGCAGCATGTGTTTAATTATGCAGTTCCCAATTGGCAGACAGTGTTTAATTATGTGGTTCCTAATTGGCAGACCGTGATTAATTACGTGGTTCCCCATTGGCAGCACGTGTTTAATTATGTGGTTCCTAATTGGCAGACCGTGATTAATTGCGTGGTTCCCAATTGGCAGACCATGATTAATTGCATGGTTCCCAATTGGCAGACCGTGATTAATTACGTGGTTACCAATTGGAAGACCGTGTTTAATTCCGTAGTTCCCAATTGGCAGACCACGATTAATTGCATGGTTCCCAATTGGCAGACAGTGTTTAATTACGTGGTTCCCAATTGGCAGACAGTGTTTAATTATGTGGTTCCCAATTGGCAGACAGTGTTTAATTATGTGGTTCCCAATTGGCAGACAGTGTTTAATTACGTGGTTCCCAATTGGCAGACCGTGATTAATGATGTGGTTCCCAATTGGAAGACCGTGTTTAATTATGTGGTTCCCAATTGGCAGACCGTGATTAATGATGTGGTTCCCAATTGGAAGACCGTGTTTAATTATGTGGTTCCCAATTGGAAGACCGTGATTAATTATGTGGTTCCCAATTGGCAGACCGTGATTAATTATGTGGTTCCCAATTGGCAGACCGTGATTAATGATGTGGTTCCCAATTGGCAGACCACAATTTATTACGTGATTCCCTATTGGCAGACAGTGTTTAATTACGTGGTTCCCAATTGGCTTCAATGTTAAATTTGAGGTGAGCTAGAACCTATGAGTAGTAGTTAGGTCGATTGAGGATTTAATATTTGCAAATAGGTTGTTCCAAAAGAGGGTGAAATCTGGTTGAAAATCCAGTGGGTTATTGAGTTTTTAGCTCTTTCCCCATTGACTTCAATTTTAAATTCTATGTGTTTTAGTAGTTGGTAAATTAGCTTCGTAAAAGGTGGACGCAATTTTTTGAGAGAGAAGGGGTGTAATTTTATGAGAGAGAGGGGGTGTGAGTCAATAAGTTTTTCCCTTTTTCCCCATTGATTTCAATGTTAAATTGAATGGACCCAGAACCCCTCTTTTCCCCCGACTGCCAGAAGGTCAACACAGGTCAAATTTCTAAAATCCTCAATTTTCATCCGATTGACTTGAAATTTGAAGGACTTGCATATCTGGTCACTGAATTCAACCAGCAAGTATTTTTGAGGTCAACATAGGCCAAAAGGTCAACATTGGGCAAGTTTCTAAAGATGATTCTGTTGGACCTTTCTTGACTTTACCAATGATGGTGAGCATACTGTCGAGTGGCTCTTTATAAGTGATGAGCAGTGGATGAGCAATAGATAGGTGAGTTTGTTTGACGGTTCTTCCGGATATTTGCACCTGGCTCAATTGTTGAAGCTCAGAGAGTATTGAAATGTAAATTCCAAACGAATAATCTCGTTCTTCAAATGAACGATGAGGAGCCCTGGTACACCTGTTCTGAACACAGGAGCCCTGGTACACCTGTTCTGTACACAGGAGCCCTGGTACACCTGTTCTGTACACAATAGCCCTGATACACCTGTTCTGTACACTGACTCATCGGCACTTCGTAAGAAAAATAGTTCCTTGTGTTGCATCCACATAAGCTTCAGTTTGCCCAGGTAGATAGCTTCAGTTTGCCCAGGTAGATAGCTTGAGCAAGTGACAAAGAAATGAGAGTAAGATTCTGTTGGACTTTGTTGATTTTACCAAGGATGGTGAGCACATGCTATCGAGTGGCTCTTTGTAAGTGATGAGGCACATGCTATCGAGTGGCTCTTTATAAGTGATGAGGCACATGCTATCGAGTAGCTCTTTATAAGTGATGAGGCACATGCTATCGAGTGGCTCTTTATAAGTGATGAGGCACATGCTATCGAGTGGCTCTTTATAAGTGATGAGGCACATGCTATCGAGTGGCTCTGTATAAGTGATGAGGCACATGCTATCGAGTGGCTCTGTATAAGTGATGAGGGACATGCTGTCGAGTGGCTCTTTATAAGTGATGAGGCACATGCTATCGAGTGGCTCTTTATAAGTGATGAGGCACATGCTATCGAGTGGCTCTTTATAAGTGATGAGGCACATGCTATCGAGTGGCTCTTTGTAAGTGATGAGGGACATGCTATCGAGTGGCTCTTTGTAAGTGATGAGGCACATGCTATCGAGTGGCTCTTTATAAGTGATGAGGCACATGCTATCGAGTGGCTCTTTATAAGTGATGAGGCACATGCTATCGAGTGGCTCTTTATAAGTGATGAGGCACATGCTATCGAGTGGCTCTTTATAAGTGATGAGGCACATGCTATCGAGTGGCTCTTTATAAGTGATGAGGCACATGCTATCGAGTGGCTCTTTATAAGTGATGAGGCACATGCTATCGAGTGGCTCTGTATAAGTGATGAGGGACATGCTGTCGAGTGGCTCTTTATAAGTGATGAGGCACATGCTATCGAGTGGCTCTTTATAAGTGATGAGGCACATGCTATCGAGTGGCTCTTTATAAGTGATGAGGCACATGCTATCGAGTGGCTCTTTGTAAGTGATGAGGGACATGCTATCGAGTGGCTCTTTGTAAGTGATGAGGCACATGCTATCGAGTGGCTCTTTATAAGTGATGAGGCACATGCTATCGAGTGGCTCTTTATAAGTGATGAGGCACATGCTATCGAGTGGCTCTTTATAAGTGATGAGGCACATGCTATCGAGTGGCTCTTTATAAGTGATGAGGCACATGCTATCGAGTGGCTCTTTATAAGTGATGAGGCACATGCTATCGAGTGGCTCTTTATAAGTGATGAGGCACATGCTATCGAGTGGCTCTTTATAAGTGATGAGGCACATGCTATCGAGTGGCTCTTTATAAGTGATGAGGCACATGCTATCGAGTGGCTCTTTATAAGTGATGAGGCACATGCTATCGAGTGGCTCTTTATAAGTGATGAGGCACATGATATCGAGTGGCTCTTTATAAGTGATGAGGCACATGCTATCGAGTGGCTCTTTATAAGTGATGAGGCACATGCTATCGAGTGGCTCTTTATAAGTGATGAGGCACATGCTATCGAGTGGCTCTTTATAAGTGATGAGGCACATGCTATCGAGTGGCTCTTTATAAGTGATGAGGCACATGCTATCGAGTGGCTCTTTATAAGTGATGAGGCACATGATATCGAGTGGCTCTTTATAAGTGATGAGGCACATGCTATCGAGTGGCTCTTTATAAGTGATGAGGCACATGCTATCGAGTGGCTCTTTATAAGTGATGAGGCACATGCTATCGAGTGGCTCTTTATAAGTGATGAGGCACATGCTATCGAGTGGCTCTTTATAAGTGATGAGGGACATGCTATCGAGTGGCTCTTTATAAGTGATGAGGCACATGCTATGGAGTGGCTCTTTATAAGTGATGAGGCACATGCTATCGAGTGGCTCTTTATAAGTGATGAGGCACATGCTATCGAGTGGCTCTTTATAAGTGATGAGGCACATGCTATCGAGTGGCTCTTTATAAGTGATGAGGAAACCTTTGCACTGAATGATTTTGTTTAAAAGTACAACTGCAGCTTTGGAGGTCCAGATGATCCCCAGTAGCTTCACCAACAACTCCATCATGGATTAACTGTTCCCATGGTGTGCTCTTTTTCTACGTTGGGTCACAGGGCCATATTGATTATATTTGATTCTTCTTCTTTTGTATGCAGCACGAGGCTGTCTGTGAGTAGCATTGTTGGCTGAGGGAGCGGCTGCGCTGCTGATGCAGTGCCCCATGCTGCTTCGGGCAGGAACTTGTTCATGTTGCTCCCAATACCTGGACTACTCCTCACTCCCAAAGAACACCATTATGGCATCTTTAGCGCTTACTAACTCGTTCGGGCAGGTGCGAGGCCTCGCTTATCGTCCATCCTAGGAATGGCACACATTGATGCCTCGCCTGCCTGTGAGACACCACGATGACGGTTTGTAGGTGCTCAAAGATTCAAACCCAGGCTAGACAGCTCGGTCAGGTGTGCCCACCCCGAGACCATCCTGCCACCCCGAGACCATCCTGCCACCCCGATTTTATGTGAGACCATTTGATGAACATGATCTTCCAAACCTGAACATAAGATGGGAGACATCTGCTGTAGTTCAAGTTGTAAGGCCTCTGAGTATTTGCACACAACACTTTATTGCTTTTGTAAAAGAAAAAAAGAACATTTATATGGCTTCAATGTTTGTGTGTCACCGCAGAAACGATCCCTCTAGTTTATATGATTTGTGTGGACAATAACATGACAATGAGCACTAAACATGATTACAGGTAATGTGCATTTATTTGTATGAAAAAAACATGGGAGAAATGATTCATAACCTGAAGATGATTTTGACACTAAAAGGTTTTGCATTTCATTTTATAATTTCTTCATGTTGAGTAGGTTTGTAGTTCTTGTACACCTCTCCTTTCCTATACCATCTCCAAACGCTGCATGACGTCATCGCCGGGCACCGAAGGGCCCCGGAAACGATGCGTGCTGAAAGGGAGTACTCAGTTTTCACTCCAGTTTCTTTCTTTCTTTCTTGTTTTTACTTGCGAAAATCCAAGATTTTTCCAAGTATATTGGTTGGTCTTGTGCTTTATTACTTGCCGGAAAGATTCCAGCAAGTATGTTGATTGGTTGGTTTGTCTGTGTTTGTGTGCAGTACTACGTCTACATCGTTGCACATAGAATCGCCAAACTTTACACACATATTTGTCTTGCCCTGGAATAGACTGTGCCCAATTTTTAACTCTCTCGGCCCAAGGCCTCCATTATGACGTCATAATTCGAAAATTCGACAAGTACAAAACTTCACCCAATCAAGATGTAATTTCTTGAGCGCCATGTCGGCATAAACTGGTGGAGAAAAAAAAAATGATTACGTCATCAGTCACGTGGTTCGGCCGCCATCTTGGGAAAACCGAAAAACTTTGCACCTCGATATATCCGAAAGTGCTGAATAGAAAAAAATTGAGACATGGCTCATTGTAAAGAACTCTCCATGGGGAATAAAATATGTTAATGATGACGTCATCGGTGCCTCCATTATGATCTCAAAATTCGACAAGTACAAAACTTCATCCGATCAAGATGAAATTTCTTGAGCATAATCTAGGAATAAATTAATTTAGAAAACAAGTAATGATGACGTCATCGGTCACGTGGTTCGGCCGCCATATTTGTCCAAAATGGCCGATAAAAAAGTACAATCCGGCAAGTCCTCGGTCTCTGACCGATGTTTCATTCTGTCTGTCTGTCTGTCTCTGTTTGTCTGTCATTCGCCTACAGCTTACAATTTCAACTGATCTTCACGAAACTTCCCAAATTGTAGAGCTGGTCATAAACAAGAAGCCTTTTAGTTTAGGGGTCAAAAGGTCAATCGGTGAACATAGGCAAAAGGTCACCAACTTGTCAAATTTCTAAAATGCTCAATTTTCATCCGATTGACTTGAAATTTTAAAACGATTTGCAAATCTGGTCACCGAATGCAACCAGAAATTATATTTTAGGTCAACATAGGCCAAAAGGTGAACATAGGCCATAAGGTCAACATGGGCCAAATTTCTGAAATCCTCAATTTTCATCTGATTGACTTGAAATTTGAAGAGGACTTGCATATCTGGTTATCGAATGCAACTACCAAGTATTTTTGAGGTCGACATAGGCCAAAAGGTCAACATAGGACAAATTTATATTGTCCTCAATTCTCATCAGATTGACTTGAAATTTTAAGAGGATTTGCAAACCAGGTCACTGAATTGAACCACCAATTATTGTTGAGGCCATCATAGGCCAACAACTTATTTTAGGGATTTCACAAGTATCGTGGTATGCACGACATATTTCTTGTTTGTTTGTTTGTCTGTCTGTGAACAATATATCTCAAAAAGTTGTGGACGGATTCAGACGAAATTTGGCAGAGATGTAGTGTGTTTGACAAGGACAAAATGATTAAATATTGATGAAGACCCGGATTCGGATCCGGCTAGTATAATTTTTTGAGTGATTCCTCACCATTGGGAGATAGGGCCAAAAACTATACATAGCAGGATATCTCAAAATGTTGTGGACGGATTTGGACGAAACTTGGTGGACCGGTTGGGTGTGTGACAAGGACAAATAGATTCGATTCGATTTTGGTGAAGATCTGAATGTACATTCGGATGCGAGTATTATTGATTTTTTTTTAATGATTCTTCACCATTGAGAGATCGGGTGAAAAGCGATATATAACATATATTTAAATAAGTTATGGACGAGTTATGAATAAACTAGGTGGACGAGTTGGTTTGGTGACAAGAACAAGGCGATTAGATTTGGTTCAGGTCCGAATCCAGATCCGGCCTAGCAGTGGGATACAAAACGTAAACTGTTCAGCCTGGCGGAGGTGTGTGCTCTACCGAGTGTCATTGTAGTTACGCCCGCCAGGGAGTAACGCATTCGATCGTGTCCGTCCATGTGTGTGTGTGCGTATGTGTTCGTGTGTTCGTGAACAAGATATCTGGAAAAGTTCTGAACGGATTTGGATGAAAGTTGGTGGGATGATTTCCCTTGGGATAAGGAAGAATTGGTTAGTTTTTAGTGAAGCTCAGGATATTATTCCGGATCCAGGAATTTTTTGGTAATTTTTTTTCTGTTTTACTGCATTAAAACTTTTATTCTTATTCTTAAATGATGTTTTTCTCCTCTAATTCCGAGATATATCAAAATAAATTCTCTGACGGGGCCCACTTTCTTTTTGTACACCGCTCCTTTCCTATGCCATCTCCAGGCATTGCAAATCGTCATTGCTGGGCACCGAAGGGGGCTCGGCAGTGACGCGCGCTGAAAGAGAGTACTCAGTTTTCACTCTGGTTGTTTGTTTTCTTGGTTGTTGTACACCGCTCCTTTCCTATGCCATCTCCAGGCATTGCAAATCGTCATTGCTGGGCACCAAAGGGGGCTCGGCAGTGACGCACGCTGAAAGAGAGTACTCAGTTTTCACTCTGTTTGTTTGTTTTCTTGGTTGTTGTACACCGCTCCTTTCCTATGCCATCTCCAGGCATTGCAAATCGTCATTGCCGGGCACCGAAGGGGGCTCGGCAGTGACGCACGCTGAAAGAGAGTACTCAGTTTTCACTCTGTTTGTTTGTTTTCTTGGTTGTTGTACACCGCTCCTTTCCTATGCCATCTCCAGGCATTGCAAATCGTCATTGCCGGGCACCGAAGGGGGCTCGGCAGTGACGCACGCTGAAAGAGAGTACTCAGTTTTCACTCTGGTTTCTTGTTGTACACCGCTCCTTTCCTATGCCACCTCCAGGCATTGCAAATCGTCATTGCCGGGCACCGAAGGGGGCTTGGCAGTGACGCACGCTGAAAGAGAGTACTCAGTTTTCACTCTGGTTTCTTGTTTGTTTTCTTGTTTCCTTGGTTGTCCGGACGATATCTCAGCCATCCTTTGAGCTAGGAAGCTGAAATTTCGGCACAATAGTGAGCAAGTCCTTTGTCAAAAACGGTATTTTTTGTTTTTTGATTAATCAATTAATTGAGGAGTTATTTAATTATTAGCGTTTAATGAAGTACTTATTTAATTAATTAAATTTCCTTTCTCTTCTGACCATTATTAACTCAGGCACCTTTTGAGTTAGGAAGCTGATATTTGGACATGCCAATGACCAGGTGATTTGGCTGCAAATGCTATTTTTGATTTATTAATTAATCAATTAATCGATTAATTATTTAATTATTCGATTAATGACAAGAATTTTTTTTTTTTTTACGTTACAGATTCTGATGAAATGGTGGTGGTTTATGTGTTCTCTGACCAAATTGATTAATAATTTAATTTTTTTATGATTATTATTTATTTATTTTCATTATTAATCATTTATTTATTTTCTTTCTCATTTGGCCAATATCTCAGGCACCTTTTGAGCTGGGAAGCTAATATTTGGACATGAGTGACCAAGTGATGTGGCTATCAAGGATATTTTTGATTTATTGATTAATCATTTAATTGCTTAATTATTTATTGATTAATTGATTAATTATTTATTGATTAATCAATTAATTATTTAATTTTTTATTAATGACATTTAATAAAATTTCTAAAAGATAGGTCTTGGGATGAAGCACTACTGGTTTAGTTATGCTATTAGCCAATTGATTAAGAAAATATTTTGTGATAATCTTTTATTGATTTTAATTATACAATTAATCAATCAATTAGCGAACACCTCTTCCTCCCAATGCAGCCTCTATGAGGTGCACTGCGGTATTGCCGGGCGCCGGAGGCGCCCCGGCAATGCCGCGCTGTAGGATATTTCATTATTTGGCATGGGGGCGGTGTACTTTGAATGTATGTGTACTTGTTTTCTTTCTTTCTTGTTTGTTTGTTTTCTTTCTTGTTTGTTTGTCCGGACGATATCTCAGCCATCCGTTGAGCTAGGAAGCTGAAATTTCGGCACAATAGTGAGCAAGTCCTTTGTGAAAAACGGTATTTTTTTTTTTGATTAATCAATAAATTGAGGAGTTATTTAATTATTAGCGATTAATTAAGTACTTATTTAATTAATCAAATTTCCTTTCTCTTCTGACCATTAACTCAGGCAACTTTTGAGTTAGGAAGCTGATATTTGGACATGCCAATGACCAGGTGATTTGGCTGCAAAGGATATTTTTGATTTATTAATTAATCAATTAATCGATTAATTATTTAATTATTCGATTAATGCCAAAAACAATTATTTTTTTTAAGTTACAGATTCTGATGAAATAGTGGTAGTTTATGTGTTCTCTGACCAAATTGATTAATAATTTAATTTTTTTATGATTATTATTTATTTATTTTCATTATTAATCATTTATTTATTTTCTTTCTCATTTGGCCAATATCTCAGGCACCTTTTGAGCTGGGAAGCTAATATATGGACATGAGTGACCAAGTAATGTGGCTATCAAGGATATTTTTGATTTATTGATTAATCATTTCATCTATTAATTATTTATTGATTAATCGATTAATTATTTATTGAGTAATCAATTAATTATTTAATTATTTATAAATGACTGATTTAATTAAATTTCTAAAAGATACATCTTCGGATGAAGCACTAGTGGTTTAGTTATGCGATTAGCCAATTGATTATGAAAATATTTTGTGATAATCTTTTATTGATTTTAATTATACAATTAATCAATCAATTAGTGTACACCTCTCCCTCCCAATGCAGCCTCAATGAGCTGCACTGCGGTATTGCCGGGCTGCAGCATATTTAATTATTTGGCATGGGACGGTGTACTTTGAATGTATCTGTACTTGTTTAATTTGTGATTATGAGTGGCCTAATTGTGTTAATAAATAATCGTAAATTAATTATATTCTTCGTGAAGTATCCTAAATACACATCAAAGTGACAATTGTGGGTGGAGTCAGGGCAGCTGTCCAGCCAATCGGTGGGAAGGATTGTTACAGACACAGACATATAATTATTATTAGGATGATCGACCATGCATCCTGATCATAAAATCATTAGTAAATAAACAAAATAGCACAACTACCCATTAACTAGAAGCATTTTACATTATACACTTTCCTTTCTCGTTCATATTTGTCTCTGCAAAATAATGTTGGAATATAAATGGATTCATCACTTATGGCTTTTGCATTTTCCTTCCATTCCATGTTTTAAAAACAATCGAATTGACCTTCCATTGCACTTCACCCTGTATCGATGTTCAGTGTCAGTATCACCAAGCAAGGCCGCAACTGAGACCCTCGGTCGACAGCTCCTCAATTTTCCATGAAACCCGGAACTCGTTTTCCAAGGAGCACATTATTTGATGACATCCAACCTGCATTTTCTCTCTTTGTTGTTGAACACTTTGCTGTACAGGTTGTAGATCCGCTCTTGAGTGAGTTTGAAGGCCATCGAGATGACCGCCATTCCGATGATTATGTAGACCGAGGTGAGCAGGAAAAAGTTTGGGTGCTTTGGTACAATATCACCAAGACCTATGGTTGTCATGGTTACAAAGCAGAAGTAGAAGGCATCCAGGTATCCCCATTTTTCCCAACATGGTAACAAGAAGGCACCGACCATCAGGTAGGCAAATACGATAAGGAAGATGAGGCTGAAGGGGACATCGAGGGTCTTTGATTCCCATTCGCTGCCTGCGGTACCCGCGGCCGATTCTTCGGGTTTAGGTCCCGTTTGAGGGTTCTCCGTCGTCCTGGCAGCTCGCTGCTCGTCGTTCTTGGAGTCGTTTCTTCCTGACCGTTTGGTGAACGGACCGTCCGCGGAGCCGGGCGGTGCAAGCTTGCGATGCTCGTCTCCATCACTCCCGGGCGGGGCGGTGGCACGGTGCTTGATGGACGTGTAGCAGCAGGTCAGACCTCGTGCGAACAGGTCTCCCAGATCCGTGAGGACCAGAAGCATGAGCGGGATACCGATAGTGGCGTAGAGCATGCACACCACCTTCCCCAGGTTGGTAGAGGGAGCAATGTGTCCGTACCCTGATGCACAACGGATACACACGTGCGAGAGACCGCTAACTTCATGAGGTTTGACCAATGGGATGATGATGGGATAACACACAACCAATGGGATGATAATGGGATAACACACAACCAATGGGATGATCATGGGATAACACACAACCAATGGGATGATCATGGGATAACACACAACCAATGGGATGATCATGAGATAACACACAACCAATGGGATGATCATGGGATAACACACAACCAATGGGATGATCATGGGATAACACACAACCAATGGTATGATCATGGGATAACACACAACCAATGGGATGATCATGGGATAACACACAACCAATGGGATTATCATGGGATAACACACAACCAATGAGATGATCATGGAACAACACACAACCAATGGGATGATGATGGGATAACACACAACCAATGGGATGATGATGGGATAACACACAACCAATGGGATGATAATGGGATAACACACAACCAATGGGATGATCATGGGATAACACACAACCAATGGGATGATCATGGGATAACACACAACCAATGAGATGATCATGGGATAACACACAACCAATGGGATGATCATGGGATAACACACAACCAATGGGATGATCATGGGATAACACACAACCAATGGGACGATCATGGGATAACAAACAACTAATGGAATGATCATGGGATAACACACAACCAATGGAATGATCATAGGATAACACACAACCAATGGGATGATCATGGGATAACACACAACCAATGGGATGATCATGGGATAACACACAACCAATGGGATGATCATGGGATAACACACAACCAATGGGATGATCATGGGATAACAGACAACCAATGGGATGATCATGGGATAACAGACAACCAATGGGATGATCATGCGATAACACACAACCAATGGGATGATCATGGGATAACACACAACCAATGGGATGATAATGGGATAACACACAACCAATGGGATGATCATGGGATAACACACAACCAATGGGATAATCATGGGATAACACACAACCAATGGGATGATCATGGGACAACACACAACCAATGGGATGATCATGGGATAACACACAACCAATGGCAAGATCATGGGATAACACAACCAATGGCAAGATCATGGGATAACACACAACCAATGGGATGATCATGGGATAACACACAACCAATGGGATGATCATGGGATAACACACAACCAATGGGATGATCATGGGATAACACACAACCAATGGCAAGATCATGGGATAACACAACCAATGGCAAGATCATGGGATAACACACAACCAATGGGATGATCATGGGACAACACACAACCAATGGGATGATCATGGGATAACACACAACCAATGGGATGATCATGGGATAACACACAACCAATGGGATGATCATGGGATAACACAACCAATGGCAAGATCATGGGATAACACAACCAATGGCAAGATCATGGGATAACACACAACCAATGGGATGATCATGGGATAACACACAACCAATGGGATGTTCATGTGATAACACACAACCAATGGGATGATCATGGGATAACACACAACCAATGGGATGTTCATGCGATAACACAACCAATGGCAAGATTATGGGATAACACACAACCACTGGGATGATCATGGGATAACACACAACCAATGGGATGTTCATGCGATAACACACAACCAATGGGATGTTCATGCAGACAATTCGAGCAAATTCAGCCCAGCTATAGTTGAAGGTGAGCTCAACTCAGGTTTCAAACATTTTGGCAAACAGTATCTGATGTTTATCAACTTATTCATTTCATGGATTAATATCAACAAATGCAATTTCATAAAATTCCCATTAATTTATATGTTGTGAATTGTGCATACGACTTAAATATTGCTGAAACTGAAGACCTTTCGACAAGTATGGCTCTCGAATTTGGAATTGGCTCCCTTGGAATTGGACTATTCCAACTCGGTCCCCAAGCTCCATCACGTGTGGTTGCAATGTCTGGAAAGAACAGGTTTTGGTCGCAACACCTGCACATGATACAGTTTACCCCACTGAAGTTGCAGTGACAGGTTATGGCAGGAGCTTGGGGTTTAGCTGGGGGGGGGGGGGGGGGGGGGGGGTTGAGATAGATATTTTTATGGTACGAAGAGGTATTTTTTGCATGCACACCCGAGGCTCGTGGAAGCCCTCGTACTAGTACACTGAACGGTCCAGGATGCAACAGGACAAAAGGAACTGTTGTGTGGAGAGAGGGTGGAAAACGAACAGCACAGTTGAAGACCAATATGCACGCGCACACACACGCGCACACACACACACACACACACACACACACACACACACACACACACACACACACACACACACACACACACACACACGTGCGCACACACACACACACACACACACACCAGGTGGAATCTTCAATATATACCTGCAGCAAATACCATACAATGATGGACCAAACTTTCATTCCAAAGAACATGCACCAAGTCACTGTATGTAATGTCTTACCTGTGAAACACCAGGGTGACAGTTTATGGTCACATTAGAAATTAAGCCCCAACTTAATGCTGCCAATCTCGACTTTAATGCCTCCCAGAAATGATTCCACCATCTGCCATATGACGTCATCTGTCAAACAGGCAGCAGCTCCCAGAAATGATTCCACCATCTGCCATATGACGTCATCCTTCAAACAGGCAGCAGCACCCAGAAATGATTCCACCATGTACCATATGACGTCATCTGTCAGACAGACAGCAACACCCAGAAATGATTCCACCCTCTGCCATATGACGTCATCTGTCAGACAGGCAGCAGCACCCAGAAATGATTCCACCATCTGCCATATGGCGTCATCTGTCAGACAGACCAACACCCAGAAATGATTCCACCATCTGCCATATGACGTCATCTGTCAGACAGGCAGCAGCACCCAGAAATGATTCCACCATCTGCCATATGACGTCATCTGTCAGACAGGCAGCAGCTCCCAGAAATGATTCCACCATCTGCCATATGACGTCATCTGTCAAACAGGCAGCAGCTCCCAGAAATGATTCCACCATCTGCCATATGACGTCATCTGTCAGACAGGCAGCAGCTCCCAGAAATGATTCCACCATCTGCCATATGACGTCATCTGTCAAACAGGCAGCAGCTCCCAGAAATGATTCCACCATCTGCCATATCAATGTCTTCATTCTCAGCTTGATGGAGCACTGCTCTCCCCTCTCGGCTGGCGGCCATGCGTCCCCTGCGTCCCACCTTCACCTTCTTATTGCCGCTTAGAGCAAGAACCTCAAGATCTTCCACCATCAACCTGAGTATGTAGTCCTGTTACTTTTGCATCACAGACAGGTTGTTGGCCCCCACGTATCCTTCTTGCCCTCCCCTTGATCTCACTCTCACTTCTACTCTGCTGTTGGTGTATCCTCATCTCCATTTGTTCCCTTCCATTCTGCTCCAGCTCTTTTATGAATCTTGACCATGTATAACCATTCCTTTCAAGATATGAGGCACATAGGGCTGCCTAAGCAGTTTCATTGGCTGAGGAGTACAACCCTGGATGGGTCGCCACTCCGACGCAGGATACCCGAATGACGTATTAACTCAAGTAAGCTGGTACTTATTTCGCCGACCTCAGAAGGATGACAGGGTGAGTCAACCCCACCTGAAGTTAATTCAACGGCATGAACAGAGGCTTAACATCAGGACCCGAAGATCTCAAGCCAGTGACCTTAACTGTTAAACCAACACCAGGCTTTTACAAACCGTGATGAAATAAGAGAAAGATGGCAGAAACAAATAGAATAACCAGATGTAAAAAAGAAAAAAGAAAAAGCATACTTATTCTGTGCAGACAAACAAACAGACAGACGTACAAACAGATTAAAATGCAATACCCTCTTTTCTGGTGAGGGTAAAAAAAAAAAAGTTACATCACCACCATTACCGATGGTGGTGAAAACAGTGCAACAGAAGAACAATGAGCCCAGGAAACTCCATTGCAGCTCGTGGTCAGGTGTTTCTCCTGCCAAGCTCTTCAGGTTGGAGCGAAGGAAGATTTGGAACTCCTCAGTCTTGTTTTCATCGGCATCGAGATGTGATCCTGTGTAAGGAACAGCAAATTGTATTATCGCCATGAAACCGAATCAACGGCTACAAACCTACTCAAGATGAACAAATTATAAAATAACTACCAACCTACTCAACATGAACAAATTATAACATATCGACAAACCTACTCAATATGAACAAATTATAAAATAACTACAAACCTACTCAACATGAACAAATTATAAAATATCTACAAGCCTACTCAATATGAACAAATTATAAAATATCTACAAACCTACTCAAGATGAACAAATTATAAAATAACTACCAACCTACTCAACATGAACAAATTATAACATATCGACAAACCTACTCAATATGAACAAATTATAAAATAACTACAAACCTACTCAACATGAACAAATTATAAAATATCTACAAGCCTACTCAATATGAACAAATTATAAAATATCTACAAACCTACTCAACATGAACAAATTATAAAATATCTACAAACCTACTCAACATGAATAAATTATAAAATATCTACAAACCGACTAAACATGAACAAATTATAAAATATCTACAAACCTACTAAACATGAACAAATTATAACATAACTACGAACCTACTCAACATGAACAAATTATAAAATATCTACAAACCTACTAAACATGAACAAATTATAAAATATCTACAAACCTACTAAACATGAACAAATTATAAAATATCTACAAACCTACTAAACATGAACAAATTATAACATAACTACGAACCTACTCAACATGAACAAATTATAAAATATCTACAAACCTACTCAACATGAACAAATTATAAAATATCTACAAGCCTACTAAACATGAACAAATTATAAAATAACTACAAACCTACTCAACATGAATAAATTATAAAATATCTACAAACCTACTCAACATGAATAAATTATAAAATATCTACAAACCTACTCAACATGAACAAATTATAAAATATCTACAAACCTACTCAACATGAATAAATTATAAAATATCTACAAACCTACTCAACATGAACAAATTATAAAATATCTACAAACCTACTAAACATGAACAAATTATAACATAACTACGAACCTACTCAACATGAACAAATTATAAAATATCTACAAACCTCCTCAACATGAACAAATTATAAAATATCTACAAACCTACTAAACATGAACAAATTATAACATAACTACGAACCTACTCAACATGAACAAATTATAAAATATCTACAAACCTACTAAACATGAACAAATTATAAAATATCTACAAACCTACTAAACATGAACAAATTATAACATAACTACGAACCTACTAAACATGAACAAATTATAACATAACTACGAACCTACTCAACATGAACAAATTATAAAATATCTACAAACCTCCTCAACATGAACAAATTATAAAATATCTACAAACCTACTAAACATGAACAAATTATAAAATATCTACAAACCTACTAAACATGAACAAATTATAACATAACTACGAACCTACTCAACATGAACAAATTATAAAATATCTACAAACCTACTCAACATGAATAAATTATAAAATATCTACAAACCTACTAAACATGAACAAATTATAAAATATCTACAAACCTACTAAACATGAACAAATTATAACATAACTACGAACCTACTCAACATGAACAAATTATAAAATATCTACAAACCTCCTCAACATGAACAAATTATAAAATAACGACAAACCTACTCAACATGAACAAATTATAAAATATCTACAAACCTACTCAACATGAACAAATTATAAAATATCTACAAACCTACTAAACATGAACAAATTATAAAATATCTACAAACCTCCTCAACATGAATAAATTATAAAATATCTACAAACCTACTCAACATGAACAAATTATAAAATATCTACAAACCTACTCAACATGAACAAATTATAAAATATCTACAAACCTCCTCAACATGAACAAATTATAAAATATCTACAAACCTACTAAACATGAACAAATTATAACATAACTACGAACCTACTCAACATGAACAAATTATAAAATATCTACAAACCTCCTCAACATGAACAAATTATAAAATAATGACAAACCTACTCAACATGAACAAATTATAAAATATCTACAAACCTCCTCAACATGAACAAATTATAAAATATCTACAAACCTACTAAACATGAACAAATTATAACATAACTACGAACCTACTCAACATGAACAAATTATAAAATATCTACAAACCTCCTCAACATGAACAAATTATAAAATATCTACAAACCTACTCAACATGAACAAATTATAACATATCTACAAACCTCCTCAACATGAACAAATTATAAAATATCTACAAACCTACTCAACATGAACAAATTATAAAATATCTACAAACCTACTCAACATGAACAAATTATAAAATATCTACAAACCTCCTCAACATGAACAAATTATAAAATATCTACAAACCTACTCAACATGAATAAATTATAAAATATCTACAAACCTACTCAACATGAACAAATTATAAAATAACTACAAACCTACTCAACATGAATAAATTATAAAATATCTACAAACCGACTCAAAATGAACAAATTATAACATAACTACGAACCTACTCAACATGAAGAAATTATAAAATATCTACAAACCTACTCAATATGAACAAATTATAAAATATCTACAAACCTACTCAATATGAACAAATTATAAAATATCTACAAACCTCCTCAAAATGAACAAATTATAAAATATCTACAAACCTCCTCAATATTAACAAATTATAAAATAACGACAAACCTCCTCAAAATAAACAAATTATAAAATATCTACAAACCTCCTCAACATGAAGAAATTATAAAATATCTACAAACCTCCTCAACATTAACAAATTATAAAATAACGATAAACCGACTAAATACGAAAAAATTATAAAATATCTACAAAACTACTCAATATGATCAAATGATAAAATAAGTACAGGTCTGCAGAGAGTGTCAAGACAAACCCTCCTCAACAGATAGAGCTGGGGGAGCAAGGCCGGATTGGAGTCTGCAGAGGACAGAAAGACCACCAACCTGCCTGCAGTGAGTCAGTGAAAGGCTCTCAGAGTTGGCTTCATCGTGGAAGATTCCAATAATTCTGAAAGCTTTGGTTTCAACAGCGTGAAACTGAGCTCGGTGTGAGGTAGGAGCACCTGCCCAGAAGGGAGAACAGTATTCCATTGAGCTGCAGATGAAAGCCTTGTATGTGGTGAGGAGCTCAGGTGTGCCAAGGAAGGATTTCGCACGACGGAGGATGCCCAGTCGGCGACTGGCTTTGTAGGCCAGATTGGAAATGTGGTTTTCCCAGGAAAGATCATGGCAGATAGTGAGACCCAAAAGCTTGAGTGACACAACTTCTTGGAGAGGATTGTTCAGAAAGTAGATGGGAGGGTTGTCCAGTCGGTCTTTTCGGAGAGACATAGTAAGAGTGTGAGATTTGTCAGGATTGAAAGATATGTTCCACTTGTTTGACCAGTCTGTGATTTTGTCCAGGTCTGCAGAGAGTGAGAAGGCTGCAGATTGCCGATCTGAGGGATGAGGAATGGAGCGGCAGGGAGTGGAGTCATCAGCAAAGAGGTAGAGAGGATTTTCAAGAGAGTCAGAGAGATCATTGGTGAAGACCAGAAAAAGCACAGGGCCCAGAACACTGACTTGGGGAACTCCAGCCTGAACAGGAAGGGGAGATAAGAGAAACCCATTCAGGGCCACACGTTGACTACGTCTAGAGAGGAAGTCCGCTTGCCATGCATGGAGATTTCCCTGGGTACCATGGGAGGAGATTTTGGTGAGCAGAGCGGGGTGCCAGACCGTATCGAAGGCACATGATATGTCAAGGGAGACAGTTCCAATTTCCTGTTTGGCATTGAGGACCTCCATCCATTCTTGAGACAGCAGAAGCAGCATGTCCAGAGTAGAGTGACCTGGTCTGAAACCAAATTGATGTTCAGAGATCAAGCCATTGGAGAAGAGGAAAGATTTGACATCCAAAGCAATGATGGATTCCATGACTTTGCTGATAATTGGGAGAAGGCTGATTGGTCTGTAGTTGCAAGGATCTGTTTTTGCACCTTTTTTGTGTAAAGCGGTGATGTTGGCTGATTTCCAAGCTGATGGCAGATGACCTTGAGCAAAAGAGAGGGTGAATAGAACAGAGGGAGGGAGTGAAAGAGCGGCAGAGCAGGATTTTAGGACCCCTGAGCTGATGCCGTCAGGTCCAGTTGCAGAATCAGAGTCGAGGGTTGAAAGAAACTTCTCCACCTTGTCAGAAGAAAAGGACACAGAGTCCAGGAGCAGCTGGGTACGACAGGGTACCGTGGGTACAAAGACAAATGGGTTTGGGACACAAGATTTAGAGGCAAACACAGAGTTGAGGCATTCAGCTTTTTCATGTGTGGAGTCAGCTGTGTCGCTGTTTCAGGTAAGGGATGGGACGGAGGGGGAACAAACACCAGAAACAGATTTGACCAGACGCCACCAGGATTTGGAAGAGGGAGCCAGGTTTGAGAGTTTAGTCTGGAGGGAGGAGAAATATTGTTTCCCGGCTCTCCTGAGGGTGGACACACTCTTGTTTCGGGCTTTGTGAAGGTAGGAAGCTTAAATAACTATTCCGCAAATAACGCGATATGAAATACTCGACTATTTTATACAGGTGCGAAAGATTAACACCGAGAACCTTCCTTGGGACACTCTAAATTTTTTGGTACACACACGTAAGATAAATACAGTTTCGACAAAAATACAGTTGTGAACAATGACAACTTCGAGCGTGCGTGAAGATCGGGACAGCTTCGAAAGAACCGTGACATCCCCGAAAAGATCTCCTGAGATCTCCAAACTTGTTTGGAGTATCCCCCTCATGGTTAAACTGTAAAATCCAGGCCGACTGCGCACCTCAACATTTCATTCCTCGCTTCACCTGTCTATGAAGCACCTTCGACACCGACAAGACATTCATCTCTCACAGACTTCACATTCACTACACCTGTATGCAAACACCTGTACCCAACTACCCACCATTCTTGCGAACGTCCCCAACGCTCCTAGGTACCGATGTCATTCCAGTGTAAACCCATCCACCTTTGCTGCTGAAACTACCTTTCCAGAAGTCCATTTCATGCATCATCCAATCTCTCAGTGAAAGACCCACCTTGTTGAAAGACCCACCTTGTTGAAAGACCCACCTTGTTGAAAGACCCACCTTGTTGAAATACCTTTTGTTTCCATCCATTGATAATTTGATTGTTTTTCACTTATTAACCAAAGTTTTCATCTGCGCTCTGATTCCCCTGAAAATAAGTGATCAATTGTTTCACCCGAGGTATCAATTCTGACTTCCTCTTCTCCAGTAATTAAATCTTTTAAAGGGAAAGAAAACCTTCCCCATAATTACATTCCTTATTATCTTTATATGATAGCAATTACCTTGTCATATAGTTCCTGCCTTTCATCCAAACCCATTAATACCATACACCTGGGTATACATAAACATAATCTTACCTGTCAAGGTCAGAAATAAACTCATCGGTGTTCGAGAAATAATAGCTTGAAGGAATGTTTTGTGGAGATCAGTACCTTTTAAGGTGAGAAACCTCATGGAGAAAGCTATGGAGAAACCTCGTGAGATGCATTGGAACGTTTATATTCTGCAGGAGCAACACTGTGGGAGTTTATATTATCCCTACAGAATAAAAGGGCAGGTAGCATGGGGCCTACATGTACTTGCTTCAAAGCTGTGGAGCCTGAGTTCGAATCCCGACCGAGCTATAAACTGTCATCCCGGTGTTTTACAGGCAGGTGATTCATCAAGGTGTGTGTCGTCCCTTGGGTGGACGTTAACCTGGGTGTCCCATGTTCCGGCATTAGTTGGTGGACGTTAAAGATCCCATGGTGATCTTCGCAAACAATAGATGGGTGGTCACCTGTACGATGAACAAATTAAAAACTCCTGCATGACTTCCTATGTCGGACTTGCGGCCCATCTAGGATTGTAACCCGAGCCGTATAAACTGTTTCGGATGCACCGACGCTCTGCGTAAGAACATGGTTCATAATCGAATCTGATTCTTGTGTAAAATGCCAGGGGGCATAGAAAAGGTCTCTTTCTATAAGGTACAGTCATGGCCAAAAATATTGGCACCCTTGCACGTTTTTCAAATAATGCATCATTTATTCCAGAAAATTGTTGAAATTAAAAAATCTTTTGGTTTCCACAAATGTATTTCTTTGGTTTTCAGTGGAACAAAACAAAAAAAGGTGAGAACATCACCAAATCTTCGCTTATTCCACACAGAAATCCTAAAATGGCCCGGACAATATTATTGGTACCTTTTATTAGAACTAATTCTAATTAGTTAGAACTAATTAGATTTCAAGCAGGTGATTCTCCTTTACTTTGGAATTGAACTCACCTGTTAGTCTACTTGCCAAGCCTATAGAGCCCCCTTGTGAACCCGGAAATGTTGAGTACCCCAAAGTTTTAAGTTAGAAATGTACAGTATGGGTCCCCAGCACTTAGAAACTGCCGGATGCTAACTTGCATATGTTGGGCAATTCGCAAAATTAGCATTAATAGCATTAACCCTATCAAACATAGGCCTGGGACACTGAAATTTCTGTTTCGCTCTATTGCTCCGTTTGAATGCTTCGTGTGAGCAGACTATTTGAAGGATCTGTATGAAATTTGGACATAATACACTTAGACAGATATGCTTTCCGTGAGTGTTCTTATAAAAATTTCCTGCGATCAAAATTTCATGTGAAAAAGGGATGTAAAAGCCGTGGATTTTTTTTCACCCAACATTTTTTTGCGCGGTTAGTGCCCCTACTCTCATGTTGAGCTACAGTTTCAATGTTCGTGTTTATTTGAACAGATCGTAACCTGGCACGTTCAACGCACTAAGCCCCATCTCGCTAGCTGCTATCGTTTTTGAGATATTGAGGTCCAGCAGGTCTCCTGTTCCCCGGAGGAGCCACACCTGGTGGTAAGGTCATGTTGCTGAAACTACCCCGTCTGACGAAGCTTGAAGCTGGGAAACTTAGTATAGCTCATAAGAGCAGTTTTGTCATTGAATATTACACAGGCCCCAAGAAGATGACTCCACCAGCTCTGAAAGAAGTCCCAAGAACTGATGCTTTCCAAGATGCCATCAAACAGAGTGTTTCAAGAGCACAGAAGAAGGATGCTGCTTGGCTCTCGCAGCTCCACTCTTCCCCTCTTCCCCTGGACTGGGCAGCCTACAATGTTGTGCAAGATCGCAATGGTGATGACAGTGCTCCAAAGCTGAAGACGATAAGTGTCTTTGGACCACTGCTTGACTCGCCCCCTGCCCACCCTGATACAGTGCTCAGTACCATTGCCTACTTCGACACATCACTGAGGCAGCTTGGCATGAGCCACAGTCATATCACGTTTGACATGCAGCTGTACGTGATCGCTTGCCTGATCAAGTGGAGTGATCTGCAGCGATGGTCATCAGTGGTTCTCAGACCTGGGATGATGCACACTCTCATATCATTCATCGGCTCAATCGGACAACTGATGAATTCAACAGGTGTGGAGGAGCTAGTCGGTGCATCATTTGGAGGCCTGAAATCCATCTTCAACGGGAAGGCCTGGCCCAAGGCTATGCGAGCCTTCCGTATGGTTGTGTCTGCTCTTCTTCATGACTTCTTAGAGGAGGGAGAGAAGACTCACGAGCAGATAACAGCATTCCTGGAGAAAGCCAGAGAGCACCCAACAGGCCGGCTATGGGTGGATTGTTTCATCACCCCTACCCTAATAGCTCACAGGTTCTGGCGAGCAGAAAGAGAGGGTGATTGGATGCTGCAACAACACTGCCTTGAAGAGATGCTGCCCTATTTCTTTGCTGCCGGTCATCACCACTACGCAAGATGGATCACATGGCATCTCCACGACATGAAGTACCTTCCTGCTACTGCTAAGGATGACCTTTACGCTGGAAGCCATGTGTGCCGCCACTCTGATGGTGCAGCTGCAGTGAGTGGAGACATGTTTGGGGAGCAGACATGCATCAAGCAAGGGAAGGGAGTAGGAGGCATGAAGGGCATCTCCACCAACCCTGAGCAGGTCGCCGTGTGGATCCGATCTTTCGGCATCTGCTCCTATCTCTCCAAGTCATTGGATGAGATTTACGACGATGCTGAAGCACCGAATAAGACAATGAAGCCCAACAGACACAAAGAAGAGGGTAAAGGACGGCGGGAATTGGACGTGGAGGACCGGGCTAAAATCCTGAGAGTGCTACACGAAAACTCCCATCCACTCACCATAGAGACCGCGATCCTCCACCATATCATAAATGGCCAGGTGGCAGATGAAAAGGTGAATGTGCAAGATGCATTGAAGATCGGACAGGACATGAGCACACTGTTCTCTTCATCACTTCCTGAGAGATTTCATGCGCCCATCTCAAATAAGGTGGTGACAATGACATTCACCAAAAAAAGAGTGAAGGTCAATGCGAAGATCATATGTGACCTTGAGGCATTGTTTGCTCCGCTGCTGGTGGTGGGGAGCAAGAGAAGAATGGAGCTCTCTGCCCTCTTTGACTACGAGCTCGGCCCGATCCCTGCATCCATCATCGATGAGTATGGATGCCTCAGGAAGGGTAACAAGTCTGTGATCGTCCAGCATCTTGGAATCCTTGCCCCCAATCCCCACCCACCACATGTTGTACTCGTTGATGCATCGCAGCTCATCTACCACGTGGTGTGGCCATCGTCAGGCACTGTGGCTGACCTCGCAGCCAGCATGGGGCGCCGGCTTAATCGCTACATCACCGAAACATTTGTCATCTTTGACCGGTATGAGCAAGTCTCTGTCAAAGACCACGAGAGGCAGAGAAGAGCTGGGGAGAGCTCAACAGAGTACCGACTCTCACTGACAACCCCTCTACCTAGCCGCGACAAAGTGATGAAGAACAAGACAAACAAACGGAGACTGGGTGAGCTCCTGTGCACACACAGCATAGGAGATCACATCAAGATGGTCAGCAAAGCAGACAGTATTGTCACTCATGACGAGGCTGACGTCTCCCTCATCTCATACATGTTGGATGCAGCCAGTCGCGGAGCTGAAACTGTCCGCATTCTCAGCGACGACACTGATGTCTTCGTACTCATGGTCTATTGGTGCTGGAAGGTGGGTATCACATGTAACCTGCAGATGGAGAGATGGGATGGCACTATTCTCAACATCAATTCGACAGTAGAGAATCTCGGTGAGCAGTGTCGCTCCATCCTGGCTATGCATGCTCTCTCCGGATGTGACACCACCTCCTATCCCACGGGGAAAGGGAAGGTGTCCGCACTCAAGGCCATGAGAGTAGTACCTGGTGACCTGCTTCACTTCATCGGAGAGGAGGGAGCTACTGATTTACAGATTACAGAGGCAGTGAGTGGTTTCTTCCTGGCTCTGTACAACGAGAGGGAGTCGGCATCTCTGAACGTCGCCAGATATGACATCTACCGAAAGCGCAAAACCCCCCCAACACTGAAGACACTGCCTCCTACAGAGCGCAACGCTCTCCTCCATGGACGGTGTGCCCATCTACAGGTGCTGCTTTGGAAAGCAGCAGACTGCCCTGACCCACCAGCTGTGGACATAACAGAGTTTGGATGGAATAAGAAGGAAGGCGAGAAGGGAGAGGAAGTCATCATGCCCATCCTGGATGCAAGCCCCGTTGCTCCTCCTGCCGTGTTGGAAATGATCAGCTGTAGCTGCAAAGCTGGGTTAAAGCCCTGTTTAACAGCAAAGTGCAGCTGCGTAGCTGCAGGCCTGGCCTGTACCAGCTACTGCTTCTGCAAAGGCTCTGATAGTACATGTTGCAACACACACACACTCACAGCAAGAAGAGCAATATGACAAGAATGTAGAGTCGGGAGAAGAAGATGAAGACGATGAGGATGAGTTTTATGATGAGGATATGCTTTATAACAGTGCAGAGTAGTAGAAGTGCAAGACGCTCTTTCTTGATGGAAGTTTTATGTTGTGTAACTAGTGCACATATTTTTCAGCTCTGATAATTTTGGGTATACTTGTGTTTTAATTTTCAGGATATTATTTACCCATAGTCATATTATTCTAGTTTGGTATGGTACTTGCCTTTGTTTCCTCTAATACCTGTGAATAAAAGTGGAGCAATAGAGCGAAACAGAAATTTCAGTGTCCCAGGCCTATGTTTGATAGGGTTAGTGCTATTAATGCTAATTTTGCTAATTGCCCAACATATGCAAGTTAGCATCCAGCAGTTTCTAAGTGCTGGGGACCCATACTGTACATTTCTAACTTAAAACTTTGGGGTACTCAACATTTCCGGGTTCACATTGCTGGCAAGTAGACTATAAGATGGTACCATCTTGTTAAGTAACATAAACTCACTGCTCTCCCAGTGAATGGAACCGAACACTCCTCAATGTCTCTATAACTCCGAGGGGATGAGGTGAAGAGGTGATGGGGCGAGTAAGGAGGTGTAGGCACGGCGGGGACCGTCATGTGGTCCCCAATCAACAGCAAACTGGCGGTTGAAAGAGAAATCCCAAAGATGCGATCCAGACGTGCACATTCACCGGTCAACCAGCGAACCGCATCGTATTCTTCAAACGCCGCTGTCGCACACACACATCCCCGGCAGACGGCCGGAGGGGGGAGAAAAGTTGGTGCGTACCAAAACCTTTTTCGGTAAACGCAGCGCGCAAGGCAAAATGGTGACGGCTCTTACTCGAGCCACGGCCTCTAGGCGAGGATTCTTCGGAATCTCACGCCTGTTCCTGACCGCAGGCTTTTTCACTATTCCAGTGATAACACCAATCGCTCGACATTCCTTTCAAGGACTCAAAGTTCACTCGCGATGTACGCTCGACCACGCTAGGTACGGAGCTTCTACAGACGCGTCTTTCCATTTCCACACCTTCCTCACGCCCTCATCCTCTTCACTCGACGTCTTCGCCTCTTCCTGTTCCCGATCCGATTTCCTGTCTCATTTTTACCATGAGCGCTTTTAACCCTTTAACCACAATAACCATTTCCCTTAAACAATAATAATCGCAATACTTCGAACCACAATAATAATAACAACAATAATAATTAGTGCCGAATCCGTAACAGTGGTTTTAAAATGACAGGATATATGTCTTTATTAGAAAAGAAAAAAAAAGAACCTTGAAGACGACGCTGCTAACAAAATACACCGCTCTAACGCATAACCACGAGTTTAAACTACATTTACAACAAATATGAAAACTATTTTCATATCACAATGTTAAATATAGAATATATAGAAGATAATGTTAAAAAAAAAATGAGCCCTATCTTCCAATGATAAACAATCCTTCAAAAAATTCCTGGATCCGGAATAATATCCTGAGCTTCACCAAAAACGAATCAATTCTTCATTATCCCAAGGGCAATCATCCCACCAACTTTCATCCAAATCCGTTCAGAACTTTTCCAGATATCTTGTTCACGAACACACACACACACACACACACACACACACACACACACACACACACACACACACACACACACACACACGATCAAATGCATTACTTCCTGGCGGGAGTAACAAGGCAAAATCCTTCTGGGAGAATGTCCTGTGGACAGGTGAGACCAAATTAGAGCTTTTTGGTAAAGCACATCATAGCTATGTTTACAGGAAACAAAATGAAACCTTCAAAGAAAAGAACACCTTCCCTACATTCAAACATGGAGGAGGTCCAGTGATATTTGGGGGTTGCTGTTCTGCCTCTGGCACTGGGTACCTTGAATGTGTGCATGGCATCATGAAATCAGGAGATTACGAAGGAATTTTGGAGCGCAATGTTCAACCTAGTGTCAGAAAGCTGGGTCTCCGTCCAAGGTCATGGGTCTTGCAGCAGGACAATGACCCCAAACACACAAACAAAGCACCCAGGAATGGTTCAAGACAAAACTCTGGACTGTTCTGAAGTGGCCAGCAATGAGTCCAGATCTAAATCCCATTGAACACCTGTGGGGAGATCTGAAAACAGCAGCTGGGAGAAGGCACCCTTCAAATCTGGGAGAACTGGAACAGTTTGCACAAGAAGAGTGAGCAAAACTGCCAGTAGAGAGGAGTAGGAAGCTCATTCATGGCTATAGGAAGTGCTTGACTGCAGTTATTTTGTCCAAAGTCCGTGCTACCAAATATTAAGTCTCGGGTGTCAATCATTTTGTCAATGCCATTTCTTTTTATTTTCTGATTTAAAATGATATATTAAGTTCTGAATAAAAAACAAAGGTTCTGTAATATTAACAGTGAAATAAAGAATTGTGGATACCAAATAGTTTTGTCAATTTCAACTTATTTTCGAAAAAATTGTGTTATTTGAAAAAAAAGTGAAAGGGTGCCAATATTTTTGGCCGCGACTGTATGTGCCATGTGGCAAAGTAGAGAAAAGAAGGGACATTAAAAAAAATCTAGTGTGCATGCTGAACTACCCTCGTGTTCTGAGGAGGAACCAGGTAATGCTCTAGAAAAGTTAATATAAAGAGCACCAATTTGATTCATACAGACACATGAAGTAAATGTATTTTCAATGCAGTTACAGTCTCTTTGTTTCAAAGGGACCCCACATCGCGGTCCTTCATTTTTCTGTAAAAAATTAAAATGCCAAACAGCACTGCACATGTGTACAATTCTTTCATCTAATCCAATTGTTGCCTGTAATGTGTACACACATAGCTTCGCTTGTCCAACGCTTGTCCCGAAGAACACATCACACCCAACATGTCTGCAATTGGTTGGTACATACTACATACAAGCTTTATTCGTTCTTTTAAACAAATGTCATGTATGAAGGTGCAAATATTCCCCGTTTTATCCGGACACGGTGCCCGCGTGTTTATTTCCGTTTCCGGAAGTTACGGCTCGGCTCGGACGGCGCTGGGGTGAATCGGGCCTGTATCTGCATAGTCAATAAATGTGCAACAATCGATCGTAGTCTGTCGAGAAACTTTACAACAAATTAGATTTCACACACATGCACATTATCTTGTGTATTTTCGTTTTTAAGGTACATAGAAAACTTTACGTATTGATGGGTTTAACCTATATATTGTTGCGGATATGAGGATGGCATTTTTTTTTATTGTATTGTATTGGAAATTGTTGTGTAACATTGTTGGATATGGCCCCTCCTGCCTCCAGAGTTGTGTAAAGATAAAAAGGGCGTCTCGGTAGTTAATTCCATAAACACCACATTGCAGGACACGATAAAACCCTTGTTCAGTAGCTTATATCTTATTATGTGTTTTAGAGTAAGGCCTTGTCTTCCATTAGAATGACACTCCATTGCACCAAGTGAAAGAGATAGATTCCCTTCATTCCCATTCCCAAAAACCTCCATTTCCCCCTTTCGTCATTGCCAAGCCTCGATTGGCAATTACATCCCCTTACCTCCAAAGCCGCCATTGGCCACGAGGCAGGGTTGGGGAAGAAAGGCGGGTCCCCACCTCGTCAGAGAGGGGAGGAGTGAGTAAGCCCCACTCAACCAACCACAAACAAGGGGTTGGACTTCGAGAGGGTGTGGCAAGAAAAATCAAGGAGGTTCGCAAAGGTTGAGGGGCGGAGCATATATAACCCGCTGCGGGACGTTCCCCAAGCAGATGAGTTCTGGGTCTGAAAAGAGGACCTTCAGAGAGACAAGTGCGCAAGGAGAGAAAGACGCGTCAGACGATTTGGGAGAAAGAAGGGGAGGACCCAAAAGGGCCCGAGACGTGGAGCGACAACCAGCCCCGGCCGCGTGCAGCGAGATACTCGTGCCGCCGTCGCCCTGCTCGCTCCCAGCCTGACGAGGCCCGGCTTGCTGTGCGCCCTGCCAAGCCTTCCAGCTTGTGGTCCGAGCTGAACATTCCTCCTTCCAGCCAATCCACTCTGCAATTCCCCGCGTGAGTCTGTGTCTTCGTTTGTTCTGTCCTGGGTATTAATTACACCTGTTAGGTAAGCTAGTCATTTGCACTGTGTCACCTGCGTCTCATGTCCCCTGTAAATAATCGTGACTGCTCTTTTTGCTTATGTGTGTAAATAACAATAAACCCCGTTACTCTTCTGTACGTCTCCTTCTTCCTCTTTGCATTCGTCGTCTTAGTCTTTTCCCGATTGAATAGCGGTGGCGCGATACGGCCAACGTTTGGGTGAATCGGGTTTAGTCGGGGAACAACTGTTCGGCCGCGGTTACCTCCGCTCAGTAAAAATAACATCTAATCCGCGGACCGTAACAAATTGGTAGTCAGGAGTTGGGATTCGAACCTGGGACTAAATTTATTTAGCCCAAATTTTGGAACACCAATTGTACTATTGGCTGTAACAAATTGGTGTCGGGGAGTGAGATACGGACCCGAAGCGCGCTTAACGCGCTCAAAATTACAAGCTGCTGGAAATTTGTGTTGTAAAGCAAAACCCGAATTTTGAAATCGCGCCATGGCTGGTCAAGGCGACGGGATGCCGGTGGGAGAGATACAGATAGACGGGGTAGAATCGACCCAGGACCTCGGGGAAATGTATGTGGAGGAAAGGGTGGAGGAGAGTAAAGAAAGGTGTGGTTGAGGGGGTATCAGGCGCACAAAATGGCGCTCTCGCGCACGTGGTTGAGGGGGCCACGGCCGCGGAACCAATGAGCGCGGTCCAAATGCAAGCCTTCATGGCCCAATTCATGGTGGAAATGCAGAAAAAAACGACAGTATGGAACAAATGGAAGACAGAAGGAGGGCTGATAGTGAGAAAATGGAAAACAGAATGTTGGGGGTAATGAGGGACGAAGCGAGGGCTAATAGTGAAAAAATGGGGAACCGGATGGAGGCTCAGAGTGAGCAAATGGGGAACCGGATGGAGGCTCAGAGTGAGCAATTGGGACAAATGGGGGAACGGCTAGAAGCAAAATTTGAGGGTTTAGACAAGAAATTTGAGGGATTAGACAATGGGATAGAGGGGGTGAAAAATGGGTTAGAGGAGCTAGAAAATAGGATGGAAGCCAAATTGCGGGCAATAGGGGAGCAATCCGCCCGAGAAATTAAACAAATGGGAGAGCAGATAGAGGAGGTAAAAATCGGGGTAGAAACCAAATTGGATGCTCAGAGGGATGAATTGGGACAGATGAGGGCAGCATCTACAAAAGATAGGGAGGAGATGAAGGAGGAGATACGACGAGGTGTACGTGAGGAGGTCTTGGGGGTACGCGAGGAGGTAAAGCGAG
Organism: Myxine glutinosa; assembly: GCF_964187855.1. Lineage (NCBI taxonomy): Eukaryota > Metazoa > Chordata > Myxini > Myxiniformes > Myxinidae > Myxine > Myxine glutinosa. The sequence continues at coordinate 1,622,646 of NC_136263.1, read as the reverse complement.
GTGAAAAGCGTATAGAGAAAGAGGTGAGGAATAATACGGCGAGGTTACAAGGGGGAATAGAGGGTCTGACAAGGGGAGTAGAACAGCTGACGGAGGGACAGACGGAGTTAGTGGAGCAGGTTCAAAGGAACACTGCGGTACTAGGAGGGTTAAAAGCGACACAAAAAGACATCAAGGACGACTTAATAGCGACACAGAGGCAATGTCAGATGGTACGTGAGGGACTGACAATGAGGTTGGACGAGGTGACAGAGGTAATGGAGACGAAGGACCGGCAGGTGAGGACGCACATAGAAACGGTCAAGATAGCCTTAGAGGACGAACTTGAGGAGACGCACCGGGAAATAAAAGAGGTGAAGCAAAAATTAGAGGAAGTGGAGGAAGAGGTGAGTGAAATTAAGAAGGGACAGACAGAAACTAAGAGGAAGATAAAGGAGGAAGTAATGGAATATGTACAAGGTCGGTGCTCAAATCGTGATGTTGTGCTGACTACCCAAATAAAGAGTTTGCAGGTGGCGAAGGAGGTGCGGAGACGAGGTGCCAAGGTGGGTGGCGATATACGTGGAAATGTACATGATGTTAGGAAAGCTTCAGTCGGCTTGGGGGTTGATTTGGATCCGGGTGTTCGTGAAAGGCCGTTGGTGAAGTGTGCGACAGGTACGGTGTGCGAAGGAGGAGGTGTGCCAGAATGTCCGACTCTGGTGTGTGTGAGGAAAAAGTGCGCGCCAAGGAGTGAGTGTGCTGTCGAGAGTGAGTCGGTCGTAGCGCGTGTGCGAGGGAGCACATGGAAGCGCGTAGTGAGGAGTGTTACAGAGGATGCAACAAGAGAATGTACGCCGGTGGTGAGTGTTACGGAGGAAGTAACGGGAGAGTGTGCGCAGGAGAGCGCGCGAGAAAGGTGTGTAACGGACGGGTGCATGGGGAAAGAATGCGCTGTCAAGAGTGAGGGAGAATGCACGCCTGTGGTGAGTGTTACAGAGGGTGTAACGGGAGAGTGTGCGCAAGAGTGTGCGCGAGAAAGGTGTGTAACGGACGGGTGCATGGGGAAAGAGTGCGCTGTCAAGAGTGAGGGAGAATGCACGCCTGTGGTGAGTGTTACAGAGGGTGTAACGGGAGAGTGTGCGCAAGAGTGTGCGCGAGAAAGGTGTGTAATGGACGGGTGCATGAGGAAAGAGTGCGCTGGCGAGAGTAAGGGTAAGTGCGCGACCGAGAGTGGAGGTGAGAGTAGTAAGAGTGACACGGAGCGTGAGTTGGTTGTGACAGGTGAGAGAGGATGTACACCTGGAATGGAAGGATGCACACCTGGAATGGTAGAGCGTGTGTGGGAATGCACACTTGAGTTGGTAGTAAGGCACGTGGTTGGGTGTGCGAGTGAGAGCACACCTGTGATAGTCACAGAGGAGGTGACCGAGGAGGGGGCGCGAAGAGGTGTGTTGGTGAGGTGTGTGAACGACGAATGTGTGCCAAGGTGTTCGGTGGTCAGGTGTGTGACCAAGTCTGTGAGCGGAATGAGTGTACCTGGGTGTGTAAGAGGAGGTGCAATGACGAGGAGCATGGGAACAGCTGGGTGTATGAGCAAGGAACGGGCTGCGGGGTGTAAGCATGCAGGTGAGGCATCGACGTTAACCGGGTTAGCGGTTAGAGCGACTTATAGCCGAATCGGGCCCTCGGTGCGCGTCGGGCAGCTTCGCGTGCCGCGAGGACCAGCAGGGATCCGAACCACGGCGGGTTCGAAAGGACCGCCGTACGTGATCCACGCTGGGCCGCGTTTAGAACGGCCGCGTCCGTGCTCCATTAGGCGGAGCGGGCAGCCCGATAGGAAGGGTCGTCATGGCGACCCCTTTTTGTTGAGGCATTCCGGCAGGTCGAGATCGGGCCATGGGATGGCTCTGTGCCGAGATGGTGCGTGGGATCTCGGCCCGGGTAAACCTCCTTCCCTGCACCGAATGTCGGACGTATCCAGCCGCTGGCACAAAACAACCCGCATTCATTGCTCGGCTTTACGAAGCCGAGCTCTGGAAGTGAATTGGCGCACTGAGAGGCACTAGTAAGTAGACTGTGATGATGAGGATAGTGGTCTGGACCCGAAATTAGAAAAAACAAAATTTGATGATTGGCAAAAGGATTGGCAGAGTGGATTGGTAATGGTACAGTGATTGGCAGATGATTGGCAAAATTTTTGATTTGTGGAAATTGGACGAGCAAAATTTATAGTAAGAGATGCCCCATGTGATGGGATGGCCAATCCACCATCCCTCACAGCGGGGGGCAAAGGAGCACTAGTTTATGGGGTTGATGGCAGTGAAAACTAGCCCGGGAGGGTTACGATATATCGTGTGTAGGGCCCTAGAGATTGACCTTAGGTGACGTTAAGATTAGTTAGTGACAATGATACCTGTAGTGGGGACGCAGGTAGATTAGTGTGGATGATAATGACGTGGGAGCGCAATAGTTTAAAGGGGCGACTGGGAAGCGCAAGTTTCAGAGGGGAATAGTTAGATGAGATGATGCCGTGTGAGTGTTGGAGGTGTATTTAGAAGTGTATTGTGAAAAGTGTATGGTGAACAGGTGTGATTGCACAGGTGTGCAACTGAACAGGTGTATGGAGCAGTGTTTGAGTGATGGTGATGGTGATGTGTGTTGTGTTGACCAACTGGTCCAGGAAGAGGAGGGGGGTGCAGGTGGCACCAGGTATGATTGCACAGGTGTGCAACAACAGGTATGAAGAACAGGTGTATGGAGAATGGTTGTGTGGAATACATGGAGTGTGGAGTATATGGAGTATTGGAATGGATGGTCGTGGAGTGAGTATGGTGGAAATTGTGGAGTGGAGTGGATGGTGCGAAGGTGTGAATGGGGGAAGAGTGGACCCCCATCACGAATACCCGGGGCGGGTAGTGTAAGTGTTAGGTAGAGGGTATAGGTAAATTGTGGTTGGATATTGGCATCTGTGGTGCGGGTGGAAGAATGGTGATTGGATGGGTGCATTAGTGTTGTGGAAATGGCTGGGCGTTTAGCCTGTTAGTGTGTGTAGTTGGTTTGGGCACTCCACCACTGTGAGGATGTCGGCCAGGTGAGGCCGCAGGTGGGCTCTGGGAGCCGGTAGAGTAGTTGTGGATGGGGCCCGAGGTTCCGGAGGACGGACCCGGGTAGCCCAGTGCCAGAGGGCACCGAGTGGGGTGACAGAGCCAGGAGGGGCCTTCCCCAGTTAGTTAGGTTAGGGTGAGGAGCTAGGTAAGCTCGGGTGGCAACTGCAGTGGTGGAGGTGTGCAGGTGGGTAGACCTGCTGGGAGAGCTACATGACCCAGCCCAGAAATTGTGCAAGGGCACCGGGAGATGAATCGGGGGAGTGAGACCCCAAATTGAGAAGCACCACAGTTTGGTCAATGGGAATTGGTTTTTAGAACCCATAGTGTAAGTTGGCCAATGGATTGGCAGGGAGAGACCCCGGGTAGAGTAAAGTGTGTTAAAGTCATTTAGAGGATAGTTAGGATTGAAGTCTCCTCGCACCATCTGCATGCACTCACCTGAGATGAGGTACCTCCACACCATGCCAGGTTGTTTTTATTATTTTTGATGCAAATGTTTTGGAATGTGAGACGCATCATGACGTGGGTGTGACATTGTGCTTGATGTTCCATCTCTCCCTCCTTATGAGGATTGATGATGAATTGGTGATAGCAAATTCTGAAGTAGAGGGATTGTGGTGACGAATTTGGTATAGGGGAAATATGGGGAAGACGTGACAGTAGTGACGAATTTGTAAATGTGTAGATTTTGTAAATATGGGGTAAGGGCAAGGGTAGTGTAGGTGACAGGGGGGGTGACGTACGGTAGGGACGAGCTTTCTCACTTCGCTCTCCGTACGCATTTCACCCTGCATTGCCTTATTGATGTGTACCCTTGTGACCTTACCCCTCGCTCATCTGTCTCCCCCCTTTTGTCTCCCACATGACATGTGCGCCATTGGGCGCCGAGGGGAGCGTGCGTGAGTCCTCCATTGTGCGCCCGGAACTCCCAGAACCAGCTGTCTGCATCGATGCACCACATTATGGACCACATGTCTGTGGCCGAGCACCACTTATGGACCCCATGGGCTGGGGCATGGGGTCTCTGCTGGAACCGGCCATGAGGGCCCGAAATCTTGCTGGTGGACCTGGGCCACAGGGCACCGATGCCCCACAGGCGAACCACACTAGTCGGCCCCTGTGGGCCATAAATAAATAAAAACGGACATGTTAGGTGCATTTTATTGCAAATAGGCCGCCAGCAAAGGAAGATGACAACATCAGGAACATAGTAATAGCCAGCAGAGGGAGCCGAAGAGCAAGGGATCACCTGCAGGGTTAGGGGTTGTTGGTTTATTTTGATTATTCATGAACACTGATGAACTGTGGTGACTGCACCGATTGGTGCTTGAGGGTGTGTTGGTGCGTTTTGGGTGCTTTCATGGTGCATTGATGCAGAGCAGACTGTCTCCCCCCCAGAAAGAACAATTACAGGTCCTGGGTTAGTCTTGTAAATAAAAGTAGTGTCAACTGTAAATAATGCTCCCCACCGTCAGTGTGTAGTTCGAAGACCATTCCGCAATTCGGTTAACTGTGGGCGTGAATCTGTTAGGCAGGGTGCAATGGAGCAGCGGGACACATTTATTTATGTTTTAAAACTGTCACACTCAGGGTCAGGTTAAAAGTAGAGGGAACTACACCTTCCCCCCCCCCCAAAGCCCTCGCCCTCTCTCAGATCTCTCGATGTCTCCATGTCTCTCAGTCCCTGCTCTCAAATGTTGTGTTTGTGTCCTTCCCCCTCTCTCCCCATCTTGTCTACCGCTCCCGATGTTATATGTTTTATGTGTCGGTTTGTCTTTCTGTGTGATTAATGTTCGCTCTTTCACGAGCCTCGATCTTGTATACAAAAAAAAAATAAAAAAAAAAATAAAAATAAAGTTGCCTTTTCTATGCCCCTGGAATTTTACCCAATAATGTCCCTTCTTTTATATACTTTGCCACATCCCATATAAAGGGGCATTTTCTTTGCCCCTGGCATTTTACCAAACAATGTCCCTTGTTTTCTATACTTTGCCACATGGCACATCCCATATAAAGGGGCCTTTTCTATGCCCCTCGCATTTTACCCAAAAATGTCCCTTCTTTTCTATATTTTGCCACATGACACTTCCCATATAAAGGGACCTTTTCTATGCGCCTGGCATTTTACCCAAAAATGTCCCTTCTTTTCTATATTTTGCCACATGGCACATCTATATATATAAAGTAGAGTTGGCCTCTATCTATGATCTCTAAGATCTCGAGAACCCGTGGACGGATTTGCGAGCGGAAAGTACTGTTCGACTCGGGATGGTCCCAGGAATGTCACGGAGACATAAACATTTAAAAAATTTCGGGTTTTAAAATTAGCGTATTATTAGCACTAGCAGAAGAGAGAGGGATTCGAAGGGAGGGAGCGCAGCGCTTCTAGCGCTTCTGACTACAGCACACCTTCTATATATATAAAGTAGAGTTGGTCCTGATCTATGTATCTATGATCTCTAAGATCTCGAGAACCCGTGGACGGATTTGCGAGCGGAAAGTACTGTTCGACTCGGGATGGTCCCAGGAATGTCACGGAGACATAAACATTTAAAAAATTTCGGGTTTTAAAATTAGCGTAATATTAGCACTAGCAGAAGAGAGAGGGATTCGAAGGGAGGGAGCGCAGCGCTTCTAGCGCTTCTGACTACAGCACACCTTAAAATTAAAAAAACTTCGGGTTTTAAAATTAGTGTGTTACGCGTAATTAGCGCTAGCAGAAGAGGGAGGGAATCTAAGGGAGGGAGCGCAGTGCTCCCTCCAGCGCTTCTGTTAGCGTAATTAGCGTATTTCGGAACGTTAATTTTTCAACTTCATTATTCGGAATCAGTACGTCCCAGAGAACCTTCGTAACGTTAATTTTTCAACTTCATCCGATTGACATGGGACCAACGGCATGTGACAAAGAGTGAAACATACAGGCTACATTTATTTGACGACAATGAGTTCCGACTTCCGACCTCGGTGGGATGACAGGCTGAGTCAACCCCCCTGGTGTGAAGGGGGAGGAGGAGGGGAGGGGGAAGAGAAGGGGAGGGGAATGAGGGGGAAGGGGATGGGAGGGGGGAGGGGGAGGGGGGATGGGAGGGGGGAGGGGGGAGGGGGAAAGGGGGAGGGGGAGGGGGAAGGGGGAGGGGGGGAGGGGAAAGGGGGGGGAGGGGGAGGGGAGGGGCCCTTCTTCCCCTGGGCACCCCCGCACCCTTCCCTCCCCCCTTCCCCTCCCCCCCTCCCCCCCCTTCCCCCTCCCCCCCCATTCCCCTCCCCTCCTCTTCCCCCTCCCCTCCTCCTCCCCCGCTTCCCCCTCCCCCCTCCCCCCCGTTCCCCTCCCCTCCTCTTCCCCCTCCCCTCCTCCTCCCACTCCCGTGCAAAGCCGGGTACCTCTGCTAGTCCCATATAAAGTTGCCTTTTCTATGCCCCTGGAATTTTACCCAATAATGTCCCTTCTTTTATATACTTTGCCACATCCCATATAAAGGGGCATTTTCTTTGCCCCTGGCATTTTACCAAACAATGTCCCTTGTTTTCTATACTTTGCCACATAGCACATCCCATATAAAGGGGCCTTTTCTATGTCCCTGGCATTTTACCCAAAAATGTCCCTTCTTTTCTATATTTTGCCACATGGCACATCCAATATAATGGGGTTTTCTATGCCCCTGGCATTTTACCCAAAAATGTCCTTTCTTTTCTATATTTTGAACCATGGCAAATCCCATATAAAGTGGCCTTTTCTATGCCCCTGGAATTTTACCCAATAATGTCCCTTCTTTTCTATATTTTGCCACATGGTACATCCCATATAAAGTGGCCTTTTCTCTGCCCCTGGAATTTTACCCAACAATGTCCCTTCTTTTATATAATTTGCCACATCCCATATAAAGGGGATTTTCTATGCCCCTGGAATTTTACCCAAAAATGTCCCTTCTTTTCTATATTTTGCCACATGGCACATCCCATATAAAGGGGATTTATTTTCAATGCTCCTGGAATTTTACCCAAAAATGTCCCTACTTTTCTATACTTTGCCACATGGCACATCCCATATAAAAGGGTCTTTTCTATGCCTCTGGCATTTTACCCAAAAATGTCCCTTCTTTTCTATTCTTTGCCACATGGCACATCCCATATAAAGGGGCCTTTTCTATGCTCTTGGGATTTTACCCAAAAATGTCCCTACTTTTCTATATTTTGCCACATGGCACATCCCATATAAAGGGGTTTTCTATGCCCCTGGAATCTTACCCAATAATGTCCCTTCTTTTCTCTATTTTGCCACATGGCACATCCCATATAGAGGGGATTTTCTATGCTCCTGGAATTTTACCCAAAAATGTCGCTTCTTTTCTATACTTTGACACATGGCACATCCCATATAAAGGGGCCTTTTCTCTGCCCCTGGCGTTTTACCCAAAAATGTCCCTACTTTTCTATATTTTGCCACATGGCACATCCCATATAAAGGGGATTTTCTATGCCCCTGGAATTTCACCCAATAATGTCCCCTCTTTTATATACTTTGCCACATGACACATCCCATATGAAGTGGCCTTTTCTATGCCCCTGGCATTTTACCCAAAAATGACCCTTCTCATCTATATTTTGCCACATGGGACATCCCATATAAAGGGGATTTTCTATGCCCCTGGCATTTTACCCAAAAATGTCCCTTCTTTTCTATATTTTGTCACATGGCACATCCCATATAAAGGGGATTTTCTATGCCCCTGGCATTTTACCCAAAAATGTCCCTTCTTATCTATCTTCATGGCACATCCAATATAAAGGGGTTTTCTATGCGCCTGGCATTTTACCCAAAAATGTCCTTTCTTTTCTATATTTTGAACCATGGCACATCCCATATAAAGGGGATTTTCTATGCCCCTGGAATTTTACCCAAAAATGTCCCTTCTTTTATATATTTTGCCACATGGCACATGCCATATAAAGGGCATTTTCTATGCCCCTGGAATTTTACCCAAAAATGTCCCTTCTTTTATATATTTTGCCACATGGCACATCCCATATAAAGGGGATTTTCTATGCCCCTGGAATTTTACCCAAAAATGTCCCTTCTTTTATATATTTTGCCACATGGCACATCCCATATAAAGGGGATTTTCTATGCCCCTGGAATTTTACCCAAAAATGTCCCTTCTTTTATATATTTTGCCACATGGCACATCCCATATAAAGGGGATTTTCTATGCCCCTGGAATTTTACCCAAAAATGTCCCTTCTTTTATATATTTTGCCACATGGCACATCCCATATAAAGGGGATTTTCTATGCCCCTGGAATTTTACCCAAAAATGTCCCTTCTTTTATATATTTTGCCACATGTCACATCCCATATAAAGGGGATTTTCTATGCCCCTGGAATTTTACCCAAAAATGTCCCTTCTTTTATATATTTTGCCACATGTCACATCCCATATAAAGGGGTTTTCTATGCCCCTGGAATTTTACCGAATAATGTCCCTTCTTTTCTATATTTTGCCACATGGCACATCCCATATAAAGGGGATTTTCTATGCCCCTGGCATTTTACCCAAAAATGTCCCTTCTTCTATATATTTTGCCACATGGCACATCCCATATAAAGGGGATTTTCTATGCCCCTGGAATTTTACCCAAAAATGTCCCTTCTTTTATATATTTTGCCACATGGCACATCCCATATAAAGGGGATTTTCTATGCCCCTGGAATTTTACCCAAAAATGTCCCTTCTTTTATATATTTTGCCACATGGCACATCCCATATAAAGTGGACTTTTCTATGCCCCTGGGATTTTACCCAATAATGTCCCTTCTTTTATATACTTTGCCACATTCCATATAAAGTGGCCTTTTCTATGCTCCTGGCATTTTTCACAAGATACATTTTAAATACGAACAAAATGCATTTGTTGATCGTGCAAGACTTTATTCAAGACGATATAAAAGACTTGAAAAAGTAAGGGGAAAAATATTCAACCCATACGGGATTCGAACCCACAATCCCCAGCTTGGGAGTCTGGATGCTTTATCCATTTGGCCATTGGACCAGCAAATGCAAACAAAATTTCAAACATGTTTTAAACCAATAGAAGCTGAAAAACGAATTTACAGTCCGCATGTTAAAGTTGCATACAGAAAAACGATCCCATATAAAGGGAGTGGAGGGTTTGCGCCTCCCTTTGATTGACAGGATGGCCTAGAGGTACTCCCACTCACCACTGAGCTGTTTATCCTTGGTTTGAATCCCATCCCAGCAATAAACTGCCATCCCGGTGTTGTTTGAGTCATCAATAAGTGTGCCATCCCTCGTTAATGGACGTTAAACGGGAATCCCACCTGCCAGCATTAGTTGGTGGACGTTAAAGATCCCATGGTGTCCTTCGGGAAGAGTAGGCGAGCTTTCACCGGCATCCTGAACAAATTCCAAATTTCTGTCCGAAGCAACGGAGGGCACTGCATCAGCGGCACAGGTGTTCCTTCAGCCAATGATGCTACCACGCAGCCTTTTGCTGCATCCAAATGAATAATGAAGAAGACCATGATTTCACCAACTCTTGTGTTTCTACCTGAAAAGCCCAAGAAACCTGATAAGCAGAGCAACTGTTTATCTGTGCCAACAGTGGCTCACACATGGGTTTGGTCATGACATTAATCTGTCGATGCAGAAACTGGCGTGGGAGTCATGAGCACACCCACACTGTGCTCTCAATGTTTACTTTGAATGCATCAGAAATGTTTGGAGACATTCGCAAATTAGGAGAACAATGTCGTTGTTTGATCGGGTTATCCATATTGGGCTCAACACAATTTTCCTTATTTGTCTTTTCTGGGAAGCAACCACCTGCCACGACTCAAGTTACAAACAAATGTGACCAGGTACAATGACAACGTTTCAACTGGCACCTTGTGCCATAACAAAGTAGACTTACCGTGCCCACAGCGAGCAAACGTGCATCAGTGCCATGCATGTCCACAAGTGTGAACTTTATTGTGAAAAGGTCGTGCGCAGGCCACAGTATGGATCTTCATTTTATAATTAAATATTTCATGGCGAAATGGAAGAGCTTCAGCTACGAACACACAGGATGTAGAATATTCCGAAACAATCCATAAACTCTCCGCTGAAACTGTCGGAATAGTTTACGGGTGGGGTAGAAATGCTCATCACTTGGAATAGTTTACGGGTGGGGTAGAAATGCTCATCACTTGGAATAGTTTAGATGTGGTGTGTAGAAATGCTCATCACTTGGAATAGTTTAGATGTGGTGTGTAGAAATGCTCATCACTCGGAATAGTTTAGATGTGGTGTGTAGAAATGCTCATCACTTGGAATAGTTTAGATGTGGTGTGTAGAAATGCTCATCACTTGGAATAGTTTAGATGTGGTGTGTAGAAATGCTCATCACTCGGAATAGTTTAGATGTGGTGTGTAGAAATGCTCATCACTTGGAATAGTTTAGATGTGGTGTGTAGAAATGCTCATCACTTGGAATAGTTTAGATGTGGTGTGTAGAAATGCTCATCACTTGGAATAGTTTAGATGTGGTGTGTAGAAATGCTCATCACTTGGAATAGTTTACGTGTGGTGTGTGGAAATGCTCATCATTTGGAATCGTTTACGTGTGGGGATAGAAATGCTCAACATTCGGAATAGTTTACATGTGGTGTGTAGAAATGCTCAACATTCGAAATAGTTTATGTGTGGTGTGTAGAAATGCTCAACATTCGGAATAGTTTACATGTGGTGTGTAGAAATGCTCAACATTCGAAATAGTTTATGTGTGGTGTGTAGAAATGCTCATCACTTGGAATAGTTCACGTGTGGGGATAGAAATGCTCAACATTCGGAATAGTTTACATGTGGTGTGTAGAAATGCTCAACATTCGAAAGAGTTTATGTGTGGTGTGTAGAAATGCTCATCACTTGGAATAGTTCACGTGTGGTGTGTGGAAATGCTCATCACTCGGAATCGTTTACGTGTGGAGGTAGAAATGCTCAACATTCGGAATAGTTTACATGTGGTGTGTAGAAATGCTCATCATTTGGAATCGTTTACGTGTGGGGATAGAAATGCTTATCATTCGGAATAGTTTACTTGCGTAGGTAGAAATACTCATCACTCGGAATCATTTATGTGAAGGGGTAGAAATGCTCATCATTCGGAATAGTTTACTTGTGGGGGTAGAAATGCTCATCATTCGGAATAGTTTACGTGTGGTGTGTGGAAATGCTCATCACTCGGAATAGTTTACATGTGGTGTGTAGAAATGCTCATCACTTGGAATCGTTTACGTGCGGGGGTAGAAATGCTCATCACTCGGAATCGTTTACTTGCAGGGGTAGAAATGCTCATCATTCGGAATAGTTTACATGTGGTGTGTGGAAATGCTCATCACTCGGAATAGTTTACGTGTGGTGTGTAGAAATGCTCAACATTCGGAATAGTTTACGTATGGTGTGTAGAAATGCTCATCATTTGGAATCATTTATGTGAAGGGGTAGAAATGCTCATCATTCGGAATAGTTTACTTGTGGGGGTAGAAATGCTCATCATTCAGAATAGTTTACGTGTGGTGTGTAGAAAGTCATCATTCAGAATAGTTTACGCGTGGTGTGTAGAAATGCTCATCACTCAGAATCGTTTACGAGCGGTGTGTAGAAATGCTCATAATTCGTAATAGTTTACATGTGGTGTGTAGAAATGCTTATCATTCAGAATAGTTTACGCGTGGTGTGTAGAAATCGTCATCATTCAGAATAGTTTACGCGTGGTGTGTGGAAATGCTCATCACTCGGAATCGTTTATGTGCGGTGTGTAGAAATGCTCATAATTCGTAATAGTTTACATGTGGTGTGTAGAAATGCTCATAATTCGTAATAGTTTACATGTGGTGTGTAGAAATGCTCATCATTCAGAATAGTTTACGCGTGGTGTGTGGAAATGCTCATCACTCGGAATCGTTTACGTGCGGTGTGTAGAAATGCTCATAATTCGTAATAGTTTACATGTGGTGTGTGGAAATGCTCATCACTCGGAATAGTTTACATGTGGTGTGTAGAAATGCTCATCACTTGGAATCGTTTACGTGCGGGGGTAGAAATGCTCATCACTCGGAATCGTTTACTTGCAGGGGTAGAAATGCTCATCATTCGGAATAGTTTACGTGTGGTGTGTGGAAATGCTCATCACTCGGAATAGTTTACGTATGGTGTGTAGAAATGCTCATCATTTGGAATCATTTATGTGAATGGGTAGAAATGCTCATCATTCGGAATAGTTTACTTGTGGGGGTAGAAATGCTCATCACTCGGAATCGTTTACTTGCAGGGGTAGAAATGCTCATCATTCAGAATAGTTTACGCGTGGTGTGTGGAAATGCTCATCACTCGGAATCGTTTACGTGCGGTGTGTAGAAATGCTCATAATTCGTAATAGTTTACATGTGGTGTGTAGAAATGCTCATCACTCGAAATCGTTGAACACTGAGCAGTTTAAAATGTAGAATCTCACCGGGGTAAATAGATTACAGGAGAGCTGAGCATGAATGATCTATGTGAAAGTAGATCTGTGTGCAGACTCACTCGCTCATGTACTCACACCCTGACACACTAACTGATTACAATGGCCTCTTCCATCTCTTTGGGAAATTGATAAGAAGGTTAAATATGTCACCTCAAACATCATGGCTGTTTGATGTAGATTGTTTGGGGGCATCTATATATTAGGTTGGCAAAGAGGGAATGGGGGTGGAGCAGTAGATCGAGAAAATACAGTTGGAAGAGATGGGGGTAAGAAGGAGAAAGGATGAATATATGGGATGTATGAGGGAACGGGATATGTAAGAGGAGGAGGGTGGAGGGGATGGTGGTGAAGATTGGGGGGATATTATGGGGTCGAAAATGACGTCATTTTGTTTATGTAATAAATAGATGCACGAGCTGTCACTGTTGTCAAAGCAACAGCCCCTGCATGCACAAGGCGTGCGCTGCTTGTTCATGTAAATATTGGGTAATTGTAATACGTGCAGGTCAATAAATTATCAGGTGCCAAAAAGCAGAACACGCACGACAGCCTTGGTTTCACTGAGAACACACTGTTTTGTCTGCAGATATGGGGGTAAAACATCATAGCTTGTCGATCACACACAGTCTGCAGATGAAGGGGTAGAACATATTAGCTTGTCTATCACACACAGTCTGCAGATGTGGGGGTAGAACATCACAGCTTGTCTATCACACACAGTCTGCAGATGAAGGGGTAAAACATCATAGCTTGTCGATCACACACAGTCTGCAGATGTGGGGGTAGAACATCACAGCTTGTCTATCACACACAGTTTGCAGATGTGGGGGTAGAACATCATAGCTTGTCGATCACACACAGTCTGCAGATGAAGGGGTAAAACATCATAGCTTGTCGATCACACACAGTCTGCAGATGTGGGGGTAGAACATCATAGCTTGTCTATCACACACAGTCTGCAGATGTGGGGGTAGAACATCATAGCTTGTCTATCACACACAGTCTGCAGATGAAGGGGTAAAACATCATAGCTTGTCGATCACACACAGTCTGCAGATGAAGGGGTAGAACATCATAGCCTGTCGATCACACACAGTTTGCAGATGAAGGGGTAAAACATCATAGCTTGTCGATCACACACAGTTTGCAGATGAAGGGGTAAAACATCATAGCTTGTCTATCACACACAGTTTGCAGATGAAGGGGTAAAACATCATAGCTTGTCGATCACACACAGTTTGCAGATGAAGGGGTAAAACATCATAGCTTGTCTATCACACACAGTCTGCAGATGTGGGGGTAGAACATCATAGCTTGTCTATCACACACAGTTTGCAGATGAAGGGGTAAAACATCATAGCTTGTCTATCACACACAGTTTGCAGATGAAGGGGTAAAACATCATAGCTTGTCGATCACACACAGTTTGCAGATGAAGGGGTAAAACATCATAGCTTGTCTATCACACACAGTCTGCAGATGTGGGGGTAGAACATCATAGCTTGTCTATCACACACAGTTTGCAGATGAAGGGGTAAAACATCATAGCTTGTCGATCACACACAGTTTGCAGATGAAGGGGTAAAACATCATAGCTTGTCTATCACACACAGTCTGCAGATGTGGGGGTAGAACATCATAGCTTGTCTATCACACACAGTTTGCAGATGAAGGGGTAAAACATCATAGCTTGTCGATCACACACAGTCTGCAGATGTGGGGGTAGAACATCATAGCTTGTCTATCACACACAGTTTGCAGATGTGGGGGTAGAACATCATAGCTTGTCGATCACACACAGTCTGCAGATGAAGGGGTAAAACATCATAGCTTGTCGATCACACACAGTCTGCAGATGTGGGGGTAGAACATCATAGCTTGTCTATCACACACAGTCTGCAGATGTGGGGGTAGAACATCATAGCTTGTCTATCACACACAGTCTGCAGATGAAGGGGTAAAACATCATAGCTTGTCGATCACACACAGTCTGCAGATGTGGGGGTAGAACATCATAGCTTGTCTATCACACACAGTTTGCAGATGAAGGGGTAAAACATCATAGCTTGTCGATCACACACAGTCTGCAGATGTGGGGGTAGAACATCATAGCTTGTCTATCACACACAGTTTGCAGATGAAGGGGTAGAACATCATAGCTTGTCGATCACGCACAGTTTGCAGATGAAGGGGTAGAACATCATAGCTTGTCGATCACACACAGTTTGCAGATGAAGGGGTAAAACATCATAGCTTGTCGATCACACACAGTTTGCAGATGAAGGGGTAGAACATCATAGCTTGTCTATCACACACAGTCTGCAGATGTGGGGGTAGAACATCATAGCTTGTCTATCACACACAGTCTGCAGATGGAGGGATAGAACATCATAACTTGTCTATCACACACAATCTGCAGATGTGGGGGTAGAACATCATAGCTTGTCTATCACACACAGTCTGCAGATGGAGGGATAGAACATCATAGCTTGTCGATCACACACAGTTTGCAGATGAAGGGGTAGAACATCATAGCTTGTCGATCACGCACAGTTTGCAGATGAAGGGGTAGAACATCATAGCTTGTCGATCACACACAGTTTGCAGATGAAGGGGTAGAACATCATAGCTTGTCTATCACACACAGTCTGCAGATGTGGGGGTAGAACATCATAGCTTGTCTATCACACACAGTCTGCAGATGGAGGGATAGAACATCATAACTTGTCTATCACACACAATCTGCAGATGTGGGGGTAGAACATCATAGCTTGTCTATCACACACAGTCTGCAGATGGAGGGATAGAACATCATAGCTTGTCGATCACACACAGTTTGCAGATGAAGGGGTAGAACATCATAGCTTGTCGATCACGCACAGTTTGCAGATGAAGGGGTAAAACATCATAGCTTGTCGATCACACACAGTTTGCAGATGGAGGGGTAGAACATCATAGCTTGTCTATCACACACAGTCTGCAGATGGAGGGGTAGAACATCATAGCTTGTCTATCACACACAGTCTGCAGATGTGGGGGTAGAACATCATAGCTTGTCTATCACACACAGTCTGCAGATGGAGGGATAGAACATCATAGCTTGTCGATCACACACAGTTTGCAGATGGAGGGGTAGAACATCATAGCTTGTCTATCACACACAGTCTGCAGATGTGGGGGTAGAACATCATAGCTTGTCTATCACACACAGTCTGCAGATGGAGGGATAGAACATCATAACTTGTCTATCACACACAATCTGCAGATGTGGGGGTAGAACATCATAGCTTGTCTATCACACACAGTCTGCAGATGAAGGGGTAGAACATATTAGCTTGTCTATCACACACAGTCTGCAGATGGAGGGGTAGAACATCATAACTTGTCGATCACACACAGTCTGCAGATGGAGGGGTAGAACATCAAAGCTTGTCTATCACACACAGTCTGCAGATGGAGGGGTAGAACATCAAAGCTTGTCTATCACACACAGTCTGCAGATGGAGGGGTAGAACATCAAAGCTTGTCTATCACACACAGTCTGCAGATGGAGGGGTAGAACATCATAGCTTGTCTATCACACACAATCTGCAGATGGAGGGGTAGAACATCATAACTTGGCGATCACACACAGTCTGCAGATGGAGGGGTAGAACATCTTAGCTTGTCTATCACACACAATCTGCAGATGGAGGGGTAGAACATCATAACTTGTCGATCACACACAGTCTGCAGATGGAGGGGTAGAACATCATAGCTTGTCTATCACACACAATCTGCAGATGGAGGGGTAGAACATCTTAGCTTGTCTATCTCACACAATCTGCAGATGGAGGGGTAGAACATCATAACTTGTCGATCACACACAGTCTGCAGATGGAGGGGTAGAACATCATAGCTTGTCTATCACACACAATCTGCAGATGGAGGGGTAGAACATCTTAGCTTGTCGATCACACACAATCTGCAGATGGAGGGGTAGAACATCATAACTTGTCGATCACACACAGTCTGCAGATGGAGGGGTAGAACATCATAGCTTGTCTATCACACACAGTCTGCAGATGGAGGGGTAGAACATCATAGCTTGTCTATCACATACAGAGTGCAGCAAATGTTATTCAAAACGAGTCGCCATGACAAGTGTGTGATCACATGATTAAGCCATAAGGATCACATGATTAAGCCATAAGGATCACATGATTAAGCCATAAGGATCACATGATTAAGCCATAAGGATCACATGATTAAGCCATAAGGATCACATGATAAAGCCATAAGGATCACATGATTAAGCCATAAGGATCACATGATTAAGCCATAAGGATCACATGATTAAGCCATAAGGATCACATGATTAAGCCATGAGGATCACATGATTAAGCCATAAGGATCACATGATTAAGCAATAAGGATCACATGATTAGGCCATAAGGATCACATGATTAAGCCATAAGATCACATGATTAAGCCATAAGGATCACATGATTAAGCCATAAGGATCACATGATTAAGACATAAGGATCACATGTTTAAGCCATAAGGATCACATGATTAAGCCATGAGGATCACATGATTAAGCCAAAAGGTCTCCTCTGCTTTGCTCACCTTCTTTGTAGAACAGCAACGTGCGGTTGACGATCTGCTCAACAAGTTTGTCCAGCTGATCTCGTCCCAGCCTGTCCCGCTCATTCTCTGAGGGTTTCTCGATGAAGGAGAATGCGACAGCTCCCAAGAAAGCGAAGACCACCAGTAGGCCGATGAGAAGAACGTGAGTGGAGGCTTCGCGCACAATTTGCCCGCCGGACCGCCCGCATCCCAGCTTGGCTCCCATTGCAGGTCTGGCCTCAGGATGACTCTAAACGAGGAAGACATGAACACGTGACGTCCTAAACACTGCCTTCATTTATTCACTTCACTCAAACACGACTATTTACATCATCTTAACACCTACGCTCCTGGCATTCCATAATAACTACAAACATAATAACTACACCCATAATACCTACATCCCAAACCCATCACTCTCTGTACCCACTGTACCCAGTCAAACCTCGACTCTGATTCTGCAACTGGACCAGACGGCATCAGCCCACGGGTCCTAAAATCCTGCTCTGCCGCTCTATCTCACCCTCTCTCTGTTCTTTTCACCCTATCTTTTGCTCAAGGTCATCTGCCAGCATCTTGGAAATCAGCAAACATTACTGCTTTACACAAAAAGGTGCAAAAACAGATCCTTGCAACTACATACCAATCAGCCTGCTCCCAATTATCAGCAAAGTCATGGAATCCATCATTGCTTCGGATATCAAATCCTTCCTCTTCTCCAATGGCTTGATCTCTGATCATCAATTTGGATTCAGACCAGGTCATTCTACTCTGGACATGTTGCTTCTGCTGTCTCAACAATGGATGGAGGTCCTCAATGCCAAACAGGAAATCAGAGCTGTCTCCCTCGACATATCACGTGCCTTCTATACGGTCTGGCACCCAGCTCTGCTCACCAAACTCTCCTCCTATGGGATTCATGGAAATCTCCACTCATGGCTTGCGGACTTCCTCTCTAGTGGTAGTCAACGTGTGGCCCTGAATGGATTTCTCTCATCTCCCCTCCCTGTTCTGGCTGGAGTTCCCCAAGGCAGTGTTCTGGGCCCTGTGCTTTTTCTGGTCTTTATCAATGATCTCTCTGACTCTCTGGAAAATCCTCTCCATCTCTTTGCTGATGACTCCACTCTCTGCCACTCCATTCCTCATCCCTCAGATCGGCAGTCTGCAGCCTCCTCACTCTCTGCAGACCTGGACAAAATCACAGACTGGTCAAACAAGTGGAACATGTCTTTCAATCTTGACAAATCTCACACTCTCACTATGTCTCTCCGAAAAGATCGACTGGACAACCCTCCCATCTACTTTCTCAACAATCCTCTCCAATAAGTTTTTTCACTCAAGCTTTTGGGTCTCACTATCTGCCATTATCTTTCTTGGGAAAACCACATTTCCAAGCTGGCCTCCAAAGCCAGTCGCCGACTGGGCATCCTCCGTCGTGTGAAGTCCTTCCTTGGCACACCTGAGCTCCTCACCACATACAAGGCTTTCATCCGCAGCTCAATAGAATACTGCTCTCCCCCTCTGGGCTGGTGCTCCTGCCTCACACCTAGCTCGGCTTCACGCTGTTGAAACCAAAGCTTTCAGAATCATTGGAATCTCCCGCGATGAAGCTGATTGTGAGGGCCTTTCACTCACTCACCGCAGGCAGGTAGGTGGTCTTTCTGTCTTCTACGGACTCCTCTCCGGTCTTGCTCCCCCAGCTCTCTCTGGGCTCTGTCCCCCAAATATTCCTACAGGTCGCACTAGATCTGCCAGCAATCATCTTCTGGTGAAATTGTGAAAATCAAGACTCTCTGCTCACCTTCACTCCTCTTTACTCCCACCTCTGGAACAAACTCCCTCACTCTCTTCAATCCCACTCCTCCCTCCAGGTCTTTAAAACAGCTGTTCACCACCATCTCTTATCTTCCCCCATCCAAAACCTTGATCTTTTCTACCCCCGTTAATTCAGCCCAGATCCACTTTTTTGAAATACCAACTTCTTTCCTGGAAGTCCTAGCAATGTCCATGTGTTTTATACCTCTCCCTTCCCCCTCCCCCCCAATCCCCTCCCATCCCCCCAATCCCCTCCCATCCCCCCAATCCCCTCCCCATGCCTCTTCCACCCAAGCCCACTCCCTCCCACAGATCTCCCGATGTCCCTGTTCTCTGCTGTTGTACTTGTGTGTTTCCCCCTCTCCCCATCTGGTCTCCCGCTCCCTCTGTTTTGTCTTATGTGTCCGTTTTTTTTTGTCATTAATGTTAGCTCTGACACAAGCCTTGATCTTCTCTTCAAAAATTTTTTTAAAAACAACAAGTCAGGAGACGACGATGGTTCACAAGCGAGCGGTATTCAATGACAAAGGACGGACTATAACCGAAACAGGCCCGGACAGGCCAGGCCCGGAAATGTCAAAACGAAGGTAACTGACCTTGAAATGATAGAAAATAATGTATAATCAGTTATGAGGTTAGTTATCTACACAATACCGAAAATTCGGTTAGATTCCGACAACTTTGAAACTTTGACCTTTGTGACCTTCAAAGGTCAAAGGTCGAAGATTCTGAAATTTGTTGGTAAACTTGAATTTCATGATGTATGTGATAATATAAGATCATGGACGACATTTCACGCTATCAGGAAGCGAACAATGTAATAAAACCATCAAAAATCGACTTTTCTAAATTTCGTGACCTTGTGAACTTGACCTTGGGGAGAAAATGAAAAATCGATCTCCGTGGGGCTAGACACATGCCATTGGCCGAACCAAATACCGAAACCCCTGTCAGATTCCACCAAACCCCTCGGAGAAGATGTAGCATGAACTCGATTACCCCTTAAAAAGACATCTTTTTCGGGCGTGGCTCCGCCCACAATGGGCGCAATACGCCCACTCTAGGCAGGACACAACAAGATCATGATATCAACCTCCCACCCAAGTTTCATCAAGATCGGATGAGACCATCAGGTAGTTATGCTGCGGGCAGACAGACACACAGACAGACACACAGACAGACAGACGCACACACATGACGAATCTAGTGGTTACTCTGATTGACAACTCGTGAACCAAAAAAAACAAAACCAGAGCTAAGTCGATGGCGCACCATCACAAATCCCATTGCTTTCCACCTAAAGCAATGATGAAAGATGGCAAAACGTTCCATCGGGAATAACTCAATATCAAACTTTGACTTAATGAAAGATGGCAAATAGTTCCATCGGGAATAACTCAATATCAAACTTTGACTTAATGAAAGATGGCAAATAGTTCCATCGGGAATAACTCAAGATCAAACTTTGACTGAATGAAAGATGGCAAATAGTTCCATCGGGAATAACTCAATATCAAACTTTGACTAAATGAAAGACGGCAAATAGTTCCATCAGGAATAACTCAATATCAAACTTTGCCTTGATGAAAGACGGCAAATAGTTCCATCGGGAATAACTCAATATCAAACTTTGACTGAATGAAAGATGGCAAATAGTTCCATCGGGAATAACTCAATATCAAACTTTGACTTCATGAAAGATGGCAAATAGTTCCATCAGGAATAACCCAATATCAAACTTTGACTTAATGAAAGATGGCAAATAGTGTTACGGATTCGTCACTTCCGTCTTTGTGGTTGTCATCCACTTGAAGCATTTTTAGTTTCATGTACTATTATTATTACAGTTTGAGGGTGTAATGGAGATAACTGTCTTCAAAGGTAAAAATAATGTCTCAGAAGGAAAACGAGATGGGTGAGGGTGAAAACGGAAGAAGAAGAAGCGGCGGGCGAGCGGATCGAGTGAGATCGGGAAAGGAAGGCCTATCTGCTTCGAGGTGTCGAGCGGACGCTGGTGGACATTGGTCACGAGCGAATATTGGTTTCCCGGGAAAGGGATTCCTGTGACAGTGCCATTATTGCTGTGGCAAATAAATCTGCGTGACGGGTTTTGCTTTTGGTTCCGAAAGTGAATCATCGCTGGAGAGCAGGTACGCCTCCAGTACCGGCCCGTCCGTCATTTCACTTCGCACCAGCCATTTCGCCTCGCACTGGCCCTTTGCCTGGTTCTTGTTTGTGTCGTGGATTTCGCTTGGAAACTCGCGGCTCTTCGCGGTTCTCTGCTTGGGAGCCGCTGATCGTTCATGTCAGCGTCATTGTCTGGTGAACCGAAGGTGTGAATTCCCAGTCGCCTTTTGGGTGAACCTTTACCAGACCGACGTCGGCCTGACACCTCACCGAGCGGCTCGTCTGCAGCGTCGACTGTTAGCCCTTCTGGGTTCAGGTCTCAGTACGACCTTTTCTTGTGATCGCGAGAGCCAAGGGGATCGACTTTGGCCTGGTATCATGACACAGTGACTTTGGGGGATGTTACCGATTGCTCACGCGGGAATACCGTGAGTTATTGATTCAGGAAATTGGTGGTACCATCATAGAAATTATATGGTGTTTGCTATGCAAGTGAGGTTTACTTGTACGTGCGTTACTTGTTATTATTGTGTGGTTTTAATACAATACTTGGTTTTTGTAACAATTGATTGGTGTGGTTTCACCATTGGTCATTGGCACACATAATAGCACATCTTTCTGCCGTGACTCCTTTCAGGGCTCGCAGGTACACCGTGGCCGGGGTTTGGGGAGGAGCACGTAACAGAAATTGGGGGCTCGTCCGGGATAGAATTCCCTAACATTCCCAAAATTCCCAAATTTGGAATTTTCTAACATTCCCAAATTTGTATTTCTAAAAATTTGAAATTTTTGTGTGAAGGTTAACAGGTGCTAACTAATAGTCACAATGGTGTTTGAAGTAGAATAGTTTGTGACGTCCCCTAACGAGGCACAATTCCAGGTGTTAAAAAGATCGGCACTTATGATATTGGCCAAATATTATAACTTGGAGGTCCGAGTTAGTATGAAGAAATCACAGATTCAGACATTGGTGGTAGAATCTCTTGTGGGACAAGGAACATGGGAAGAGGTAGCCTTGGATTGGTTACCAGAAGAAAAAGGAAATATGGAGCTCCGGAAAATGGAGATGCAACTGCAAAGCCAGGAAAGGTGAAAAGAGTTGGAATGGAAAGCAGAAAAGGAAAGAGCAGAACAGGAACGAGAACTTGAGGAGAGAAGAGCAGAGGAAAGAGCAGAGGAAAGGAGAGCCGAAAGGGAGTTAAAGGAACGGGACATCGGGTATCAGAGGGAACTTAAACTCAAGGAGCTTGAATTACTGAGGGAACGGAGAGAAGTAGTATCCATGCCGGCTAGTTCGATAACCAGTCAGAACTCTTGGGATGTTGGTAGGCATGTGAGGCTGGTTCCACCCTTTAATGAAAAGGAGGTAGCCAAGTTCTTTTTACACTTTGAGAAGGTGGCTCTAATGTTAAAATGGCCTGTGGGGTCATGGACTATGTTAGTACAAAGGGTTCTGGTGGGTAAAGCTCGACATAACTATTCGGCTTTACCGATTGACCAATGTGCAGATTATGAGATAGTGAAGAAAGCCATTCTCAAAGCCTATGAATTGGTCCCTGAAGCTTACCGACAAAAATTTAGGAATGCCAGGAAGAGGGAGAGTGAGACCCATGTGGAGTTTGCCAGAATGAAGAAAACTATGTTTGATAGGTGGTGAGACTCGAAGGAGATTGGGAAAGACTTCAACCATTTACGACAATTGATCTTGGTGGAGGAATTCAAACAGTGTGTCCACGTGGATTTTAAAGTGCATCTGGATGTAAAAAAAAGGTCCCGGAGTTGTATGAGGCAGCAACAGTGGCAGAGGACTATGCCTTGACACACCGGATGGGGTTCCACAAACCTAACTTCCCGCCTAGAGTTAGCCAGGGGAGTTACGGTAAATCAGGAACTCGGAGAACAAATTTTCATGGAGGCGGCCTAGAGAGGACTATGGGGAAAAATCTGATACCGCAACTTTTAGGGATCAGAAGACTGCAGTTCCAAGGCATACCTATCTTCCGGGGGGCCCGAGGCAGACCATGGGTTTTTCCTCCGGGCCTACTTGCGCTTTTTGCAAGAAACCTGGACACTTGGTGTCCCAAAGTTACGCCCTGAAAAGGAAAAATCAGGAGCGGAGTCAGACTAGTACAACTCCGAATGCATTGGCAAATGCGAGAAATCGTCCTTGGAGGACAGTGCCTTGTGAAGGTTCCCGTGCCAAAGTTACGGCATCACAGAACAACCTTGTCCAAGAGGGTTACAAACCTTTTATTTCTGATGGGTTTATGTTACTGGATGGGGACTTAACTAACCAGAGACCTGTTAGGGTATTGAGGGACACAGGAGCACATCAATCTTTGATGCTTGAGGGCATTTTGCCATTGTCGGAGAAGACGGCAATGGGGGTTAGTGTTCTCTTACAGGGGGTTGGGGGCTATGTTAAAGCTCCTCTTCATGTCATCCATTTAAAGTCTGACTTGGTGTCAGGACCGGTCACTGTGGGGTTACAAGCCACTCTTCCTGCAGAGGGAATTTCTTTTATTATCGGGAATGATTTGGTCGGGGGTCGAGTTTCTGGTAATCCGATGTTGGTTGAAAAGCCCAGTATGGAAAATAACACAGCATCGTTAGAGCAGGAGATTCCGGGTATCTTTCCATCCTGTGCAGTGACTTGTGCTATGGGTAGGAAGTGCTCTGAAGAGAAGGAGAAGGAAGGTGATGTGGAATTGGGTTCCATAGAGATATTGGAGGAAAAGTCGGGAAGAGATTATAGGAAAGGGCGTGACATCAAGGAACCTAAGGAAAAGGTGGCATCTGGACCAAAAGAGAAAATGGAGTATCCGTCGGAGACAACTGGGAACGAAGCTGAACAGACGGTGCTTGTCCGAAAGAGACTTGTTGAAGAACAACACAGAGATTCGGAGCTCCAGAGTTTGATTGGTAAAGCCATTAGAGAGGAAGAGGCTATGAAGGTACTGTTACGGATTCGGCCCTAATTATTTTTGGTATTATTATTATTGTTGGTTCTCAGTAAGGGTTATTGTGGTTAAAAGGTTTAAAAGCGCTCATGACAAAAATGATGCCGGAAATCGGATAGGGCACCGGAAGAGGTGGAGCGAGGAGGAAGAGCGCGTGAGGCAGAGGTGAAACGAGGCGTTTGGTAACAGCTCCGCAGCCAGGGTGGTTGAACGTCCATGGAGAGGGAACTTTGAGTCTTGGAAAGGAATCTCGTGTGATCGTTGATATCGCTGGTGTCGGGGAAAAGCCTGTGAAGCCAGGTACAGGTGGGAGATTCCGGAGAATCTTCGCCTAGCGGCTGCGGCCCGAGGAAGAACCGACCGCCATTTCGGGGACCTCGTGCGTCATTTGCGGACCCTTGGTTAGTCGCGTCCACTGGTCCCGCCCTCCGGTGGTTAGCCGAGGATGTGTGTGCGTGACAGCGGCCTTTGAAGAATGCGGTGCGGTTCGCGACTGCACGGTGTATGTGCACATTTGGATAGCGTCTTTGGGATTCCTCTTTCCACCGCCAATTGGGGTTGGCTGGGACCACGTGATGGTCCCCGCCTTACCTACATCTCCTTACCCGCCTCATCACCCTCGCTTCTTCGCCGGGAGCACCGTTGTGTTCTAGAGACATTGAGAAGGGCTCTGCTTCAGTCCCTAGGGGTGCCGTGAGTTTGAGCTAGGTTACCTTCTTAAGATTGGATTGTAGGGTTGATTGCCCCCATTGTTGTATGGTTCTTTTTTGTGTGCTTTTAATATACTAGGGCATGCCCGTACTATATATATATCTAAAATTATATCCCCCCCCTCTATTTACATGAAATGGTTTGGTCCAGCGAACGGCTTGCGTGAACGGAAAGCGAATGGCTTGCGAGTCCGTAAGTCCGGAAGTGACGTCCTCATTTGACTGTCCGGAAGGTCGCATATCGCAGTTACGATGAATCGCAAATTAGTTTTAATTAGTTTTAAAACATAGTTTAACGCCAACATAGTTTGCCAACGTGAAATAAATGAATACGCTCTCAAATGTGCCGTCCGAGGCAGAGTCTGTTCGCCACGTTCGGCACACGTGATAGCTCGCTGCTCTCTGATTGGTTGAATCGTTTTTTGGACATAGCTCGGTAACTACTTCTCCGATTAATATGAAACCTTGAAAAGGCACATCCTCAGGTCCCCAGCAATATACCTGGCAAGTTTCAAGTATATCGGACCCGTGGTTGTCGAGAAACAGCGGTCACAGACACACAGAGATTACTGGAATTATAGATAGATTGTTTGTTCATCACCCTTGGTGTGGTTTCATTATTGATTAATTTCAACCAAGGATAACATATCTTTCTGCCGGGGACCCTCTCGGGGTTCGGAGGTTTACCGGGACCAGGGTACAGGGGAGGACCCCGTAACAGAAATTGTGGGCTCGTCCAATTGACTCGTGGGCTCGAAATTGGGTCTGCGTCCGGGATCTAAAATTCCCTAAATTTAGTCCGGGAAAGAATTCCCTAACATTCCCAGAATTCCCAAATTTGGAACTTGTTTCAACATTCCCAAATTTTTCCCAAAAAAACAAAAAAAAATTTTTTTTTTTTTTTTTTTACATTTCTTGTGTGAAGGTTAACAGGTGTTAACAATAGTCACCATGGAGTTTGACGCAGAGAAGTTTGCAGTGACCCCTAGTGAAGCACAGTTCAGAGCGTTAGTAAAATCGGACCTCTGGAAATTGGCCAAACATTTTAGCTTGGAGGTCCGAACTAATATGAAGAAGGCAGAGATGCAGACAGTGATGATACAATCTATGGTGGGATTAGGAACATGGGAAGAGGTAGCCTGGGATTGGTTACCAGAAGAACAAGAAAATGTGGAGCTCCGGAAACTGGAGATGCAATTACAGAGCCAGGAAAGGGAAAAAGCAGAGGAAAGGAAAGCAGAAAAGGAAAGAGCAGAACAGGAAAAAGAACTCCAGGAAAGGTTAAAAGCAGAGGAAAGGAAAACAGAAAAGGAAAGAGCAGAACAGGAAAGAGGACTCCAGGAGAGGTTAAAAGCAGAGGAAAGGAAAGCAGAAGAGAGAAGAAAAGAGAAACAAGCAGAGGAAAGGAGAGTGGAACGAGAACTCGAGGAAAGGTTAAAAGCAGAGGAAAGGAAAGCAGAAAAGGAAAGAGCAGAACAGGAAGAGAGAAGAGAAGAGAAACAAGCAGCGGAAAGGAGAGCTGCAAAGGAACTCGAAGCAGAGGAGAGAAAAGCCAACAGGGAGTTAAAGGACCGTGAAATGGCGCTTCAGCAGGAAATTAGACTCAAGGAGCTGGATGTAATGAGAGAACGGGGAGAGGTACCATCCATGCCGACTGGTTCGACACCTAGTCAGAACACCTGGGATGTTGGCAGACATGTGAGGCTGGTTCCACCCTTCAATGAAAAGGAGGTAGCCAAGTTTTTTACACACTTTGAGAAAGTGGCTCGGCTGTTAAAATGGCCTGAGGAGTACTGGTCCATACTAGTGCAAAGTGTTCTGGTGGGTAAAGCTTAAGATATTTATTCGGCTTTACCGATTGACCAATGTGCAGATTATGAGGTATTGAAGAAACACATTCTCAAAGCCGATGAATTGGTCACGGAAGCTTACTGGCAAAAATTCCGGAATGCCAGGAGGAGGGAGAGTGAGACCCATGTGGAGTTTGCCAGATTGAAAGAAACCATGTTTGATAGGTGGTGTGATTCAAAAGGAGTTGGAAAAGACTTCGAACTATTGCGACAATTGATCCTGGTGGAGGAATTCCAACAGTGTGTCCACGAGGACACTAAAGTTCATCTGGAGGAAAGGAAAGTACCAAAGCTGTATGAGGCAGCAACCATGGCAGATGACTATGCCTTAACACAGGATGGAGTTCCACAAACCGAACTTCTCGCCCAGACCTAGCCAGGGGAGCTATGGTACATCAGGGGTGGAGAATGAAAATCCATGGGGGCGGCCGCGAGATGAAAATGAGGACCACTCTGACACCACGACTTCTAGAAATCAGAAGACTGCGGTTCCAAGACAGACCTATCGTCCGGGGGGTTCGAGGCAGACCGCCGCCCCCATACCTTGGCAGACCACGAGGTTCTCCTCCGGGCCGACTTGCACTTTTTGCCCTAAACCTGGACACTTGATGTCCAACTGTTATGCTCTGGCAAAGGAAAATCAGGAGCGGAGTTCAACTAGTACGACTCCAAATGCAATGGCCATTGTGAGAAATCGCCCTCAAAAGGGTTACCAACCATTTATTTCAAAGGGGTTTGTGTCACTGGATGGAGCCTCAACTACCCGGAGACCTGTTAGGATATTGAGGGACACAGGACCACATCAATCTTTAATGCTTGAAGGCATCTTGCCATTGTCCAAGGAGACGGCAACTGGGGATAGTGTTCGTTTACATGGGATTGGTGGCTGTGTTAGTGCTCCACTTCATGTCATCCATTTGGAGTCCGATTTGGTGTCAGGACCGGTCACCGTCGGTTTACAAGCCACTCTTCCTGTAGAAGGAGTATCTTTTGTTGTCGGGAATGATTTGGCCGGTGGCCAAGTTTCTGGTAACCCGATGTTTGCTGAAAAGCCTAGAAGGAAGCGCCCTGAAGAGAAGAGGAAATACCCTGAAACTAAGTGTCGGCACACGCACGTCAGGGATTGAGGCAATATTGGCAAGCTCTTTGTAGGGGGACTGAACTTCGAAACAAAGTAAGAGGTTCTGGAGTCTGCCTTCAGCAAATATGGACCGCTTTTGGAAGTGCTGCTGATAAAAGACAGGGAGACACAAAAGTCAAGAGGGTTTGGCTTTGTCACGTTTGAAAACTCAAAGGACGCCAGAGTTGCAGAAAAGGATCTGAATAGCAAGGAGTTGGATGGTCGGACCATCACAGTAGGGAAGGCATTTCCTCGGTGTCGAGGGGGCTACAGAGGAGGACCATGGAGTAGTAGTGGTGGCGGCCGCAATCGATATTATTATGGAGGCTTCCAGAGTTATGGCAGCTCCCGAAGGAAGGATTATCAGAGCAGTGGCCGAGAAGGAGACCGTCATTCATGTGACTACAGTGACAAGTGGTCCAACCGTGATTGTTAGGAAAGTTAGAAAGAGTGGAAGCACTGAATGCTGCAGAGCAGCTGAGCCAAGATTCCTGCACGGATTAACCGTGAACGCCACGTTCCTAAAGGCGTCCATGTAGTGAACTTTCCCACACGGATTACCCGTGAACTCCACATTCCTAAAAGCGTCCAGGTAGTGAATATGTCCAGGCCTCACCACCCAACCACCATGGAACCTGGCCCTCAGCTCGGCCTCCCAGAAAAAGTGCTATCGATTTGCTTGACTTGGGATTTTTGATCAACCCCTTAACCTTCATTCAAAAGAAACGAAAAGTAAAAATCAGAGGTTGATGAGATGGAGTTTGGCTTTGCAGGAGTAACTTGGAAATTGAACATGTAAAGGGCAGGGACAATGTCGTTGCTGATGCTTTGTCCAGAGTGAATTAACTTTGGAAATCTCTGTACGTTGTTCAAAGTTTTGTTGCTTTATTTTTGGGGAAACATTGATTACTTGTGTTGGTTTCAAGAATTTGCCTACAAAGAAAGTTTTTGCTGTGTTCAAACTTTCTTTCTTGAGGGGGGGAAGTGTTACGGATTCGGCCCTAATTATTGTTGGTATTATTATTATTGTTGGTTCTCAGTAAGGGTTATTGTGGTTAAAAGGTTTAAAAGCGCTCATGACAAAAATGATGCCGGAAATCGGATAGGGCACCGGAAGAGGTGGAGCGAAGAGGAAGAGCGTGTGAGGCAGAGGTGAAACGAGACATTTGGTAACAGCTCCGCAGCCAGGGTGGTCGAGCGTCCATGGAGAGGGAACTTTGAGTCTTGGAAAGGAATCTCGTGCGATCGTTGATATCGCTGGTGTCGGGGAAAAGCCTGTGAAGCCAGGTACAGGTGGGAGATTCCGGAGAATCTTCACCTAGTGGCTGCGGACCGAGGAAGAACCGACCGCCATTTCGGGGACCTCGTGCGTCATTCGCGGACCCTTGGTTAGTCGCGTCCGCTGGTCCCGCCCTCCGGTGGTTTGCCGAGGATGTGTGTGCGCGACAGCGGCCTTTGAAGAATACGGTGCGGTTCGCAACTGCACGGTGTATGTGTATGTTTGGATAGCGTCTTTGGGATTCCTCTTTCCACCGCCAATTGGGGTTGGCTGGGACCACGTGACGGTCCCCGCCTTACCTACATCTCCTTACCCGCCTCATCGCCCTCGCCTCTTCACCGGGAGCACCGTTATGTTCTAGAGAGATTGAGAAGGGCTCTGCTTCAGTCCCTGGGGGTGCCGTGAGTTTGAGCTAGGTTACCTTCTTAAGATTGGATTGTAGGCTTGATTGCCCCCATTGTTGTATGGTTCTTTTTTGTGTGCTTTTAATATATTGTTTGTTCCTCACCCTTGGTGTGGTTTCATTATTGTTTAATTTCAACCAAGGATAACATATCTTTCTGCCGGGGACCCTCTCGGGGTTCGGAGGTTTACCGAGACCAGGGGACAGGGGAGGACCCCATAACAGTACCTGTTGGTTACTTAATGAAAGGGGAAATACTCATGAGAAAACGGAGACCATCGGAGGTGCCAGCAAATGACGAGTGGAAAGTTCATTGCCAAATTGTGGTGCCACCGCCATACCAGAAGGAGATATTGAGTTTGGCACATGAGACACCTTTGGCCGGGCACCTTGGAGTGAACAAGACATGTGACAGAATTTTGGGACATTTTTTCTGGCCAGGATTGCGACGTGATGTGGCGGAGTTCTGTAAACCTTGCCATTATTGCCAGCTGGTGGGAAAACCGAATCAGAAAGTCCCCTCTGCACCTTTAAAACCAATTCCAGCTTTTGAAGAGCCATTCAGCCGTCTCATTATTGACTGTGTAGGCCCTTTACCTAAAACTAAGGCTGGACATCAGTATTTGCTGACCATCATGTGCGCTTCCACGAGATTCCCAGCAGCAGGGCCTCTTAGGAAAATTACTGCGGCAGTTATTGTGAAGGCCTAGATTAAATTTTTCACTTTGGTTGGCCTACCTAAGGTCATCCAGTCTGATCAGGGTTGCAATTTCATGTCAACACTTTTTCAGCAAGTGGTACACCTGTTGGGAGTGGAGCAAGTAAGATCAGGTACTTACCATCCCGAGAGCCAAGGGGCCTTGGAAAGGTTTCACCAGACATTGAAGAATATGATCAGAACGTATTGTTTTGAATGTGACAAGGATTGGGATGAAGGAATACCCTTATTGTTGTTTGCTGCGAGGGAATCTGTTCAGGAGTCATTGGGATTCAGTCCTTTTGAACTTGTGTTTGGACATGCAGGTCGAGGACCATTGAAATGGGTGGAAGAACAGTGGCTACAGGAGTCGCCGCAGTCAACAGTGGTAGAGTATGTGTCAACGGTTAGGCACAAATTGGCAAAGGCTTGTGAAGTTGCGAGAGGAAACTTGAAAGTGACACAGGATAAAATGAAAGTGAGATATGACAAGAAATCTCAGATAAGAAATTTCAGTCCTGAGGACTGAGTGTTAGTGTTGCTTCCTGTTCCAGGTCAGCTACTACAGGCTAGATATTTTGGTCCCTATGCAATCGAAAGGAGGGTTAATTAAACAGATTACGTGGTGACAACTCCCGACCGACGGAAAAAGCGGCAGCTGGGTCATGTCAACCGACTGAAGAAATATTATGAGAGGAAGCCTGTGGAAGAAATGGTTCCTGTCTCACCTGTCGTGCCTGGAGTCGGGGTGCAAGAGAATCCAGAGGTTGAGGCCGGTGTGAAGTTTGATAACATTGATGACCAGGCTTGTCCCAGATTGACGAACACAGAAGTGTTGAGTCATTTAGATGAGAAATTAGGTCATTTGACGAGGGAACAACAAGGACAACTATCCAGCCTAATTTTTGATTTTGCACATTTGTTCACAGATGTACCTGGTCGTACTGACTTGGTATATCATGATATTGAGGTGGGGGAAGCCACTACTGTGAAACAACACCCCTATCGGATGAACCCTGTGAAGATGGAGTATCTTCGGAAGGAGGTTCAGTGTATGTTGGAGAATGACATCATCGAACCAAGCAGCAGTGAATGGAGCTCACCATGTGTGTTGGTTCCAAAACCCGATGGCAGTTTTCGCTGTTGTACGGATTTAAAACGGGTTAATGCAGTGACCAAGACAGACTCATATCCCATCCCAAGGATTGATGACTATTGATAGAATAGGCCCAGCTAAATTTGTAACTAAATTTGACTTGCTGAAAGGGTATTGGCAGATTCCTCCTCCTGATAGAGCCAAGGAAATCTCGGCTTTAGTCACACCAAATGGGTTGTATCAGTACAAGGTTCTTCCCTTTGGATTGAAAAACGGGCCTGCTACATTTCAACGGCTGATTAATAAGCTCATTGCAGACCTTGAGGGGGTGGAGGCTTATCTGGATGATGTCATCATCCACACCATGACCATGGAAGATCATATTAAACAAACTCATGCATTTTTCAAGAAACTGACCGAGGCAGGGTTGACCATCAACTTATCTAACAGTGAGTTTGTAAAGGCACAGGTGGTGTTCCTAGGCCATGTAGTAGGTCAAGGTCAGGTGCAACCGGTGACAGCCAAGATAGAAGCCATTGATCGCTTCCAAGTTCCAAAAAGGAAGAAGGAGCTTATGAGATTCTTGGGTATGGCTGTTTGGTACCGGCGGTTCTGCAGGAATTTTTCTGATGTGGTAGCCCCTTTAACGAATTTGCTGAGGAAAGAGACCAAGTTTGTTTGGGATGACAAATGCCAGGCTGCCTTTGCCCACGTCAAAGTGATATTAATGAGCTCTCCTGCCCGAGCAGCCCTGGATTTTCAAGAACCTTTCAAGTTGGCTATTGATGCAAGTGATGTGGGGGCTGGGGCAATTATATTACAGGAAGATGAGGATGGAGTGGATCACCCGGTGTGCTACTATTCGAAAAAGTTTAACAAACATCAGGCAAATTATGCCACTGTGGAAAAAGAGACCCTTGCTCTCCTGCTAGCGCTTCAGCATTATGAGGTGTATCTGGGAACTACTACCTTTCCTATAAAAGTCATCACTGATCACAACCCCTTAACTTTCATTCAAAAAATGAAAAATAAAAATCAGAGGTTGATGAGATGGAGTTTGTCTTTGCAGGAGTTCAACTTGGAAATTGAGCATGTAAAGGGCAGGGACAATGTCGTTGCTGATGCTTTATCCAGAGTGAACTAACTTTGAAAATTCCTGTCGGTTGTTTGGAAGTTTTGTTGCTTTCTTCTGGGGAATATTAATTATTGTTATTCACGTGAGTTGATCATTTGGGTGTGAGTTGTACTTTTGTTTGTTAAAGGGGGTTTTTGCCTGAAAAGAAAGTTTTCACTATGTTCAAACTTTCTTTCTTGAGGGTGGGGAGTGTTACGGATTTGTCACTTCCATCGTTGTGGTTTTCATCCACTGTAAGCATTTTTAGTTCCATGTGCTATTCTTGGTATAGTTTGAGTGAAATGGAAATAACTGTTTTCAAAAGGGAAAAATTCGTGTTTTAAAAGAAAAACAAAATGGATCGGGAGAAACCGGAAGAGAAGAAGAGGAAGCGAGAGCGGAGCAAGTGAGGTCGGGGGAGAAAGCCGAGCTGCTTTGAGGTCTCGAGCAGATGCTGGTGGACATTGGTAACGAGCAAATATTGGTTTCCCCGGGAAATGGATTCCTGTGACAGTGTCGTTATTGCTGTGGCAAATAAACCTGCGTGACGGGTTTTGCTTTTGGTCCCGAAAGTGAATCATCGCTGGAGAGCAGGTACGCCTCCATTACAGGCCAGTTCGCCATTTCACCTCACGCCAGCCCTTTCGCCTCGCACCGGCCCTTCGCCTGGTTCTCGTGTGTGTCATGGATTTCGCTTGGGAACTCCCGGTTCTTCGCGGTTCTCCGTTTGGGAGACGCTGCTCGTTCATGTCAGCGTCATTGTCTGGTGAACCGAAGGTGTGAATTCCCAGTCGCCTTTTGGGTGAACTTTTACCGGACCGACGTCAGCCCGACACCTCACCAAACGGCTCGTCCGCAGCGTCGACTGTTAGCCGTTCTGGGTTCAGGTCTCAGTACGACCTTTTCTTGTGATCGCGAGAGCCAAGGGGATCGACTTTGGCCTGGTATCATGACACAGTGACTTTGGGGGATGTTACCGATTGCTCACGTGGGAATACCGTGAGTTATTGATTCAGAATTTATTATTATTATTTTTTTTGTATACAAGATCGAGGCTCGTGAAAGAACTAACATTAATCACACAAAAAGACAAACCGACACACAAAACACAAAAAACAAGGGGAGCGGCAGACAAGATGGGGAGAGAGGGGGAATGACACAAACACAACATTTGAGAGCAGGGACATCGGGAGGACTAGTGGGGAGGTGGGAGAGGAATAAAAACATATGAACACTGCAAGGACTCTGGGGTGAATTACCGGGGGTAGAAAAGATCAAGGTTTTCGATGGGGGAAGATAAGAGATGGTGGTGAACAGCTGTTTTAAAGACCTGGAGGGAGGAGTGGGATTGAAGGGAGTAGGGGAGTTTGTTCTAGAGGCGGGAGAAAAGGGGAATGAAAGAGTGAAGGTGAGCAGAGAGCCTAGACTTTGGCAGTTTAACCATAAGAGGGTTGCAGGCAGATCTTGTGCGACCTGAAGGAATATTGGGGGGACAGAGCACAGAGAGAGCTGGGGGAGCAAGGCCGGAGAGGAGTCGGTAGAAGATAGAAAGACCACCAACCTGCCTGCGGTGAGTGAGTGAAAGGCCCTCGGAGTTGACTACATCGCAGGAGATTCCAATGATTCTGAAAGCTTTGGCCTCAACAGTGTGAAGCCGAGCAAGGTGTGAGGCAGGAGCACCAGCTCAGAGGGGGGAACAGTATTCCATTGAGCTGCGGATGAAAGCCTTGTATGTGGTGAGGAGCTCAGGTGTGCCAAGGAAGGACTTCGCACGACGGAGGATGCCCAGTCGACGACTGGCTTTGGAGGCCAGCTTGGAAATGTGGTTTTCCCAAGAAAGATCATGGCAGATAGTGAGACCCAAAAGCTTGAGCGACAGAACTTCTTGGAGAGGATTGTTGAGAAAGTAGATGGGAGGGTTGTCCAGTCGGTCCTTTCGGAGAGACATTGTAAGAGTGTGAGATTTGTCAGGATTGAAAGACATGTTCCACTTGTTTGACCAGTCTGTGATTTTGTCCAGGTCTGCAGAGAGTGAGGAGGCTGCAGACTGCCGATCTGAGGGATGAGGAATGGAGCGGCAGATAGTGGAGTCATCAGCAAAGAGATAGAGAGGATTTTCCAGAGAGTCGGAGAGATCATTGATGAAGACCAGAAATAGCACAGGGCCCAGAACACTACCTTGGGGAACTCCAGCCAGAACAGGAAGGGAAGATGAGAGAAATCCATTCAGGGCCACACGTTGCCTATGACCAGAGAGGAAATCCGCAAGCCATGAGTGGAGATTTCCCTGAATACCATAGGAGGCGAGTTTGGTGAGCAGAGCTGGGTGCCAGACCGTATCGAAGGCACGTGATAGGTCAAGTGAGACAGCTCTGATTTCCTGTTTGGCATCGAGGACCTCCATCCATTGTTGAGACAGCAGAAGCAACATGTCCAGAGTAGAATGACCTGGTCTGAATCCAAATTGATGATCAGAGATCAAGCCATTGGAGAAGAGGAAGGATTTGATATCCGAAGCAATGATGGATTCCATGACTTTGCTGATAATTGGGAGCAGGCTGATTGGTCTGTAGTTGCAAGGATCTGTTTTTGCACCTTTTTGTGTAAAGCGGTAATGTTTGCTGATTTCCAAGATGCCAGCAGATGACCTTGAGCAAAAGAGAGGGTGAAAAGAACAGAGAGAGGGTGAGATAGAGCGGCAGAGCAGGATTTTAGGACCCGAGGGCTGATGCCATCTGGTCCAGTTGCAGAATCAGAGTCGAGATTTGATAAAAACTTCTCCACCTTGTCAGGAGAGAAGGACACAGAGTCCAGGAGCAGTTGGGTTCGACTGGGAAAGGTGGGAACAGAGAGAGATGGGTTTGGGACACAAGATTTTGAGGCAAACACAGAGTTGAGGCATTCGGCTTTGTCACGTGCGGTGTCAACTGTGTAGCCATTTGAGGTAAGGGAGGGGTTGGAGGGGGAACAAACACCAGAAACGGATTTGACCAGACGCCACCAGGATTTGGAGGAAGGAGACAGGTTTGAGAGTTCAATCTTGAGTGTGGAGAGATAGTGCTTCCTGGCACTCCTGAGGGTAGAAACACACTTGTTTCGAGCTTGGTGGAAGGAACTGAGATTGCCTTCAGTTCGATTTGCCTTCCAAGACGCAAAGGCAAGTTGTTTCAGGGCAACTGCCTCACCACAAGATTCAGTGTACCATGGACGGGAGGAAGGGTAAGACAACTGAAGACGAGATGGGATAAATCTGTGCATGAGAGAGAGCAGTTTGCTTTGGAAGAAGTCCCAGGAAGAATTGATGTCAGAGGCATTAGAGATGGGAGACCAGTCCAGTTGATTGATGGCTGCTTGCAGACCGTGCCAGTTGGCCTGAGTGAAATGCCAGACTCGTCGGCGCTGAGGAGGCTCTCTGAGAATGGCCAGTGAGATGTCCACTTTAACAAGCACATGATCAGAAGAACCGATTGGAGCAGAAGAAGAGCAGCATACATTTGCAGGGAAGTTAGTCATAACCAAGTCCAGAAGAGAAGATACTCCATTGACTGAGATCCGGGTCGGGAAATTGACAGATTGTGTCAGTCCCAATGAGTCGCAGAAGTCCTTTGCTGAGGTGCCATGGCTGGTGAGAGATGAACCCACACCCAGCCAGCTGGCATGATGACAGTTGAAGTCGCCACATATGAGGAAGAGAGAGTTTGGATGAGTTGATAGAAGTTGGTCCATGTTGTCCGACAGAGAAATGTAAATGGAGTCATCACTGTTTGGAGGACGGTACAGAACACATATGAACAAAAGGTGGGAGCGGAGAGGAAGCCGTAGCCAGAGGTACTCCTGTGGATGGGGTGGAGAGAGGGCAGTGCAGGGAGAGTGAGGAAGAGAGTTTTTGATAATGATGGTACCACCAATTTATCTGTATCAATATACAGATAAATTGGTGGTACCATCATCGAAATTATATGGTGTTTGCTGTGCAAGTGAGGTTTTCTTGTACGTGCGTTACTTGTTATTATTGTGTGGTTTTAATTCAATACTTGGTTTTTGTAACAATTGATTGGTACCCATTGGTCATTGGCACACATAATAGCACATCTTTCTGCCGTGACTCCTTTCGGGGCTCGGAGGTACACCGTGGCCGGGGTTTGGGGAGGAGCACGTAACAATAGTTCCATCAGGAATAACTCAATATCAAACTTTGACTTAATGAAAGATGGCAAATAGTTCTATCGGGAATAACTCAATATCAAACTTTGACTTAATGAAAGATGGCAAATAGTTCTATCAGGAATAACTCAATATCAAACTTTGACTTAATGAAAGATGGCAAATAGTTCTATCAGGAATAACTCAATATCAAACTTTGACTGAATGAAATATGGCAAATAGTTCCATCAGGAATAACTCAAAATCAAACTTTGACTGAATGAAAGATGGCAAATAGTTCCATCGGGAATAACTCCATATCAAACTTCGATTTGCATACTTTTCCCATTTTGACACATGCGACCCTAAGTCCCAATGAAAAGGGGATTAAATCCCAAAAATCGTTACATATTTGAGATGTTGATCCATATGCAGTGTCCCCCCAATGTTGATCCATATACAGTTCCCCCAAATGTTGATCCATATTCAGTGTCCCCCCAATGTTGATCCATATACAGTGTCCCCCCTAATGTTGATCCATATGCAGTGTCCCCCCAATGTTGATCCATATAAAGTTCCCCCCAATGTTGATCCCTATACAGTGTCCCCCCCAATGTTGATCCATATACAGTGTCCCCTCAATGTTGATCAATATACAGTGTCCCCTCAATGTTGATCAATATACAGTGTCCCCCCAAATGTTGATCAATATACAGTGCCCCCCAATGTTGATCCATAAACAGTGTCCCCAAAATGTTGATCCATATACAGTGTCCCCCAAATGTTGATCCATATACAGTATCCCCCCAATGTTGATCCATATACAGTGTCCCCAAAATGTTGATCCATATAGTGTCCCCCAAATGTTGATTCATATACAGTGTCCCCCCAATGTTGATCCATATACAGTGTCCCCCCAATGTTGATTGCATATCCAGTTTCATGAAAAAAAAGTTTCAAAATGCGCCCGTCATTGCATTTTTTTGGTATTTGACTTTTTGACTCCTCCCTAGGGGGCAGGACTAAAATGATGCTGCTTCTTGCCACGTGGTGATCATAACTACTG
The DNA here is from genome assembly GCF_964187855.1 of Myxine glutinosa. Lineage (NCBI taxonomy): Eukaryota > Metazoa > Chordata > Myxini > Myxiniformes > Myxinidae > Myxine > Myxine glutinosa. The sequence goes on along the minus strand of NC_136263.1, from coordinate 1,585,047 downwards.
TAATGAAATTGTATCTAAGTTGAACCCAGGTGTTATGCTCTCTCTAACCACTGAGAGGCGTCTATAAGAACTCGGACGGCCATCGCTCCGGAACATTCCTGACATTTAATCCGTGACTCGTCGACTCGAATGGTGCGTATATGTAGAAGATCTAGGCTTGCTTGCACTGATTGATAATTGCTGAACTTCTCCTTGATTACATAATCCTGATATATTGCATGATTGTATTTCTACAGGATGTTGCCAGAGATCGAATTGTCATTAAACCTACTATTAGGACAATGTTGTGGACTTGACTTTCATAACAATTAATGACAATTCGTCTCTTCGTCTGAACGAGAACAAGAGGCGAACGAGAGCGACATGGCGAGTCACAAAATGATCCAGGTGCCGATCTTCGCAGCTGACCCTCAAGCGGCGGACACGGCTGCCGAATTGACACACTGGCTGAAAACCTTGGATAACCAATTCAAGGCTCAGGAAGCCGTCGTCACCGATGAAACGAAACTGGACATCTTGCAAACAAAGGTACACCACAATGTGTACCGGGCAATCGAACAATGTGAAACGTTTGATGATGCCGTCGCAGAGCTGAAGCGTATTTACATTAAAAAACAAAGCGCGGTCTATTCCCGGCATTTGCTCGCAATACGACGACAACAGCCCACGGAGACTTTAGATCACTTTGCACAAGACCTCCGACGTCTGCTGAACGAGAGTGCCCCAGAAGTACGTACTCATGAACAAGTCTGTGATGATCTTGTTCGCGATTCTTTCGTCGCCGGACTTAGGTCCCCAGTCGTCCAACAGAGACTTCTTGAAGAAGCCGATTTGACACTCGCCGAAGCACTACGGCTATCTCACATTTATACCCAAGCACAGGAACAATCCGACACGTATGAACACCCATACGTCACTGTGGGGACCTCTCGACAAACTCGACCGGAGAGAGCGACCGCCGAGGTCGTGAATGCCGCCTCGGCACCTCCGCCGGAATCGGAGACCCCGGCCACTCCCGAGGAGGACCCTGATCTGGGCTTGACGGCAGCCGCAACAGCTGGACCCAAGCTCGGAAGTAACACTACATGCTATTTCTGCGGGAATCGAAATCATCTCAGGTCTGTTTGCCAGGCTAAAAATGCGACATGTCATTTGTGCCCAAAGCAGGGTCATTTTGCAAAAGTTTGCCGATCGTCGTCGCGGGGCAAACGAGCCGCTCGACAATGAATGTGCTTATCGCCGAGCCAGCGGACCGAGCGGTGCGCGGGGCGCCTCGCCCGACTTTGATGAGGATCGCCCCTTCCCGTGGGCCCCTAGCTGAGAGCTCGACCTTGGTGAGACTCGTCGCGCCGACTAAACAAGTGGCGCAAACACGACAGTATGCGGTGCGACCGTCCTTGGCCGGTATTCTTCCGACGCCCTGCCAACTTCCTGGATCGGCCACACGAACGGCTAATGTTGGCTTTGAAACTCCCCGCATGACACGAGCGCCATCCGGAGGCTGCACGTATGATCTACAAGCTACTGCAATGGCACGAAAGCTGGGAACTTCCCGCATGGCGCGTGCGCCCTCTGGAGGCGGCATGACTGGCCTACAAACGATTTCAATGGCACGAAAGACTTTAGCTGGCGTTGGATCCACACGAGAGGCACGAGCGCCTCACCATGATGACTCGATAACTACTGGTCCAACTGGCCTGGCTCGTGCTATAATCCCACTTATGATCGAAGGAATTTTTGCTAATGCTTTGATCGACACAGGTTCCACGGATAGTTATGTTGATTTTCGACTTGTGCAAAAACATGGATGGCCGATTCTTGGGACAAGACGCCGAATCTTTATGGTCTCTCAGGGGCTAAGGCTCAGCACAAAAGGGGAATGTCGACTGAAGCTTGTGATTAAGGGACGAATGTTTCCGGATGTGCATCTCATGGTCTTACCAGCATTATGTGCAGATGTTTTGTTAGGACATGATTTTCTCAAGCGACATGGACGTTTGGAAATGGAATTTGGTGGCACTGATACGCTTGCTGTGTGTGCTCTTGCAGGGATGGAAATTGAGCCGCTGTCGCTGTTCCCCAATATGACCACGGACTGTACGCCTGTAGCGGTTAAATCGCGACGCTACTCACGAGCTGACGCGCAATTCATTGCGGAAGAAACGGCCCAGCTATTAAAGAAAGGTATCATAGAACCTAGTCGGTCACCATGGCGGGCCCAAGTTCTAGTGGTACGAAGCGAAGCGCATCGCAAACGCATGGTAATCGACTATTCGCAGACGATTAATCGGTTTACACAGCTGGGCGCCTACCCCCTTCCGGGAATGGACGCCCTGGTTCGACAGGTGGCCCAGTATTCGGTCTATAGCACTCTCGATCTGCGTAGTGCATATCATCAAATCCCCATCTCCGAGGCCGATCGCATCTATACAGCGTTTGAATCGGGTCAAAGGTTATACCAGTTCACCCGGCTACCTTTTGGAGTCACGAACGGGGTCGATTGTTTTCAGAGGGCTATGGACGACCTCATCGCTAAGGAGAACTGGACCGATGTCTTTGTATATCTGGACAATCTCACAGTTTGCGGGTATGACCAGAAACATCATGATGCTAATCTGAAGCGCTTCCTCGAGGTCGCGCAGAGGTATCGCTCAACTATGAATGAGGCTAAATGTCGTTACTCTGCTCGCATGATAGATCTTCTGGGGTACACCGTGACCCACGGCTCTGTTGCTCCGGATAAGGAGCATCTGCGACCCTTGCTCAACATGGCCCCGCCCTGCGATCAAGCTTCGCTGAACTGTGCTCTCGGGCTGTTCGCTCATTATTCGAAGTGGGTCCAAAATTTCTGTGAAGCTCCGCCCACTTGTGGTCTGCGAAGCGTTCCCCATGAGCCTTGCCGCCAAGGCCACTTTCCATAGCCCTAAGTCCGACATCGCTGGCGCCGCTGTGGCGACGATTGACGAAAATAAATCTTTTGTTTTTGAAAGTGATGCATCGGATCATGCGATAGCCGCGACTCTCTCCCAAGGGGGGTGCCTTGTGGCCTTCTTTTCGCGAACTCTCACCTCAGCTGAGCGGAGACATTCGTCTGTCGAAAAGGAGGCGTATGCCATCATCGAGTCGATTCAGCGTTGGGGTCCCTACTTGCTCGGACGATGCTTCCAAATTATCACGGACCAACAGAGCGTTGCATTTATGTACGACACCCTGCATGTTCAACGCATTAAGAATGAGAAAATCACTCGCTGGCGTATCGAACTCGCCGATTTCTGCTACACAATCAAATATCGCCCTGGGTGGGATAACCTGGTTGCCGACGCCTTATTGCGGCCGGCAACGTGTGTGGGCCTCATATCTTTGGAGGGTCTGCGCGCTTTGCACGACACTTTGTGCCATCCCAGAGTGATGTGTTTCGCTCATTTTGTGCATAGTCGTAACTTGCCCTACTCGGTTGAAGACATTCGCAAGGTCTGTCGCAATTGTTCTGTATGTGCTGAACTCAAACCGCATTTTTACAACCCTCCTATGGGGACACTGGTCCGAGCCACTAGGCCGTGGGAGAGATTGGCGATGGACTTCAAAGGGCCACTGCCGGCGTCACCGGCATCGAGTATCTCTCGTTATCTGCTCACTATCGTTGATGAGTTCTCGAGATTCCCTTTCGCTTTCACGTGCGTAGATATGACAGCCGCCACGGTTATCCGGTGCCTGCAGAACTTGTTTTCTATGTTTGGGAATCCGGCCTACGTGCATACTGATCGAGGTGCGGTGTTCCTGTCCCAGGAGGTGAGGAGCTTCTTACTCCAGCATAATGTCGCTTCTAGCTATACCACTCCGCACAGACCGCAGGCGAATGGACAGGTCGAACGCTTCAATGGTATTATATGGAGAGCCGTCACGCTAAGCCTTAGGTCCCTTGGCCGAGGCCTAGATAAATGGGCTTGGTCGTTACCTGCGGCACTGAACTCGATCAGGACTTTACTGTGTACGGCAACCAACCAAACTCCCCACGAACGGATGTTTCATCACCCGAGGAGCTCGGGTAGTATCCGACCTTTACCTAGTTGGCTTGCAGAGCCGGGGCCGGCTTACCTCAAACATGCGGTTCGCATGAGTAAGTATGATCCACTTGTGGATAAGGTGCAAGTACTCCAAGCTAATCCCGAGCATGCTCGCGTGTTGATGGCAGATGGACGTGAGTCAACTGTCTCCGTACGCCACCTGGCCCCTTGTGGGGAAATTGACGAACCAATTTACGAGTCTATGGACTCTCCCCTTGCTCCGCCTATGGAGCATCTGCCGGCCATCTCGCCGCCAAATACACCCCAGCCTGTAGGCACTGTGGTGCCACCTTTGTCACTTGACTTAGGCGGCTACTCCGACGCAGGGGACTCCGGACTTGGGGATGTAGTACCCGGTAGTTTCCGGACCCGTGCTGGAAGGGAAATTCGTCGCCCCGATCGCTACAGATGGACCGACTGACACGGACGGACAATCGCTGCCCTACTATTGCTGCTGCGTGCTTGATTCCTGCCTTAGCGGAAGTGTAGTTCTAACGGCGGGGAGAATGTAATGAAATTGTATCTAAGTTGAACCCAGGTGTTATGCTCTCTCTAACCACTGAGAGGCATCTATAAGAACTCGGACGGCCATCGCTCCGGAACATTCCTGTGACATTTAATCCGTGACTCGTAGACTCGAATGGTGCGTATATGTAGAAGATCTAGGCTTGCTTGCACTGATTGATAATTGCTGAACTTCTCCTTGATTACATAATCCTGATATATTGCATGATTGTATTTCTACAGGATGTTGCCAGAGATCGAAGTCATTAAACCTACTATTAGGACAATGTTGTGGACTTGACTTTCATAACAACTACCAAGTTTGGTAAATTTGGTGGTTATTGTGTGATTGTGTGCGAAACTATTTAGGAGGACATAACGTGACGGACGGACAGACAGACACAGCACAGACGGAGCTGATTACAATATCCCCCCAATTGTTTTTAGCTCAACTGCAACAAAAAATATTCAGGTGAGGAATTAGCATCACGTGGTGTCCGTCAGTGAGACAGTCAGGCTGTAGGTAAACACTCGGAACTTCGACCAAAATTCACGATTTTGATGAAACTTGACCACAACCTTCATTGTCCATGATGGGCGAATGTTTATTCACGGCATTAAAAATAAAAATCAGTGTCTGAAGGACTTGAGGGGAGATATGAGGTTCTTGACCGTACCGACCTCACCGAACTTGTGGTCCAGATCGCATTTACCCACATGTGACGTCATACTATTGTGACGTCATTTACCCTGAACGAATGTCTCAGCGATTTAGCTTGATGCTTGGGTATGCTCGTGTCCACTGGGCTTGAAGAAAAGAGCCATTTATAAACGAGGCAGGTTAAAATAGTGGGGCAGGTGAGAGTGATCAGCACTGAACGCACCTTGTCATGCACATGTAGTGCATACCGAGGTGCGTGTGATTGTGTGTGGATCATTGATAGGTTCCATACGAATGGAAGAGGAAACTGGGGTGGAAAGGGCTAAACGAGCCTGCAGTCCAATAATGATGATATCAGAGAAAGATCGAACCATGTTGGGTCATTGCATCTGTAGATCATAACAGACCGAACCATGTCGGGTCATCACGTCCGTAGATCATAACATACTGAACCATGTCGGGTCATCACGTCCGTAGCCCATAACAGACTGAACCATGTCGGGCCATCGCATCCGTAGATCATAACAAAATGAACCATGTCGGATCATCACGTCCGTAGATCATAACAGACCGAACCATGTTGGGTCATCGCATCCGTAGATCATAACAAAATGAACCATGTCGGGTCATCTCGTCCGTAGATCATAACATACTGAACCATGTCGGGTCATCGCATCCATAGATCATAACAAATGGAACCATGTCAGGTCATTGCATCCGTAGATCATAACAAAATGAACCATGTCGGGTCATCTCGTCCGTAGATCATAACATACTGAACCATGTTGGGTCATCACGTCCGTAGATCATAACAGACTGAACCATGTCTAGTCATCGCATCTGCAGATCATAACAGACTGAACCATGTCGGGTCATCGCATCCGTAGATCATAACAAAATGAACCATGTCGGGTCATCTCGTCCGTAGATCACAACATACTGAACCATGTTGGGTCATCACATCCGTAGATCTGCAGATCGGAGATCTGCGATCATAACATACTGAACCATGTCGGGTCATCTCGTCCGTAGATCATAACATACTGAACCATGTTGGGTCATCGCATCTGTAGATCATAACAGACTGAACCATTTCGGGTCATCGCATCTGTAGATCATAACAGACTGAACCATGTCAGGTCATCGCATCCATAGATCATAACAGACTGAACCATGTCGGGTCATCACATCCGTAGATCATAACAGACTGAACCTGTGATCGGACGAGATGACCCGAGTGCTGGTTCTGGCACCCAGCCATGGCAGGACCCAGCCATGGCAGGACCATGGCAGGATCATAACAAAATGAACCATGTCGGGTGCTGGTTCTGGCACCCAGCTCTGCTCACCAAACTCTCCTCTTTTGGTATCCATGGAAATCTCCACGCATGGCTGGCGGACTTCCTCTCTAGTCGTAGTCAACGTGTGGCCCTGAATGGGTTTCTCTCATCTCCTCTTCCTGTTCAGGCTGGAGTTCCCCAAGGCAGTGTTCTGGGCCCTGTGCTTTTTCTGGTCTTCATCAATGATCTCTCTGACTCTCCTGAAAATCCTCTCTATCTCTTTGCTGACGACTCTACTCTCTGTCGCTCTATTCTTCATCCCTCAGATCGGCAGTCTGCAGCCTCCTCACTCTCTGCAGACCTTGACAAAATCACAGACTGGGCAAACAAGTGGAACATGTCTTTCAATCCTGACAAATCTCACACTCTTACGATGTCTCTCCGAAAAGACCGACTGGACAACCCTCCCATCCACTTTCTGAATAATCCTCTCCAAGAAGTTCTGTCACTCAAGCTTTTGGGTCTCACTATCTGCCATGATCTTTCCTGGAAAAACCACATTTCAAATCTGGCCTCCAAAGCCAGTCGCCGACTGGGCATCCTCCGTCGTGCGAAGTCCTTCCTTGGCACACCTGAGCTCCTCACCACATACAAGGCTTTCATCCGCAGCTCAATGGAATACTGCTCTCCCCTCTGGGCTGGTGCTCCTGCCTCACACCTAGCTCGCCTTCACGCTGTTGAAACCAAAGCATTCAGAATCATTGGAATCTCCCGCGATGAAGCTAACTCCAAAGGCCTCTCACTCACTCACCGCAGGCAGGTTGGTGGTCTTTCCGTCTTCTACCGACTCCTCTCTGTCCTTGCCCCCACAGCTCTCTCTGGGCTCTGTCCCACAAATATTCCTACAGGTCGCACAAGATCTGCCTGCAACCCTCTTTTGGTTAAACTGCCAAAATCAAGACTCTCTGCTCACCTTCACTCCTTCATTCCTCTTTTCTCCCACCTCTGGAACAAACTCCCTCACTCTCTTCAATCCCACTCCACCCTCCAAGTCTTTAAAACAGCTGTTCACCACCATCTCTTATCTTCCCCCATCCAAAACCTTGATCTTTTCTACCCCCGCTAATTTCACCCCAATTCCACTTTTTGAAATACCAACTTCTGTCCTGGAAGTCCTTGGTGACCTTGTGCTTTATACTTCTCCCTTCCCCCCCCCCCCCCCTTCCCATGCCTCCTCCCCCCGGGCCCTCTCCCTTCCACACATCTCCCTGCTCTCTGATGTTGTGTTTGTGTGCTTCCCCTTTTCTCCCCATCTTGTCTTCCGCTCCCTCTTTTTGTGTATTTTGTTTGTCTGGTCGATTTGTTTGTGAAGTAAATGTTCGCTCTTTCACGAGCCTCGATTCAGTATACAAAAAAAAAGAAGAAAAAAAAAAAAAAAAGAACCATGTCAGGTCATCACATCCATAGATCATAACAAACTGAACCATGTCGGGTCAACTCGTCCGTAGATCATAACATACTGAACCATGTCGGGTCATCGCAGCCGTAGATCATAACAAACGGAACCATGTTGGGTCATCGCATCCATAAATCACAGCAGACTGAACCATGTCGGGTCATCTCGTCCGTAGATCATAACAGACTGAACCATGTCGGGTCATCGCATCCGTAGATCATAACAGACTGAACCATGTTGGGTCATCTCGTCCGTAGATCATAACAGACTGAACCATGTCAGGTCATCGCATCCGTAGATCATAACAGACTGAACCATGTCGGGTCATCTCATCCATAGATCATAACAAACTGCACCATCTCGGGTCATCTCGTCCGTAGATCATGACAAACTGAACCATGTAGGGTCATCACATCCATAGATCATAACATACTGAACCATGTCAGGTCATCTCATCCGTAGATCATAACATACTGAACCATGTCGGGTCATCACATCCGTAGATCATAACAGAATGAACCATGTCGGGTCATCTCGTCCGTAGATCATAACAAACGGAACCATGTCGGGTCCTCTTGTCCGTAGATCATAACAGACTGAACCATGTAGGGTCATCGTATCCGTAGATCATAACAGACCGAACCATGTTGGGTCATCGCATCCGTAGATCATAACAAAATGAACCATGTCGGGTCATCTCGTCCGTAGATCATAACATGCTGAACCATGTCGGGTCATCGCATCCGTAGATCATAACAGACTGAACCATGTCGGGTCATCGCATCTGTAGATCATAACAGACCGAACCATGTCGGGCCATCACGTCCATAGATCATGACAGACTGAACCATGTCGGGTCATCGCATCCGTAGATCATAACAAAAGGAACCATGTCGGGTCATCTCGTCCGTAGATCATAACATACTGAACCATGTCGGGTCATCGCATCCGTAGATCATAGACTGAACCATGTCGGGTCATCTCGTCCGTAGATCATAACATACTGAACCATGTCGGGTCATCTCGTCCGTAGATCATAACATACGGAACCATGTCGGGTCATCACGTCCGTGGATCATAACAGACTGAACTATGTCGGGTCATCGCATCTGTAGATCACAGCAGACTGAACCATGTTGGGTCATCTCGTCCGTAGATCATAACAGACGGAACCATGTCAGGTGATCGCATCCGTAGATCATAACAGACTGAACCATGTCAGGTCATCTCGTCCGTAGATCATAACAAACTGCACCATCTCGGGTCATCTCGTTCGTACAAACTGAACCATGTCGGGTCATCGCATCCGCAGATCATAACAGAATGAACCATGTCGGGTCATCGCATCCGTAGATCATAACAGACCGAACCATGTCGGGTCATCTCGTCCGTAGATCATAACAAACTGCACCATCTCGGGTCATCTCGTCCGTAGATCATAACAAACTGAACCATGTCGGGTCATTACATCCGTAGATCATAGCAGACGGAACCATGTCGGATCATCGCTTCCGTAGATCATAACAGACTGAACCATGGCGGATCATCGCATCTGTAGATCATAACAGACTGAACCATGTCGGGTCATCTCATCCGTAGATCATAACAGACTGAATCATGTCGGTCATCTCATCCGTAGATCATCACAGACTGAACCATGTCGGGTGTTCTCGTCCGTAGATCATAACAGACCAAACCATGTCGGGTCATCTCGTCCGTAGATCATAACAAACTGAACCATGTCGGGTCATCTCGTCCGTAGATCATAACAAACAGAACCATGGTGGATCATCACGTCCGTATATCATAACAGACTGAACCATGGCGGATCATCGCTTTCCAGGGTCTTACCGAAAAAATGTGTGAGAAACTGCTGGAAGGTCGCCTTGCGAGTCGGGGTGGATGCTCGATGCCACAGGTAGTGTCAATGTTGAGTAAACGAAATGATCCTCCGGAACTCGGCTGAGATGTCCTCTTGGTTGTCGCAGGTGTTCGCCGTTCGTAGGAGAGAATGAACGAAGAAATGAGACTGGTCGTACGAGCGCAGATGATCGAGGCGCGTGGTCATTCATTTGCGATCGGGTTGCCGGGGCGTAGAGGGCGTGGCAAATACGAACGGGGCGGGACGTTAGAGGGCCGGGTGGGCGGAGTCATCATTTCATTTTACGCCGCATTGTCCGTCGTACGCACCTTGGTATAATACAGGTATACAGCCAGGTATCAAGTGTTAAGGGGGATTAAAGGGATTTGTCTACGATAAATGAATCGGAATGTTTATAAACCTGATCTAAGTAAAGTTTTAACAATGACTTTTAACAATGTTTTTTAAAGTTTAACAATGAGTGCAAATTAATTTACTCACTCTATTAAATACGTTCATTTTATAGATAAAAGTGATAAATCCCATGTTAATATGGCGATCATTAGGATTTAATACATGTATTTACTGCCAACGCAATGTCATGGAGATCTGGCCCTGGGAAGATGCTTGCTGTCATTGTCTCCGCGGATGTCGATTAGGGGATCGGAGCCTATCAACACTACCCGATCAATCGTCACTCGACTACCCGATCAATCCTCATTCGACTACCCGATCGTCACTCGACTACCCGATCGTCACTCGACTACCCGATCAATCCTCATTCGACTACCCGATCCTCATTCGACTACCCGATCGTCACTCCACTACCCAAACGTCACTCGACTACCCGAGCGTCACTCCACTACCCGATCGTCACTCGACTACCCGATCGTCACTCCGCTACCCGATCCTCATTCGACTACCCGATCCTCATTCGACTACCCGATCGTCACTCCACTACCCAAACGTCACTCGACTACCCGAGCGTCACTCCTCTACCCGATCGTCACTCGACTACCCGATCGTCACTCCGCTACCCGATCCTCATTCGACTACCCGATCGTCACTCCACTACCCAAACGTCACTCGACTACCCGAGCGTCACTCCTCTACCCGATCGTCACTCGACTACCCGATCGTCACTCCGCTACCCGATCCTCATTCGACTACCCGATCCTCATTCGCCTACCCGATCGTCACTCCGCTACCCGATCGTCACTCGACTACCCGATCGTCACTCCGCTACCCGATCGTCACTCCACTACCCGATCCTCATTCGACTACCCGATCGTCACTCCACTACCCGATCGTCACTCGACTACCCGATCGTCACTCCACTACCCAAACGTCACTCGACTACCCGAGCGTCACTCCTCTACCCGATCGTCACTCGACTACCCGATCGTCACTCCGCTACCCGATCCTCATTCGACTACCCGATCGTCACTCCGCTACCCTATCCTCATTCGCCTACCCGATCGTCACTCCACTACCCGATCCTCATTCGACTACCCGATCGTCACTCCACTACCCGATCGTCACTCGACTACCCGATCCTCATTCGACTACCCGATCGTCACTCCACTACCCGATCGTCACTCGACTACCTGATCCTCATTCGACTACCCGAGCGTCACTCCTCTACCCGATCGTCACTCGACTACCCGATCGTCACTCCGCTACCCGATCCTCATTCGACTACCCGATCGTCACTCCACTACCCGATCCTCATTCGACTACCCGATCGTCACTCCGCTACCCTATCCTCATTCGCCTACCCGATCGTCACTCCACTACCCGATCGTCACTCGACTACCCGATCCTCATTCGACTACCCGATGGTCACTCGACTACCCGATCCTCATTCGACTACCCGATCGTCACTCCACTACCCGATCGTCACTCCACTACCCGATCGTCACACTACCCGATCAATTGTCACTCCACTACCCGATCGTCACTCCACTACCCGATCGTCACACTACCCGATCAATTGTCACTCCACTACCCGATCGTCACTCCACTACCCGATCGTCACACTACCCGATCAATCGTCAGTCGACGACCCGATCCTCATTCGACTACCCGATCTATCGTCACACTACCCGATCAATCGTCACTCGACTACCTAATCAAACTTCACTCGACTACCCGATCAAGCGTCACTCGACTACCCGATCAATCGTCACTCGACTACCTAATCAAACTTCACTCGACTACCCGATCAATCGTCACTCGACGACCCGATCCTCATTCGACTACCTGATCAATCGCCACTCGACGACCCGATCCTCATTCGACTACCTGATCAATCGCCACTCGACGACCCGATCGCTCGTCACTCAACCACCCGATTGGTTTCGACTGAATTGGTCTTTCGGCGCGGATCATGGTCAATGGAAGAGCATGAAGGCACAACAGGTGGGAGATACGCTGGATGGTCTAATGGTACCACACTTACCTCTCAGACTGTTTAGCCGAGCCGAGCGACTACTTCGCAGGTAGGAAGTTCAATCACACCTTGAAGCAACGTCCCTTGGATGGACATTAAGCTGGCCGTCCTGTGTGCCTGCATGATCTGGTGGACGTGAATGATCCCACGGTGTCTTTCACGAAGAGTAAGCCGATTATCCTGAACAAATGACAAATCCCAACGTTGAGCACTGCAGGGAAGGCAGGGACTCCGTCGCTACCTAAAAGTGGGGTAGGGAGGGGGGTGGGGGGGGTGGAGGTGCGGGGAAAGATGGGGGCGCGAGAGGAGTAGGCGGTGGGGAACGTTACAGTATGAATGGTGAAGTCAATCACCCGGGAATTCTCGGCCCTGCACATTGTTCATTCTGGACGAAATCAGCTGGAGTGTATTCTGAGTATTTAATCCGACCGCCTACGTCACGTTTCATTGAAATAATTTAACTGATAAAAATGGCGCTTTTAATTTTGATCTTTTCCTTGATGCCAAAATGTATTATTGTGATTCAAAAACCAAATAAATAATTCAACATGTCAAATAAATCAAACCAATCAAATCAAATAATAATTCAACATGTCAAATAAATCAAACCAATCAAATCAAATAATAATTCAACATGTCAAATAAATCAAACAAATAAAATCCAATAATAATTCAACATGTCAAATAAATCAAACAAAACAAATCAATTAAGAATTCAACATGTCAAATAAATCAAACAAAACAAATCAAATAATAATTCAACATGTCAAATAAATCAAACAAAACAAATCAAATAATAATTCAACATGTCAAATAAATCAAACAAAACAAATCAAATAATAATTCAACATGTCAAATAAATCAAACAAAACAAATCAAATAATAATTCAACATGTCAAATAAATCAAACAAAACAAATCAAATAATAATTCAACATGTCAAATACATCAAACAAAACAAATCAAATAATAATTCAACATGTCAAATAAATCAATCAAATCAAATCAAATAATAATTCAACATGTCAAATAAATCAAACAAAACAAATCAAATAATAATTCAACATGTCAAATAAATCAAACAAAACAAATCAAATAAATAATTCAACATGTCAAATAAATCAATCAAATCAAATCAAATAATAATTCAACATGTCAAATAAATCAAACAAAACAAATCAAATAATAATTCAACATGTCAAATAAATCAAACAAAACAAATCAAATAAATAATTCAACATGTCAAATAAATCAATCAAATCAAATCAAATAATAATTCAACATGTCAAATAAACAAATCAAATCAAATAATAATTCAACATGTCAAATAAACAAATCAAATCAAATAAATAATTCAACATGTCAAATAAATCAAACAAAACAAATCAAATAATAATTCAACATGTCAAATAAATCAAACAAAACAAATCAAATAATAATTCAACATGTCAAATAAATCAAACAAAACAAATCAAATAAATAATTCAACATGTCAAATAAATCAATCAAATCAAATCAAATAATAATTCAACATGTCAAATAAATCAAACAAAACAAATCAAATAATAATTCAACATGTCAAATAAATCAAACAAATCAAATCAAATAATAATTCAACATGTCAAATAAATCAATCAAATCAAATAATAATTCAACATGTCAAATAAATCAAAAAAAACAAATCAAATAATAATTCAACATGTCAAATCAATCAATCAAATCAAATAATAATTCAACATGTCAAATAAATCAAACAAAACAAATCAAATAATAATTCAACATGTCAAATAAACAAATCAAATCAAATAATAATTCAACATGTCAAATAAATCAATCAAATCAAATCAAATAATAATTCAACATGTCAAATAAATCAAACAAAACAAATCAAATAATAATTCAACATGTCAAATAAATCAAACACAACAAATCAAATAAATAATTCAACATGTCAAATAAATCAAACAAAACAAATCAATTAAGAATTCAACATGTCAAATAAATCAAACAAAACAAATCAAATAATAATTCAACATGTCAAATAAATCAAACAAAACAAATCAAATAATAATTCAACATGTCAAATAAATCAAACAAAACAAATCAAATAATAATTCAACATGTCAAATAAATCAAACAAAACAAATCAAATAATAATTCAACATGTCAAATAAATCAATCAAATCAAATCAAATAATAATTCAACATGTCAAATAAATCAAACAAAACAAATCAAATAATAATTCAACATGTCAAATAAATCAAACAAAACAAATCAAATAAATAATTCAACATGTCAAATAAATCAATCAAATCAAATCAAATAATAATTCAACATGTCAAATAAATCAAACAAAACAAATCAAATAATAATTCAACATGTCAAATAAATCAAACAAAACAAATCAAATAATAATTCAACATGTCAAATCAATCAATCAAATCAAATAATAATTCAACATGTCAAATAAATCAAACAAAACAAATCAAATAATAATTCAACATGTCAAATAAACAAATCAAATCAAATAATAATTCAACATGTCAAATAAATCAATCAAATCAAATCAAATAATAATTCAACATGTCAAATAAATCAAACAAAACAAATCAAATAATAATTCAACATGTCAAATAAATCAAACACAACAAATCAAATAAATAATTCAACATGTCAAATAAATCAAACAAATCAAATCAAATAATAATTCAACATGTCAAATACATCAAACAAATCAAATCGAATAATAATTCAACATGTCAAATAAATCAAACAAAACAAATCAATTAAGAATTCAACATGTCAAATAAATCAAACAAAACAAATCAAATAATAATAATAGCCGTAGATGATTCTGTCTGTCTGTCTGTCTGTTGGGCGTCTGTCCGGGGTGTGGCTTACTCGGTTTGCAGAGTAGCTCCACCCATAGCTCCACCCATTCTGGGAGTGGCTTCATATAATTATAAACAAATATCCACCATTTTATTAACTCGCATAGCTTTGAGGCCTGTTTTGTAGGCCCGTGGTGTCTTGCTCTCTCTCCCAGTTTTATTTCAAATCAAATTCGATATATCATTTCATTTTTCACAGTCGCTAGCATAGTTTTAGACTCGGTTGAAAAAAAACGGGAAGAAAATCTAATGAAAGTTGCCGTTTATAGAACGAAATGAATTCTCAAACACCTGTAACTTCAAGGCCATTGAGTCTCTCTCACGCCTTTATCTCCAATCTAACTCACCATATGATTCCATTTTTATCGATGGTTTTCAGACTCGGTGTCAGCAATAATTGAGAACATTCCACACACGCGGGAAAATGCAGAGATATATTTTTTTAAATCGCGTCATGGTGTATCATACACCGCCCAACATGACACCGACAGCAACGTGTCGATACATATTAAAAATTCGATATATCATTTCATTTTTCACAGTCGCTAACATAGTTTTCGACTCGGTTGAAAAGAAACGGGAAGAAAATCCGATGAAAGTTGCCGTTTATAGAACGAAATGAATTCTCAAAGGCCTGTAACTTCAAGGCCATTGAGTCTCTCTCACGCCTTTATCTCCAATCTAACTCACCATATGATTTCATTTTTATCGATGGTTTTGGACTCGGTGTCAGCAATAATTGAGAACATTCCACACACGCGGGAAAATGCAGATATATTTTTAAAAATCGCGTCAAGGTGTATCATACACCGCCCAACATGACACTGACGGCAACGTGTCGATATATATTTAAAATTCGCTTTTGCTTTTCCGTTAGGATATATTACTTTTTCGTTTGATGACAGTCGTCACAAAAACGTCAACAATGATGCCGACATATATTTCTTCGTTTTTATTTCATTCAACATTATTAGCCGGAAGTAAAATATGTTTCAGGAAATTACCGAGATATTTCTTCGTTTTTTAAAATTAGTTATGTGCGCATACACTTTAAATAGGTTTATTTGAAATCTTTAATTTTCCACAATATAATTTACTTGCCATTTATCATTTGATGATTACGAGACAAATTCCTCTTGAGGATCGTGACAATTCATGCGCTGCGTGGAAACTTCTATTTCCAAAATGAATGAGACGATCGATGAAGAACGCTGACTTGAACAGGATGTAGCAAGAAAACTAATGAGACGGGCGAACGAGTCTATCGACGAACGTCAATGTAAACTTGCGGGGTCACCCGTGCGAATCCCACGGGCATGGATGTGTGTGACATTTCGACATATTGAGTTGGATGCTGCACATTCATTTTTACAAAATGGTTACTGGCAAGTCATCAGATCCAGAAATGGTGTAATGAACACAATTTATTTACGCGCAAGCACGAAAGCAAGACGGGCCGATTTCCGATTCCGACGGGCCGACGGGCGAGACGGGCGAGATGGGCCGTTTTGGAGCAAGAAAAAGAGCGAGACGGGAGAAAAACGAGAGAAACGAGACGGGGAAAGCCGATTGGAGAGGCGAGTGAGGAGCGATTGGAGAGGCGAGTGAGGAGCGATTGGAGAGGCGAGTGAGGAGCGATTGGAGAGGCGAGTGAGGAGCGATTGGAGAGGAGAGTGAGGAGCGATTGGAGAGGAGAGTGAGGAGTGATTGGAGAGGAGTGTGAGGCGCGATTGGAGAGGAGTGTGAGGCACGATTGGAGAGGAGTGTGAGGCGCGATTGGAGAGGTGTGTGAGGGACGATTGGAGAGGAGTGTGAGGCGCGATTGGAGAGGAGTGTGAGGCGCGATTGGAGAGGAGTGTGAGGCGCAATTGGGGAGGAGTGTGAGGCGCGATTGGAGAGGAGTGTGAGGCGCGATTGGAGAGGAGTGATTGGAGGGGAGTGTGAGGTGCGATTGGAGAGGAGTGAGGCGCGATTGGAGAGGAGTGTGAGGCGCGATTGGAGAGGAGTGTGAGGCACGATTGGAGAGGCGTGTGAGGGATTGGAGAGGAGAGGAGTGTGAGGGATTGGAGAGGTGAGGGATTGGAAAGGAGAGGAATGTGAGGGATTGGAGAGGAGAGGAGTGCTAGGTGGAGAGAGGAGAGTGTCAGGTGGAGACAGGAGAGTGTCAGGTGGAGAGGAGTGAGGAGTCACATATTATGTGAAATAAATAAATTGTGTTCATCACACCATTTCTGGATCTGATGACTTGCCAGTAACCATTTTGTAAAAATGAATGTGCAGCATCTAACTCAATATGTCGAAATGTCACACACATCCATGCCCGTGGGATTCCCACGGGTGACCCCGCGAGTCAAATAATAATTCAACATGTCAAATACATCAAACAAATAAAATCAAATAGTAATTAAACATGTCAAATAAATCAAACAAAACAAATCAAATGATAATTCAACATGTCAAATAAATCAAACAAAACAAATCAATTAAGAATTCAACATGTTAAATAAATCAAACAAAACAAATCAAATAATAATTCAACATGTCAAATCAATCAATCAAATAAAATAATGATTCAACATGTCAAATCAATCAATCAAATCAAATGATAATTCAACATGTCAAATAAATCAAACAAATCAAATCAAATAATAATACAACATGTCAATAAATCAAACAAAACAAATCAATTAAGAATTCAACATGTCAAATAAATCAAACAAAACAAATCAAATAATAATTCAACATGTCAAGTAAATCAAACACAACAAATCAAATAATAATTCAACATGTCAAATAAATCAAACAAAACAAATCAATTAAGAATTCAACATGTCAAATAAATCAAACAAATCAAATGAGAATTCAACATGTCAAATAAATCAAACAATCAAATAATAATTCAACATGTCAAATAAATCAATCAAATCAAATCAAATAATAATTCAACATGTCAAATAAATCAAAGAAAACAAATCAAATAATAATTCAACATGTCAAATCAATCAATCAAATCAAATAATAATTCAACATGTCAAATAAATCAAACAAAACAAATCAAATAATAATTCAACATGTCAAATAAATCAAACAAATCAAATGAGAATTCAACATGTCAAATAAATCAAACAAATCAAATCAAATAATAATTCAACATGTCAAATAAATCAAACAAAACAAATCAAATAATAATTCAACATGTCAAATCAATCAATCAAATCAAATAATAATTCAACATGTCAAATAAATCAAACAAAACAAATCAATGAAGAATTCAACATGTCAAATAAATCAAACAAAACAAATCAAATAATAATTCAACATGTCAAATCAATCAATCAAAACAAATCAAATAAGAATTCAACATGTCAAATAAATCAAACCAATCAAATCAAATAAGAATTCAACATGTCAAATAAATCAAACAAAACAAATCAAATAAGAATTCAACATGTCAAATAAATCAAACAAAACAAATCAAATAAATAATTCAACATGTCAAATAAATCAAACAAAACAAATCAAATAAGAATTCAACATGTCAAATAAATCAAACAAATCAAATCAAATAAAAATTCAACATGTCAAATAAATCAAACAAAACAAATCAAATAAAAATTCAACATGTCAAATAAATCAAACCAATCAAATGAAATAATAATTCAACATGTCAAATAAATCAAACAAAACAAATCAAATAAAAATTCAACATGTCAAATAAATCAAACAAATCAAATCAAATAAGAATTCAACATGTCAAATAAATCAAACAAATCAAATCAAATAAGAATTCAACATGTCAAATAAATCAAACCAATCAAATGAAATAATAATTCAACATGTCAAATAAATCAAACAAAACAAATCAAATAAAAATTCAACATGTCAAATAAATCAAACAAAACAAATCAAATAACAATTCAACATGTCAAATAAATCAAACAAAACAAATCAAATAATAATTCAACATGTCAAATAAATCAAACAAATAAAATCAAATAACAATTCAACATGTCAAATAAATCAAACAAATAAAATCAAATAACAATTCAACATGTCAAATAAATCAAACAAAACAAATCAAATAATAATTCAACATGTCAAATAAATCAATCAAATCAAATCAAATAATAATTCAACATGTCAAATAAATCAAACAAATCAAATGAAATAATAATTCAACATGTCAAATAAATCAAACAAAACAAATCAAATAATAATTCAACATGTCAAATAAATCAAACAAATCAAATGAAATAATAATTCAACATGTCAAATAAATCAAACAAAACAAATCAAATAATAATTCAACATGTCAAATAAATCAAACAAATCAAATAATAATTCAACATGTCAAATAAATCAAACAAAACAAATCAAATAATAATTCAACATGTCAAATAAATCAAACAAAACAAATCAAATAATAATTCAACATGTCAAATAAATCAAACAAAACAAATCAAATAATAATTCAACATGTCAAATAAATCAAACAAAACAAATCAAATAATAATTCAACATGTCAAATACATCAAACAAAACAAATCAAATAATAATTCAACATGTCAAATAAATCAAACAAAACAAATCAAATAAATAATTCAACATGTCAAATAAATCAATCAAATCAAATCAAATAATAATTCAACATGTCAAATAAATCAAACAAAACAAATCAAATAAGAATTCAACATGTCAAATAAATCAAACAAATAAAATCAAATAACAATTCAACATGTCAAATAAATCAAACAAAACAAATCAAATAATAATTCAACATGTCAAATAAATCAAACAAATAAAATCAAATAATAATTCAACATGTCAAATAAATCAAACAAAACAAATCAAATAAAAATTCAACATGTCAAATAAATCAAACCAATCAAATGAAATAATAATTCAACATGTCAAATAAATCAAACAAAACAAATCAAATAAAAATTCAACATGTCAAATAAATCAAACAAATCAAATCAAATAAGAATTCAACATGTCAAATAAATCAAACAAATCAAATCAAATAAGAATTCAACATGTCAAATAAATCAAACCAATCAAATGAAATAATAATTCAACATGTCAAATAAATCAAACAAAACAAATCAAATAAAAATTCAACATGTCAAATAAATCAAACAAAACAAATCAAATAACAATTCAACATGTCAAATAAATCAAACAAAACAAATCAAATAATAATTCAACATGTCAAATAAATCAAACAAATAAAATCAAATAACAATTCAACATGTCAAATAAATCAAACAAATAAAATCAAATAACAATTCAACATGTCAAATAAATCAAACAAATAAAATCAAATAACAATTCAACATGTCAAATAAATCAAACAAAACAAATCAAATAATAATTCAACATGTCAAATAAATCAATCAAATCAAATCAAATAATAATTCAACATGTCAAATAAATCAAACAAATCAAATGAAATAATAATTCAACATGTCAAATAAATCAAACAAAACAAATCAAATAATAATTCAACATGTCAAATAAATCAAACAAATCAAATGAAATAATAATTCAACATGTCAAATAAATCAAACAAAACAAATCAAATAATAATTCAACATGTCAAATAAATCAAACAAATCAAATAATAATTCAACATGTCAAATAAATCAAACAAAACAAATCAAATAATAATTCAACATGTCAAATAAATCAAACAAAACAAATCAAATAATAATTCAACATGTCAAATAAATCAAACAAAACAAATCAAATAATAATTCAACATGTCAAATAAATCAAACAAAACAAATCAAATAATAATTCAACATGTCAAATACATCAAACAAAACAAATCAAATAATAATTCAACATGTCAAATAAATCAAACAAAACAAATCAAATAAATAATTCAACATGTCAAATAAATCAATCAAATCAAATCAAATAATAATTCAACATGTCAAATAAATCAAACAAAACAAATCAAATAATAATTCAACATGTCAAATAAATCAAAAAAAACAAATCAAATAATAATTCAACATGTCAAATCAATCAATCAAATCAAATAATAATTCAACATGTCAAATAAATCAAACAAAACAAATCAAATAATAATTCAACATGTCAAATAAACAAATCAAATCAAATAATAATTCAACATGTCAAATAAATCAATCAAATCAAATCAAATAATAATTCAACATGTCAAATAAATCAAACAAAACAAATCAAATAATAATTCAACATGTCAAATAAATCAAACACAACAAATCAAATAAATAATTCAACATGTCAAATAAATCAAACAAAACAAATCAATTAAGAATTCAACATGTCAAATAAATCAAACAAAACAAATCAAATAATAATTCAACATGTCAAATAAATCAAACAAAACAAATCAAATAATAATTCAACATGTCAAATAAATCAAACAAAACAAATCAAATAATAATTCAACATGTCAAATAAATCAAACAAAACAAATCAAATAATAATTCAACATGTCAAATAAATCAATCAAATCAAATCAAATAATAATTCAACATGTCAAATAAATCAAACAAAACAAATCAAATAATAATTCAACATGTCAAATAAATCAAACAAAACAAATCAAATAAATAATTCAACATGTCAAATAAATCAATCAAATCAAATCAAATAATAATTCAACATGTCAAATAAATCAAACAAAACAAATCAAATAATAATTCAACATGTCAAATAAATCAAACAAAACAAATCAAATAATAATTCAACATGTCAAATCAATCAATCAAATCAAATAATAATTCAACATGTCAAATAAATCAAACAAAACAAATCAAATAATAATTCAACATGTCAAATAAACAAATCAAATCAAATAATAATTCAACATGTCAAATAAATCAATCAAATCAAATCAAATAATAATTCAACATGTCAAATAAATCAAACAAAACAAATCAAATAATAATTCAACATGTCAAATAAATCAAACACAACAAATCAAATAAATAATTCAACATGTCAAATAAATCAAACAAATCAAATCAAATAATAATTCAACATGTCAAATACATCAAACAAATCAAATCGAATAATAATTCAACATGTCAAATAAATCAAACAAAACAAATCAATTAAGAATTCAACATGTCAAATAAATCAAACAAAACAAATCAAATAATAATAATAGCCGTAGATGATTCTGTCTGTCTGTCTGTCTGTTGGGCGTCTGTCCGGGGTGTGGCTTACTCGGTTTGCAGAGTAGCTCCACCCATAGCTCCACCCATTCTGGGAGTGGCTTCATATAATTATAAACAAATATCCACCATTTTATTAACTCGCATAGCTTTGAGGCCTGTTTTGTAGGCCCGTGGTGTCTTGCTCTCTCTCCCAGTTTTATTTCAAATCAAATTCGATATATCATTTCATTTTTCACAGTCGCTAGCATAGTTTTAGACTCGGTTGAAAAAAAACGGGAAGAAAATCTAATGAAAGTTGCCGTTTATAGAACGAAATGAATTCTCAAACACCTGTAACTTCAAGGCCATTGAGTCTCTCTCACGCCTTTATCTCCAATCTAACTCACCATATGATTCCATTTTTATCGATGGTTTTCAGACTCGGTGTCAGCAATAATTGAGAACATTCCACACACGCGGGAAAATGCAGAGATATATTTTTTTAAATCGCGTCATGGTGTATCATACACCGCCCAACATGACACCGACAGCAACGTGTCGATACATATTAAAAATTCGATATATCATTTCATTTTTCACAGTCGCTTAAATAGTTTTCGACTC
The DNA here is from genome assembly GCF_964187855.1 of Myxine glutinosa. Classification (NCBI taxonomy): domain Eukaryota; kingdom Metazoa; phylum Chordata; class Myxini; order Myxiniformes; family Myxinidae; genus Myxine; species Myxine glutinosa. Next base: position 1,562,100 of record NC_136263.1, on the reverse strand, counting down.
GGTTGAAAAGAAACGGGAAGAAAATCCGATGAAAGTTGCCGTTTATAGAACGAAATGAATTCTCAAAGGCCTGTAACTTCAAGGCCATTGAGTCTCTCTCACGCCTTTATCTCCAATCTAACTCACCATATGATTTCATTTTTATCGATGGTTTTGGACTCGGTGTCAGCAATAATTGAGAACATTCCACACACGCGGGAAAATGCAGATATATTTTTAAAAATCGCGTCAAGGTGTATCATACACCGCCCAACATGACACTGACGGCAACGTGTCGATATATATTTAAAATTCGCTTTTGCTTTTCCGTTAGGATATATTACTTTTTCGTTTGATGACAGTCGTCACAAAAACGTCAACAATGATGCCGACATATATTTCTTCGTTTTTATTTCATTCAACATTATTAGCCGGAAGTAAAATATGTTTCAGGAAATTACCGAGATATTTCTTCGTTTTTTAAAATTAGTTATGTGCGCATACACTTTAAATAGGTTTATTTGAAATCTTTAATTTTCCACAATATAATTTACTTGCCATTTATCATTTGATGATTACGAGACAAATTCCTCTTGAGGATCGTGACAATTCATGCGCTGCGTGGAAACTTCTATTTCCAAAATGAATGAGACGATCGATGAAGAACGCTGACTTGAACAGGATGTAGCAAGAAAACTAATGAGACGGGCGAACGAGTCTATCGACGAACGTCAATGTAAACTTGCGGGGTCACCCGTGCGAATCCCACGGGCATGGATGTGTGTGACATTTCGACATATTGAGTTGGATGCTGCACATTCATTTTTACAAAATGGTTACTGGCAAGTCATCAGATCCAGAAATGGTGTAATGAACACAATTTATTTACGCGCAAGCACGAAAGCAAGACGGGCCGATTTCCGATTCCGACGGGCCGACGGGCGAGACGGGCGAGATGGGCCGTTTTGGAGCAAGAAAAAGAGCGAGACGGGAGAAAAACGAGAGAAACGAGACGGGGAAAGCCGATTGGAGAGGCGAGTGAGGAGCGATTGGAGAGGCGAGTGAGGAGCGATTGGAGAGGCGAGTGAGGAGCGATTGGAGAGGCGAGTGAGGAGCGATTGGAGAGGAGAGTGAGGAGCGATTGGAGAGGAGAGTGAGGAGTGATTGGAGAGGAGTGTGAGGCGCGATTGGAGAGGAGTGTGAGGCACGATTGGAGAGGAGTGTGAGGCGCGATTGGAGAGGTGTGTGAGGGACGATTGGAGAGGAGTGTGAGGCGCGATTGGAGAGGAGTGTGAGGCGCGATTGGAGAGGAGTGTGAGGCGCAATTGGGGAGGAGTGTGAGGCGCGATTGGAGAGGAGTGTGAGGCGCGATTGGAGAGGAGTGTGAGGCGCGATTGGAGAGGAGTGATTGGAGGGGAGTGTGAGGTGCGATTGGAGAGGAGTGAGGCGCGATTGGAGAGGAGTGTGAGGCGCGATTGGAGAGGAGTGTGAGGCACGATTGGAGAGGCGTGTGAGGGATTGGAGAGGAGAGGAGTGTGAGGGATTGGAGAGGTGAGGGATTGGAAAGGAGAGGAATGTGAGGGATTGGAGAGGAGAGGAGTGCTAGGTGGAGAGAGGAGAGTGTCAGGTGGAGACAGGAGAGTGTCAGGTGGAGAGGAGTGAGGAGTCACATATTATGTGAAATAAATAAATTGTGTTCATCACACCATTTCTGGATCTGATGACTTGCCAGTAACCATTTTGTAAAAATGAATGTGCAGCATCTAACTCAATATGTCGAAATGTCACACACATCCATGCCCGTGGGATTCCCACGGGTGACCCCGCGAGTCAAATAATAATTCAACATGTCAAATACATCAAACAAATAAAATCAAATAGTAATTAAATATGTCAAATAAATCAAACAAAACAAATCAAATGATAATTCAACATGTCAAATAAATCAAACAAAACAAATCAATTAAGAATTCAACATGTTAAATAAATCAAACAAAACAAATCAAATAATAATTCAACATGTCAAATCAATCAATCAAATAAAATAATGATTCAACATGTCAAATCAATCAATCAAATCAAATGATAATTCAACATGTCAAATAAATCAAACAAATCAAATCAAATAATAATACAACATGTCAATAAATCAAACAAAACAAATCAATTAAGAATTCAACATGTCAAATAAATCAAACAAAACAAATCAAATAATAATTCAACATGTCAAGTAAATCAAACACAACAAATCAAATAATAATTCAACATGTCAAATAAATCAAACAAAACAAATCAATTAAGAATTCAACATGTCAAATAAATCAAACAAATCAAATGAGAATTCAACATGTCAAATAAATCAAACAATCAAATAATAATTCAACATGTCAAATAAATCAATCAAATCAAATCAAATAATAATTCAACATGTCAAATAAATCAAAGAAAACAAATCAAATAATAATTCAACATGTCAAATCAATCAATCAAATCAAATAATAATTCAACATGTCAAATAAATCAAACAAAACAAATCAAATAATAATTCAACATGTCAAATAAATCAAACAAATCAAATGAGAATTCAACATGTCAAATAAATCAAACAAATCAAATCAAATAATAATTCAACATGTCAAATAAATCAAACAAAACAAATCAAATAATAATTCAACATGTCAAATCAATCAATCAAATCAAATAATAATTCAACATGTCAAATAAATCAAACAAAACAAATCAATGAAGAATTCAACATGTCAAATAAATCAAACAAAACAAATCAAATAATAATTCAACATGTCAAATAAATCAATCAAAACAAATCAAATAAGAATTCAACATGTCAAATAAATCAAACCAATCAAATCAAATAAGAATTCAACATGTCAAATAAATCAAACAAAACAAATCAAATAAGAATTCAACATGTCAAATACATCAAACAAATCAAATGAAATAATAATTCAACATGTCAAATAAATCAAACCAATCAAATGAAATAATAATTCAACATGTCAAATAAATCAAACCAATCAAATCAAATAAGAATTCAACATGTCAAATAAATCAAACAAATCAAATCAAATAAGAATTCAACATGTCAAATAAATCAAACCAATCAAATGAAATAATAATTCAACATGTCAAATAAATCAAACAAAACAAATCAAATAAAAATTCAACATGTCAAATAAATCAAACAAAACAAATCAAATAACAATTCAACATGTCAAATAAATCAAACAAAACAAATCAAATAATAATTCAACATGTCAAATAAATCAAACAAATAAAATCAAATAACAATTCAACATGTCAAATAAATCAAACAAATAAAATCAAATAACAATTCAACATGTCAAATAAATCAAACAAAACAAATCAAATAATAATTCAACATGTCAAATAAATCAATCAAATCAAATCAAATAATAATTCAACATGTCAAATAAATCAAACAAATCAAATGAAATAATAATTCAACATGTCAAATAAATCAAACAAAACAAATCAAATAATAATTCAACATGTCAAATAAATCAAACAAATCAAATGAAATAATAATTCAACATGTCAAATAAATCAAACAAAACAAATCAAATAATAATTCAACATGTCAAATAAATCAAACAAATCAAATAATAATTCAACATGTCAAATAAATCAAACAAAACAAATCAAATAATAATTCAACATGTCAAATAAATCAAACAAAACAAATCAAATAATAATTCAACATGTCAAATAAATCAAACAAAACAAATCAAATAATAATTCAACATGTCAAATAAATCAAACAAAACAAATCAAATAATAATTCAACATGTCAAATACATCAAACAAAACAAATCAAATAATAATTCAACATGTCAAATAAATCAAACAAAACAAATCAAATAAATAATTCAACATGTCAAATAAATCAATCAAATCAAATCAAATAATAATTCAACATGTCAAATAAATCAAACAAAACAAATCAAATAAGAATTCAACATGTCAAATAAATCAAACAAATAAAATCAAATAACAATTCAACATGTCAAATAAATCAAACAAAACAAATCAAATAATAATTCAACATGTCAAATAAATCAAACAAATAAAATCAAATAACAATTCAACATGTCAAATAAATCAAACAAAACAAATCAAATAATAATTCAAAATGTCAAATAAATCAAACAAATCAAATAAGAATTCAACATGTCAAATAAATCAAACAAATGAAATGAAATAATATTTCAACATGTCAAATAAATCAAACAAAACAAATCAAATAAGAATTCAACATGTCAAATAAATCAAACAAATAAAATCAAATAACAATTCAACATGTCAAATAAATCAAACAAAACAAATCAAATAATAATTCAACATGTCAAATAAATCAAACAAATAAAATCAAATAACAATTCAACATGTCAAATAAATCAAACAAAACAAATCAAATAATAATTCAAAATGTCAAATAAATCAAACAAATCAAATAAGAATTCAACATGTCAAATAAATCAAACAAAACAAATCAATTAAGAATTCAACATGTTAAATAAATCAAACAAATCAAATCAAATAATAATTCAACATGTCAAATAAATTAAATAAAGCAAATCCAATAATAATTCAACATGTCAAATACATCAAACAAATCAAATAAGAATTCAACATGTGAAATAAATCAAACAAAACAAATCAATTAAGAATTCAACATGTCAAATAAATCAAACAAAACAAATCAAATAAAAATTCAACATGTCAAATACATCAAAGAAATCAAATCAAATAATAATTCAACATGTCAAATAAATCAAACAAAACAAATCAAATAAGAATTCAACATGTCAAATAAATCAAACAAAACAAATCAATTAAGAATTCAACATGTCAAATAAATCAAACAAAACAAATCAAATAATAATTCAACATGTCAAATACATCAAAGAAATCAAATCAAATAATAATTCAACATGTCAAATAAATCAAACAAAACAAATCAAATAATAATTCAACATGTCAAATAAATCAAACAAAACAAATCAATTAAGAATTCAACATGTCAAATCAATCAATCAAATCAAATAATAATTCAACATGTCAAATAAATCAAACAAAACAAATCAAATAATAATTCAACATGTCAAATAAATCAAACAAAACAAATCAAATAATAATTCAACATGTCAAATAAATCAAACCAATCAAATAATAATTCAACATGTCAAATCAATCAATCAAATCAAATGATAATTCAACATGTCAAATAAATCAAACAAATCAAATCAAATAATAAAACAACATGTCAATAAATCAAACAAAACAAATCAATTAAGAATTCAACATGTCAAATAAATCAAACAAATCAAATAATAATTCAACATGTCAAATCAATCAATCAAATCAAATAATAATTCAACATGTCAAATCAATCAATCAAATCAAATGATAATTCAACATGTCAAATAAATCAAACAAATCAAATCAAATAATAATACAACATGTCAATAAATCAAACAAAACAAATCAATTAGGAATTCAACATGTCAAATAAATCAAACAAATCAAATAATAATTCAACATGTCAAATAAATCAAACACAACAAATCAAATAATAATTCAACATGTCAAATAAATGAAACAAATCAAATCAAATAAGAATTCAACATGTCAAATAAATCAAACAAATCAAATGAGAATTCAACATGTCAAATAAATCAAATTCTGGGCAATTTCTTGTCAAATTCTGGGCCCCGTGCTTTTTCTGGTCTTCATCAATGATCTCTCTGACTCTCTTGAAAATCCTCTTTATCTCTTTGCTGATGACTCCACTCTCTGCCGCTCCATTCCTCTTCCCTCAGATCGGCAGTCTGCAGCCTCCTCACTCTCTGAAGACTTGGACAAAATCACAGACTGGTCAAACAAGTGGACCATGTCTTTCAATCCTGACAAATCTCACACACTTACTATGTCTCTCCGAAAAGATCGACTGGACAACCCTCCCATCTACTTTCTCAACAATCCTCTCCAAGAAGTTCTGTCGCTCAAGCTTTTGGGTCACTATCTGCCATGATCTTTCTTGGGAAAACCACATCTCCAAGCTGGCCTCCAAAGCCAGTCGCCGACTGGGCATCCTCCGTCGTGCGAAGTCCTTCCTCGGCACACCTGAGCTCCTCACCACATACAAGGCTTTCATCCGCAGCTCAATGGAATACTGTTCTCCCCTATGGGCCGGTGCTCCTGCCTCACACCTAGCTCGGCTTCACGCTGTTGAAACCAAAGCTTTCAGAATTATTGGAATCTCCCGCGATGAAGCTATCTCTGAGGGCCTTTCACTCACTCACCGTAGGCAGGTAGGTGGTCTTTCTGTCTTCTACCGACTCCTCTCCGGCCTTGCACCCCCAGCTCTCTCTGTGCTCTGTTCCCCAAATATTCCTACAGGTCGCACAAGATCTGCCAGCAACCCTCTGATGGTTAAACTGCCGAAATCTCGGCTCACTGCTCACCTTCACTCTTTCATTCCTCTTTTCTCCCGCCTCTGGAACAAACTCCCTCACTCCCTTCAATCCCACTCCTCCCTCCAGGTCTTTAAAACAGCTGTTCACCACCATCTCTTATCTTCCCCCATCCAAAACCTTGATCTTTTCTACCCCCGCTAATTCACCCCAGATCCACCTTGTTTGAAATTCCAACTTCTTTCCTGGAAGTCCTGGCAGTGTCCATATGTTTTATACATCTCCCACCGCCCCCTTCCCATGCCCCCCCCCCCAAAGCCCTCGCCCTCTCTCAGATCTCTCAATGTCTCCATGTCTCTCGGTCCCTGCTCTCAAATGTTGTGTTTGTGTCCTTCCCCCTCTCTCCCCATCATGTCTACCGCTCCCGATGTTATATGTTTTATGTGTCGGTTTGTCTTTCTGTGTGATTAATGTTCGCTCTTTCACGAGCCTCGATCTTGTATACAAAAAAAACAAAACAAAAAAAAAAAATCAAATAAAATCAAATAATAATTCAACATGTCAAATAAATCAATCAAATCAAATCAAATAATTATTCAACATGTCAAATAAATCAAATAAAACAAATCAAATAATAATTCAACATGTCAAATCAATCAATCAAATCAAATAATAATTCAACATGCCAAATAAATCAAACAAAACAAATCAAATAATAATTCAACATGTCAAATAAATCAAACAAATCAAATCAAATAATAATTCAACATGTCAAATACATCAAACAAATCAAATCGAATAATAATTCAACATGTCAAATAAATCAAACAAAACAAATCAATGAAGAATTCAACATGTCAAATAAATCAAACAAAACAAATCAAACAAAACCTCAATGCCAAACAGGAAATTAGAGCAGTCTCCCTTGACATATCACGTGCCTTCGATACGGTCTGGCACCCCGCTCTGCTCACCAAACTCTCCTCTTTTGGTATCCATGGAAATCTCCACGCATGGCTGGCGGACTTCCTCTCTAGTCGTAGTCAACGTGTGGCCCTCAATGGGTTTCTCTCATCTCCTCTTCCTGTTCAGGCTGGAGTTCCACAAGGCAGTGTTCTAGGCCCTGTCCTTTTTCTGGTCTTCATCAATGATCTCTCTGACTCTCTTGAAAATCCTCTGTATCTCTTTGCTGATGACTCTACTCTCTGTCGCTCCATTCTTCATCCCTCAGATCGGCAGTCTGCTGCCTCCTCACTCTCTGCAGACCTGGACAAAATCACAGACTGGGCAAACAAGTGGAACATGTCTTTCAATCCTGACAAATCTCACACTCTTACGATGTCTCTCCGAAAAGACCGACTGGACAACCCTCCCATCCACTTTCTGAATAATCCTCTCCAAGAAGTTCTGTCACTCAAGCTTTTGGGTCTCACTATCTGCCATGATCTTTCCTGGGAAAACCACATTTCAAATCTGGCCTCCAAAGCCAGTCGCCGACTGGGCATCCTCCGTCGTGCGAGGTCCTTCCTTGGCACACCTGAGCTCCTCACCACATACAAGGCTTTCATCCGCAGCTCAATGGAATACTGCTCTCCCCTCTGGGCTGGTGCTCCTGCCTCACACCTAGCTCGTCTTCACGCTGTTGAAACCAAAGCATTCAGAATCATTGGAATCTCCCGCGATGAAGCTAACTCCAAGGGCCTCTCACTCACTCCTCACCGCAGGCAGGTTGGTGGTCTTTCCATCTTCTACCGACTCCTCTCTGGCCTTTCCCCCCCAGCTCTCTCTGGGCTCTGTCCCGCAAATATTCCTACAGGTCGCACAAGATCTGCCTGCAACCCTCTTATGGTCAAACTGCCAAAATCAAGACGCTCTGCTCACCTTCACTCCTTCATTCCTCTTTTCTCCCGCCTCTGGAACAAACTCCCTCACTCTCTTCAATCCCACTCCACCCTCCAGGTCTTTAAAACAGCTGTTCACCACCATCTCTTATCTTCCCCCATCCAAAACCTTGATCTTTTCTACCCCGCTAATTTCACCCCAATTCCACTTTTTTGAAATACCAACTTCTGTCCTGGAAGTCATTGGTGTCCTTGTGTTTTATACTTCTCCCTCCACCCCCCCTCCCCTTCCCATGCCTCCTCCCCCCAAGCCCTCTCCCTTCCACACATCTCCCTGCTCTCAAATGTTGTGTTTGTGTGCTTCACCTTCTCTCCCCATCTTGTTTTCCGCTCCCGCTTTTTATATATTTTGTTTGTCTGGTTGATTTGTTTGTGAAGTAAATGTTAGCTCTTTCACGAGCCTCGATTCAGTATACAAAAAAAATAATAATAATAATAATAAAAAAAATCAAATAATAATTCAACATGTCAAATACATCAAACAAATCAAATCAAATAGTAATTCAACATGTCAAATAAATCAAACAAAACAAATCAAATAATAATTCAACATGTCAAATAAATCAAACAAAACAAATCAATTAAGAATTCAACATGTCAAATAAATCAAACAAAACAAATCAAATAATAATTCAACATGTCAAATCAATCAATCAAATAAAATAATGATTCAACATGTCAAATCAATCAATCAAATCAAATGATAATTCAACATGTCAAATAAATCAAACAAATCAAATCAAATAATAATACAACATGTCAATAAATCAAACAAAACAAATCAATTAAGAATTCAACATGTCAAATAAATCAAACAAATCAAATAATAATTCAACATGTCAAATAAATCAAACACAACAAATCAAATAATAATTCAACATGTCAAATAAATCAAACAAAACAAATCAATTAAGAATTCAACATGTCAAATAAATCAACAAATCAAATGAGAATTCAACATGTCAAATAAATCAAACAAATCAAATAATAATTCAACATGTCAAATAAATCAATCAAATCAAATCAAATAATAATTCAACATGTCAAATAAATCAAACAAAACAAATCAAATAATAATTCAACATGTCAAATCAATCAATAAAATCAAATAATAATTCAACATGTCAAATAAATCAAACAAAACAAATCAAATAATAATTCAACATGTCAAATAAATCAAACAAATCAAATGAGAATTCAACATGTCAAATAAATCAAACAAATCAAATCAAATAATAATTCAACATGTCAAATAAATCAAACAAAACAAATCAAATAATAATTCAACATGTCAAATCAATCAATCAAATCAAATAATAATTCAACATGTCAAATAAATCAAACAAAACAAATAAATGAAGAATTCAACATGTCAAATAAATCAAACAAATCAAATGAGAATTCAACATGTCAAATAAATCAAACAAATCAAATCAAATAATAATTCAACATGTCAAATAAATCAAACAAATCAAATCAAATAATAATTCAACATGTCAAATAAATCAAACAAATCAAATCAAATAATAATTCAACATGTCAAATAAATTAAACAAAACAAATCCAATAATAATTCAACATGTCAAATAACTCAAACAAAACAAATCCAATAAGAATTCAACATGTTAAATAAATCAAACAAATCAAATCAAATAAGAATTCAACATGTCAAATAAATCAAACAAATCAAATGAGAATTCAACATGTCAAATAAATCAAACAAAACAAACCAAACAAGAATTCAACATGTCAAATAAATCAAACAAATCAAATCAAATAATAATTCAACATGTCAAATAAATTAAACAAAACAAATCAAATAAGAATTCAACATGTCAAATAAATCAAACAAATCAAATCAAATAAGAATTCAACATGTCAAATCAATCAAACATCAAATGAGAATTCAACATGTCAAATAACTCAAACAAAACAAATCAAATAAGAATTCAACATGTCAAATAAATCAAACAAAACAAATCAAATAATAATTCAACATGTCAAATAAATCAAACAAATCAAATGAAATAATAATTCAACATGTCAAATAAATCAAACAAATCAAATCAAATAATAATTCAACATGTCAAATAAATCAAACAAAACAAATCCAATAATAATTCAACATGTCAAATAACTCAAACAAAACAAATCCAATAAGAATTCAACATGTTAAATAAATCAAACAAATCAAATCAAATAAGAATTCAACATGTTAAATAAATCAAACAAATCAAATCATATAATAATTCAACATGTCAAATAAATTAAATAAAGCAAATCCAATAAGAATTCAACATATCAAATAAATCAAACAAATCAAATAAGAATTCAACATGTCAAATAAATCAAACAAAACAAACCAAACAAGAATTCAACATGTCAAATAAATCAAACAAATCAAATCAAATAATAATTCAACATGTCAAATAAATTAAACAAAACAAATCAAATAAGAATTCAACATGTCAAATAAATCAAACAAATCAAATGAAATAAGAATTCAACATGTCAAATCAATCAAACATCAAATGAGAATTCAACATGTCAAATAACTCAAACAAAACAAATCAAATAATCTATCTATAATTCCACTAATCTCTGTGTGTTTGTTTGTACGTTTGTTTGTCTGTGACCGCTGTTTCTCGACAACCACGGGTCCGATATACTTTAAACTTGCCAGGTATATTGCTGGGGACCCGAGGATGTGCCTTTTCAAGGTTTCATATTAATCGGACAATTACTTACCGAGCTATGTCCAAAAAACGATTCAACCAATCAGAGAGCAGCGAGCTATCGCATGTGCCGAACGTGGCGAACACACTCTGCCTCGGATGGCACATTAGTAGTGTAATAATGTTGCTTCTGGGACACCTCCGTTTAACATGGGAAATCCCTATCTAATGTCATTTACCCCCTTGTCTTTTTCAAAAATCATAAACACCTCTATTTCTCCCACCCTCATCTTTATGAACCTTTTGTCTGTAGTACCTATCCTTAATGTTGTTCATTAGACCACTCAAACACTACAAATATTTGTTTTCTCTTATAGACCTATCATCCTTCTTCTACATATCATCTGGCAGATTAATCTTTGACCCATTCACTTCCATATTAATTCCTCATTGACCCTAAACACCTATATTTCTCTCACCCTGTTCTTTACGAACCTTCTAACCTTTTGACATGCTATCCTTATTCATTAGACCACTTAAACACCTGTGATCCTTCTGACCTTATGGACCTTTTAACCTTTTACTCTTAATATCATCTGGTGAATATAACCCACTCAAACAACGACCCTACAAATATTTGTTTATGCGTGGGAAATAATTTAATTCTCTTGCCACTCTCTTCACCATCTAATATATTAACAAAAAATATGTTTGAGTTTGGTTCTTTATTAAGATATTTTAACTGAGCTAAGATAAAATGGTAAACCTCCCTCAATGTTCTTATTTGAGCGCCTCCAGTGCCACACACTTTTTGGTAGGCTCTGCCCACCTTTTGTTAAGCTCCGTCCACTTTTTGGAAAAACCCCGCCCACTTTTTGGTAAGCCACGCCCACCTTTTACTAAGCCCCGCCCACTTTTTGTTAAGCCACGCCCACTTTTTGCTATACCCCGCCCACTTTTGCTAAGCTCCGCCCACTTTTGCTAAGTCCCACCCACTTTATAAACTCTTCAGCATTGTATCATTTCCAGGTAATACATAACATCATTTTCAGGGAATTTCCATCACATCATTTCCAGTTAAGACACGCCCAGGGAATTTCCACAGGAAATGACACACACCCAGCCCTTCTTATAAAAGGCACCGACCACACAGGCTTTTTCAAACACGCTTTCTGCTTCACTTGAGAATGGACTCCTATGCCGAAATGGAATGGGATAACTTTGCTATTCCTTGGAGTCCTACTACCTGTGTAGCGCTCAACCTTCAGATTGATGAACTGGACTCGAACCTCTTGTCGATGGAGGAAATTGTATCTGAGCTACGAAATGAAAATTCTACTTTTAACACAACTTGGGATAAAGTTATTTTTTTGTTTGAAGATCTTTTGAACAACCAAGACCCACAGAACGAGTTCTACCTTGATGACCCAGCCAAAGAGTTATACCTTGGAGATCCACAAAATCCTGAAAAAGAGTTCTACCATGATGATACTTATTGTGAGTTATCAAAACAAAACCCACTGAACGAGTTCTACCTTGATGACCCAGCCAAAGAGTTATACCTTGGAGACTCACTAAATTTGGGAAAAACAAATTATGAGGTCTGCCTAGATGGTTCTAACTGTGGAGCCTACCTTGGAGACTCACTAAATTTGGGAAAAACAAATTATGAGGTTTGCCTAGATGGTTCTAACTGTGGAGCCTACCTTGGAGACTCACTAAATTTGGGAAAAACTAATTATGAGGTCTGCCTAGATGGTTCTAACTGTGGAGCCTACCTTGGAGACTCACTAAATTTGGGAAAAACAAATTATGAGGTTTGCCTAGATGGTTCTAACTGTGGAGCCTACCTTGGAGACTCACTAAATTTGGGAAAAACAAATTATGAGGTTTGCCTAGATGGTTCTAACTGTGGAGCCTACCTTGGAGACTCACTAAATTTGGGAAAAACTAATTATGAGGTCTGCCTAGATGGTTCTAACTGTGGAGCCTACCTTGGAGACTCACTAAATTTGGGAAAAACAAATTATGAGGTCTGCCTAGATGGTTCTAACTGTGGAGCCTACCTTGGAGACTCACTAAATTTCATAAAATTAGGAAAAGAGTTTTACCTTGGAGACTTTGAAAACTGGTTTCGTTTTGGAGACTCGGAATGGGGGTTTTGTTTTGATGACTCGGAATGTGATACCTATCTTGGAGGCTCAACAGGAATGTGGTTATACCTTGGGAACTTGGAAAGTTGGTTTTATTTTGGAGACTCTACCTGTGGGGTTCCTCTTGGAGACTCTTTGGATTCTAAAGCAATGAACAATGTTCTTTATTTAATGACGCTTGATTTAAGCAATATCAAGAAAGTTCGAGGAAGAAAATGCTGGAAAATTCTTTCTTCCCATTTCTACTTCTTCAAACTTAAAAGCCTTGAAAGACAGAATTGGAGGAAGAGGAAAAAAAAAAGAAATACGTATTTAAAAAAGAAGAAAAGAAAGATTATGTTAGGGTTTGGGTGGGATTTTGAATGTGAGGGTTAGGGATGGGGTTGGGTTAGGGTTGGGATTTTGAATGTGAGGGTTAGGGTTGGGGTTGGGTTAGGGATGGGGTTGGGTTAGGGATGGGGTTGGGTTAGGGATGGGTTGGGTTAGGGTTGGGATTTTGAATGTGAGGGTTAGGGTTGGGGTTGGGTTAGGGATGGGATTGGGTTAGGGTTGGGATTTTGAATGTGAGGGTTAGGGATGGGGTTGGGTTAGGGATGGGGTTGGGTTGGGGATGGGGTTGGGTTAGGGATGGGGTTGGGTTAGGGATGGGGTTGGGTTAGGGATGGGGTTGGGTTGGGGATGGGGTTGGGTTAGGGATGGGGTTGGGTTAGGGATGGGTTGGGTTAGGGATGGGTTTGGGTTAGGGATGGGGTTGGGTTAGGGTTTGTATATTATTATGACTCACTCGCACATACACACACACACAAAAGTTAAGCCCCAACTAAAAAGTTGTGGGATTCTGTGTTTGGGGTTCACAGATTTAAAAACGTATCCCCATTATACACACACAAAAGTTAAGCCCCAACTAAAAAGTTGTGGGATTCTGTGTTTGGGGTTCACAGATTTAAAAACGTATCCCCATTATACACACACAAAAGTTAAGCCCCAACTAAAAAGTTGTGGGATTCTGTGTTTGGGGTTCACAGATTTAAAAACGTATCCCCATTATACACACACAAAAGTTAAGCCCCAACTAAAAAGTTGTGGGATTCTGTGTTTGGGGTTCACAGATTTAAAAACGTATCCCCATTACATTTTATTTATTTATTTATTATTTTCAAGGGTATTATCTGCTTACTTGTGTTTTTTGTAATTCTTGTGAGTAAAATGAACCCAAGATTTCTTCTCCATTTAAATCATATAATTTGTAGGTCCAAGGGACTGTATCCATTACATCAATGATTTTAAATAATTCACGAGTCCATTTTTGTGTATAACCTTTCTCAAAATGACTTTTCCATTTGTATATTCTTACAATATCACCAACTTTAAACTTGGGCTTTCTCAAATTAATCTCCTTTTCATATTCTAATTTTGTAAATGTTTCTGATGGTTTAGATTGTGTTGATGAATGAACTGTATTATTGTAATTATCTACAATATCCTGAATTAAATAAACCCATTTTTGAGAACCGAGTTGTGTGAATTTTTTATATAATTTCTCTTTTAAAGTACGATTAAAACGCTCAATAACAACTGCCTTTCCTTCATTAAAGGTGCTGTATAATTTAATACCCTTCCCCTTAAGAAATTTCATGAATATTTTGTTATAGAACTCTGTTCCCTCATCAGTCCATAACTTCTTTGGTTTCCTTTTATCCCGATCAAATATTAGCTTAAAGGCTAACATTAAAGTATCACCCCTTTTATTTTTTAAAGGGACAACCCAGGCAAATCTACTCCTCAAATCAATAACGGTTAAAGCATACCTGTATCCCCTGTCATTATTCAATTCAATTAAATCAGCGGACCATATGTGGTCAGTGTATTTAGAATAAACCTTCCTTCTTTTAAACTTTGTGATTATAGGTTTGTGTAATTCTTCAGCCAAAAGCTCCTCAGTCTTGATGGCATCATTAGAGCCTAATAGTTTTTTGAGGAATAACCAAGACCAAGTTTCAATTTAGCATTTATCAAATTTCTCACAATAAACCTATCAACTTTCTCTCTCAACGTTGGATTTTGTATCAAAGACAAATTATACAACATTTCGCTGTCGGCTTTATGTTTTTCAGTCAACGTAGTGGTTTTCCCATAAGCAATATCATGCTTCATACACACTTCGTCAACCCTATTTGTAGGTTTAGACCAAGGTTTAGGATTGTCAGCCTCATCTAATCTTTTATCCAAGTTTGTTCCTGGACCACAGAAAGAATACCCTGGAAGGTGTAATTCCCCTGGAATTCCAGTTGTTGTAAATTTACTTCCTGACAGAAACTTTTGTATGTCTCCTCCTCTTTTAGGAGAGATGAATTGGCACTTTTTAGAGCCACATACTTGACATATTCCTTTTTGATAAACTCTATTATTTTTAGCTTTAACATAAGAGATATTTTTAGATTTAGTTTTCTTTTTACATTTGAGACAATAACTCATATTTATTTATCAGAAAAATTCCGACAGAGTATCAAAACCTTTTTGGTTTTCAACATATACATTTCAATCTTTATTTTTAAAACATAAAGAATCCTAAGGAATGCCTTCACTCTCTCCTCCATTTATTTACAAATAAAAACTAACTAAAGTCAATGACACCAACATCATCAATCACATAATCTTTTCCTTCTTCTTCTTCTTCTTCTTCACCACTTTCTCGTTTAAATCTCTGAAATTGAAGACATTGACGTTCTTATTTTTGAAACCATTATCTTCATAAGAGTTGTTAATTCTTTAATTTCCTCTTCGGTGCGTTGAGATTGATTTATTTGCTTTAATACACTCAATCTTTTATGAATCTCAGTGATTTCCATCTTTTTATATTTTTCCTCCCTCTCTCTTTGCTCCCTCTCCCTCTCCTCCTTCTCCTTTTTCTCCCTTTTCTCCCTTTCCTCCTTCTCCCTTTTCTCCCTTTCCTCCTTCTCCTTTTTCTCCCTCTCCTCCTTCTCCTCCTTTTTCTCCCTCTCCTCCTTCTCCTCCCTCTCCCTTTCCTCCTTCTCCTTTTTCTCTCTTTCCTCCTTCTCTTCTTCAACTCCTTCCTCATCCCTTGCTACCCTTGAGTTTGAACCCCAAAGAATATTATACATATACTCATCTGGATTTTGAGATATTCTTGTATCTATAATTATTTTTCTCATAATAGGATACCAATAAGATTTGTTGACGATTTCTAAAAGAGTTTTATATTTCATAACTTTGAGAAGTTCATTTTTATTTAATATTTTAAACAAGTCTCTATTTGTGGGTTTAACAATATCAGTATAAGGCCAGTTTTTTATGACAAAATTCCCATGTATATGCTCCAAATCATAAGGTATGTAATACCGAGCACCCTTTTCTTGTAGGTATCCTTGAATACAAAAATTATAATTCTCTTGTAGTCTTCTTCCTGCCATTTATGTATCAGAAATATATGTGAGATTAATATTATGACAGGTAATACCACCCCATCTTCCCACTACCAAATCGGTTTGTATTCCTCGGCTTTCTATCCTTATCTCATTACCTTCCTTCTTTGTCATGCGAACCATCGCTATACTATCATATATTTTTATTTTCTTAAAATCACGTATTTGTTGTTTACTAATTGTACTTCCACATAAATCCTTATCTTCACCAAGTGGATAATATTCTTCTTTACGAGACTGATTTAAATCATGTAGGTCTTCTATGTTTATTGAAAAAGACCAATTATACCCTAAATCAGGCATATCATACCCCCATTTATTAATTCGCATATTAACTAAATGTCCTTCTTTATAAAATTTAATTGTAAGCAGGTAGTTAAATTCAATGAGGAAAGGTGTATGGTCAGTATAACCAGGTGTTGTGGTTGTAAATTTTACTTGTTTCACAAAACGTGCTGTTTTCTTTAAAGATATATATTGTGATAAATCACTGAATCTAATCAAGTCATTCGCATCTGTAGGGTTTGGATAATTGATTAATTTATAAGTATTCTTCATATTAATATTTTTACTTACACTATATTTTTGTCGTTCAGCCTGTGCCTTTGTATAATAATTTGATAAATCAATATCCTGAGAGGATTTTCCAAAGATAGAACCATCTTTTCCAACATAGGTCATTTATATTAGATAAAAAATGATATCATAAAAATTTTCATTATTGTTGAGTTGAAATAATACATATAAACATAATTGGCCACAACATTTAGAATTAATTTCTTGAACTTGGAATGTTTGATAAACACCATTCTGTAAGAATTGTATTACTTCAACAGGTGGTGGCATACCATAACTATCAAAATAATATTTATCCTGACTATTATGAATACAAACCCAATGAGAACCATTCTGTGTGTCTAAATTCATAATAATATTCTTTGTATTCTTATTTATATGTATTAATTCATCTCTCATACAAATAACCACATTATCAATTTTTAGTGTTTTACAATACTTAGCTAGTTCTATATTTGACGTTGTATTCTTTCCAAATTGTTTAAACCATTTATCCATTTATTTATGAGAAAGATACAATCCATTACCCCGTTTAGTTAGTTTAACACCCGCTTGAGCGATAGAGGAAAGCATATCTCCAACCAACAATCTAGCTTTATCAGGTAGACTTTCAAGTTTTTGAGCAAAATCTACAATTACACCACTTCCACTAATTTGTTTCTCCAACTCCTTGTTATGTCTTTCCAATTCTTTTTGAGCTTTTAGTTGTGCCTTCCTTTCGTTAGCAGTTTTTACCGCTGCTGAAATACCACCAGTCAATGCTCCCGCCGCACTTAAACCAGCAAATAAAGGAATTAGAAACGGGAGAAATCCTCCTCTTGACTCATCTATTGAATATTTCTTTAACATAGGTTTCGTCATTTTAATTTTAAGTGATCCAACATCATTTAGTGTTTTTACTTGTGTGTGTGTGAGTAAAACATCAATTCTTACAGCTCCTTTTCTTTGAATTGTATTAACATTAATAATACAAGGCTTTTGATTTTGAATACAAGATGTTAATTTATTAAGATTGATTTGATTAACATATACCCCAACCATTTATTTATGAGAAAAAACCTATGTGATATTAATCATAACACCATTATCTGTATTAATCTGTAATTCTGTTTCCTCCAAAAGCAAACAATATGCATTAACCTCTTCACTCTCCCCTCTTTCAATGTATAGAGAAGTATCCACTCGATTAGACTTTATAGTTTCCTTTTGAGAACTCAGGTCAATTGTGTAGATTGTATAAAGTTTTTGAAACGCAACCATATCCAAAATAGGATCATTATTACCATTACTTTCACACACCTTTTGGTAGGACTTGTAGGCTTCCGCATAATCATTTTTTTCCCAATCAATTTCCAATCTATCTCGCGGATAAAATGTGCCATCAAGAGAAACCCGAAGTTGTTTCACCTTAGCATTATCACTCAGCGCATTATTCTTATTAGTACCGTCCTCTCCATCTGGTTTTTTAAAAATGAGCCAGAGGTATCGTGGCTTTCCTTGAAGAACACCCAAATTCCAAGTGTAGGTAGTGTGTTCCAGTTTAACGTGTTGACATCTTCTTTTAAGGTATGATACATTTAGCGGTTTCTTTGAGTTAAGTCTTCTATTTAACATCTCTTCCGTTTTAAGATTAGGAGTATATTCACTGATATACCAACACAAATCATTAATAACAAATTTATTGTTGTCTCCAAAAGCATTTTCATCCCCAAAAAGCAACCTATTTACATTATCATTCCTTTGTAGTTGAAATCTAATTTTAAGACCATACAAAACTTTATCATAATCGCAAAATCCAAATATACCTTTAAGAGGTACTGCTACGGTAAAACTATTCACTGCTTTTGTTTCATCATTATACATTGACTTCCTTTGACTATAACCAGGGTCTGCGTTTGTACCCGTTGACATATCAGGAATAAAACCTTCAACAGCTCCCTTACCCATTCTATCACTAAACGAATATAGTGTAAATTTCATCATTTCAGATGTAGCAGAGACATAATCAACCGCTTCAACCTCTTGTGTTCCAATATACAGGCGGACACTGTCAAACATTTTCCAGAAGAAATCATTTACGAGTGTAGCATTAGTATTATTCGCAGCCTTAGTGAATTTAAATTTACACAGCAAGAAACTATCAGCTATATTCAAGTAAGTTTGTTGATTATTTATTTCAAAACTTTTTGTTCCGTTTGAATTCCAGTCTGTTCCTGTTATAGCATTTACCTTAAAATAGTCTTCCTTTTTAGTGGAGTTTGAAATGATAATCGTATCATCCAAATCATAGATACTATCAATCGCTTCCATACTTGTATTTATATAGCATTAAAATTGTTGAAACCCTGACCCAAGTATTTTAATGATTTTTTGTCGTTCTTGTGAAGATAGTTGAGTTTTACCTTTTTTTATTTCTTTGATTGCTTGTAATTTATGAGACTCCTTTTGAGCATCTTTTATACTCTTTATAGCACCCGCAACGGAGCCCACGGCAGAAGCAGTTGAACCAATTAGGTCTTTATGTTTAAGGATGGTTGAACCAATACCCATTAGAGTATCAATTATCCCATCTCCTTTATTTCGAAATTGATGACCTACACCTCGTTGTCTCTTAGGTTTATAGTATCCTCTACCCACATACCTTGTATAGTCTGGTGAAAGGAACATGCCCTCCCCTGTAATTATTTTATATTTTCCCAACTCGTGTTTTCTCACAATAACCATTATTTATTTATTGAAAAACTTCACGTAGGTGAATTCTGATGGATATAATTTCATCATTAAAGGATATCATACGATTATCTTGGTCGGTTATCCTAAAATTTACTCTGTATATGGTTTTTCCTGACACAGGTAAATAGACAAGATTTTTTGGTTCCATATTAAATTTATAACCAATCGGGGTTGAGTATGCACTGAATGAAAATATTGTATTTGTTCTTATTCCATCGTTATAAGCACCATCAATCAAATCACAATGAATTAATACTGAATTTATACCGGAGGATATTTGGATAACATTATCACTGTAAAACGTCCCGTTATTTTCAATCTTTTTTGAAGAGAAACCCAATAGCTCTCTAAACGAATTTTCAATCGTGAAATCAACTTTATAATTATTTTTAAGTTTAATAGTTGATTTTGAAGTGTGTTTTTGAATATCTATTACAATATTTTTTGGTTCATCACCTTTTTCTTTCATAAGGCGAGAGACTTCTGAAGATATTTGAGAAATCTCGTAAGCTCCAGGTGAAACAGTTATAGTTTTATATCCACTTCCTGGATTATAACTAAACTTGCTGTTTTTCTCTGTGATATTAAACAAGGTATTATAAGTTTCCATCGACAATAAAGATGCCTCATATGAGGTAAGGGGGTCAAGTTGTAGTGGGTAAGGGAATGAAGCTGTGTAATCGCTCGTTGTGAAATTAAAACTAAGAATTGTGCTTCTCATCTTATTTAATATCTAATAAAATATCTTTGTATTGACATTTATTAATTATTTTCATATTCATCAACTGATCTAAAATGGCTGAGGATTCATTAAAACAATTGTTGTTTCCAGCCTTCTTACTACCTAACAACAATAATAGCCTATTAACTAATTGTGATGGGTCATTTGGAAGAAAACTAACACCTGAACCAAGTTTACTTAAAGCATCAATAATATGTTTCTCCTTCTCATTCTTCTTACTTTTACCAGCAACAGAAACTCCATAATCAAGTGCATTTAACAACTCAATATATACCCTATCTTCCTCTCTTTCCATATCAAGTGGTTCCTCAAAATATTTTGAACCGCTGAATCCGGGGTTTGTTAG
Source organism: Myxine glutinosa (assembly GCF_964187855.1). Lineage (NCBI taxonomy): Eukaryota > Metazoa > Chordata > Myxini > Myxiniformes > Myxinidae > Myxine > Myxine glutinosa. The sequence continues at coordinate 1,541,097 of NC_136263.1, read as the reverse complement.
AAGAAACATTAATCTTGGAGTTAATTTAACATTTGGTTGAGTAGAACTCAAGAACATCAATTCATCATTAAATATCAATACCTTTTCTTCCACAAGATGAAACACTGCTGGTTCTTCTGTTGGAATGAGACCTGCTCTGGTTTTTGAACCCGCCGAATATTCATTGTTTTGAAGAGCTTCCACAACATAATTAGGGGGTTGATTTACCTGCTCAAGTTTCCGAAATAATCCCTCGTCATCATATTCTAATTCACCAAGTTCTTGTTTTGTTATCTGACTAAAATCTTTGAGCATTTGAAGTTTTTTCGGAGTAAATTCTACCGTGGGAACTGTAGGTGAGTGTTGAGTTTTCAAAAGTGGTTTAAAGAATTTCTCTTGTTTTCTTTCAAAGGCTTCTTCACCAGTTAGTTTCTGTCTCCGTTTCTTCTTTATCTCTTCCTGTTGTTTAACAACTTTTGAAACTAATTGTTGATGTTCCTTAAACTTTCTTTCTCTTTCTTCGGTATTCATTTTCTGTATTTATTTATTGAAAAATATCATTTAGTATCTCATCTTGTTTCACAACAATATATTTATATTTTCCAATCGTGTGTTTCATATAATTTTCAAATTCTTTTTTACTACATAACGTAGAGCAATTATCTCTCCAAAAATTATTTACATCTATTGAATTTAACTTAAATAAAATAAAAGTATTGGCATTGTTTCTTATTGAGCGTCGAGGGAGTTGAAAATATGATTGACTAAGATATATACAATTACAAGAAGAATGTCTCCCTCTTGTATAGTAGCTATCCATTACTGTTTGGCTTCTCTCATTAACACAATCATCAAAGATGACGAGGTTCTTTTTTGATTTATCTAAATCTTGAGGTGAAGGTATATCATCCGTATTATCACTGAGAATACAAGTTATGGGTTTCGATTTTGATTTCTGTGTATCACAAAATAATTGTATTATATCTTCAATATTATAATCATTCAGTTTGTTTTGAAGTTTAAATAAACCGATAATGTCTTCCTTTTTAAGACCTGCATTAAAACCCTGTGAGAGTAGTTGATACTCGGGTTGAAAACTTGACTTTGTAAAAATTATTAAATTATCATAATCTAAAAAATTAGGACCAAGGAGCATCTTTAAAAGTAAACAGGTTTTCCCACATCCGCTTGAACCAACTATTAGACATCTCAATGAATTTGGAATGTTTTTATGGTTATTAAACTTTATCTTATTTTCCCAAACGGGTAAAAAATCATTCATTTATATATTTGGAAAACAAGTCATCTAACTTTTTTTGAGCTATTTTAGAAACTCTATATTTTATCCTGAGTTCGGGTTTAATTTCAAAATAATTCATTATTTTATTTATATAGTATCTTGTATTAACATTTCCATTAAAATTATTTTGAATAATAAATATCATTAAACCCTTATACATTTCCTCAATACAAAGAGTCTCTTTCCTTGTAAGAAATGGTGTATTATCACCATAATGCTTAACATTCATCTCTCTTATTAATCTTGTAAAGTAATTCATTTTTGGTTCTAATTTAAAAGAGTTATATGTTTTTTTATATTTCTTATTATCATTAATTAGAATATAATCACAGAATAAACATTGTTTATATGAACCCTCATTATTAAGCCCTATTCTATCACAAGCTGGACAATTCTCTAATTTATCATATGGAGAGTCTGGAAATTCTAAATATCCTTCAGAACTTATCATATTTATATAGTAAATTTTTACTTAAACTAAACGCAAGTTTATTCATTAATAAATACAATGTTTCAAAGCACAAAAGACAAATTTCAATCAATCTCTACTTCGGTGGAAGATATAGAAAAATATGTCAAAGATGTTAAATTGAACAAAGATAAATATGGAAATTTTTGGGTAAAACCAGTTATGGAAAATAACATGAGCCCCTCTATTTCATTTAAAGGAAGAGCTCTAACTATACCTGGAAAGACATCCATTAAAGTAAATCTAACAAAAGTTTCTCCTCTACTCCTGGCAATTTATTCAAAGCTTGAAAAAGTGATTGACCACGATACTTTGAAAAAGAATGATAAGACCATTAATAATTCTAGAGGAGACATTTGTATTTTCTTTAATAATCCAAAGGGTGTAGATCTAAGTAAAATGAATGATGTTAATATTTCTGGTGAAATGTCATTTCGTTCTATGATAGTTAGAGATTATTTAAAGATAACTTTTGATATTAAAAATGTAGAGATTGAATCCGTTAATGAAAGAAAGTATATTGGTATAGATGGAAAGGTTTTTTCTGCTAATTAAATATGAGTCATTACAGCAGTGAAGATTTTACTATTTCATTGAACTCGGACGATAGTGATGATAGTATTTCATTGAACTCGGACGATGGTGATGATAGTATTTCATTGAACACAGATGATAGTTATGATACTAATAGTTTGTGCTCAAATGATAGTTATGAGAGTAGCTTTATTGATGACTCTGAGTATGATTCTGAGTATTCATGTGATAGTTATGACTTAGATGATTCTGAGTGAAAAAGTGTTTTAGTTTAAGCACAGCGATATATATAAAACGGAGCTGTAAAGCTCAAAAGTGTTTTATTTTAAGCACAGTGATATATATAAAACACCACGTTTTCTCACGCTATAAATATGGTTTATTGTGATACTTGCGAGAAGGAAGTAAAATATTATAAACAACATATTCTCACCGCAAAACATACATACAACATTTTAAACAAACTTTCCCCTCTTCCACCTGAAACAAAACACTGTTCTACATGTAATAAAAATATCCTCAAGAAAGGCTTCAAAATACATCTTAAAACAAATCTACATTTATCAAATTTTATCACAACTAAAAACTCTGATGGAGCATTCAAAGGACATATTAAAATAAGAGTCTTTAACTTCAAACCTCCTGAACCAGAGTCTATAGTTGATGCTGTAGAAATAGTTAAACCTGCTGTTCAAACGTTGATTGAAAAAACACTAAAGGAAATGAAACCACTTAAATTTTATATGGGAGTAAAATTAGAAATGACAAAGGATGAAGGAGTTATAGATGCACCATACATGAGAACTGAGCCACACTTTATATCTTCATATCAAGATTTTAAAACATCAGGAGTCTATGATGAACTTATTAAACAAGAGCAAGATGTGGATAATTCAATCGTAGGAAGTGGATTCAATATAGGAAAAATTATTTACATAGACATTCATATTCTTAAATCAGATCCTCTAAAAGCTTCTTCTTACATTGATTTACCCAGTGTTATCAAAAATAGAAAAGCAGTTATCAATATCAAAAATAAAGACAATAAATGTTTTCTCTGGTCTATTTTAGCACACTTACATCCTCCACATTTTCATGATGAAAGAGTATCTCATTATAAAAAATATGAGAATACATTAAATACGAAAGATCTAAAGTTTCCGATGACTTTAAATGATATTCCTAAATTTGAAAAGATGAATAATTTATCAGTTAATGTTTATGGTCTAACAGAAACAAACAACATTCAGGTTTTAAAGCTTTCTGACAATTGTAAACAAACTCATATTAATCTTCTATATTTTAATTCAGACGAAAATTCACATTATACATACATCAAAGATATTGCTAAATTAATAAAACCACAAGTCTGTAAGAGAACAAATAAAATATATATTTGTTTGCGTTGTCTTAACTTCTTCAATTCACAAGAAAGATTAGATAAACATTCAAATTATTGTGGCGAACATAAATCAACGGTAATCAATATGCCTAAAGAAGGCTCAAAGATCACATTCAAAGATGAAAATAAAAAGATCAAACATCCATTTGTTATATATGCTGATTTTGAAAGTATTTTAGAAAAAATTGATACTGCTTCTCCAGATCCAAAAGAATCATACACAAATAAATATCAAAAACATACTCCTTGTGGTTTTTGTTATTATATCAAATCATCCGTTGGTGATAAATATAACAAGTTAGAGATGTATAGAGGCTCAAATACCCCAGAGGAGTTTGTGAAACGACTAGAAAAAGACTGTGTTCGATTAACCAAGATAATGAGAGAAACCAATAAACCAATGTCCTTAACAAGTAAAGAAAAAAGGGAATTTATAAAAAACAATGTCTGTCATATTTGTGAGGAGAAAATTGGTAAAGGTCTAAAGGTTAGAGACCATTGTCATCTCACTGGTAAATATAGAGGTCTGGCTCATCAAAGTTGTAATATTAATTATCAACTCCCCTCTTTCATTCCTGTCTTTCTTCATAACAACGCTCATTATGATACACATCTATTTATCAAGGAACTCTCAAAGACTTCTGGAAGTATCTCAGCAATTCCAAACACGGATCAGAAATACATTTCATTCACAAAAACAATTCACACATCTCCTATTACTCATATCAGATTTCTTGATACATTTAAATTCATGGCAAGTCCATTGGTTAACTTGGTTCAAAATCTAAAAGAGTTTCCATGTCTTTCAGAGTATTTTTTAGATAAAGATTTTCTAACACAAAAGGGAATTTACCCCTATGACTATATGGACTCATTTGAGAGATTCAATGAAACACAACTTCCTTCAAAAGAAAATTTCTATAACAAATTAAACAACAGTAATATATCTGATAAAGATTATGTACACGCACAAAATGTTTGGGAAAAATATAACATCAGGAATCTTGGCGAGTATCACGATTTGTATCTCAAAACTGATGTGCTTTTATTGGCCGATGTATTTGAAGCCTTTAGATCTGTTTGTCGCACTGGATATGGATTGGATCCTGCTCACTACTACACAGCACCTGGATTGGCCTGGAGTGCGATGTTGAAAATGACAAAACAAGATTTGGATTTGATAACCGATGTTGATATGCTTTTGATGATTGAAAAGGCAAAAAGAGGTGGAATTTCACAAGTCTGCTCGAGTAGATACGCAAAAGCAAATAACAAATATCTTCCAAATTATGATCCAACGAAAGAGAGTTCTTACTTGATGTACTATGACGCAAACAACCTGTATGGCTGGGCAATGTCTCAGGCTCTTCCTTATGGAAAACTTAGATGGGTAAAGGAAAAAGACTACAAAAACGTTTTACAAGATGTATGTATCTCTACACAAAAAGAATTGGATGAAGAAAAAGTTGGTTATTATTTTGAAATTGATTTAAAATATCCAGAGGAACTCCATAACCTACACAAAGATCTCCCATTTGCTTGTGAGAAAGAAAGTCCAAAGAAAGAATGGTTGAGTGATTATCAACGATCGTTTGATATAGGTGAATCAACAGAAAAATTACTTACTACATTATATAACAAGAAAAATTATGTTCTACACCAAAGAAATTTGCGACAATATTTATCAAAAGGTCTAAGAGTAGAGAAGATCCATAGGGTTCTAAAGTTCAATCAAAGTCATTGGTTAAAGGGGTACATTGATTTTAATACACAAAGAAGAACAGAGTCAAAAACAGATTTTGAGAAAGACTTTTATAAATTGATGAATAATGCGGTCTTTGGTAAGACTATGGAGAATGTGAGGAAAAGACAAAATATCAGATTATCAACATCTTGGGAACAAGCATCAAAATTAATTAATAGACCGAGTTTTACTCGAGCTGAGGTCTTTACTGAGAACTTTTGTGCGATCCATTTGATTAAAGAGAGTATTGAAATGAACAAACCTATTTATATTGGGACAACAATTCTTGATTTATCAAAGTCATTAATGTATGATTACTTTTATAATAACTTGAGGAAGAAATATCAAAATGATGTTAATCTACTTTATATGGATACAGATAGTTTTATTTTGAAAATTAATACCAACGATGTTTATTCAGACATGAAAAGAGACATTAATATCTATGACACGAGTAATTACAGTCCAGAGAGTGAGTTGTTCTCTTCTAAAAATAAAAAGGTGATTGGAAAGTTCAAGGATGAATTAGGAGGAAATGTCATGAGTGAATTTGTGGGATTGAGGTCTAAGGCTTATGCTTATAAATACATTGTGAATAACGTTGAAAAAACTGATAAGAAATTAAAAGGTGTAAAGAAAAATGTCATTAAAGAAACAATAAACTTTAAGGATTATTATAACTGTTTAACAACAAAGAAAGAAGAGTTTAGAAAGATTAATGGAATAAGAAGTTATAAACATCAATTATATTCAGAAGAGGTGAATAAGAAAGCATTGGGGGCTTTTGATGATAAGAGGTTTATTTTAGAAAATGGAATTGATAGTCTCCCTTATGGTTATATAAGTATATAAGTGATAAGATATATATAAGTGATAAGATATATATAAGTGATAAGATATATATAAGTGATAAGATATACATAAGTGATAAGATATATATAAGTGATAAGTTAAAAAGGGGGGGTTGGGGATTTTAACGGGCTACCGCCGCCTTTTTTACTATTATATAAATGATAGAACCAAGTATCAACCAGACTAAAGAGTGGAGGTGTAATCAACCTTGGTATATAAATGGAAAACATAATGAATGTGAAAAATATCAAATAGGTATAATTGAAAAGGCAACTGGTAAAAAAATTCACAAAACAAATAAGAGAATTAATTTAAATACCGGTGAATTGGGTAAAAAAGATGGAAATATTTTTGAGTGGACGGAAAACTTTGATGGTTGTCAGGAAAATATATACTTTAATTTAAAAATGGTATGTGGCACTGGAGGTGCTCAAACAAGAACATTGAGGGAGGTTTACCATTTTATCTTAGCTCAGTTAAAATATCTTAATAAAGAACCAAACTCAATCATCTTTTTTGTTAATATATTAGATGGTGAAGAGAGTGGCAAGAGAATTAAATTATTTCCCACGCATAAACAAATATTTGTAGGGTCGTTGTTTGAGTGGGTTATATTCACCAGATGATATTAAGAGTAAAAGGTTAAAAGGTCCATAAGGTCAGAAGGATCACAGGTGTTTAAGTGGTCTAATGAATAAGGATAGCATGTCAAAAGGTTAGAAGGTTCGTAAAGAACAGGGTGAGAGAAATATAGGTGTTTAGGGTCAATGAGGGAGGGAAAGAATTAATATGGAAGTGAATGGGTCAAAGATTAATCTGCCAGATGATATGTAGAAGAAGGATGATAGGTCTATAAGAGAAAACAAATATTTGTAGTGTTTGAGTGGTCTAATGAACAACATTAAGGATAGGTACTACAGACAAAAGGTTCATAAAGATGAGGGTGGGAGAAATAGAGGTGTTTATGATTTTTGAAAAAGACAAGGGGGTAAATGACATTAGATAGGGATTTCCCATGTTAAACGGAGGTGTCCCAGAAGCAACATTATTACACTACTCACATTTGAGAGCGTATTCATTTATTTCCCGTCGGCAAACTATGTTGGCGCTATGTTGGCGTTAAACGATGTTTTAAAACTAATTAAAACCCCGGGGGGATTGTCACTGTACTCGCAAGCCGTTCGCCGTTCGCTTTGGCGTTGCGAATGGACCAAAACATTTCATGCACCAAACCATTTCATGTAAAGCGTTCGCCGTTCGCTTTGGCGTTGCGAATGGACCAAAACATTTCATGGACCAAACCATTTCATGTAAATAGAGGGGGGGATATAATTTTAGATATAGATATAGTACGGGCATGCCCTAGTAATTCAACATGTCAAATAAATCAAACCAATCAAATGAAATAATAATTCAACATGTCAAATAAATCAACAAATCAAATCAAATAATAATTCAACATGTCAGTAGATGATAAATGTTGTTCCTAGGACAAACCCATTTAACATGGGAAATCCCTATCTAATGTCGTTTACCCCCCTGTCTTTTCCCACTTTTAGAAAACACCCCTATTAATCCAAAAGACTCTATGAGCCATTTGGCCTTTTGAACCATGAGCTTATTGGTCTTATGAGCCAATTAATCTACTTGGGCTAATACATAATGAAGATATTTTAATTGAGCTAGGGCCGAATGGTAAACCCATCTTGATGTACCAGGCTGAACGCTAACAGCTTGGAACCAATCCTTCATTGAACCTCCAAATCCCCATTCACTTAGATGTTAATTTTCCTCTCAACCTCACTTTTCTTCATTTCCCCAAAACACCTCTATTTCTCCCACCCTGTTCTTTACGAACATACTAGCTATAGTACCTATCCACAATGTTGTTCATTAGACCACTCTACTAATGAGCCTATAAATATATTATCTCTTTCTAACTTTTTAAAATCCTCCATTCTCCTTTGGAACTCATCTCCATCTAGGATATTTATAAATGGAACATCATCTTTATTTTTTATCTGAGAAAGAATAAAATGGTATGTTTCACGGAGGGCTCTCGTTTGTCCTCCTCCGGCTCTACATACCATCTTTAAGTTGTAATATATATCAGGCTGGTATCCATCAAAGTTCTCACTCCACTCTAATTTTTTTTTTTTCCCGCCCTCCATTACCCCACTTAACAAATGAATACGTTTATCCGTCTTGTGAACTTTTTCACCAGTTATTTCTTCAATAAGACTTATTTGATATTTCTCACATTCATGATGTTTTCCATTTATATACCATGGCTGGGACACTCTCCACTCTTTAGTCTGGTTGATACTTGGTTCTATCATTTATATATGAAACTATACTTAAAGTAAAACACTTATAGAAGAAAGTGTCTTTTTTTACAGGCTTTTTTAAATATATTCACAAAAAAGGCGGCGGTAGCCCATTAAAATCCCTAACCCCCCTTTTTAACTTATCACTTATATACTTATATAACCATAAGGAAGGCTATCAATTCCATTTTCTAAAATAAACCTCTTATCATCAAAAGCTCCAAGAGCTTTCTTATTTACCTCTTCTGAATATAATTGATGTTTATAACTTCTCATTCCATTAATCTTTCTGAACTCTTCTTTCTTTTTTGTTAAACATGTATAATAATCATTAAAATTTATAGTTTATTTTATTACACTCTTTTTGATACCCTTCAATTTCTTATCATTTAACTTCTTATTAATCTTTCCAACGTATTTATAAGCATAAGCCTTGGACCTCAATCCCACAAATTCACTCATAACACGTCCTCATAATTCATCCTTGAATTTTCCAATCACCTTTTTATTTTTCTTTGAAAATAAATAACTTTTTTCATTGTAATTACTCGTGTCATAAGTATCAATGTCTTTTTTCATATCAGAATAAACATCAGCAGTATTAATTTTTAAAATAAAACTATCTGTATCCATATACAACAATAACACATTGTCCTTATACTTTGATTTTAGATTATTATAAAAGTAATCATACATCAAGGACTTTGATAAATCACGTATTGAAGTACCAATGTAAATAGGTTTATCCATCATAACGCTTTCTTTAATCAAATGTATCGCACTAAAGTTTTCTGTAAAAACTTCTTCTCTCGAGAAGTTTGGTCTGTTGATTAATTTTGATGCTTGTTTCCATGTTGTAGTTAGATGAATGTTTTGTCTCTTTCTAACATTCTCCATCGTTTTTACAAATACAGAGTTAATCATTAACTTATAAACGTTTTTTTCAGTCATTTATAGCATTTGTTCTCATTTTGGTGTTGTAGTCAATATACTTTTTCAACCAATGACTCTGATTGAACTTAAGAATCCTATGTATCTTTTCAACACGGAGACCCTTTGAAAGACATTGTCTCAAATTTCTTTGATGGATAACATAATTTTTCTTTTCATAAAGTGTAGTAAGAAGTTTCTCTGTTGATTTACCCTTTATATTAAATGATTGTTGATAATCACTTAACCACTCCTTCTTTGGACTTTCCTTTTCACAAGCAAATGGGAGGTCTTTGTGTAGGTTATGGAGTTCCTCTGGATATTTCAAATCAACCTCAAAATAATAACCAACATCTGATTCGTCCAATTCTTTTTGTGTTGATATACAGAGATTTTGTAGAACTTTCTTATGATATTTATCTTTAACCCATTTCAAACCACCATAAGGAAGAGCTTGAGACATCGCCCAGCCATACAAGCTATTCGCATCATAATACATCAAGTAGGAGCTCTCTACAGATGAATCATAATTTGGAATATACTTGTTATTAGCTTTAGCATATCGGCTAGAACATACTTGTGATATTCCCCCTCTCTTTGCTTTCTCTATCATCAAAAGCATATCAACATCAGTTATCAAATCCAAAACTTGTTTTGTCATTTTCAACATGGCACTCCAAGCCAATCCAGGAGCAGTGTAATATTGAGCAGGATCCAATCCATATCCAGAATGACAGATTGTTCTGAAAGTCTCAAACACATCAGCCAACAAAAGCACATCGGTTTTTAGATACAAATCGTGATACTCACCAAGATTCTTGATGTTGTATTTTTCCCAAACGTTTTGCGCTTGTGTATAATTTTTATCTTTTAAATGTTTGTCATTTAATTTGTTGTAGAAATTTTCTTTTGATGGAAGCTTTGTCTCATTAAACTTCTCAAACGAATCCATATAGTCATAGGGATAAATTCCCTTTTTGTAAGTAAATCATTGTCAGGAAAATATTTGGAAAGACGTGGAAACTCTTTGATATTTTAAAACAATTCCTTCAGTGAATCAGCCATGAATTTAAATGTGTCAAGAAATCTAATATTAGTTATATCATAAGTATTTTTATTTTTCTCAAAGTCAAATCCTGTTTTTGTAAAGATTGTTTTTGTGAATGAAATGTATTTCTGATCTGTACTTGGAATAGCACTAATACTCCCATAGGTCTTTGAAAGTTGATTTATAAATAGATGTGTGTCATAATTAGCATTGTTATGAAGAAAGACAGGAATGAAAGAGGGGAGTTTATAATTAATATTACAACTTTGATGAGCCAGACCTCTATATTTACCAGTGAGATTTTTTTTTTTTTTATTTTTTTTTGTATACAATATCGAGGCTCGTGAAAGAGCGAACATTAATCACATGAACACACAGAAAGACAAACCGACACATAAAACATATAACATAGGGAGCGGTAGACAAGATGGGGAGAGAGGGGGAAGGACACAAACACAACATTTGAGAGCAGGGACCGAGAGACATGGAGACATCGAGAGATCTGAGAGAGGGCGAGGGCTTTGGGGGGGGGGGGGGGGGCGTGGGAAGGGGGCAGTGGGAGAGGTATAAAACATATGGACACTGCCAGGACTTCCAGGAAAGAAGTTGGAATTTCAAACAAGGTGGATCTGGGGTGAATTAGCGGGGGTAGAAAAGATCAAGGTTTTGGATGGGGGAAGATAAGAGATGGTGGTTATGGGAAACGAACATTTATTGCAAAATGAGTGAGATGACACTCAGTGAGATGACAATGAGATGACAATGATCTCTAACCTTTAGACCTTCACCAATTTTCTCCTCACAAATATGACAAACATTGTTTTTTCTAAACTTCCTTTTCTCTTCACTCGTTAAAGACGTTGTTTTATTGGTTTCTCTCATTATCTTGGTTAATCGAACACAGTCTTTTTCTAATCGTTTCACAAACTCCTCTGAGGTATTTGAGCCTCTATACAACTCTAACTTGTTATTGTTACGGTCCGCGGATTAGATGTTATTTTTACCGAGCGGTGGTGTAACCGCGGCCGAACAGTTATACCCCGACTAAAACCCGATTCACCCTGAACGTTGGCCGTATCGCGCCACAGCTACTCAATCTGGAAAACTCTAAAGCGACCGAATGCAAAGAGGAAGAAGACGTACAGAAGAGTAACGGGATTTATTACTATTTACACACAAACAAGCAAAAAGGAGCAGTCACGATTATGTACAGGGACATGAGACGCAGGTGACACAGTGAATTCCTTATACAAGCTTAATTACCTACCCAGGACAGAACAAACAAAGTCGACTCACACGGGGAATTGCAGAGTGGACTGGCTGGAAGGAGGTGTGTGGCTGGAGGGGGAGGATGGCATGGAGCTGGCTGGAGCTTGATCCCGCACGGGACGTCGGGCTGGACCTCGACGGCCGCTGATGCCACCGGTCCTGTCGTGTGCGCGGGATCACGGGTCGGATCACGGGTCGGATCACGGTCGGAGCCGACGCGCTGGTGGGGGGTCTGGCGTGACGGGTTCTCTCCTCTCTCTTTCTTTGTCCAACCACTCTTTCTCCAACGCAACCACTCAACGCAACCACTGACCACCCCTGACGACCAACTCAGCTCTTGTCATGGACCTCTCTACGCGCTCTTGCTCTGACGACCCAGCTCTTTCCTTTGTACTCGTCTCTCCTCTGTAAAAGCTCATCTCCTCGGGGAACGCCCCCGCGGCGGGTTATATAGGCCCCGCCCCTCAACCTTTGTGAACCTCCCCCAAACGCTCTTCCTCCGCCCTCTCAAACCAAACCCCTCGTGCTCGGTTGGTTGTTCGGGGCTGGCTCACTCCTCCCCTCTATGACGAGGTGGAGACACGCCTTTCTTCCCCAACCCTGCCTCGTGGCCAATGGTGGTTGAAGAAAACCGCCCAAAATGCAGTTGGCCATTGAAATGAAATGAAAGGGGACCTATTCTTATTTCACTTGGTGCAATGGAGTATTTAAATTAATGGGAGACACAGCCTTACCCTAAGACACATAATAAGATATAAGCTACTGAACAAGGGTTTTATCGGGTCCTGCAATGTGGTGTTTATGGAATAACTACAGAGACGCCCTTTGACCTTTACACTACGGAGGTATTTACAAGGAATCATTACATTTTACAGAGGGTGATATTTACAACAATTTACTATACAATAAAAAAACAAACCATTCTCATATCCACAACACTGCACCCTCCTCCTCTTAGGCACGTCCCGGGCCTACAACTTAAATTTAGTGTGACACGTAGGTGTAGTTCCCTCTACTTTTAACCTGACCCTGAGTGCGACAGTTTTAAAACATAAATAAATGTGTCCCGCTGCTCCATTGCACCCTGCCTAACAGACTTACGCCCACAGTTAACCGAATTGCGGAATGGTCTTCAAACTACACACTGACGGTGGGGAGCATTATTTACAGTTGACGCTACTTTTATTTACAAAACTAACCCACGACCTGTAATTGCTCTTTCTGGGGGGGGAGACAGTCTGCTCTGCATCAATGCACCATGAAAGCACCCAAAACGCACCAAAACACCCTCAAGCACCCATCGGTGCAGTCACCATTGTTCAATGAAAATAAAAACAACAACCCCTAACCCTGCAGGTGATCTCTTGCTCTTCGGCTCCCTCTGCTGGCTATTTACTTTATTCCAGTTGTTGTCATTTTCTTTGCTGTCTTACTATTTGCAATAAAACTTGCCCAAACGTGTCCATTTTATTTATTTTATTTATGGCCCACAGGGCCGACTAGTGTGGTTCACCTGTGGGGCATCGGTGCCCTGTGGCCAAGGTCCGCCAGCAAGATTTCGGGCCCTCATGGCCGGTTCCAGCAGAGGGGCCATGCCCCAACCCATGGGGTCCATAAGTGGTGCACGGCCACTGACATGTGGTCCATAATGTGGTGCATCGATGCAGACAGCTGGTTCTGGGAGTTCCGGGCGCACAATGGCCGACTCACGCACACTCCCCTCGGCGCCCAATGGCGCACAGGTCATGTGGGAGACAAAAAGGGAAAGACAAATGAGCGAGGGGTAAGGTCACAAGGGTACACGTCAATAAGGCAATGCAAGGCGAAATGCGTACGGAGAGCGAAGTGAGAAAGCTCGTCCCTACAGTACGTCACCCCCCCCCCCCCCCCGTCACCTACATTACCCTTGCCCTTACCCCATATTTACAAAATCTACACATTTACAAATTCGTTGCTACTGTCACGTCTCCCCTTATTTCCCTTATACCAAATTTGTCTCCACAATCCCTCTACTTCAAAATTTGCCATCACCCAATTCATCATCAATCCTCATAAGGAGGAAGAGATGGAACAACAAAGCACAATGTCACACCCACGTCATGATGCGTCTCACAATCCAAAACATTTGCACATAAAAAATAATCAAAACATGGCATGGTGTGGAGTACCTGTCACCTCAGGTGAGTGGATGCAGATGGTGCAAGGAGATTCTTCATCCTAACTATCCTCTAAATGACTTTAACACACTTTACATTACCCGGGGTCTCTCCCTGCCAATCCATTGGCCAACTTAAACTATGGGTTCTAAAAACCAATTCCCATTGACCAAACTGTGGTGCTGCTCAATTTGGGGTCTCACTCCCCCGATTCATCTCCCGGTGCCCTTGCACAATTTCTGGGCTGTGACGTGTAGCTCTCCCAGCAGGTCTACCCACCTGCACACCTCCACCACTGTAGTTGCCACCCGAGCTTACCTAGCTCCTCACCCTAACCTATCTAACTGGGGAAGGCCCCTCCTGGCTCTGTCACCCCTTGGTGCCCTCTGGCACTGGGCTACCCGGGTCCGTCCTCCGGATCCTCGGGCCCCATCCACAACAACTACTACCAGCTCCCAGAGCCCACCTGTGGCCTCACCTGGCCGACATCCTCACAGTGGTGGAGTGCCCAAACCAACTACACACACTAACAGGCTACACGCCCAGCCATTTCCACAACACTAATGCACCCATCCAAACATCATTCTTCCACCCGCACCACAGATGCCAATATCCAACCACAATTTACCTGTACCCTCTACCTAACACTTACACTACCCGCCCCGGGTATTCGTGATGGGGGTCCATCCTTCCCCCATTCACACCTTCGCACCATCCACTCCACTCCATAGTTTCCACCATACTCACTCCACGACCATCCATTCCAATACTCCATATACTCCACACTCCATGTATTTCACACAACCATTCTCCATACACTTGTTGTTGCACACCTGTGCAATCACACCTGGTGCCACCTGCACCCTCCTTCCTTCCTGGACCATTTTTGGTCATCACAACACACCTCACCATCACCATCACTCAAACACTGCTCCACACACCTGTTCAGTTGCACACCTGTGCAATCACACCTGTTCAATCACACCCTTTTCACAATACACTTCCAATCCTCAAACACACGGCATCATCTCATCTACTACTCCCCTCTGAAACTTGCGCTTCCCAGTCGCCCCTTTAAACTATTGCGCTCCCACGTCATTATCATCCACACTAATCTACCTGCGTTCCCACTACAGGTATCCTTGTCACTAACTAATCTTAACGTTACCTAATGTCAATCTTCTAGGGCCCTACACATTATCCAAACCCTCCCGGGCTAGTTTTCACTGCCATCAACCCCATAACCTAGTGCTCCTTTGCCCCCCTCTGTGAGGGATGACAGAGTTGCCATCCCACCACATCGGGGACGTTCCACTACCAATTTTGCTCACCAAATTTCAGCCAATCAAAAATTTGCCAATCATCTGCCAATCACTGTACCATTACCAATCATCACTCTGCCAATCCTTTGCCAATCATCAAATTTTGTTTTCCTAATTTCGGGTCCAGACCACTATCCTCATCATTACAGTTTACTTACTAGTGCCTCTCGGTGCGCCAATTCACTTCCAGAGCTCGGCTTCGTAAAGCCGAGCAATGAATGCGGGTTGTTTGGTGCCGGCGGCTGGATACGTCCCGCATTCGGTGCAGGGACGGGGGCTTACTCGGGCCGAGATCCCACGCACCACCTCGGCACGGAGCCATCCAATGTCCCGATCTCGACCTGCCGGAACGCTTCCACAAAAAGGGGTCGCCATGACGACCCTTCCTATCGGGCTGCCCGTTACGCCTAGCGGAGCACGGACGCGGCCGTTCCAAGCGTGGCCCAGCGTGGATCCCGTACGGCGGTCCTTTCGAACCCGCCGTGGTTCGGATCCCCGCTGGTCCTCGCGGCACGCGAAACTGCCCGACGCGCACCGAGGGCCCGATTCGGCTATAAGTCGCTCTAACCTCTAACCCGGTTACCGTCGATGCCTCACCTGCATGCTTACACCCAGCAGCCCGTTCCTTGCTCATACATCCAGCTGTTCCCATGCTCCTCGTCATTGCACCTTCTCTTCCACACCCAGGTACACTCATTCCGCTCACAGACTTGGTCACACACCTGACCACCGAACACCTTTGCACACACTCGTCGGTCGCACACCTCACCAACACACCTCTTCGCGCCCCCTCCTCGGTCACCTCCTCTGTGACAACCACAGGTGTGCTCTCACTCGCACAGCCAACCATGTGCCTCACTACCAACTCAAGTGTGCATTCCCACACACGCTCTACCATTCCAGGTGTGCATCCTTCCATTCCAGGTGTACATCCTCTCTCACCTGTCACAACCAACTCACGCTCCGTGTCACTCTTACTACTATCACCACCACTCTTGACAGCGCACTCACCCTTACTCTCGACAGCGCACTCTTTCCTCACGCACCTGTCCGTTACACACCTTTCTCGCGCACACTCTTGCGCACACTCTCCCGTTACATCCTCTGTAACACTCACCACAGGTGTGCATTCTTTCTTACTTTTGACAGCGCACTCTTTCCCCATGCACCCGTCCGTTACACACCTTTCTCGTGCATCCTCTTGCGCACACTCTCCCGTTACATCCTCTGTAACACTCACCACAGGTGTGCATTCTTTCTTACTTTTGACAGCGCACTCTTTCCCCATGCACCCGTCCGTTACACACCTTTCTCGCGCATCCTCTTGCGCACACTCTCTCGTTACTTCCTCTGTAACACTCACCACAGGTGTACACTCTTCCGTTACATCCTCTGTAACACTCCTCACTACGTGCTTCCATGTGCTCCCTCGCACACGCGCTACGACCGACTCACTCTCGACAGCACACTCACTCCTCTGCGCGCACTTTTTCCTCACACACCCCAGAGTCGGACATTCTCGCACACCTCCTCTTTCGCACACCGTACCTGCCGCACACTTCACCAGCGGCCTCTCACGAACACCCGGATCCAAATCAATCCCCAAACCGACTGAAGCTTTTCTCACATCATGTACATTTCCACGTATATCGCCACTCACCTTGGCACCTCGTCTCCGCACCTCCTTCGCCACCTGCAAATTCTTTTTTTGGTTAGTGAGCACACCATTATGAGTTGAGCACCGACCTTGTACATATTCCATCACCTCCTCCTGTATTTCTCTCTTAGTTTCTGTCCATCTCCTCTTAATTTCACTCACCTCTTCTTCCACTTCCTCTAATTTTTGCTTCACCTCTTTTATTTCCCGGTGCGTCTCCTCAAGTTCGTCCTCTAAGGCTATCTTGACCGTCTCTATGTGCGTCCTCACCTGCCGGTCCTTCGTCTCCATTATCTCTGTCACCTCGTCCAACCTCGTTGTCAGTCCCTCACGTACCATCTGACATTGCCTCTGTGTCGCTATTAAGTCATTTTTAATTTCTTTTTGTGTCGCCTTTAACCCTCCTAGTACCGCAGTGTTCCTTTGAACCTGCTCCACTAACTCCGTCTGTCCCTCCGTCAGCTGTTCCACCTCCTCCGTCAGGTCCTCTATGCCCCCTTGTAACCTAGCCGTTCCATTTCTCACCTCTTTCTCTATACGCTTTTCACCTCGCTTTACCTCCTCGCGTACCCCCGAGACCTCCTCACTTACACCTCGTCGTATCTCCTCTTTCATATCCTCCATCTCTTTTGTAGATGCCACCCTCATCTGTCCCAATTCATCCCTCTGAGCATCCAATTTACTTTCTAACCCGATTTTCACCTCCTCTATCTGGTTCCCCATCTGTTCGATTTCCCGGGCGGATTGCTCCCCTATCTCCCGCAATTTGTCTTCCATCCTATTTTCTAACCCCATTAACCCGTTTTTCACCCCCTCTAACTGATTCTCCTGGGCAGCCATTCGATTTTCCACCCCCGTTAACCCATTCTTAACCTCTTTTATCCCGTTGTCTAACCCCTCAAATTTGTCGTCTAACTTCCCAAATTTCTTGTCTAATCCCTTAAAATTATTGTCTAACCCCTCAAATTTAGCTTCTAGCCGTTCCCCCATTTCTCCCATTTTGCCCCCCATTTCGCCCATTTTGCCCCCCAATTCGTCCCTCATTGCCCCCAATTGCTCACTCTGAGCCCTCGCTTCGTCCCTCATTGCCCCCATAAGGGCCCCCATCATTCTGTTTTCCATTTTTTCACTATTAGCCCTCGCTTCGTCCCTCATTCGCTCACTATCGTCGTTTTTTTTCTGCATTTCTACCATGAATTGGGTCATGAAGGCTTGCATTTGGGCCGCGCTCATTGGTTCCGCGGCCGTGGCCCCCTCAACCACATGCGCGAGAGCGCCATTTTGTGCGTCTGAAACCTCCGCAACCACATTGCCATTTTTCTCCTCCTCCCTTTCCTCCACATACATTTCCCTGAGGTCCTGGGTCGATTCCACCCCGTCTATCTCTCCCACCGGCATCCCGTCGCCTTGACCAGCCATGGCGCGATTTCAAAATTCGGGTTTTGCTTTACAACACAAATTTCCAACAGCTCGTAATTTTGAGCGCGTTAAGCGCGCTTCGGGCCTCGTATCTCACTCCCCGACACCAATTTGTTACGGTCCGCGGATTAGATGTTATTTTTACCGAGCGGTGGTATAACCGCGGCCGAACAGTTATTCCCCGACTAAAACCCGATTCACCCTGAACGCTGGCCGTATCGCGCCACAGCTACTCAATCTGGAAAACTCTAAAGCGACCGAATGCAAAGAGGAAGAAGACGTACAGAAGAGTAACAGGATTTATTACTATTTACACACACAAGCAAAAAGGAGCAGTCACGATTATGTACAGGGACATGAGACGCAGGTGACACAGTGAATTCCTTATACAAGCTTAATTACCTACCCAGGACAGAACAAACAAAGACGACTCACACGGGGAATTGCAGAGTGGACTGGCTGGAAGGAGCTGTGTGGATGGAGGGGGAGGACGGCACGGAGCTGGCTGGAGCTTGATCCCGCACGGGACGTCGGGCTGGACCTCGACGGCCGCTGATGCCACCGATCCTGTCGTGTGCGCGGGATCACGGGTCGGATCACGGGTCGGATCACGGTCGGAGCCGACGCGCTGGTGGGGGGTCTGGCGTGACGGGTTCTCTCCGCTCTCTTTCTTTGTCCAACCACTCTTTCTCCAATGCAACCACTCAACGCAACCACTGACCACCCCTGACGACCAACTCAGCTCTTGTCATGGACCTCTCTACGCGCTCTTGCTCTGACGACCCAGCTCTTTCCTTTGTACTCGTCTCTCCTCTGTAAAAGCTCATCTCCTCGGGGAACGCCCCCGCGGCGGGTTATATAGGCCCCGCCCCTCAACCTTTGCGAACCTCCCCCAAACGCTCTTCCTCCGCCCTCTCAAACCAAACCCCTCGTGCTCGGTTGGTTGTTCGGGGCTGGCTCACTCCTCCCCTCTATGACGAGGTGGAGACACGCCTTTCTTCCCCAACCCTGCCTCGTGGCCAATGGTGGTTGAAGAAAACCGCCCAAAATGCAGTTGGCCATTGAAATGAAATGAAAGGGGACCTATTCTTATTTCACTTGGTGCAATGGAGTATTTAAATTAATGGGAGACACAGCCTTACCCTAAGACACATAATAAGATATAAGCTACTGAACAAGGGTTTTATCGGGTCCTGCAATGTGGTGTTTATGGAATAACTACATAGACGCCCTTTGACCTTTACACTACGGAGGTATTTACAAGGAATCATTACATTTTACAGAGGGTGATATTTACAACAATTTACTATACAATAAAAAAACAAAACATTCTCATATCCACAACATTATATTCATCACCAACGGATGATTTGATATAATAAGAAAAACCACAAGGAGCATGTTTTTGATATTTCATTGTGTATGATTTTTCAGTTCCATCTTTTTTCTTTGGATTTGGGGAACACGTGTCAATTTTTTCTAAAATACTTTCAAAATCAGCATATATTACAAATGGATGTTTGATCGTTTTATTTTTTATCTTTGAATGAGATATTTGAGCCTTTTTTAGGCATATTGATTACTGTTGATTTATGTTCACTACAATACCCTGAGTGTTTATCCAATCTTTCTTGTGAATGGAAAAAGTTAAGACAATGCATACAAACAAATATTTTATTTGTCCTTTTACATACTCGTGGTCTTATTAACTTCGCAATATCTTTGATGTAAGCATAATGTGAATTTTTACCCGATTTAAAATATAGAAGATTAATATGAGTTTGTTTACAATTGTTAGAAAGCTTTAAAACCTGAATGCTGTTTGTTTCTGTTAGACCATAAACATTAACTGATAAATTATTCATCTTTTCAAATTTAGGAATATCATTTAAAGTCATCGGAAACTTTAGATCTTTCGTATTTAATGTATTCTCATATTTTTTATAATGAGATACTCTTTCATCATGAAAATGTGGAGGATGTAAGTGTGCTAGAATAGACCAGAGAAAACATTTATTGTCTTTATTTTTGATATTGATAACTGCTTTTCTATTTTTGATAACACTGGGTAAATCAATGTAGGAAGAAGCTCTTAGAGGATCTGATTTAAGAATATGAATGTCTATGTAAATAATTTTTCCTATATTGAATCCACTTCCTACGATTGAATTATCCACATCTTGCTCTTGTTTAATAAGTTCATCATAGACTCCTGATGTTTTAAAATCTTGATATGAAGATATAAAGTGTGGCTCAGTTCTCATGTATGGTGTATCTATAACTCCTTCGTCCTTTGTCATTCCTAATTTTACTCCCATATAAAATTTAAGTGGTTTCATTTATTTTAGTGTTTTTTCAATCAACGTTTGAACAGCAGGTTTAACTATTTCTACAGCATCAACTATAGACTCTGGTTCAGGAGGTTTGAAGTTAAAGACTCTTATTTTAATATGTCCTTTGAATGCGCCATCAGAGTTTTTAGTTGTGATAAAATTTGATAAATGTTGATTTGTTTTAAGATGTATTTCGAAGCCTTTCTTGAGGATATTTTTATGACAGACAGAACAATATTTTTCTCCCTCGGAAGTGGAGATAATTGGTTGAGAATGTTAAATGTGTGTTTGGCTGTGTTGAGGTGTTGTTTATAATGTTTTACTTCCTTCTCGCAAGTATAACAATAAACCATATTTATATAGTAAAATTATACTTAAAACAAAGTGTCTTTTTACAGGCTTTTTATATATATCACTGTACTTAAAGTAAAACGTCTATGTATTGACTAGAAAGTCTAGATACTCAAGTTCATCAATCTCAATTTCACTTTCAGTATCAGAGACATCTGAGTCATCAATAAAACTACTCTCATAACTATCATTTGAGGTGTTGTTACACCTCAAATGGGTTCTTGATTGGGCTGTTGATTGGGATCTTGATTGGGCTGTTGATTGGGTTGTTGATTGGGCTGTTGATTGGGTTCTTCATTGGGTTGTTGATTGGGTTGTTGATTGGGTTGTTGATTGGGTTGTTGATTGGGTTATTGATTGGGTTATTGATTGGGCTGTTGATTGGGTTGTTGATTGGGTTCTTGATTGGGCTGTTGATTGGGTTATTGATTGGGCTGTTGATTGGGTTGTTGATTGGGTTGTTGATTGGGTTCTTGATTTGGCTGTTGATTGGGTTCTTGATTGGGTTGCTGATTGGGTTGTTGATTGGGTTCTTGATTGGGCTGTTGATTGGGTTGTTGATTGGGTTGTTGATTGGGTTGTTGATTGGGTTGTGATTTGGTTGTTGATTGGGTTCTTCATTGGGTTTTGATTGGGTTGTTGATTGGGTTGTTAATTGGGCTGTTGATTGGGTTCTTGATTGGGTTGTTGATTGGGTTGTTGATTGGGCTGTTCATTGGGTTCTTGATTGGGTTGTTTATTTGCTGTTGATTGGGTTGTTGATTGGGATGTTGATAGGGCTTTGATTGGGTTCTTGAATGGGTTGTTGATTGGGCTGTTGATTGTGCTGTTAATTGGGTTGTTGATTGGGTTGTTGATTGGGTTGTTGATTGGGTTCTTGATTGGGTTGTTGTTTGGGCTGTTGATTGGGTAGTTGTTTGGGCTGTTGATTGGGTTCTTGAATGGGTTCTTGATTGGGTTGTTGATTGGGTTGTTGATTTGGTTGTTGATTGGGTTCTTCAATGGGTTCTTGATTGGGTTGCTGATTGGGTTGTTGATTTGGTTGTTGATTTGGTTGTTGATTGGGTTGTTGATTGGGTTCTTGAATGAGTTGTTGATTGGGCTGTTGATTGGGCTGTTGATTGGGCTGTTGATTGGGTTGTTGATTGGGTCTTGATTGGGTTCTTGATTGGGTTGTTGTTTGGGCTGTTGATTGGGTTGTTGATTGGCCTGTTGATTGGGTTCTTGAATGGGTTGTTGATTTGGCTGTTGATTTGGCTGTTGATTGGGTTGTTGATTAGGCTGTTGATTGGTTTCTTGATTGGGTTGTTGATTGGGCTGTTGATTGGGCTGTTGATTGGGTTGTTGATTGGGTTCTTGATTGGGCTATTGATTGGACTGTTGATTGGGTTCTTGATTGGGCTGTTGATTGGGTTGTTGATTGGGCTGTTGATTGGGCTGTTGATTGGGTTTTTGTTTCGGTTCTTGATTGGGCTGTTGATTGGGTTGTTGATTGGGTTGTTGATTGGGCTATTGATTGGGCTGTTGATTGGGTTGTTGATTGCGATGTTGATTGGGCTGTTTATTGGGTTTTTGATTGGGTTCTTGATTGCGTTGTTGATTGCGTTCTTGAATGGGATGTTGATTGGGTTGTTGATTCGGCTGTTGATTGGGTTGTTGATTGGGTTGTTGATTGGGTTCTTGATTAGGTTGTTGATTGGGCTGTTGATTGGGCTGTTGATTGGGTTGTTGATTGGGTTGTTGATTAGGCTGTTGATTGGGCTGTTGATTGGGTTGTTGATTGGGCTGTTGATTGGGATGTTGATTGGGCTGTTGATTGGGTTGTTGATTGGGCTGTTGATTGGGTTGTTGATTGGGTTGTTGATTGACAAAACTACTTTGACATGGATTTCTTGCTGATTTCTGTTCAACTCGGTGTCCTTGGTTTTTGAGGCGTCTCAATTTTCCAGAAAAAGACAAATCGTCAACCATCACCCAAGCTACCACCCCACAACCAACCCACATCTCCCTCTTACCCCCCCCCCACCCCACCCCCTCCACCATTCCCCCACAATCCCCTATCAACCGTCACCCTAGCTAAAAAAATCCATGCACAAACGCACGCCCCCCCCCCCCCCCCCCCTCATCATCCCCAATCAGTATCGGAATCCGAGCTCGCAATGCACCGTTTCTCTATTTGCACCGTTTCTCTATGTACCGTTTCTCTATATGCACCGTTTCTCTATTTGCACCGTTTCTCTATATGCACCGTTTCTCTATATGCACCGTTTCTCTATATGCACCGTTTCTCTATTTGCACCGTTTCTCTATATGCACCGTTTCTCTATTTGCACCGTTTCTCCATTTGCACTGTTTCTCTATTTGCACCGTTTCTCCATTTGCACCGTTTCTCTATATGCACCGTTTCTCTATTTGCACCGTTTCTCTATATGCACCGTTTCTCTATATGCACCGTTTCTCTATTTGCACCGTTTCTCTATATGTACCGTTTCTCTATATGCACCGTTTCTCTATATGCACCGTTTCTCTATATGCACCGTTTCTCTATTTGCACCGTTTCTCTATTTGCACCGTTTCTCTATATGCACCGTTTCTCTATTTTCACCGTTTCTCTATATGCACCGTTTCTCTATTTGCACCGTTTCTCTATATGCACCGTTTCTCTATATGTACCGTTTCTCTATTTGCACCGTTTCTCGATATGCACCGTTTCTCTATATGTACCGTTTCTCTATTTGCACCGTTTCTCTATATGCACCGTTTCTCTATATGTACCGTTTCTCTATACTAGGGCATTGCCCGTACTATATCTATATCTAAAATTATATCCCCCCCCTCTATTTACATGAAATGGTTTGGTCCAAAGCGAACGGCTTGCGAGTACGGTGACAATCCCCCCCCTCTATTTACATGCAATGGTTTGGTCCAAAGCGAACGGCTTCCGGAGTTTGGTAAAGAAATCGCCATCGCGTGCACAAACGCGCAGGAAAGCGAATGAATCGCAAATTCGGTTTTATTAGTTTTAAAACATAGTTTAACGCCAACATAGTTTGCAAACGTGAAATAAATGAATACGCTCTCAAATGTGCCATCCGAGGCAGAGTGTGTCCGCCACGTTCGGCACACGCGATCGTTCGCTGCTCTCTGATTGGTTGAATCGTTTTTTGGACATAGCTCGGTAAGTAATTGTCCGATTAATATGAAACCTTGAAAAGGCACATCCTCGGGTCCCCAGCAATATACCTGGCAAGTTAAAAGTATATCGGACCCGTGGTTGTCGAGAAACAGCGGTCACAGACAAACAGACGTACAAACGTACAAACGTACAGACAGAGATTACTGGAATTATAGATAGATGCACCGTTTCTCTATATGCACCGTTTCTCTATATGTGCAGTTTCTCCATATGCACCGTTTCTCTATATGTACCGTTTCTCTATTTGCACCGTTTCTCTATTTGCACCGTTTCTCTATATGTGCCGTTTCTCGATATGCACCGTTTCTCTATATGCACCGTTTCTCTATATGCACCGTTTCTCTATATGTGCCGTTTCTCCATATGCACCGTTTCTCTATATGCACCGTTTCTCTATTTGCACCGTTTCTCTATTTGCACCGTTTCTCTATATGCACCGTTTCTCTATATGCACCGTTTCTCTATATGTGCAGTTTCTCCATATGCACCGTTTCTCTATATGCACCATTTCTCTATTTGCACCGTTTCTCTATTTGCACCGTTTCTCTATATGTGCCGTTTCTCGATATGCACCGTTTCTCTATATGCACCGTTTCTCTATATGCACCGTTTCTCTATATGTGCAGTTTCTCCATATGCACAGTTTCTCTATTTGCACCGTTTCTCTATTTGCACCGTTTCTCTATTTGCACCGTTTCTCTATTTGCACCGTTTCTCCATATGCACCGTTTCTCTATTTGCACCATTTCTCTATTTGCACCGTTTCTCTATTTGCACCGTTTCTCCATATGCACCGTTTCTCTATTTGCACCGTTTCTCCATATGCACCGTTTCTCTATTTGCACCGTTTCTCCATATGCACCGTTTCTCTATTTGCACCGTTTCTCTATTTGCACCGTTTCTCTATGTGCACTGTTTCTCTATGTGCACCGTTTCTCTATGTGCACCGTTTCTCTATGTACCGTTTCTCTATGTTCACCGTTTCTCTATGTGCACCGTTTCTCTATGCACCGTTTCTCCATGTACCGTTTCTCTATATGCACCGTTTCTCTATGTGCACCGTTTCTCTATGTAACGTTTCTCTATGTGCACCGTTTCTCTATGTGCACCGTTTCTCTATGCACCGTTTCTCTATGCACCGTTTCTCTATGTACCGTTTCTCTATGTGCACCGTTTCTCTATATGCACCGTTTCTCCATATGCACCGTTTCTCTATGTACCGTTTCTCTATGCACCGTTTCTCTATGCACCGTTTCTCTATGCACCGTTTCTCTATGCACCGTTTCTCTATGCACCGTTTCTCTATGCACCGTTTCTCTATGTCCCGTTGCTGGCAGGATCACAGTGAATTCGCAATGTGACGTCACAGACAAACTCGAAAATCGAAAGTCAGGTTTTTTCAGCTCTTTCTGATTGGCAAATAATAAAAATTCCCCTTGAAGGAGCTGTGCTCCAACTCGAATCGAAAGAATGGACGCGACAAAAAGCTGGAATTCGTCCGAGTTTCTTTATTGCATCAAATCAACTCGGGTAAAAACTGAAAAGCCCGTTTATCGGGCAGCATTATATACAAGCACTCGAATATCTCATGCCGGAGCGTTTGCCCTTAAAAGGTGCGACTGGGCGTGTCCGGGAGACCTGGGCGAGTCTGGACATGCCCGGGAACGGCGAGACTGGGTGTCGCCGGACGGGCCGGGCGTGCCTGGACATGCCCGGGAACGGCAAGACTGGGTGTCGCCGGACGGGCCGGGCGAGCCCGGGAAAGGTGAGTCCGGGCATGTCCGGGAAAGGCGAGACTGAGCGTCTCCGGGCGGTCTGGGCGAGCCCGGCACAGCGATCGCTCCGTGGTTGCGTCTTTGGCAGGTGTAAGGCGATTGTGTATGTTCAGCGGCAACTGCTACACACGCCCCCCCAGAATCGACTTGCACCGGCAGGGTCAATTTAAGGGGGGTCCTGATGACCCGGCCGAAGCGACCCCTGGAGGGTCGTGGGGGGGGGGGCGGTGTGGGGGTGGGTGGTCGAGCGGGAGGCACCGTGGACGGGGGGCGGCCTCGCCGCGGAGGAAGGGCCAACCAAAGTGGTTGGTCGATGTCCACGTGCGCCGGCTTGAGGCGGTCCACCGAAATCCGGTCCGACCTGCCGCCGACGTCGATGACGAAGGACTTGTCGTCCCGTCGCAGGACCCCGAAGGGTCCGTGGTACGGCGGCCTGAGTGGCCCCCGGTGTGCGTCATGATGCACAAAAACGTACTCCGCTGTGCGAAGTGCTGGGGGGACGTAGGACTGGGGGTCACCGTGGCGGGACGTTGGCACGGGGGCAAACCGTCGGGCGGTCTCCTGGAGGTCCGAGCGCTGGCGAGCTGCGGACCAGGGACTGGTAGCGTCGGGCACGAATTCGCCCGGGACGCGTAGCGGCTGGCCATAGACCAGCTCGGCGGTGGACGCCCGGAGGTCCTCCTTGGGGGCCGTGCGGAGGCCCAAAAGGACCCACGGTAGCCGGTCGGTCCAGCTGCCGTCCTGAAGGCCGGCCATGAGCGCGGCCTTCATTGAACGGTGGAACCGCTCGCACAACCCGTTGGCTTGGGGGTGGTAGGCTGTGGTATGGTGGAGCCTGACCCCCAGGTTGCGGGCGACCGCGCCCCACAGCTCGGAGGTGAACTGCGGCCCGCGGTCCGAAGAGATGTCCGCCGGTGCGCCAAAACGGGCGACCCAGGTGGCGATGAAAGCCTGCGCCACGTCGGCGGTGGTGGTGGAGACGAGGGGAATGGCCTCCGGCCACCTGGTGGTCCTGTCCACCATGGTGAGCAGGTGTCTGAAACCCCGTGATGGGGTGAGGGGGCCCACCAGGTCCACGTTGACGTGGTCGAAACGCCGTTCGTGCACGGTGAAAGGTGCCAGCGGGGCCTGGGTGTGTCGGTGGACCTTGGCCTGTTGGCAGGCCGTGCAGGTGCTGGTCCAATCGCGGACATCCCGTCGAAGGCCGTGCCAGACGAATCGCACCGACACCAGCTTCTGGGAAGCTTTCCGGCCCGGGTGGGAAAGGCCGTGGAGGGAGGCGAAGATGCGGCGTTGCCAGGTAACGGGCACGATGGGGCGAGGCTGGCCTTGGGAGACGTCGCAGAGCAGGACAGTGTCCACGAAGGGGACGTCGGCCAGGCGGAGGCCCGTGTCCGCCGCCCGGAGGGCTTGCACCGTGGTGTCGGTGGTCTGGTCAGCCGCCATAAGCGCGAAGTCCACGCCGAGGTGGACCGCGTTTGCGCTGGCCCGAGAAAGACAGTCGGCCACGGCGTTGTCTTTGCCGGCGACGTGCCCGGATGTCCGTGGTAAACTCCGACACGGCGGAGAGGTGGCGCTGCTGGCGGGCCGACCACGGCTCCGTGACTTTGGCCATTGCGTAACGTAAACCAACGGCTTGTGGTCGACGAAAGCCGTGAAGGGTCGGCCCTCCAGGAGGTGGCGGAAATGGCGAATGGCCAGGTGTAGACCGAGGAGCTCGTGGTCAAACGTGCTATATTTGAGCTCATTTGGCCGGAGTTGCCGGCTGAAAAATCGAGTGGCTTCCAAACCCCTTTCACCCATTGCTCATGTACGGCGCCCACCGCGTAGTCGGAGGCATCCGTGGTGAGGGCGATGGGAGCGTTGAGCACCGGGTGAGCGAGCAGTGTTGCATCGGCGAGGGCCCGCTTTGAGCTTGTAAATGCCGCGTCCATGGCTGCGGACCAGACGACGTCGTGTTTGGCCGGCTTGCCCCGGAGGGCTTCGTAGAGGGGCCGCATGAGCTGAGCAGCGCGGGGCACGAAGCGGTGATAGAAATTCACCATTCCGAGGAACTCCTGCAGGGCCTTGATGGAGCGGGGACGCGGAAACGCGGTGATGGCCTCGACCTTGGTAGGCAGCGGCACGGCCCCGTTCTTGGTGATGTGGTGGCCCAAAAAATCAACGGCCGTCGTGCCGAAGTGGCATTTGGCCGGGTTGACGATTAGGCCGTGCTCGCTGAGGCGCCCGAACATTGTTCGGAGGTGGAGGAGGTGCTCGGCCTGGGAAGCGCTGGCGACGAGAATGTTGTCCAGGTAGATGAAGAGGAACGGCAGGTCACGCAGCACGCCGTCCATCAAGCGCTGGAACGCCTGAGCTGCGTTCTTGAGGCCAAATGGCATTCGAAGGAATTCGAATAAGCCGAACGGCGTGATGACGGCCGTTTTTGGGACTTCAGCCGGCCTGACAGGTACCTGGTGGTATCCCCGTATCAAATCGATCTTCGAAAAAATGAACCGTCCTGCCAAACGGGCGGAGAAGTCTTGAATGTGCGGGATCGGATACCTGTCGGGGGTGGTAACGTCATTAAGGCAGTGGTAGTCGCCACATGGGCGCCAGCCGCCCCCCGGCTTCGGTACGATGTGTAGTGGCGAAGCCCACGCGCTATCGGAGTGCCGCACGATGCCGAGGTGTTCCAAAGCGTCGAACTCGGCTTTGGCCACGGCGAGCTTGGTTGGGTCGAGGCGGCGGGCTCTGGCGTAGACCGGCGGGCCCGTAGTTGGTAAGTGGTGCTCGATACCATGTCGTACCGCGACGGCCGAAAACGTCGGCCGCGTGAGGGCCGGGAACTCCGCGAGCAGGCGAGCAAACTCGTTCGCCGCCGGGAGGGCGCATGCTAGCTCGGTCGGCGCGGAGCTGCTCAACGTGCATGCCAGGGAGCTGAAGGTCTCGGCGTTGACGAGGCGACGCCGTTTGACGTCAACCAGCAGCCCGTGTGCACAGAGGAAGTCGGCGCCCAGCAGAGCCATGGGCACGCTTGCGGTCACAAAAGTCCAATGAAAGCGCTGGCTGCCGAAGCAGAGGGTGACGTTGCGCGGGCCGAAGGTGCGGATGGCCGATCCGTTGGCCGCCACCAAGGAGGGGCCGCAAACCGCAGACTGCCTGTCCTGATCGGAGGCGGGTATGACGCTCAGTTGGGCGCCGGTGTCACACAGGAAGCGCCGTCCGGACGCTTTGTCCCTGATAAAAAGTAAGTTGCCCGTGTGGCCGGCGCTCATGGCTGGTAATGAACGCCGGCCCGGCCATTTCCCGACTTGCCGAAAGTGCATGGGGGTCGGCATGTCCGGGCCTTTTGTCCGAACCTGGCATGGTAGTAACACCACGCCTGGTCAGGTGGAGGCCCCGGTCGTCGTGTTGGAGGCGGTCGGCGCGGCGTAGCGGCCGCCAATTGCGCCGGCAGTTCGGCCGCCGACCGTGCCGGGTGCTCGGGCGCCATGGGTGTTGCTTTGGACGGCGGCGGGCTTCAGGTCGCTGCCCCGATGCGTTGGCCTGCCGAGGAGATCTTGTCGGCTTCCCTGGTGAGGGCGCGGGGATCCGTGATCTGCGTGCTTGCCAGGGCGAGGCGTACCTGGCTAGGCAGCTGACGGAGGAACAGCTCTTTTTTTTTTCTTTTCTTTTTTGTATACAAGATCGAGGCTCGTGAAAGAGCGAACATTAATCACACAGAAAGACAAACAGACACATAAAACAAATAACATCGGGAGCGGTAGACAAGATGGGGAGAGAGGGGGCAGGGGCAGGACACAAACACAACATTTGAGAGCAGGGACCGAGAGACATGGAGACATCGAGAGATCTGTGGGAGGGAGAGGGCTTTGGGGGGGAGGCATGTGAAGGGGGGGGGGGGGGTGGGAGAGGTATAAACATATGGACACTGCCAGGACTTCCAGGAAAGAATTGAAAGAAAATCTTCTTGAAAAAGAAAATCCGGGGCGTGGTCCCCGAGCAACGAGAGCATGTAATCCATTCGCTCGGACGGGCGCGTGTCGCCGAGCTCGGGCAGGTCGAGCAGGCGCCGTGCGCGTTCCGCCGATGAGAGGGCGAAAGCGTCGAGGAGGAGCTTCTTGATCGCGCCGTACTTGTCAGCGGCTTGCGGGTGCTGGAGGAGGCTGAGGGCGCGGGCCGCGGTGGCTGAGCCGAGTGCTGCTACCACATGATGGAAGCGGGTGTCGTCAGCGGTGATGCCTCGCAGGGCGAACTGGGAGTCCGCCTGGGCGAACCAAACCGCCGCTTGAGCCTCCCAGAAGGTAGGCAGTTTGAGGGCAACTGCCGTGTCCATGTCGGTAGGTCACCAATGAAGGAGCTGTGCTCCAACTCGAATCAAAAGAATGGACGTGACAAAAAGCTGGAATTCGTCCGAGTTTCTTTATTGCATCAAATCAACTCGGGTAAAAACTGAAAAGCCCGTTTATCGGGCAGCATTATATACAAGCACTTGAAGGAACTGCGCTCCAACGCGAGTCGAAAGAATTGACGCGACCAAAGACGGAATTCGTCCGAGTTGCTTTATTGAAACAAAACAGCTCAGGTATTCTAACAAGCCCGTTTTTCGGGCAACAATATATATACACATTTATGTCGGGAAGTTTGCCCGGCAAAAGCTATACCGGGCATGCCCGGGTATCAAGGGCGAGCCTTGGAAAGGCGAGTCTGGACCTGCCCGGGCGTGTTTGGCTGCGGCCTGGCAAGTCGAGGCTGGGCGTGCCCGGGCGCTCTGGGCGAGCACTGGAAAGGCGATAGCGGGCATGCCCGGACGCTCTGGGCGAGCCCTGGAAAGGCGATAGCGGGCATGCCCGGGAAAGACGAGACCGGGCGTGCCCGGGAGGTTCGGGCGTGCCCGGGAACAGTGAGTCCGGGCATGCCCGGGAGAGGCGCGTCTGGCCGTGTTCTGGCCGGTGCAAGGCGATTATGTACATCCAGCGGTAACCGCTACACACTCGAATATCTCATGCCGGAGCGTTTGCCCTTAAAAGGCGCGACTGGGCGTGTCCGGGAGACCTGGGCGAGTCTGGACATGCCCGGGAACGGCGAGACTGGGTGTCGCCGGACGGGCCGGGCGAGCCCGGGAAAGGCGAGTCCGGGCATGCCCGGGAAAGGCGAGACTGAGCGTCTCCGGGCGGTCTGGGCGAGCCCGGCACAGCGATCGCTCCGTGGTTGCGTCCTCGGCAGGTATAAGACGATTGTGTATGTTTAGCGGCAACCGCTACACCCTCAAATTAAACCGTGATGATTGGCAATGTGTTTTTCAGTGGAAAGAATTGCGTTTGGGTTACCTATGTATTCGTTACCTATTCGGAGTCTTTCGGTCTTTTGGTCTTCGGTATCTTTAAGGATCTTTGGAATATTTTCGGTCTTTGGGGTCTTTTCGTTCTTCAGAGTCCAAAAGGTTCTCTTGGGTTTTTGGGATCTTTAATGGTCTTTTGGGTCTTCGATGTCGTTAAGGGTCTTTGCAATATTTTAGGTCTTCGTGGTATTTTGGGGTGTTTGGGGTTTTTAGGATTGTGAGGGTTTTAAAGGGTCTTCAAAGGTCAAAGGGGTCTCAGAATACATTTCAATAGTACATCATTAATTAATAGTCACAAAAAGCATGAAACACACACACACACACACACACACACACACACACACACACACACACACACACACACACACACACACACACACACACACACACACACGTCATCGATTTATAGTCGATGTTGGTTTTAGATCATTCTGGAACAATGATGAACAAGCTTTGCGTGTGCGGAAGGTATTGATTTCAGTGGTGTAAAATGTAGGTGTGATTCCTTTTTGGGTGAACAAAGATGGCGGACGGTGGGGTCAACTTTCATACTCGAGCCTCCTATCCAGTAGTGTAGAGATCATGGTGTGGAGCCTCGCGGCTCTGAAAATGCAAGCAAACTAAAACGAAGAAGAAGAAGTTGATGACGATTTGTTTCACGTGATTCCTGTACGCGCACGTGGGCTTGGGTTTCTTCTTCACCGTTCATTTCACTGACAGGTTTCATTCCTTTCTTTTACACCTTTTCTCACATCTTCAGCCGGTTATACGGCGGAGTGCGTTGCGGCAGCTTCTCTTTCATTCGGGTGTGTTTATAGCCAAGCGTCGGGCCCGTGCTTTGGGACTCGGCCTGCGGCCTCGGCGGTCTGAGGTGTCTCGACTAGATCGTAACCCGTTCCGCTGAGCAGGAAGATCGTTCTCACGTCTTATCATCACATCGGCGCCGAAATAGGCATGTTATTGTATACATACATACATACATACATACATACATACATACATACACATATATATATATGTACATACATGCATGTATACATACATATATACATACATATATACATACATACATACATACATACATACATACACATATATATATGTACATACATGCATGTATACATACATATATACATACATATATACATACATACAAATATATATATATACATACATGTATACACGCATCATACATGCATGTACACATACATCATACATCCATACATACATACAAACATACATACATACAATATACATACATACATACAAATATATATACATACACACATGTACATACATACATACATACATACATACATACATACATAGTATACGAGTACACACTATGTGAAGATGTACATGGTGTACACACTATGTGGGGATGTACATGATGTACACACTATGTGGAGATGTATATGGTGTACAGACTATGTGGAGATGTACATGATGTACAGACTATGTGGAGATGTAAATGATGTACAGACTATGTGGAGATGTACATGATGTACAGACTATGTGGAGATGTGCATGATGTACAGACTATGTGGAGATGTAAATGATGTACAGATTATGTGGAGATGTAAATGATGTACAGACTATGTGGAGATGTACATGATGTACAGACTATGTGGAGATGTACATGATGTACAGACTATGTGGAGATGTGCATGATGTACAGACTATGTGGAGATGTAAATGATGTACAGACTATGTGGAGATGTACATGATGTACAGACTATGTGGAGATGTGCATGATGTACAGACTATGTGGAGATGTAAATGATGTACAGACTATGTGGAGATGTACATGATGTACAGACTATGTGGAGATGTAAATGATGTACAGACTATGTGGAGATGTAAATGATGTACAGACTATGTGGAGATGTACATGATGTACAGACTATGTGGAGATGTACATGATGTACAGACTATGTGGAGATGTGCATGATGTACAGACTATGTGGAGATGTACATGATGTACACACTATGTGGAGATGTGCATGATGTACAGACTATGTGGAGATGTAAATGATGTACACACTATGTGGAGATGTACATGATGTACAGACTATGTGGAGATGTACATGATGTACAGACTATGTGGAGATGTAAATGATGTACAGACTATGTGGAGATGTACATGATGTACAGACTATGTGGAGATGTACATGATGTACAGACTATGTGGAGATGTACATGATGTACAGACTATGTGGAGATGTACATGATGAACACACTATGTGGAGATGTACATGATGTACACACTATGTGGAGATGTACATGATGTACAGACTATGTGGAGATGTAAATGATGTACAGACTATGTGGAGATGTACATGATGTACACACTATGTGGAGATGTACATGATGTACAGACTATGTGGAGATGTAAATGATGTACAGACTATGTGGAGATGTACATGATGTACAGACTATGTGGAGATGTACATGATGTACAGACTATGTGGAGATGTACATGATGTACAGACTATGTGGAGATGTACATGATGTACAGACTATGTGGAGATGCACATGATGTACAGACTATGTGGAGATGTACATGATGTACAGACTATGTGGAGATGTACATGATGTACAGACTATGTGGAGATGTACATGATGTACAGACTATGTGGAGATGTGCATGATGTACAGACTATGTGGAGATGTAAATGATGTACAGACTATGTGGAGATGTACATGATGTACAGACTATGTGGAGATGTGCATGATGTACAGACTATGTGGAGATGTACATGATGTACAGACTATGTGGAGATGTACATGATGTACAGACTATGTGGAGATGTAAATGATGTACAGATTATGTGGAGATGTAAATGATGTACAGACTATGTGGAGATGTAAATGATGTACAGACTATGTGGAGATGTAAATGATGTACAGACTATGTGGAGATGTACATGATGTACAGACTATGTGGAGATGTAAATGATGTACAGACTATGTGGAGATGTACATGATGTACACACTATGTGGAGATGTACATGATGTACAGACTATGTGGAGATGTGCATGATGTACAGACTATGTGGAGATGTAAATGATGTACAGACTATGTGGAGATGTACATGATGTACAGACTATGTGGAGATGTGCATGATGTACAGACTATGTGGAGATGTAAATGATGTACAGACTATGTGGAGATGTAAATGATGTACAGACTATGTGGAGATGTAAATGATGTACAGA
Organism: Myxine glutinosa; assembly: GCF_964187855.1. Taxonomy (NCBI): domain Eukaryota; kingdom Metazoa; phylum Chordata; class Myxini; order Myxiniformes; family Myxinidae; genus Myxine; species Myxine glutinosa. Next base: position 1,506,492 of record NC_136263.1, on the reverse strand, counting down.
CTATGTGGAGATGTAAATGATGTACAGACTATGTGGAGATGTACATGATGTACAGACTATGTGGAGATGTAAATGATGTACAGACTATGTGGAGATGTACATGATGTACAGAGTATGTGGAGATGTACATGATGTACAGACTATGTGGAGATGTAAATGATGTACAGATTATGTGGAGATGTAAATGATGTACAGACTATGTGGAGATGTACATGATGTACAGACTATGTGGAGATGTAAATGATGTACAGACTATGTGGAGATGTACATGACGTACAGACTATGTGGAGATGTACATGATGTACAGACTATATGGAGATGTACATGATGTACAGATTATGTGGAGATGTACATGATGTACAGACTATACAGTGGAGATGTGCATGATGTACACACTATGTGGAGATGTGCATGATGTACACACAATGTGGAGATGTAAAGGTTTCGTTAAAACGTTAACAGCAGATAATTACTCCCGCCAGGAAGTAATGCATTCGATCGTGTCCGTGTGTGTGTGTGTTCGTGTGTTTGTGAACAAGATATCTGGAAAAGTTCTGAACGGATTTGGATGAAAGTTGGTGGGATGATTGCCCTTGGGATAAGGAAGAATTGATTAGTTTTTGGTGAAGCTCAGGATATTATTCCGGATCCAGGAATTATTTGAAGGATTGTTTACCATTGGAAGATAGGGCTCATTTTTTTTTGACATTATCTTCTATATATTCTATATTTAACATTGTGATATGAAAATAGTTTTCATATTTGTTGTAAATGTAGTTTAAACTCGTGGTTATGCGTTAGAGCGGTGTATTTTGTTAGCAGCGTTGTCTTCAAGGTTCTTTTTTTTCCTTTCTAATAAAGACATATTCTGTCATTTTAAAACCACCAAAGTGTGTATTCGGTTTCCCCGTTGCATAAAATGTATCGTTTGATACGTATAATGCTTTAAAACTGCTTTTTTCCCCTTTAAAAAAAAATTATACCTCAGAGAGTCAGAAGAGATCAACATTTACCTCGGCGAATGTCAATCGCGGTGTCAGTATTTGATGAACTTATAAAGACTTAGGTGACTTATAAGTGTGACAAGCATGTGCACGGGATTCTTCCCAGAAGAATGAGTGGTCGCTTTAGCTTGTACGACTTAAAATGAGCGAGTTTTGCTTTCACGTTTGGGCCAGTTTTACATGTTGTATCCCTAAGGAATGAAACGAACGTTTTTCTGGCTTACAATTTTATTTGAAGTCACACATGCCTCAAAATACACTCACTTATATAGAATTGAATGCTGAATCCGAAAATGTAAGTGAAATTGCCTTGTTTTTTTTTAACATTATCTTCTATATATTCTAAATATATATCTGTGCAGTGTCTGTCTTGTGTTGTCACTGAACTACTCCCTCAAACGTTTGTGAAATCGTACTATTCCAACTTGACCCACGGCAGGAGTATGCGCTCTACTGAGTGGCGTTCTAGACCCTTATATTTCCCCTCTTGTGCTGTGCAGGATTCCATGGCTTTGTTGGAAGAGAATTTCCCTCGAGGGGGCAAGCAGGAAAACACGACTCCCGCCTCAGCTCAGAAAAGAAAGACCATTGCAAATGACAATCTTTTTGATGTAAGTGGAAGTAAATTACCTTGATGATGTAAGATCTCTATTTGGAGAGCTCATCCACAGGTGTTCAAGTAGCTTTTCCAACAGGATGCGCTGAACACCCAGTGTGTGTGTGTGTGTGTGTGTGTGTGTGTGTGTGTGTGTGTGTGTGTGTGTGTGTGTGTGTGTGTTTATACAGCATTGCCATCACATAACAATCCTTACACCACTGCCTCCAGACTATTGTCTAGGGCTTGGCCTAGCTAGAAGTATTAGAAGCTCCTATATTGTACACCGCTCCTTTCCCATGCCATCTGCAGGCGCTGCATAATGTCATTGCCGGGCACCGAAGGGGGCTCGGCAATGACGCACACTGAAAGGGAGTACTCAGTTTTCATTCTGGTTGTTGTACACCGCTACTTTCCTATGCAATCTCCAGGCGCTGCATAATGTCATTGCCGGGCACCGAAGGGGGCTCGGCAATGACGCACGCTGAAAGCGAGTACTCAGTTTTCATTCTGGTTGTTTGTTTGTTTGTTGTACACCACACCTTTCCTATGCCATCTCCAGGCGATGCATAACGTCATTGCTGGGCACCGAAGGGGGCTCGGCAATGACGCACACTGAAAGGGAGTACTCAGTTTTCATTCTGGTTGTTGTACACCACTACTTTCCTATGCAATCTCCAGGCGCTGCATAATGTCATTGCCGGGCACCGAAGGGGGCTCGGCAATGACGCACGCTGAAAGCGAGTACTCAGTTTTCATTCTGGTTGTTGTACACCGCTCCTTTCCTATGCCATCGCCAGGCGCTGCATAATGTCATTGCCGGGCACCGAAGGGGGCTCGGCAATGACGCACGCTGAAAGGGAGTACTCAGTTTTCATTCTGGTTGTTTGTTTGTTTGTTTGTTTGTTGTACACCACACCTTTCCGATGCCATCTCCCGGCGATGCATAACGTCATTGCTGGGCACCGAAGGGGGCTCGGCAATGACGCACGCTGAAAAGGAGTACTCATTTTTCATTCTGGTTGTTGTACACCGCTCCTTTCCTATGCCATCTCCAGGCGCTGCATAATGTCATTGCCGGGCACCGAAGGGGCTCGGCAATGACGCATGCTGAAAGCGAGTACTCAGTTTTCATTCTGGTTGTTTGTTTGTTTGTTTGTTTGTTTGTTGTACACCGCACCTTTCCTATGCCATCTCCAGGCATTGCAAATCGTCATTGGTGGGCACCGAAGGGGGCTAGGCAGTGATGCACGCTGAAAGGGAGTACTCATTTTTCACCCTGGTTGTTTTCTTTCTTGCTTTCTTTCTTTCTTTCTTGTTTGTCCGGGTGATATCTCAGCCATCCTTTGAGCTCGGAAGCTGAAATTTCGGCACAATAGTGAGCAAGTAATTTGTCAAAAACAGTATTTTTTGTTTTTTGAATAATCAATTAATTGAGGAGTTATTTAATTATTGGCGATTAATTAAGTACTTATTCATGGCTGGAGTCATGTCATCATCTCTCCTTCTTGGCCAGGCTGGAGTCATGCAGTCTCTTTTCAAGTTTCAAGCAAGCAGAGGGTCAAGGCAGTGTTCTGGGACCTGTGCTTTTTCTCGTGTTCATTTCTCGTGTTCATGCTACACACACACACACACACACACACACACACACACACACACACACACACACACACACACACACACACACACACACACACACACACACACACACACACACACACACACACCTGGCGTTGGCTTAGCGGCTAGGGTGCCGGCTTGGGATCCTAGGATCCTGGGTTCGAATCCCGGTCGATCGCTGAATTAACGCCAGGGGGGTTGACTCAGCCTGTCATCCTTCCGAGGTCGGCAAATTGAGTACCAGCTTCCTGGGATGAATGATCACGGTGTGTACCCCGGTTCAGAATAGGCACACCGTAGGGGAGAGTGGGGTAAGTTGAGCCTAAGGGTAAGTTGAGCCACCCCATGTTTCTTAGAAAGTGAAATATTTGAAGGTGTTAGAGCGCCATCTATACTTTCATAGCAACAGTCTTTCTTCCTGAGTACACATGCAGAGGAATATGAAGCAGGGGTAAGTAAGATGTTATGAAATTTGTATTTTTTTCAGAATTTCCCAAACTTTGAGTTATGGTGTTTTGAGGGTGATAACAATAGAATTAATGGAAGCTTAATGAATTGTTTATGTAGTAATGTGAACATGAATGGTGTAGATTATTTACCTGAGAGTATGAATTGTAAATTGAATCAATACGTGAAATGAGCATGTTTATATTCAAAGTGGCGCCCGTGGGGTAAGATGATCAATTGGGTCGGGTCAAGTTGAGCCATGGCTCATCTTACCCCATGAACATGTGTGCAAGATAAAGTAATTGCTTTATACGCAAGTTGGAGTTGAAAACTGTAGTTCTTGTAATATAACACCGATACTTGTGTATAGATCTAAATCCTATTCCTAAGAATGATTTATGTAAATATTTTTGCATTAATCACAGGTAAATGGAAAAATGCCTTGGGACTATAAAAGGAAGACAGCAGTGGTTGTTCTTCATAATTATTTGAAATACAAACCAGTTCATCAGCATATCTGACTGATAAATCTTGACGATTACATATGTATGAGCATTCAGCCAAAGTTTACTGATAATTAATGTGTCTTACTAATAATCAGAACACAATACATGTATAATTATTTCAGTTCAAACTGTTAAATTTTATTAGATCAATTACATCATGTTACTTTGTAATAGACACGAGGTGCTTCTTACATGTGCGTACATTTCACACAAGGGAAAGGACCATTTATCAAGTTTCAATTATTGAACTGAAAAATCTGATCTGAGAAACGTGAACATTTACAGGAAACTACTTTGTCTTGTTTTGCATTGTTAAAGCTATAAGCAACAGCTTTTGCGTGATTGTTAAAAAAAATGTGTATTCATTAATACTTCATGCATTCCCAGTTTCAATGGGTTTTCTCAGTGTTTTATCAATAATAAGCTTTTCCAGTGGATCTGGACTTAAACTTTTTGTCTCAAACTTGTTTTATTGCTGATCTGTCCTGTATTGAGCCGGTGAATTTGATGGGACACAAAATGTTTCATGTTGGTTTTTCCTTGTGGCTCAACTTACCCACTGGCTCAAGTTACCCCGAACCCATGATCAAATTGCCCCATCATTGGGGCAAAATGAGCCATTAGACAACTTTTTTTTGAAGGCCTCTGCTAATTAATTACATGAAAATGAAATGGTAACGTGTATGAGGGGAGAAGCAAGTATTTACACCATCATAATCACTATGGCTCTGATGCACAGCACTTTATATTTGATGTCCAGAAGGGCATTACTGAAAAATGGCTCATCTTACCCCACTCTCCCCTATCCCTGCGCATCGAAGAGCGTGACCAAGGGTTGGCGTCAGGAAGGGCATCCGGCCATAAAAACATTGCCTCAAAACAGGGAACCATGATTGTCATGGGGCCCGCAAGGCTAACCCCCGCTCTAGCGGGGAAAAATGGCCTTAAAACGATCATTCATTCATAAGTACTTATTCAATTAATTAAATTTCCTTTCTCTTCTGACCATTATCTCAGGCACCTTTTGAGTTAGGAAGCTGATATTTGGACATGCCAATGACCAGGTGATTTGGCTGCAAAGGCTAATTTTGATTTATCAATTAATCAATTAATCGATTAATTATTTAATTATTCGATTAATGAGTAAAAAATTTTTTTTTAACTCACAGATTCTGATAAAATGGTGGTGGTTTATGTATTCTATGACCGAATTGATTAATAATTTAATTTTTCAATGATTCTTGTTTATTTATTTTCATTAATTAATCATTTATTTATTTTCTTTCTCATTTGGCCAATATCTCAGGCACCTTTTGAGCTATGAAGCTAATATTTGGACATGACAGTGACCAAGTGATGTGGCTATCAAGGATATTTTTGATTTATTGATTAATCATTTAATCGATTAATTATTTATTGATTAATCAATTAGTTATTTAATTTTTTATTAATGACATTTAATTAAATTTCTAAAATATACATCTTCGGATGAAGCACTAGTGGTTTCGTTATGCTATTAGCCAATTGATTAAGAAAATATTTTATGATAATCTTTTATTGATTTTAATTATGCAATTAATCAATCAATTATTGTACACCTCTCCCTCCCAATGCACTCTCTGTGAGCTGCACTGCGGTATTGCTGGGCGCCAGGGGCGCCCTGTCAATGCCGCGTTGTGGGATATTTAATTATTTGGCATGGGGGCGGTGTACTTTGAATGTATCTTTACTTGTTTAGGACCTTTTTTCTGCTGATCCATGGACTTGACAAAGACACATGAAAGCCCGCTTGGAGTTTGCAAAAAAGCACCCAAAGGACTCTCAGACTGAGAGAAACAAGATTCTGTGGGCTTTCATGTGTCTTTCACTGAGGAGAGGCTTCCGTCTGGCCACTCTGCCATAAAGCCCAGATCGGTGGAGTGTTGCAGTGATGGTTGTCCTTCTGGAAGTTTCTCCCATCTCAACACAGGATCTCGGGAGCTCAGCCAGAGTGACCATCGGGTTGTTGGTCACCTCTATTACCAAGGCCCTTCTCCCCCGATTGATCAGTTTGGCCGGGCGGCCAGCTATAGGAAGAGTCCTGGTTGTTCCAAACTTCTTCCATTTGAGAATTATGGAGGCCACTGTGCTCTTGGGAATCTTCAATGCAGCAGAATTTTTTTTGTCGGCTTCTCCAGATCTGTGCCTCGACACAATCCTGTCTCTGAGCTCTGCAGGCAGTTCCTTCGACCTCATGGCTTGATTTTTGCTCTGATATGCATTGTCAGCTGAGACCTTATATAGACAGGTGTGTGCCTTTCCAAATCATGTCCAATCAATTGAATTTACCACAGGTGGACTCCAATCAAGGTGTAGAAACATCCCAAAGATGATCAAGAGAAATGGGAGGCACCTGAGCTAAATTTCAAGTGTCATAGCAAAGGGTCTGAATACTTATGTAAATGTGATATTTCAGTTTTTTATTTTTAATATTTTTGCAAAACTTTCTTAAATCCTGTTTTCTCTTTGTCATTGTGGGGTATTGAGTGTAGAATGATGAGGGAAAAAATGAATTTAAACGATTTCGGCATAAGTCTGCAACATAACGAAATATGAAAAAAGTGAAGGGGTCTGAATACTTTCTGAATGCACTGTGCATACATACGTACATACATACATGCATGCATACATGATCACAAACACTTGCTCCATTACATATAGATTATGCAGTCTTATTGGGACAAGAGGATAATAATAATAATAATAATAATAAAGGAGTCTTATATAGCCCCATCAAGTAGAGTAAACGACCCTCATGGCGCTTTACATTATCATGCAAAGGCACACACACCGCACTCGCATACACAAACATACACACCTTCACTCTTGCCCTATTCCTCTCCCTCCCCATTCAAAACCCACAGATGTGTACTCCCCCTCCTCCTTCCCTCCCTCCCCCGCACATGTACACAGACATACTCTCGATCTCTGTCCCACCTCAAACCAAAGGGAAAACAGGACTTAGACTTTGAAAGACTTGTGAAACAGATAGGTTTTGAGGGAGGTTTTAAAGGCAGGAAGAGAGTCAACATGTCGAACAGAGGAAGGCAAGTCATTCCAGAGCAGAGGTGCAGCAAAGGAAAAGGATTTCTCGCCAAATGACTTGGTGCTGGTGCGCGGCAGCTCTAAGGTCATAGAGTCGTCGCTTCAACGAAGCCGTCGCCGAGGTTCATAGAGAGTGAGCAAATCGGAGAGAAAGTGAGGTCCCATTCCACACAATGATTTATAACATAGTGTGCAAATTTTGTGTTGCACACGAGCAGAGACAGGCAGCCAGTGTAAAGATTCAAGAAGCGGAGTAACATGGTCAGACTTCTTCGCCTTACAGACAAGACGAGCGGCAGAGTTTTGAACCTTTTGTAACTTATCCAAGAGAAACTGAGGGCAGCCAGCATACAAAGAATTACAATAGTCTAGCCTTGAGAGGACAAGGGCACAGACCAGAGTTAGAGCAGCTTGAGGAGTAAGAAAGTGGCGAATGAATGCGATCTTTCGCAGCTGAAAGTATGCTGATTTGCAAGTTTGAAGTACTTGCTTGGAAAATGTCATGTTACAGTCGAAAACCACACAAAGGTTCTTGGCCGACGAAACAAAGTTTACATCGGTTTCACCAACTTGAATAGTGTTGTAGTAGTTGTTGTAAGTAGTTGTTGTAATTGTATTGTTGCGGTTTTGAGAACCCACACTTGTAAATATCACATCATTAAAGGGTTAAAGGTAGCACCCCATAGATAGGCCACAAGCAACACGTAGGTCACCAGAGGACTTAAGTTATTTCATTAGTATGTGAAAAGATAAGGCCATGTTTCCAATAGTTGAATCTGCGTTGTGTCAATCAAATAAGGAGTAGGCCCCATTCCATCCATTTTGGCAGCCTCTCTCTCCAAGCGACGCCATTACACGCCCTCCTGTCTGTACCCCACGGCCCTCCCAATTGTTTCGCGCCTTGTCAGCAGCCTTCGCTGCCCGTGCACTCGCTCAACGCCGCCATAAGCCATGAGGTAAAGCCCGAGAAAGGAGGTGGAGCACAAGAATGGAGGTGTGGCCACGTCAACCCACCATCAGGGCGGGGCCGGTAAGCGACGACCAGCCAACCAGGGCTGAAGTAAGATCGCCTGATAGGCGTGGCTTTTGGGCTGGCGGAGCGATCGCTTGTATGAGATATAAAAGCGCGAGCACAAAGCCCTTTTACAGGACTGGTTGGAAATGCGCATTGAGAAGGACTCTCGTAGGAAGCTTGTGCTAAAAGGACTTGTTGGAAGGCGCTCGTTAAGAGGATTTATGCAGCGGTGCTCATTAAAGAGGACTTGTGGGTACCTGCGCTTGATCAAAGAGGGCTCGCTGGCATTGGCGTTTCAAAGGAGGACATTGGAAAAGGGGGCGTTTGGCACGAGTGTGCAACTATTACGAACGCAGCCAGGACACCAGCCTTCCCCCCATTTTATAATTGTCCGTTCGCGTTACACTGAAGAGCTGCCTGCCGGGTTTCGTCCGCTGGACCGGAGCCGGGTTGGAGCCTGGACGTGCTGGTGACCATCAACCATCTACAATCCCCGTGTGAGTGTCTGTATGAGAGACGGGCCCGTTTGTCCAGGGAATAAGATAAGACTGTTTAAGGCTGCCCTGTGTGCTTCTTCTTCCGCTTCCTTGTACATTCCCTTCTTTCTTTTCCTCTTCTCCTTCTTGTACATTTGTAATAAATTGCTTTGTTCTTCCTATTTTCTTGGTTTCCTCTCCATCCGATCGCATCAGTCTTTTCTCCAATTGGGTAAGCGTGGCACGATCGCAACCGCTTAGAATCGGGTCTAGTCACTTTTTTTTTTTCTTTTTTTTTTTGTATACTGAATCGAGGCTCGTGAAAGTTAACAGCTCGGATCGCGGATTGCTATCCGCTCGGTATTTTCCATATTATCCGTGGTTCGAGCGGGAGTTATGCCCTCGTTTCCGGTCGGCATTAGTAATTAGGTAGTCGTGAACCCCTAGGCCTAACAAACCCTACCTAACACCGCGCCGGGAAGGATGTTATAACTTCCAGGACTCGCGTCGGCAAGATAAAAGGACAAGGGAATTAACCCCCCCTTGATAAGGGGAGAGCCGACGTCGGAGATCCGCAACTATATATATATATATATATATATATATATATATATATATATATATATATATATATATATATATATATATATATATATATATATATATATTGTTACGGAACCCAACGTCGGCCTATGGTTCCCCTTTGAGGGGGTATTAGTCCCCTCGTTTGTGACTGACCGACGCGGTCCCTGAAGCTGCACCGCGACCTCCGGAAAGGCCGGTGCACAGCCCCGTTCGTACCGCGGACAGATGTTAATTGATTGCCGAGCGGTGTTTAGCAACCGCGGCACGAACTGTTACCAAGACTAACCCGATCCTGAAACGTTGGCCAAAATCGTGCCACAGGTGTCCAATGAGGGAAAAG